>NC_091747.1:80965003-81594130 GCF_043380555.1 Nothobranchius furzeri | reverse complement strand
TTTAGGAGCAATGCTTAGTAATTTATCTAAATAGGTTTTCTTGCCAAAATCAAGTGTTGAGGGTATTCTAGTGGTACGGCCAGTCTGAGGGTTTTTATGGAAATCTTGGGCTTTGATTTGTACAATGTCTGTACATTGTTTATGCAACATGTTGAAGTTATGATTATCAACATCACTGTTAGTTGCAAAAAGATGCAGAATTTCAGTGTCTTCAACCATGCCTGTTTCACATCGTTTGAGAAGTGCTTCATCTTGTGGGTGAAGTGGTTGGTCTTTTTTGTGTTTTCTTAAACGGTTAAGTGTTACAGCAAAGTCTTTGTTTTTCTGTCGTACTATGTCTGTGAGTTCTACATGACTGAAACTGTTTTGCCACAAATTGGAACCAATGGGGTCCTTGTAGAGAGGAGTCCCTTTGACAGGTGGCAACTGATAAAAATCACCAACAGCTATGACGGAGACATTACCAAATGAAGAAAAGTCTGAACACTGTTTGATCTGACGCAGTCTACCATGGATATATGTTAATAGCTTGTTATCAACCATTGAGATTTCATCTATTATCAAGATTTGTAAATGTTTCAGGGTTGCTCTTAATGTGTTTATTTTTTCCTCTCTTAAAGGCTGGTATGGTAATGAAATATTATTGCCAATTGCAAAACTATTATGTATTGTTGTGGCATTGATATTTAATGCAGCCACTCCAGTGGGGGCAGTCAGTAAAACATGAATATCATCAGGATAATTAGATAATCTGGATAGTATTCTGGTTGTTTCATAGGACACGGCTTTTACCAAATGGGACTTGCCTGTTCCCGCTCCACCTGAAATGAAAACATAAAAAGGGCTTGGATTGTGACCGTTTACTTTATCTAAGCACCACTGCCGGATTTTATAAAACACGTTGCTCTGCTGCTGATTTAGAGAACGCATTAAGGATTGTGCTTCCTTGTGTGAGACTATCTGTTTTTGAATGTGAAATGATAAAGCTGGTTTTGTGATTGGCTCTAGATCTGGAATAACTTCTTGTTCACCAAGATTTGGATTGTTATCTAAAGATCTGTCTTCCAAACATTCCAATCGGTCTAGTTCTGCCTCAGGACACAGCTCTGCCCAAATATCTTCTTGAAATCCAAAGTGTTCAATATCTTCCTGTATGTTTTGTAAATCTTCTGCTTTGATTTCAAACTTGGATCTGTTGAACTCTACAACATCTTTGACAGACTGGATGTTTTTACTACTGTTTGTAATTGAGCCGGTCTCATAAAACTCTTGAAATGTTGTAAATTGTGATGGTTTTAATTGGTTTTCTGTGTAATAAGGAAGGAACAACTGAAGCTGGCTTTGATAGTGTTTCTCAGGATCTTGTTCTTTAGAAAAACGAGCATATCTAACAACAGCTACATTTGTCCTCGTCCGCTTCCTTACACAACCATTGTTGTTTAATAAACTAACCACTTCTGGTCTAGATTTCTCACTGTTTGGTACATTTCTGTATTCTGAGGCAAAAGTAGCTATGCACATGTCCATAAATTCACTGGACTTAGGCCTGCTTTTATATCGATCAGTAATGTTTGTCATCCAGATCTGATTACCATTAGCACTGTTTTGGATGACATTAAGAGGTAAGCTCATTCTGACAATGTTGTCACCTGTTGGAACAAATGTGACTTTTCTAGAGCCCTCTTTTAATCTCATGTTTGTTACCCGATACACACTTTCTTGAGCAGAAACTTCTCTGTTATGCAGAAACACATTCCCTAATTTGTTAAGCGCTTGTTTTGCATCCAGGTTTTCATTATGTTTGATTTCATTTTGTGCATGTTTTAATAGCAAACCCATTTCTCTTTCTGCTTTGGATATGTAGGAAATGATATAAACAATACATGCATATGCATCACAGACAAACTGGATGTCCATGTTTGCATTCCAGCAACGTAGCAGGTCTGTGTTATACTGATTAACCCAGATGTCGTTTATGTTTCGTTTATGGACGACAGTTGTTTTTGTAGAGGTCAATTTGTAGACTGTTTCAAATGTAGTCTGGTCAATACCAATGGAATTAAACAAGTCATCTATGCTACTAAATGTGTTATTTTCACTGGTCAAGGCTTCTTTAACTTTGGTCATGATATGCTTGGCTGCCTTTTTTAAATCTGAAGATGTTTTGTCAGATGGGTTTTCCTTATTATCAACATCCGTTTCCTGTTTACATATGAATGTATTGTTGCTTGGTGGTCGGGGAAAGTGAAACCTGCAAGTTGTGTGATTTTTTCTGCAACTTTTAGAGTGTTTTTTGCTATGCATTTGAACACTATGTACCACTTCATGGAGAGGATCACTGTCAGGTGGGAGGTCGCATGTAACATATTTATCTACAAAAGCTATGACTTCAGCGTCTGTGTTGACTCCTATTTTAGGCCCGTCGGTCCAAAATAGACAATGAGTGTGACATGATCCACGTTGCTGAAACTCCACTCTATAAAAATAATCAATGATTTTACCAATTGGCTGAGCGGGAGACATGATAACATCTTTTAAAAAAGATCTAAATCTATAGTCAAACATTCTGGCTGCTGTCACTGGATTGTTTTTCAATAAGTCACATTTCTGTGCCCAGTCCATGTCATGAATATTGCCTTCAATGTTTTCTATAGCCATAAAAGCTTCCATAAATTCTGGCCATCTTAAATCTGCTGAAGAAAAGGAAGCAAACCATGTAGGAATGCCAAGTTGTCTAACATAAGCAAACAGATCTTTTTGAACTCCCTGCCAAAATACTGGTGTACCTCTAATGGGCTTCAAAAACTTATAGCCCATGTCAGCATTTAAAACATTCTTCAAAAAGTCTGTATTGCCCAGCATGGATGATGTAATGTTGGTGTTGTCTAAGCCATGGTAGCCCTTTCTCAGTGCAATGGAAACATTTGACACAACTTGATTAACTTCTGACAAATATTGTGCATAAAAGATATAATCCAAGTTCTTGCCAAATCTGCCATCAGCATTGAGAATTCGGGTGTTTAAATATTTGCTGAGTGTAATCCTTTGCTCTCTTGCATCATGAAATGTACCTGTTCCATTGGGAAACAGAACTGGAAAGCATTTAGCCTCGTTAGAAGTATCGGTAAGCAATCTGACTGGAGTATTTCCCTCAGCTGGTGCTACTGATAAAACACTGTCAAAATGGTTGTCTAGTATTTCTTGGGCAATGTCTACTGGTTGCATACATGTGTCCAAAAACATCCCATGCTGTTGTCTATCATTAAAATGATCATCGCTAACAAGATCTTCAGACTCTACCTCTGTGCCACTGCCATCTCTTTTGCCAGGATGTTCACACTCTATTTCAGCTCTATTGCCGTCTTCTTCCAAAGTGACGTTGTCAGTTTCAGAGGTAGAGTTTTCAGACTCTTTTTCTAGGGGATTTGTCCATGCACTGTTAAATTGTACATCTTTGTAAAAAGTATTGTGAGATTTAAGGTATGCAATTGCATTATGTACTTTCAGAGCGTTGACATATTGATAGTCATAGTGACCCTTGTATGTCAGCTTTCGCTTCAGTTTGACTTTAATCATTAGATTCTGATCATCTAATCTGGGTAGAATGTTACTCACAGTTTCTGTATTAGATGGAACACAAGTCACAGGTCCATGGACACCATTTTGTCCTCCCTTTGGTAAGGCTAAAAGTTTCATAAACGGAATGTGCTGTGCCACTAGATGTTGCTCAAGAGGATTCAACGTACTAAGTTCTACAGGAATAGAATCTAGGTGCATATTGTTTGCAACACTTTCTTCAGGGACTTTTCCATTGAGCATTTTACGGTGACAAGTAAAACAGACCCACAATTTACATGCAGGGCTAACCTCTAGATGGCATTTGGAATCTGAAGACTGTCCACACTTGTGTAAATAAGTGTCAGTGATGCATTTTTTTGCCACAGATGAAATGAATGAACCTCTAATTTCATACTGCTGTGTTTTACATTCAAGAACTTGATGTTTAAAAAGTAACCGATGACAAACACAACAGACGAATTGAGGGCCAAATTTAACCTTTTCTCTAAAAAGCTGAATGACATTGTCTATGAACTTTTTTCTAGTCATGAGATTTTGCCGTCTACGTTTTCCGTGCTCCTTAACAGAATCGGCATAAGCAGTTACATTTCTATACCGTTCAGAATTAGACTGTTTGATGCGGTTACGGTGGTCAATCTTATTTCTATATCTTTCCACGTTCTGTTTCAATAACTGAAGCTTAGAGTGTCTACTTTTGGTTGCATAAGTGGTTTTGCTGGCAAGTTTGAGTCTTGCTTTCAGTTCAGGCTTATTGTTATAGTTTTGTTTATTAGCAAGTCTGAGTCTAGCTCTTAGTTCAGGTTTGTTTCTGTAGTTTTCTTTACTGTCATGTCTGAGTCTTGCTCTCAGTTCAGGCTTTTTGTAGTAGTTTTGTTTATTAGCAAGTCTGAGTCTAGCTCTCAGTTCAGGTTTGTTTCTGTAGTTTTCTTTACTGTCATGTCTGAGTCTAGCTCTCAGGTCTGGCTTATTTCTATATGTAATGACACTTAATTGCTTCTTGTGTAATCTGTACTTAGGATTGTCCTTATATAATTTCTGTAACATCATTATTTTGCTTTCCCTTTTCTCAATGTCTTCATTATACAGAGTTCTCTTTCTCCTGTTCTCTCTGCTTATCTTAGATGGAGAAAGTATGTCCTTATCACCTTTAAAGTGACAGTAATTACATGAGATTAGGTTAAAACATGTGTTAGTTTTATCTTTCACACATGCGATTGGCTCATAATGACATTCATTACAGTGTTTCAGATAAATACCCTTGGTGTTGTCTAAAGTACTAGAAGAGCCATATTTTAACCATTTTCCTTGAGTGTAAGTGTAAATATGGGTATGAAAAAAGTCTGCAGCTGCTTGTATCTCAATCTCTGTAGCCCAGGATCCAACTTTCTTTATGCCTGTTTGTGTAACATACTGCTGTACTGATTCAAATTCCTGTCTGATGTAACTTGAATAGAGGTCAGAATTTTGAAGAATTTGATTAACAACAGCCCTGCGAATCGACCTATGCAACTCTTCATTCCCAGTAATTACAAATGCAAGAGCACGGAAAAAGCAGTTGCCGTCTGGCTGGATGTGTATAGTGGTACAAGGTAACGGTTCATCTAATGTAATACTTTCCCAAAGACTTTTCACCCTTTCTAAACTTGGAACTATCTGTAGTTGGGTGCAAAAGTTTCTTTTGTCTTTAGAAGTCAGAGGATTGAAAGTAACTGTGCTGTTGATATTTTCTGAAATTATGAAAACAGATGTATCATTTTGTGGTACTTCTTCAATTATTGCTTGATCCAAAGAAGTGTGATGATTTTCAGTTACTGAGTCTACATCAAGGGAAGTGGTGTCATTAACTGCAATATCTTCTATTTCCTGAAGTACTACTTTATCAAAACTATCATCATCAAAACTATTACATATTGACTCTGCATCATCTTGAAAAGAACTATTTTGCGTATGGATGAGCTCACAATGAGATGGAGATTCAGAAAGAGACTCAGATGTGTCACTAACTGCAACATCTTCAATCTCTTCAAGTACTAACTGATCAAATGTATCGTCATCAAAACTATCATCACTTCCACTGGCTAACTCTACATCATTTTGGCAAGAAGCAGTTTTCCTTTGGATAGGTTTACTCATAGATTGAGCAGTCACCTTAACACCGGTCATTTCAAAAGCTGTGTCCTCTTCATTTGCATTGTCAGCACACAAAGAGTGAGAGAGATTGATTAAATGCGTATAAACTTGGTTTAAAGTATCAAAGTGTGCTACTATGCTTGTGCCATTCAACTGCCAGAGACCATCATGACCACGTGAATGTGGATCAAAAACAGAAAACTGAGATCGTTCTTTCAAAACTGCACATGTGTTTCTACTAATTGTAAACAGACAGCCGTCATTGTCAAATATAGCTCTCTGTAATGCAATGTCCAAAGGCATGGCAAAATCGGAAACATCTTCATGGTAAATCTGCTGATGAAGATGTCCTGTGAAGGTCTGCATGTATTCCAAAGAGAACTTGTGATGATGGAATGTGTGCTCTGTGGGTAATTCTTGTACAAAAACATAACCACTACCTTCTGCATCACTGATCATGTTTTGCTCTTTCATGTAAGTGTATAAACTATCACCACTTATCAAGATATTGTTAATGTCTTTTCTTGACCATGTGGAAGCCATTTTGACAGTGTTTGTCATGATGGCTGTAATGCTGTTTGGTGCACACTGTTTAAATCGGTTGCACCCAAAACGCTTATGGCCTTGATGAAATGAACCTTTGACAATAGAATGAAAAGTGTTCAAACTTTCCTGATTTGACGAAGAAGATGCAATGGTAGCACTTGAAGCTGCAGCACCAGGAGCATCATGGAACTTCTCAGGTTGAACACTCGTCTCCTTCTCCTTACATTCCTGTGAAAACATAAAGACTCAAAAATTAGAAGAAAATCTATGAACAAAATGGGCATGTTTTCACTTGGGGAAAATATCTAACCTGTTGCTTTGTAGCATCTCCTGGGTCAACAGGTCCTTGGTCTTTGAGAGCATCTACATTCTGTTAAAATAAAAAAGTTTTATAATATGTAGGAAATATATGTATTGGAAAGAATATGTGTAGGATTAAGTATGCTATTAAACATCAATAATCAGAATGTCATAGGTCCTACCGTTTTGTCTTTTGGTACAGGCGATGGAACACTGTATTTGTCGTTCATCTGGAGATGGTGTAGAACCTCAGAGCAGTCTTTCAAATGCTCCTGGGAGTGACAGCAAAGCTGTTGGAAATCACATCAGGATATTTACAATATATTCTAGTATTGTGAAATTTAAAATTATTTGTTAAGCACATGATATTATGTCAATAACAACAATCATATTAAAATCCGATGTCAGACCTGGTCCTTGGTGACATCTGTGCGTGAAACCGATCTTCGCTCTTGGACAGCAGCTGCATACTGTTAAAACAAAAAGGTTTATTCAAATAAGCAAATAATATAAGTATTTGAGTAAAAACTTTAGAATGAGCATCATTCAATGAAAAAAAGTGATAGGTCTCACCGTTTTGCCATTGGGGGCTGGTGATGGCACACTGGCGTCATCAGTTTTCAATTTCAGCTTTTGAAGGACCACACTGCAGTCCTTCAGGTACTTCTGTAAGTAAATGAAAGGAATCATTGTAGTCCAAAGGTTTCAAATAAAGGCAACAAATTTGATTTGGTTTCTTTGAATGAGAGTTTATTCACCTGATGACGAGACATCAGTGTGCCACGTGAGCCTTTAGGATGAATGTGAGAGGTCTGAAAGAAAATGTCATTCAAGGTTTTATGTTAATTTTTCCATTATTGTAGAAATGTGTACCTTTTAAGCAATATTACTACTTTATATTGTAAAAGCATTGTGAGTGTAAATCTTAATTACCTTTAAACTCTCTGCAAGTGTTGGCCATTCATGATCATCAGAGGGCATGATCACTTGCTCCTTTATTGGTGCTGTTGTAGTGGCAGGAGGTTTCTGAATCATTGTTGCCTGTCCCTGAAATAAAAACAGTATACAATACATGTAATTACTTTGTGCATGTTTTACAGGAGGACTTGACCAACAAATAGAAAAAATAAAATGATAAAAAATACAAACCTGCATGTTGACAACACTTTTGTCTTTTCCAGAGGACACTGGCTTTCCTTCAGGTTGTACCACCTGTCATCAAAATATGAACATATTGCAAATTCTTAGGTGACAAATATCTCAAATTAATAATGAATTAAAGATTCATATCAAAACGCTTTAATGAAAAAACATATTTCTTCATATTTACCTTTTTGTGTTGGACATCTGGTGAAAGCACATCTGGACATCCAGTATTGTCTTTTTCCAAGACATGCAGCAGATCTTCATGGAAATATTTAGGATTCACCTCAAAGCAGACTTCAGCCTGAACATTGTGATGTAGAAAATATTAGAAAAACTCATATCAATCAACATGGCGAACATCAAATAAAAAAAAAGAATGATCTAATTTATCAAAGAGTTAAAATTAATCATTTACCTCATGAAGAAGAATTCTCTTTGAAGATGATCTCTGCTCCTTTGGACCAGCTGGAGTAGACCTCTGAAAAAATTAATGACATTTTTATATTACATGATTGTTGAAAATCTAAACAGCAAAATAATGTCTGCAGTTGAAATAAAAACATAGAAAAAACAATTTACCTTCTTGCCAGGCAAAACAACTCTCCACTTAGATTGTTCTGCTTGGGGTTGAATGGCCTTTGCATCTTCAATGACCACTCTAGCAGCAGACTTCTTGGAGGTAACCTGGACCTTCTGAGTTTGGAGGTGCAGGTATGTTTTTTGCCAGAGCAATTGTGCAAAAATGTCCATACCATCACTGTCACTGAGATGAACCTATAGAAAATAACACATTTTTAGCTAAAGCTAATACCTCTTAATCATTAAAAATCAGTAAGCTTCTCACTTACCCCATCTCTGCCCCACAAATCCAGGCAATGAAAGGGGAAGTTCTCAGCAATTGATGAGTATGGGACATCTGAAAGAAATATATTTTGTTAACAATTAGTTTTTCCAGTTAGAAGCATTTAGTATATTCCACACTAAAATTCAACATACCCATTTGTACTGAGACTCTATGAAACATCATCCTCAGATGGTCCTGCACAACTGTGTCATGGCTCAGTCTTGGAGGGAAATCCAAAACAAAGACCTGTTTTCCACAAATTTTACATGTCATTAAAAAGCATTCTAGAAAAAAGCACCAGAATATAAATTTGATTCAGTAATTGCTTTTCTAATGGCACATTATTTGTAATTACATCTATCCTTACATTTGGACAAAGAGTGGAAACAGTGTTCAAAAGACGCTTGAAGTCTTTTTCTCCTTCTGAGATTGGACTGTCCAGGTTGTTGCTTGGAGCGAGCAGACACACTGCATCTGGAAGACGTGGGAGATTTAACTGCCGGACCTCAGTGGTAAGGTGGGCTGCTGTACCACCAGGAACCGACAGGTAGCCAAAGGACAGCTTCCCCTCAGGCACCTTCACATAGCCATCCACAATGGCTCGAAGATGTGAATCTCCAATGACGAAAACAAACTAGAAGAAGAAACAATTGTTTAATGAAGGACCTCTGAAGATAAAAATCGCAAAGCACTTTAGAAACTAAAGAATGCTTAGCAATCTGTGTGTGAACCTATAAGCACATAATATTGTTTAATATTAATATAAATTAATAGCTAAATGTACCTTCTTGTCTGAAGACTCTGGTGGGATGACAACCTTCAAGCTTTTGCCTGTGTTAGGCGACAAGGGCCAACGACAAACCCTGTGCCTGAAGCCTGTTCCGTGACCTAATGGAAAGATAAAAAATAAATTAACACAATATCAATGTCATGTAAATATGTAATTGTAAAGTGGGTCATATTAATTTATCTGAATTTTGTCAGTATGCATACACCATGTCAATTTCAAAATATGCAACAAAGACTTTCAAAAAAACATTTGATGTTTTGGAAAATAACTAAATATGTAACTTACGTGGAGTAAAAGCCGTACAGCTTGGCACAACTCCGAACAGCTCCTCCACAGGCTTCGGCATAAACTGTCTGCTCTTCAAGGCCTGAGCTTTACGGTACCCTTTGCCACGAGGCATCTACAAATGGAAAAAAATACCATAAATTCAGCACTATGCATTATCACTAATCAAATACATTACACACTAATGTAATATCATGTATTTATTCTATTAAATAGATGATATAGAAACCCGAGGGAATGTATATCTTCTATTTAATGGACAGATTACCTATTAAGCAACAAAGACCTGTCTTGTTATTGGTCATTAGTATTTCTTTTTATCTATTTATATTTGAAGTTGTTTAAATGAAGACAACTGGACTTCTTTGGTTTCTTGAAGACGTTTCTCTTCTCATCCATCACTTCAAACTGGAATATGGGAGAGTCAAGCCTATAAGCTGTAGCTGTTTATTGTTATTCAACGATCCAAAACTACTGTGGGTACCTCGGCTCTCCATCACCTGATGAGTCGCTAGCCTCTATTGTGAGGGATTCAAAATGGTGCCGCAGATGACTGCCTTGGTAATTTGGTGCACTGTTTTTCTTGCTTCTTTTTTTGTTGCATCTGTGGCCGATTCAATATCAACTTTGATCAGGAAAGTGAGACGCAGGAGGAGAGGTAAACGAGCGGGTGCTCTCATGTGTCTGAGGAGACAGGGACTGCGCTCGGCTCTACCTGGGATCTTCCTCTCTAATGTGCGCTCACTCCGCAACAAAATGGACGAGCTGACCCTGATGAGGAACATAAACAGAGACTTCTCCTCATCTGGGGTTCTGTGCTTCATTGAAACATGGCTCAGTGAGGACACCCCCGACTGCGCGCTCCAGCTGGAGGGGTTTCACCTCATCCACGCCGATCGGAAAGCGACTCTCACCAGCAAGACCACAGGTGGAGGTGTGTGTTTTTGCATCAATATTGGTTGGTGCACAGATGTCACAGTGATCGTGCAGCATTGTTCTCCATCTCTGGAATATCTTTTCACAAACTGTAAACCATTTTACTCTCCGCGGGAGTTCGCCTCATTCATTCTAGGCGCTGTTTACATCCCACCTGACGCGGACGTGCACAAGGCTCAGCGTGCAATCGCGGAAGAGATACTGTGCATGGAGCAGACGTACCCGGACTCCCTCATCATTGTACTTGGAGATTTTAACAAACCAAGTCTGAGCCAGGAGCTTCCCAAATATAAACAGTATATCGAATGTCCAACCAGAGAGGAGAAAACCCTGGACCACTGTTACAGCACAGTAACAGGAGCCTATCATGCAGTGGTGCGCGCTGTGCTTAGACTCTGATCACTTGACCATCCATCTGATCCCAGCTTACAAACAAAGGCTAAAACTCTCCAAGCTTGTTGTGAAGTCAACAAGACAGTGGAACACTGATGCTGCAGATGAGCTTCGCCCATGCTTTGAGACCACAGACGGGGAGGTAATAAAGGCCACCTCAGACAGTTTAGATGAGTTCACAGATACCGTCACCTCCTACATCCACTTCTGTCAGGACAGTATTATACCATCACACACCAGGGTGAGTTATAACAATGACAAAGCCTGGTTTACCCCTAAACTCAAACAGCTGTGGCTAGAAAAGAGAGATGCATTCAAAAGGGGGGACAAGGACTCCTACAGAGACACTAAATACAGGTTCAGCAAAGAATTGGTCAAAGCAAAACACCAGCATCATGACAAAATGCAGCAGCAAATCTCTGAAAATGACCCAACCTCTGTGTGGAAAAGTTTCAGGAACATCACCAACAACAAACCCAGAACCCCCACCTCCACCGATAATCTGCTCTTGGCAAAAAACCTAAACAATTTCTATTGTCGGTTTAATGAGCCATCAGGCAGGCCTCACTGCTCGTCCAGCCCCAACAATAGAGACATTGGTCAGCCACTCCTCACTACAGAACCATCACCATCACTGTGGAATTTACCTTCATCACCCTCCCCCTCACTCCCCACTCATGAGGTCTTCACATCACACACCTCCATCACAAACCTACACATTCATTAAGCAGATGTAAACAAGCAGTTCAGATCTCTTAACACATGAAAAGCCCCGGGGCCCTGATGGTGTGGTTCCTGCCACTCTAAAGCACTGTGCTGAAAAGCTGGCCCCAGCTGGCCCCACCATCACCCAGGACCTCAAATGGGAGCCCACCATCACCATCATCAGGAAAAAAAGGCGGATGTACTTCTTGAGGCAGCTGAAGAAATTCAACCTATCACCACAGTCAATGAGGCAGTTCTACACCACTATCGAGTCCATCCTCACCATCATTTAGAACAGAGGAAAGAGCTGCAGCGAACTCCACTTCAGTCGCCATATTTATGACAAACTCAGCGTTGTTGTGTGTGACGTACGCTACCCAGCGCTTATCAGCTCAGCTACATTATAGGTACTGGAAAGGTGAAATTGAAGCCCCCGATTTCTAGTTAAAGTTTTTTTTTCCTGCAGAGTCTTCACCTCGTTGAAGAATAATAGACATGTACAGTGTATAAGATTGCCTCTCCCATATTCCATTTAGACACAACAAAGCTCCTCAGATGAGAAGCAAAATGTCTTCACGAAACCAAAGAACCCCATAACTGAGACCCTTCACTAATGTACACCAAAATGCTGTTGAGAGTTCTCAGTCATCCAGGTCATGGTAATCCAATAGGATTGTGTTCAAATGAACACAACTGGACTTAATTGCTTTCTTGAAAATGTTTTGTTTCTCACCGAGAAGTTTTATTACATTGTTGTTGAAGCTTTGATGAGAAGCAAAACATCTTAACTCTAACCCCTTTGAATGAATTTGCACCAAAACTAGTTAAGTCTTTGGAGCTGTTCCAGTGACATTGCAATGGTTCAGAAAATCTGCCATATCTGGGTTCACTTTTTAATAAAAAGAACACTCATAGATGCTTTCTTTATAAACAGTAATACCCACAAACAATTTTAGTTTAATATGTATTTCTGAAACCTTACCTTGGCAGGTTGTAGCGGTTGTAGTTGGCAAATCAGGAAACAAAATCTTCAAAGAAGATGGAGAAATGCACAAAAAAAGCTACTAAAAGTAAAAGATGGCTTCCACTTCACAGCAAAAACTGAGAAAGTTTTGACCCAAAAAGGTTTTACCAAGTAAATGGCACAGAAGCTGAACAGCATGACCTTTTTATCACCAAAGAGGTGGGCCAGGTTACCGCCCACCTATTGATACGCTAAATGCAAGGGTGTGGCTTTCCTGTAAGTCAGAGAAAACAACATTTAAGAAATGAACTTATATAACTTCTCTTCTATTTGTAAAAGTTTAAAAGTTGGTTTAACATCACATTTTACAAGAACACCAAACCTGTATTGAGTAAATATATGTTTTTTTTTTAATAAAACAACATTTTAATGAAATCTTTGTAAGAGTAGAATCACTTTTGGCACATTTTTATCTGTCTATACACTTTTGCTCTGGTAGGGTTTAGAAATAGGTTATTTCACCAAATGATGATGAATATGAACGTTTAGTAACACATGTGAACATTGTGACATTAAAGTAGCTCTCAAGCTGAAATTAGGACTGGACAGTTGTAATGTTTTTATGCTCTGATCATGTCAAAACTGCAATTTATTCAGAACACTGCAGCCATAGTTTTAAAAAGAACCTAAATAACTGAGCAAAACACTCCTATTCTTAAATTTTTAGATTGAACTATGCATTTACAGCTAGCTAATCAAAAGTACAACTGCTGTTTTCTAAATCACTTCATGACAAAATATAGTTAGGCCTCCCTTGCAATATCTACATCCAGTAAGAAGCCAAGATCCTTAGGAAGGTGGTAGACCCTTAGGTCAGACAGGGTAAAGCTACCTACTTACATATTGAATTAGTTTCCTTAAGTCTTAAAGTTTGCTCCAAGTCTAGTAACTTTTAAATCAACTTTGAAAACGTTTTTTTCTTTTCACTGGTCCTTCTGAATTGAAAAAGCTCAGGCTTTAATTTTGTGCAATTCTAATTTATTAGGATGAATGTGATATTTAAATCTAATAATTTCTTTCATAGTGATTTTAAACGTCTGTTTTGTGCTGACCTTTTGATTTAAAATCAAATGTGTTATGATGTAACAAATTGACCCTTTTGAAGTCAGTGGTATTTCTTACATCTAGAAAACAAACAGCATTTGTGTAGGAAGTTTTTCTTCCATTGCCTACATCTAAAAACAAGTCAACATTTAACACAAAGCTGATCTTGCAAGAATTACACCCCCATTCTGACAATGACATTTAAAATGGAAATGACAGTAAACAAGAACTGAAAAGACATGCATCAGAGAATCACACAATGAAAAGACCTTATCAAAGAGTATTGACTTTTGGAGCCTGTATTTGCAGTACTCACCTTCACCTCATTATGATGCAAGACAGACACTTTTAGTGTAAATCTAAGTAAACATCTGACTATATTTAAGGAATGAAATCACAATTTAAGACAGTAAGAAGGTTTAAATGGTGTAGTTAAAACTTTGAACATATAATCACAGTATTGGGAGGTTAGCTTACATTTTTAAATGTAATTAATGACACTTTTTTCTAAAAAAATTTGAGTTAGTAGACCCCTAAGTCAGATAGGGTAAAGCTACCTACTAACATATTGAATTAGTTTCCTTATCACTAGAACTCTCAGAGAGCTGCCATTTGGCACTGTTGTTTTCGCCTAGCATTCCTAATAACTTGTGATTGTTTGTCTATGTTCTGTAAAACACTTCAAGAAATGCTGGTGCTCACCTCACCTTCCCCTCTTGCCTGTTTTTTTCTAGCAGTCAGGTAAAGACGCAGCTAGATAAAAACCAGAGACACAAGAATACTCAACAAGAGTGTCTTCAGTCAGAGGCTACCTGCAGGATATAATGACAGGAGCATACAGGAATCTGTAAAACCAGATTTTTTTTTAATACTTACTATGTTTGTAGCCTTTATAGCTTATGTTGCAATCACAACTTGTGTGCTTATCTGAAGTCTTCACAAAGTCAGTCATAAATTATTTTGGGTGGGCAAGTGCAGTTGACCAGATTCAACAGAAGCCCTTTTTACAAAAGGGCCACAAAGTGCTCAGGCAATCCAAGAAAGCATTATGGTTTTATTAAAACAATAAACCTTCAAACGCACAGGCCTTTTGTGGATGTTTTCTATCGCAACTCAAACAATTTTGGGGGAATAATGCAGGTTAACTGCAATACAGGCTTCGATTGTCCAGGTTCCAAAAGAAGGTTCATAATAGCTGTGAAGAAGCTGCTTTTCAGGTGTTGAAAACAAGCCAGACTCTTGAAAAGGCCTCAGGTGATCAGCTACATCTGAATAGGATTAATTTTTCAGGTTACCTGGCTGCACTCTCATGTAAAAAGAAACAGTGAAAAGTGAAACTTCTTCAATCCTTTGAGTTTTGATGTGATCTGTTCTCTGTCTCGGCTGAAGCCATGCTCCTTGAGTGTTTTAGACAAACCCTCAAAGAGGTGGCTGTCCGTCACAGTTCCTGAGAATTGTCTGGCTACTTCTGCCTCTGAGCGTAAAGACAGAAGTTCACAGATCTTATGTCACTCCAATTAGCCATGTCCGCTGCTTGCTTACTAACTTTCCCATGTTTATGTGGTTTATATACTCTTTCCAGTTGGGGGTCGCCACACATTTGCTACTCCATTTGACATCTTCCTCTGTTGTGGCAAGGCGCAATCGCCGTTAATAGCACGGACAATTAACACAATATTACTACCAAGCAAGGCGCAACAAATGCAGCAAAATTTGCACAACACTGTTTATCAAACACACTATTGCGGTAATGTTACGTTGATTTGCCGGCACAGTTTGTCTTGTAAAAAGAGCTTGTGAGTCATTTTCTACCAGGGCTAAAGGCTAAAGAGGTAAACAAAATGAGGCCAACCTAAATGAAATTTTTCCGCTCCCCAGCATTCCTTCACATTCCAATAGGCCGTTGTTTATGCTTTGCACAGAGAATGGCTGCATTTACAAATGAAAGGCAGCTAACTGAGTGGCTGAGTTGTGATTCTCAAACCAAGGAGCCATTTGGCTATCTCTGGTCGAGCTGAGGGGGTCAGATAATCCTGGTAGTTCTAGTCTTAATCAGAATCAGAATCAGAAAAACTTTATTTATCCCGAGGGGCAATTAAAAACAGCAGAGCAGCATGATGTTGGACATACAAACATTGAATAAATAGGCAATAAGGAAGTAATAAAGCAGCAAGAAGATGGATAAAACAGTAAAATATGCAAAAAACACTGAGTAAGTGAATAAAGTGACTAAAGTGTCGTCTGTATAAAAGTTAAATATACGGAGAGCCCAAGGAGAAGGTTTAACGGGGGATGGTCTTATCTTATCTGCTGGAGTTAAAGAGCAGAATGGCTTTGGGGACAGAATGGCTTTGGCTCTTCTCCTCTCAGTCTTACAGGAAATGCAGTGGAGGCGTCGCCCAGAGGGGAGCCATTGAAATGCGGGGTGAAGAATGTGAGAGGGGTTGTGGAGGATTTTGGCTGCCCGTCTCAGGGCTTGTTGATAGAAAACCTGAGCAAGAGTTCTGACAGGCAAGCCCATGATTTTGGAACACACTGATGCAGTGTGCTGCAGTCTATTGTTCCTGTTCTGGAGGCTACGGGAGTAGAACCAGCAAGTGATGGAGAAGGTCATGATGCTTTCCAGGAAGGCACAGTAAAAAGTCATCATGACTGAGGAGCTGACTCCAAAGGAGTTGAGCTTCCTAAGGAGATATAGCCGTTGGTGGCATTTCTCTGTGTTAGCAGAGAATTTCAGGAGTTTGTCAAAGGTGGTTCCCAGATACTTGTACTCCTCCACTACCTCCACTGGGTTCCCATGGATAATGGTGGTTACTGAAGCAGCCGGATCCCTCTGCCTCCTGCAGAAGGTCACCACCACGTCTTTGGTTTTGCTCACATTCATTTCAAGTTTGGAGCTGTCCCACCACTCTACAAACTCCTGAAGAGCAGGTCCGTGGTGTTGCGAGGAGCCTGACAGCAGTGATAGGAGGACTGTATCAACAGCGTATTTCACCAGGTGACAGTTGGGATGTGTGGATCTGCAGTCGTCGGTGTAGAGGATGTAGAGCAGGGGGGAGAGCACACAGCCCCGGGGGGAGCCGGTGGAGGTGGAACGGAGACCGTAGAGACAGTTGTTGACCCGAACTTTCTGAGTCCTGTTGGTTAAAAAGTCCAGTATCCACAGCGTTAACTGGTCATCTAAATTAAATTGGGAGGAAAGTTTAGTAGCCAGGATGTGAGGCTGCAGAGTGTTGAATACTGATGAAAAGTCAACAAGCAGAAGTCTGGCGGAGGAGTCGGGGAGCTCCAGATGTTTGTGGATGGAGTCCACGATGAAGATTTTTGCATCATCGACGCCTCTGCGTGCACGATAAGCAAACTGGAGTGGATCCATCAGGGGCTCAGTTGCTCTCACAATGTGTTCTTTTATGATCTTCCCCATGGCCTTCATCACCAAGGAGGTGAGCGCTACAGGACGAAGATCATTAGGAGACTTTGGGTTGCTTCTTTTTGGGACAGGGATAACTGTGGAGTGTTTCCACAGCTGGGGGACGGTGTGACTGTCAAGTGAGTGTTGAAATAGAGTCTGGAACACATTTCCTAGCTGCTCTGCACAGTGCCTCAGAACTCTACTACTGATGTTGTCAGGGCCGGGTGAGCTCCTCTCCCTGGTCCTCCTGAGGGCTCTCACCACGTCCTCGGTCTGGAAGGCGAGTGCAGAGCTGCCAGGTTTGAGTGAGGATCTGGACTCCTCAAGCTGGGTGATATTGTCTGTCTCAAACCTGGTGTAAAAAGCGTTGAGGTCGTCAGGGAGGGAGGTGGGGTTGCTGCCCTCCACCTGGATGGTTCTGGAGGTGGTGACCACAGTATTCACAGCAGCCATGGTTTTGAGCCCCTGCCAGGCTGAGCGAAGGTCCCCTGTGGTAAATTTTTTTCCCACATTGTTTTTATATTTCAGTTTAGCAGCTTTAATGGCCCTCTTGACCTCCCTATTGACTTCTTTTTTATCCTGTGCAGAACCGGTGAAGAAAGTCCTCTTTTTTTTGTTAAGGATTTCCTTCAGCTCCTTGGTGATCCAAGGTTTGTTGTTGGGGTAGATGGTGACTTTTTTTGAGGGGATGATGCTGTCTACACAGAAGAAGATGTATGATGATACGGTGTCGACTTGATCGTTGATGTCATCAGAGGAAGAAAGAAGGCTGACCCAGTCAGTGGCCTCAGAACATCCTTGTAGGGTGAGAATACTTTCCACTGTCCACTGCTGGATGCTTTTGGTCACCTTTTTAATCCTCTTGATGACTGGGATGTAAGCAGTGGGCAGCAGGATGGTGTTGTGGTCTGCTGAGCCAAGAGGGGGGAGGGAGAGGGCTTTAAATGCATCTGGTACCGAGCCAAAGCATTTGTCCAGAGTCTTCCGCTGACGTGTGCTGCATGTAACATACTGTTGTAAACCTTTAAGCAACGTGTCAGGGGAGCAGTGGTTGAAATCACCCAGGATGAACTTGGGAGAGTCTGGTGATAATTGTTCCAATTTGTCCATACTGCTAATGAGGTTCTCTGTGGCTTTGGCAGCATCAGCTCTGGGGTGAATGTAGACCAAGATGATGAAAAGCTGTGGGAATTCTCTGGGGAGATATTAGGAGCACAGGGAAACAGCCAGAAGCTCAATATCTGTGGTGCACAACTTCTCCCTCACAGTGACTGTAGAGCACCAGCTCTTGTTTACATAGAGACATACACCGCCGCCATGTTGCTTCCATGTGCATTCGTGGTCTCTGTCCAGGCGAAAAGGGGGTTGAAAAGCCATCAATGTGCAGCGTGCTGTCATCGTCACTGTTGTTTAACCATGACTCGATGAAAGCCAGAACAGAAGCAGTTCGGTACTCATGCAGGTGGTTGACACAGGCTTGAAGCTCATCTAGCTTGTTACGGAGAGACCGGACATTGGCCAGGATAATGGACGGGAGCGCTCGTTGTTTGTGCGTTTCCCTCTTGAGTCTCGCTCTCACACCACCCTTCTTAAATAATCTCCTGTTCACCTTGTATTTATGAGGTGTCAAATTTCCGTGTCCATGGAGTATTTCCTCGGGAAAGAAATCCGTAGGAACAGGGCGGAAAGGCTGTTGTCTGGGTTGCCACTGCAGATGAATGAGGAAGTCTCTGGTATAGCAGAGCCTTGGGGTCATGATCCAAAATAAAGAAAAACACAGAAGGAACGATAGAGTTGAAAAGTAAAAAGTTAAAAAGTTTAAAAAGAGTTTGAGTTTAAAAAGTTTAAAAGAATGCCGTAACTGCTCAGCTGTCTGGCTGGTCGACCGCACGAGCAGCGAGACTTTTAAGACTTAAAATTTGCTCCAACTCTAGCAACTTTTACATTAACATTGAAAACTTTTTCTTTTTTCGCTGCTCCTTTTGAACTGTAACTGCTCAAGCTTTAACCTTTGTCAAGTTCTAATTTTATTAGGATGTAAATGTGATATTCAAATCTGTGTTATAGTGACATTGGGAAATCGGCTTACATTTTTTAATGTAATTAATTACACTTTTTTTCTCAAAATAAACAAAAATGCTTTTGATTATTAATAAATTGTATAGATAAAGTTATATAATATAATCCACCTTGCAGCAGTTAAGAAAGATCAACACAAATCAAACACTTAAATTAACCTCATAAATATTAACATGTCATACAATTAACAACCCATACACATTTTCCTCAAATAAGGAATCTACAAAAAGCTCCAACACATGAATGTCTCCACTGCACAAAATACAGTGGCATGTAACAAATTATCTTTCACACTGTGGGAGTTTATTGTGAACTTAAACAGATGCAACAAGCAAATGTTCACCATGGTACTCTTTAAAAATTAAACACTGAAATGTAATAATGAACTTGTTCACAAAGAGAGCCATTTCTGAACACAAACCAAATATCCAATTAAGCATCAGTTTAACAAGAGGGATTCTAAACCTTGCAAATGCAGCTTCACAAATGTCCAGTAGATGCATAACTGTAACATAAGTCTACATGTAGAACATAAATATCCACAAAGGGTTTCTGTTTCACATCCTACCATAGAACATTAAATAACTTACATTATCCCATAGCTTATTACGGTCAAATCAGCAGTAAAATATCTCTAAAACATAGTACTGTAATTTTCATGTAAGTTTGAGTAAATTTTATGGAATCACAGTTTTAACAGTATTTCACAGTTTTAATAGAAACAGATGTAAAATACAGCAGACACAACTATTGGGAATTATTCAGACACTTTTCAGTCAGCACCATTTGGATATCATTGCTTTTTTCACTGTAAATCTCAAAGAAATGACTCAAGTCTTTCATACTGCTTTACCAAAAAAAAATCTTCTCTGTGAGATCAGTAAAATGGATAAACTATACCATATATTGTGATGTTTAAAGAGAGTAAGCCAGAACAATATATATTTTTATTGAGCTATCATAATAATACATGTAAGAAATCTTTATAACAAATTGGAAATATTTTAATTATAGTTTCAGTAAGAAGAATAAAGAATTTAACTAAGCCTGAAGTGAAACTGACAACAGTAGCTCAGGAGGTAGAGCAGGTTGTCCACTAATCAGAAGTTTGCAGGTTTGATACAAGCTTTGACCAGAAAATACTGCTGTTGTGTTCTTGGGTGAGACGCCTAACCCACCTTGCCTCCTGGTGGTGGTCGGAGGGACTGATGGCACAAGTGCTTAGAAAGCCTCACCTTTGTCACAGCAATGCAGATGTACCAGTCCAGACTTTGTCTAAACATAAATGATTGATATCTGCCTAGATTTGTTTTGATAAATGTCAGATTCAGGTCAGCAAACTGGCATGATGCCAGTGATCCTTTATAAAGTTAAAGTAATGTTAGTCATCATCCCACACTGGTGAAATTGCATTTCCACATTTGACCCCTGCTTGTGACGAGCAGTGAACAGCAGCAGTGGCTGTGCTCAGGAACTATTTAGTGGTTTAGCCCTCCAATCAGCTCAGTGTCAGTAAGGGAGGCATTGGATTCCATTTATAAAGTCTTAAGTATGACCTAAACAGATTTGAACCTTGATCTCCCAGTCCCTGGGTTGACAGTCTACCACTAAGCCACTGAGAAGTTGACCTAGTGCTAGAGTGTTCAGTACAATATTTTATAACCTATAAATCATGTCTATGGTTTGTACTTCCCAGTGCTTTTTAAGTTTACTGTAATCAGACCTGGTACGGTAAGCAATGTGTGATAAACAGTAGAAATATTAGCTTTAAAGAAACCGCATCTTGAACCTTTAACAGTTCTTTAAGGGTGTGTGAATCCAGGGGAAGGATGCTTGTGAGGATGCATTTTGGTGTCGATGATGTCACAGCACAGCAACTAGTACTGTCCGTATTCCAAGAATACTCAGTTTCACGTCCTCAAATGCTTCCTTGCTCCACCCACATTTCGAGGATGGGTCTGTTGTATCCTCACTGAGCAAGGCTGTCCCAACATGCTTTGCGTGCCGGCTGTTGGATTTTCAACAGGAAGTAAAAATGGGGATAGCTGCAAAGTTTTAAACGTGTTTGTTTAAAAAGTAGTGGTAGAAAACTAAAAAACTTAAAGTGGTTCAGTTTATAGACAGTTTTCATTTGTGTCTTTGTTTTTTTGAATTAAATTTTAGGTAGAAATCAGCCAGAACGAGCTTATATCGCAGGTCCCGTAGTTATTCCGTTGTGTGTGTGTGTGTGTGTGTGTGTGTGTGTCAAATTAAACTTGTCATTTGTTTTGGGGACAACAGTGTTTTTATTAAAGTTAGAGGTGAAGAGTGAACCGTTTACACATGACCACAGTAGTGTATCATGTGTTCTGCTGTAAAAAAAATACAGTTTTACATTCAGGGAATTACACAGTTGACATGTTTTAAAGAACAATTAAAATACTTTGTGTGAACAATGTAATTTTTATCTTCTCATGTGGATGAATGTAAAAATGTGTCTATTGCTTTTTTTGTCACCTGTGACCTCTGATTTTCTCTGTTTAGGACTGCAGGTGTCCAGGGTGACCAGATGTCAGTCCTACATTTTCATTATATTTTACATGTCCCACAAACTGGGAAAATGTCCCGCATTACTGACAGACTCTTGGTAAATCTGGCATACGGGTTGTGTGGCGCAAGCAGTGACTGTTAAACAAGGAGGCGGGACATTAACAGGTTCAAAACGCGCATCCGCAAAAACCACCAAAACAAACCAGAAAAATAGGAAAGGAGAGGGATAGAAGGAGAGGTGAGGAGAAAAGAGCGCAGCGAAAAATAGAAATTACTAATACAACAGTGACCGGGAGAGCATTTATTCCTGGGTATAACCTGTTCATGGCGACTCAGAGCCTTTTGTGATATTTGTCAGAGTAATTTCTCTTTGTCTCATGGCGGGGAGTATGACAAACAGCACCGAAAATCCAACTTTTGCAACAAACGTGTTGCTCTAAAGGACACTCCCCAACCAATGGAGATGTTCGTGTTAAAGCTCAAAGAATGTTCTAATAGAGACAAAGTAATAGCTGCTGAAGTAACCAGTGTTTACTACACTGCAACACTCCCTGTCAAACAGGTCAGAAGATTGTGCAAATAAGCTAACATCACTCTTGTTTCCAGACTCTGATAGCAAAGAAAATTTCATGTGGTCTTACAAACGCAGTATCCATAGTGACAGATGTTCTTGCACCTGCCTCTGTAGAGATCTGTTTGGAAGAATTAAAAACACCAGTGGTTCAAGATCTGCCATGCGACGAAAACGCCCACATGCCAGGTGGCATCAGATGCATCTAATCAGAGCACAACTAAACTCTTTCCACTGTCTGAGATACTGGACACCAGAGCTGGGAATGAAAAGCAAGATCCTTGACTTTTATGAAGACAGCAATGAGTCAGCTGCCACCACATACCAACAATTAACACCACATACCAACAATTAACAAGTAGGTTAGAAGAAAATGGTCTACAACTGGACATGATTTCAGCATATGCTGCTGATAATGCAAGTGTAAACTATGGAAAAAACAATTCTGTTTTCCAGAAGTTAAAGGGACACAACAGTAGCATCAGTAAGGTGAATTGTTTGGCTCATATAGTGCAAAACTGTGAGAAACATGCTAGTGGCAGGCTGAATATTGACAATGACTTTGTAGTGAACAAATTATTTAGTGACTTTTCAGTGTCTGCACAGCGCACTGAGGAACTAAAAGCAGTGTTTTGCTTTGTGGAGGAGGACTGTCATGCAGTGCAGAGAAATTTACCCACAAGATGGTTGACTTTGTGGGCTGCTGTCCAGAGGCTACATGAAAGCTGGACAGCTATCAAGAGCTAATTCTTATACCTGGGGGAGAATCAGTGGGCAAAATTACTGTGGCAGCTGTTCAAAAATGACCAAGATGGTGAAGGGCAACCCAATGAGCTGCAGACCTGCTTAGCCTTCCTCAAAAACACTAAAGATCTTTCATGATGTTGTGCTGCTGTTGGAGAGATGTGCTAAAGAAGGCTTTGTGATGTGGTCAGAGTCTACCATCGTCAATGCAAAATCTTGGTGAAAAACACTGGATTGAAATAAATCTTGTGACATTGCAAGAAGCTTATGGAAACAATGCCACAGTTGACGTGTGGCAAAATAAAACCTAAAGGCAGTTCTAATAAATATAAGTGTGTGTGACCTAAGTCCCCCACCCGGCACCGCCCTCGCCATTCCTCACGTAGCCCCACCCCAACAACACGTTCTCCTGCCAGCGTCCCTTCAACTTACTTCAATCTGCACAATGATAGGAACACTCAGGATTACTCATTGAACCTTTTGCGCAGCCTATACGCAAACCTTTCATAGGCATGGTTAACATCTCAGTCCCTATTACAATCCACCCCCATCGTTTTATTTCTAAAGATGGTGGTGATTTAGTCAGTTAAGTCATGTGCTGCACAGGACAGCAGCAGGTCAGGAGGTCGAGCGAGTTTTCCAGTAATGTGAAGGTTGTGTGCTCAATCACGAGTCTGACCAGAGAATGCTGCCTTGACACTCAGTGCTCCCCTGGACAGCGGTGGCTACAATGTAGGTCATGCCCACCAGTGTGTGACTGTGTGTGTGAATGGGTGAAAGACTGATTGTGTTGTTTAATGCTTTGGAGGGTTGTAGAACCCTACTAAGATGCTGTACAAATACAGGCCATGTACCATTTCAATATTATTGACAATGTTTATTAAATTCATTAAAAATGTATTATTTTTAAAGAAATTTTCTGAATATTCTTGGATCATCATGGGGTCATGAGAAACCAAGTTGTCATTTTATTGTTTCCAAATTTAATATTTTTGTCAAGCTGACGGGCAGGAGGCTCGAACCCAAGATACAGAACACCAGATCACTTGGACAGGAGCGGAGGTAAAGAAGTAAATTCTTTATTTTTAAGGTGGAGGCTTAATCCAGCGGTTAAAACACAAAAACTGAAGTTAAAAAACAGGAGCAAGGACACAGGCAAAAACAGGGGAGAGGAGGGGAGGGAATGGAACAGAAAGGCACAGACACATACAATGGACTGACAAAAACTGAAGGACAAGACAGTGGTTTTAAACACAGAGGGAGATGATCAGGGGAACAGGTGGCAGGTGTGCGTAGTGAGAGCTGGAGGGAAGGCAGGTGAATACAATAATCTAATTGAGGGGGAAAGAAACAAGCAGAATGACAGAAAACCGTAACCTATAACACAAGGATTAAAATAAACCTAAAGACTGAGGGCCAAAAATAAACAACTAATAACTAGACGAATGAGGAGGACTTAATTAAGATTGACTAGGAATGGAGAATGATTAAAAGAACACCTGAGGGACGTTTACAGAGGGCTGGGGATAATAATGTGACACAAGAGGAAAACCTGGAGTGGGAACTGGAGGGGCTGGGGAACACACTGACACAGAACATGACAATTTTTTAAACCAAAAAATGTATTGACATTCATAAATAAACAGACCGAAACAAAAACTTTATTCTTAAATCCATATTTGATCTAAATATTACCAAACAATAATCTGTACATTAAGAGTATATTAGGAATAACATAAATACTTGATAATGTCCCTATATTTCATAGATTTTCAACAAAAACTATGAGTTTCATTTTGTGACTTACTGACCAAATGTTTTAAAAAAACATGAAAAATACATAAATCATCATAAAATTACCAAAATATTCTCACATGGCAGTGTTAACATGCAGAATAATATGATGTTGTTTTTATATCAGTAGACTCAAAGCTTTTTTGAAGAAAAATCGGTAAATATAACTATAAAGGTCACAACAATAATTAAAATATTGATAAAAAAATAGTGCTACTTTCTAAAATTAGGAGAAAAATCTCAGATCCCCATAGGTACATGTGGAATGTTGTAAATGGCTTATATTTACTGTATACCTAAAAAGCTTTCTAACAAAAATTAATTACGTTGTTGTCCAACTATACAGAAAAACTGGTAAAAAGTTAAAAATTCATTAAAAATCAATGCTTTTGTACAGAAATCTCAAAATATTCCCAGGTTGCCTCTGTGATGTGAGAATTCTTCTCATATTTTTGTTGGGGTCATAAATGTAAAACTGTACTTACAATAAAATAATATTTGCATTAGTGGCTGTAAACAAAAATAAGTCCTATAATTAAACACAAGGGGGAGCTCAAATCAAGACGACATTTTTTTTGTTTCAGAAACCACCTAAGAGTGAACTTTGTGGCAAATTACAAGAAGATTGTGAGAACAGAATTTGCGCTACAATTGCTAGCCTAAAAATGTATTTTCATAAATATAAAGCGCAAACCTCTTCGTGGCGCTGCGGCTTTCGTGACATAAGCTCTAGCCTATCCAGTTAACATATTCTGGAAATCTTAGCCTCTTACATGCAAATAATGATTTTTAGGAAATTTTTCAAATTTGAAATTTTAAATGATCATAAACCACGCCCACTTTGATCAATCATTACCATATTGATAAAGTAGTCTTAAGACTCTAGAATGATGACAACCACTAAGTTTCGTGCAGATCCATTTAACCAGTTAAGCAGTATAATGTCGTGCTATTTATAGCGCCCCCTATTGTTTAATCAAGGTGAAAATCAAGACATACACTTGAATTGACCTTAGGTATGACTGTTATGAGCAGCTTTGAAAAATGTCAAAACCTTTTGAAGTTATGCTAAAAAAACATTTTCATTCCCAAAAAATTATTTAAAAAAATCATATTAAAAAAAATAAGCAAATTATCCAAAATCCCTTCAGATCGTTTGGTCAGCCGCTCCCCCTCTCTTGTCAGGCAAAGTTGTGATGTGATTGTGTTTGACGGTCGGGAGGAGTTAACGAAAGTACGTTTGACTTACTATGCAAATTTCTACTAATTAGCATAAGTTTAAATTATTTTTTAAAATACTCATCTTAATTTGACTGAGTCAATGAACATACTGGATGAGACCATTTGCTTGTTTACTAAAATATTGAGGAGAGACATGCCAAAAACATTTTTGGGGTACAACAGCGCCAACTATTGGACAAAATTCAAACTTTTTTCTGTGATTGTAGATGTCACTATGAGTGATAAAATTTGTAACTTTCTGTATAGAATATGTATTTTTCATCAGTTAAAGGGCGAAAATTTTTAAAGCCTATAAGCCACGCCCACTTTTTAATCATTTTCAAAATATAGCTTAAAGGTCTGATGATTAACATATGTGCCAAGTTCTGTGGAAATCCATCAAGCCGTTTAGCTCAAACTAACTTTTTGCCTCTTTAGCGCCCCCTTTTGGTGAATCCAAACAAAATGGGGAAGATAGGGCTTACCGCTCATACTTCATAAGGGTCTAGAGTCTCATCACTTTATCTTGAGATATGGTGAAGATATCATCAATTAGCACATGTGCTAGCTAGCGCACTGATTTTGACATGTTGTCATTAGCCCAATTTTCAATATTTCTGCGTTTTTCTGCATCACAACAACTTATCTTAGTCCATAGATCATATGTACGAAGTTTGAAGTTGATTCGACGAAAAATGACGAATAGGTGATTAAAACTAAGTTTAGCATTTTTTGCGATCTAGCAAAAAATCTAGTTAGGCGGAAATGGGCGTGGCCAATACAAAAAAGATGGAGAATCATCCAAGGATCATGGACATATAAAGTTTTTGACTGTAGGACCTACGGTTTGGGAGCTAGTAGCTGAAAAGTGTTGACCTCCGCAATAGCGCCACCTAGGTGACGCGGGGTCCAAATTTTCGAATCTGAGTAGCGGTCAGGATTTTCTATCAGACTGCCATGTGTGTGTGACCTAAGTCCCCCACCCGGCACCGCCCTCGCCATTCCTCACGTAGCCCCACCCCAACAACACGTTCTCCTGCCAGCGTCCCTTCAACTTACTTCAATCTGCACAATGATAGGAACACTCAGGATTACTCATTGAACCTTTTGCGCAGCCTATACGCAAACCTTTCATAGGCATGGTTAACATCTCAGTCCCTATTACAATCCACCCCCATCGTTTTATTTCTAAAGATGGTGGTGATTTAGTCAGTTAAGTCATGTGCTGCACAGGACAGCAGCAGGTCAGGAGGTCGAGCGAGTTTTCCAGTAATGTGAAGGTTGTGTGCTCAATCACGAGTCTGACCAGAGAATGCTGCCTTGACACTCAGTGCTCCCCTGGACAGCGGTGGCTACAATGTAGGTCATGCCCACCAGTGTGTGACTGTGTGTGTGAATGGGTGAAAGACTGATTGTGTTGTTTAATGCTTTGGAGGGTTGTAGAACCCTACTAAGATGCTGTACAAATACAGGCCATGTACCATTTCAATATTATTGACAATGTTTATTAAATTCATTAAAAATGTATTATTTTTAAAGAAATTTTCTGAATATTCTTGGATCATCATGGGGTCATGAGAAACCAAGTTGTCATTTTATTGTTTCCAAATTTAATATTTTTGTCAAGCTGACGGGCAGGAGGCTCGAACCCAAGATACAGAACACCAGATCACTTGGACAGGAGCGGAGGTAAAGAAGTAAATTCTTTATTTTTAAGGTGGAGGCTTAATCCAGCGGTTAAAACACAAAAACTGAAGTTAAAAAACAGGAGCAAGGACACAGGCAAAAACAGGGGAGAGGAGGGGAGGGAATGGAACAGAAAGGCACAGACACATACAATGGACTGACAAAAACTGAAGGACAAGACAGTGGTTTTAAACACAGAGGGAGATGATCAGGGGAACAGGTGGCAGGTGTGCGTAGTGAGAGCTGGAGGGAAGGCAGGTGAATACAATAATCTAATTGAGGGGGAAAGAAACAAGCAGAATGACAGAAAACCGTAACCTATAACACAAGGATTAAAATAAACCTAAAGACTGAGGGCCAAAAATAAACAACTAATAACTAGACGAATGAGGAGGACTTAATTAAGATTGACTAGGAATGGAGAATGATTAAAAGAACACCTGAGGGACGTTTACAGAGGGCTGGGGATAATAATGTGACACAAGAGGAAAACCTGGAGTGGGAACTGGAGGGGCTGGGGAACACACTGACACAGAACATGACAATTTTTTAAACCAAAAAATGTATTGACATTCATAAATAAACAGACCGAAACAAAAACTTTATTCTTAAATCCATATTTGATCTAAATATTACCAAACAATAATCTGTACATTAAGAGTATATTAGGAATAACATAAATACTTGATAATGTCCCTATATTTCATAGATTTTCAACAAAAACTATGAGTTTCATTTTGTGACTTACTGACCAAATGTTTTAAAAAAACATGAAAAATACATAAATCATCATAAAATTACCAAAATATTCTCACATGGCAGTGTTAACATGCAGAATAATATGATGTTGTTTTTATATCAGTAGACTCAAAGCTTTTTTGAAGAAAAATCGGTAAATATAACTATAAAGGTCACAACAATAATTAAAATATTGATAAAAAAATAGTGCTACTTTCTAAAATTAGGAGAAAAATCTCAGATCCCCATAGGTACATGTGGAATGTTGTAAATGGCTTATATTTACTGTATACCTAAAAAGCTTTCTAACAAAAATTAATTACGTTGTTGTACAACTATACAGAAAAACTGGTAAAAAGTTAAAAATTCATTAAAAATCAATGCTTTTGTACAGAAATCTCAAAATATTCCCAGGTTGCCTCTGTGATGTGAGAATTCTTCTCATATTTTTGTTGGGGTCATAAATGTAAAACTGTACTTACAATAAAATAATATTTGCATTAGTGGCTGTAAACAAAAATAAGTCCTATAATTAAACACAAGGGGGAGCTCAAATCAAGACGACATTTTTTTTGTTTCAGAAACCACCTAAGAGTGAACTTTGTGGCAAATTACAAGAAGATTGTGAGAACAGAATTTGCGCTACAATTGCTAGCCTAAAAATGTATTTTCATAAATATAAAGCGCAAACCTCTTCGTGGCGCTGCGGCTTTCGTGACATAAGCTCTAGCCTATCCAGTTAACATATTCTGGAAATCTTAGCCTCTTACATGCAAATAATGATTTTTAGGAAATTTTTCAAATTTGAAATTTTAAATGATCATAAACCACGCCCACTTTGATCAATCATTACCATATTGATAAAGTAGTCTTAAGACTCTAGAATGATGACAACCACTAAGTTTCGTGCAGATCCATTTAACCAGTTAAGCAGTATAATGTCGTGCTATTTATAGCGCCCCCTATTGTTTAATCAAGGTGAAAATCAAGACATACACTTGAATTGACCTTAGGTATGACTGTTATGAGCAGCTTTGAAAAATGTCAAAACCTTTTGAAGTTATGCTAAAAAAACATTTTCATTCCCAAAAAATTATTTAAAAAAATCATATTAAAAAAAATAAGCAAATTATCCAAAATCCCTTCAGATCGTTTGGTCAGCCGCTCCCCCTCTCTTGTCAGGCAAAGTTGTGATGTGATTGTGTTTGACGGTCGGGAGGAGTTAACGAAAGTACGTTTGACTTACTATGCAAATTTCTACTAATTAGCATAAGTTTAAATTATTTTTTAAAATACTCATCTTAATTTGACTGAGTCAATGAACATACTGGATGAGACCATTTGCTTGTTTACTAAAATATTGAGGAGAGACATGCCAAAAACATTTTTGGGGTACAACAGCGCCAACTATTGGACAAAATTCAAACTTTTTTCTGTGATTGTAGATGTCACTATGAGTGATAAAATTTGTAACTTTCTGTATAGAATATGTATTTTTCATCAGTTAAAGGGCGAAAATTTTTAAAGCCTATAAGCCACGCCCACTTTTTAATCATTTTCAAAATATAGCTTAAAGGTCTGATGATTAACATATGTGCCAAGTTCTGTGGAAATCCATCAAGCCGTTTAGCTCAAACTAACTTTTTGCCTCTTTAGCGCCCCCTTTTGGTGAATCCAAACAAAATGGGGAAGATAGGGCTTACCGCTCATACTTCATAAGGGTCTAGAGTCTCATCACTTTATCTTGAGATATGGTGAAGATATCATCAATTAGCACATGTGCTAGCTAGCGCACTGATTTTGACATGTTGTCATTAGCCCAATTTTCAATATTTCTGCGTTTTTCTGCATCACAACAACTTATCTTAGTCCATAGATCATATGTACGAAGTTTGAAGTTGATTCGACGAAAAATGACGAATAGGTGATTAAAACTAAGTTTAGCATTTTTTGCGATCTAGCAAAAAATCTAGTTAGGCGGAAATGGGCGTGGCCAATACAAAAAAGATGGAGAATCATCCAAGGATCATGGACATATAAAGTTTTTGACTGTAGGACCTACGGTTTGGGAGCTAGTAGCTGAAAAGTGTTGACCTCCGCAATAGCGCCACCTAGGTGACGCGGGGTCCAAATTTTCGAATCTGAGTAGCGGTCAGGATTTTCTATCAGACTGCCATGTCAGATTTTCCCTGGCAATTTCAGACTCTTGCGCCCATATAGTTTTACCGGAGAAGAATAATAATAAATAATAAACTAGAACTGCAAGCAGTTATCAACGGGTTCCAAGCCCCCAGCGCCAGTCGCCCACCCGCCCCGCCCTCAACTTCGCCAGTCCTCACGCGGTCCAGCCCCAAAAACACGTTCTCCCGCCGGCGTCCCGTCAGCTCACTTCAACCGGCGCAATGAAACTAACACTCAGGATACGTCATTAAACCGGCAAAGCCTATACACATATCTTTCAGAGGCATGGCTGACTTCTCAATCGTGGTTACAATGGAATTCCACTGTTTCCTTATTAAAGAACGTGAAGATTTAATGAGTGAGATTATCAAACAATATCTATACATCAACGGAATATTACAAATAGCATAAATCCTTGATAATGTCTTTAGATTTAAAAGATTTTCAACAAAAACTATGAGTTTCATTTTGTGACTTACTGACCAAATGTTTTAAAAAATCATGAAAAATACACAAATCATCCTAAAATTACCAAAATATTCTCACATGGCAGTGTTAACATGCGGAATACTATGATGTTGTTTTTAAATCAGTAGACTCAAAGCTTTTTTGAAGAAAAAATTGGGAAATATAACTATAAAGGTCACAACAAAAATTAAAATATTCATAAAAAAATAGTGCTACTTTCTAAAATTAGGAGAAAAATCTCAGATCACCATAGGTACATGTGGAATGTTGTAAATGGCTTATATTTACTGTATACCTAAAAAGCTTTCTAAAACAAATATTAATTACTTTGTTGTCCAACTATACAGAAAAACTGGTAAAAAGTTAAAAATTCATTAAAAATCTATGCTTTTGTATAGAAATCTCAAAATATTCCCAGGTTGCTTCTGTGATGTGAGAATTCTTCTCATATTTTTGATGGGGTCATAAATGTAAAACTGTACTTACAATAAAATAATATTTGCATTAGTGGCTGTAGACAAAAATATGTCCTACAATTAAACACTAGGGGGAGCTCAAATCAAGACGACATTTTTTTTGTTTCATAAACCACCTAAGAGTGAACTTTTTGGCAAATTACAAGAAGATTGTGAGAACAGAATTTGCGCTACAATTGCTAGCCTAAAAATTTATTTTCGTAAATATAAAGCGCACACCTCTTCGTGGAGCTGCGGCTTTCGTGACCTAAGCTCTAGCCTATCCAGTTAAGACAATCTGGAAATCTTAGCCTGTTACATGCAAATAGTGATTTTTAGGAAATTTTTCAAATTTGAAATTTTAAATGATCATAAACCACGCCCACTTTGATCAATCATTACCATATTGATATTGTGGTCTTAAGACTCTATAGTGATGATAACCACTAAGTTTCGTGCAGATCCATTTAGCCAGTTCAGCAGTATAATTTCTTCCCAGTTATAGCGCCCCCTATTGTTTAATCAAGTTGAAAACCAGGACATACACTTGAATTGACCTTAGGTATGGCTGTTATGAACAGCTTTGAAAATTGTCAAAATCTTTTGAAGTTACGCTAAAAAAACTTTTTCATTCCCAAAAAATTATTTTAAAAAATCATATTAAAAAAAATAAGCAAATTATCCAAAATCCCTTCACAACTTTTGGTCAGCCGCTCCTCCTCTCTTGTCAGGGAAAGTTGTGATGTGATTGAGTTTGACGGCCGGGAGGAGTTAACGAAAGTACGTTTGACATACTATGCAAATTTCTACTAATTAGCATAAGTTTAAAACACTTTTTAAAATACTCATCTAAATTTGACTGACTCAATGAACATACTGGATGAGATCATTTGTTTGTTTACGAAAAAAATGGGGAGAAACATGCCAAAAATATTTTTGGGGTACCACAGCGCCACCTATTGGACAAAATTCAAAAAATTTTCTGTGATTGTAGATGTCACTATGACTGATAAGAATTGTAATTTTCTGTTTAGAATATATATTTTTCATGAGTAAAAGGGCGAAAAATTTTAAAGCCTATAAGCCACGCCCACTTTTTAATCATTTTCAAAATGTAGCTTAAGGGTCCGATGACTAACATATGTGCCAAGTTCTGGGGAAATCCATCAAGCCGTTTAGCTCAAACAAACTTTTTGACTCTTTAGCGCCCCCTATTGGTGAATCCAAACAAAATGGGGTAGATAGGGCTTACCGCTCATACTTCATAAGGGTCTAGAGTCTCATCAGTTTATCTTGAGAAATGGTGAAGATATCATCAATTACCACATGTGCTAGCTAGCGCGCTGATTTTGACATGGTGTCATTAGCCCAATTTTCAATATTTCTGCATTTTTCTTCATCACAACAACTTAGCTTAGTCCATAGATCACATGTACGAAGTTTGAAGTTGATTCGACAAAAAATGATGAATAGGTGATTAAAAGTAAGTTTTGCGTTTTTTGCGATCTAGCAAAAAATCTAGTTAGGCGGAAATGGGCGTGGCCAATACAAAAAAGATGGAGAATCATCCAAGGATCATGGACATATGAAGTTTTTGACTATAGGACCTACGGTTTGGGAGCTAGTAACTAAAACGTGTTGACCTCCGCAATAGCGCCACCTAGGTGACGCGGGGTCCAAATTTTCGAATCTGAGTAGCGGTCAGGATTTTCTATCAGACTGCCATGTCAGATTTTCCCTGGCAATTTCAGGCTCTTGCGCCCATACAGACACAGCGGAGAAGAATAATAATAATAAATAATAAATAATAAATAATGAAAAATCCGTAGAAAAACAATAGGGTTCCCTGCCCTGTAAATAATAAATAATGAAAAATCCGTAGAAAAACAATAGGGTTCCCTGCCCTTTGGGCTTGGAACCCTAACTAGAACTGCAAGCAGTTATCAACGGGTTCCAAGCCCCCAGCGCCAGTCGCCCACCCGGCCCCGCCCTCACCTTCGCCAGTCCTCACGCGGTCCCGCCCCAAAAACACGTTCTCCCGCCGGCGTCCCGTCAGCTCACTTCAACCGGCGCAATGAAAGTAACACTCAGGATACGTCATTAAACCTGCAAATCCTATACACATCTTTCAGAGGCATGGCTGACTTCTCAATCGTGATTACAATGGAATTCCACTGTTTCCTTATTAAAGAACGTGAAGATTTAATGAGTGAGATTATCAAACAATAATCTATACATCAACAGAATATTACAAACAACATAAATACTTGATAATGTCTTTAGATTTAATTGATTTTCAACAAAAACAATGAGTTTCATTTTGTGACTTACTGACCAAATGTTTCAAAAAATCATGAAAAATACATAACTCATCATAAAATTACCAAAATATTCTCACATGGCAGTGTTGACATGTGGAATAATATGATGTTGTTTTTAAATCAGTAGACTCAAAGCTTTTTTGAAGAAAAATCAGTAAATATAACTGTAAGGGTCACAGTCAAAATTAAAATATTCATAAAAAAATAGTGCTACTTTCTAAAATTTATAGAAAAATCTCAGATCACCATAGGTACATGTTGAATGTTGTAATTGGTTTATATTTACTGTATACCTAAAAAACTTTCTAACAAAAATTAATTACGTTGTTGTCCAACTATACAGAAAAACTGGCAAAAAGTTAAAAAATCATTAAAAATCAATGCTTTCGTACAAAAATCTCAAAATATTCCGAGATTGCCTCTGTGATGTGAGAATTCTTTTTATATTTTTGTTGGGGTCATAAATGTAAAATTGTACCTACAATAAAATAATATTTGCGTTAGTTGCTGTAGACAAAAATATGTCCTATAATTAAACACAAGGGGGAGCTCAAATCAAGACGACATTTTTTTTTTTTCATAAACCACCTAAGAGTGAACTTTATGGCAAATGTCAAGAAGATTGTGAAAACAGAATTTGCGCTACAATTGCTAGCCTAAAAATGTATTTTTGTAAATTTAAAGCGCAAACATCTTCGTGGAGCTGCGGTTTTCAATATCTAAGCTCATGGCTATCCAGTTAACATAATCTGGAAAACGTAGCTTCTTACATGAAAATAATGATTTTTAGGAAATTTTTCAAATTTGAAATTTTAAATGATCATAAACCACGCCCACATTGATCAATCATTACCATATTGATAATGTAGTCTTAAGACTCTACAATGATGACAACCACTAAGTTTCGTGCAGATCCATTTAACCAGGTCAGCAGTATAATGTATTGCTATTTATAGCGCCCCCTATTGTTTAATCAAGGTGAAAATCAAGACATACACTTGAATTGACCTTAGGTTTGACTGTTATGAACAGCTTTGAAAAATGTCCAAATATTTTGAAGTTATGCTAAAAAAACTTTTTCATTCCCCAAAAAATATTTAAAAAATTCATATTTAAAAAAGTAAGAAAATTATCCAAAATCCCTTCAGATCGTTTGGTCAGCCGCTCCTCCTCTCTTGTCAGGCAAAGTTGTGATGTGATTGGGTTTGACGGCCGGGAGGAGTTAACGAAAGTACGTTTGACTTACTATGCAAATTTCTACTGATTAGCATAAGTTTAAAACATTTTTTAAAATACTCATCTTAATTTGACTGAGTCAATGAACATACTGGATGAGACCATTTGCTTGTTTACCAAAATATTGAGGAGAAAAATGCCAAAAACATTTTTGGGGTACAACAGCGCCAACTATTGGACAAACTTCAAACTTTTTTCTGTGATTGTAGATGTCACTATGACTGATATAATTTGTAACTTTCTGTATAGAATATGTATTTTTCATCAGTTAAAGGGCAAAAAATTTTAAAGCCTATAAGCCACGCCCACTTTTTAATCATTTTCAAAATATAGCTTAAGGGTCCAATGATTAACATATGTGCCAAGTTCTGTGGAAATCCATCAAGCCGTTTAGCTCAAACTAACTTTTTGACTCTTTAGCGCCCCCTTTTGGTGAATCCAAACAAAATGGGGAAGGTAGGGCTTACCGCTCATACTTCATAAGGGTCTAGAGTCTCATCACTTTATCTTGAGATATGGTGAAGATATCATCAATTAGCACATGTGCTAGCTAGCGCACTGATTTTGACATGGTGTCATTAGCCCAATTTTCAATATTTCTGCGTTTTTCTGCATCACAACAACTTATCTTAGTCCATAGATCATATGTACGAAGTTTGAAGTTGATTCGACGAAAAATGACGAATAGGTGATTAAAACTAAGCTTTGCATTTTTTGCGATCTAGCAAAAAATCTAGTTAGGCGGAAATGGGCGTGGCCAATACAAAAAAGATGGGGAATCATCCAAGGATCATGGACATATAAAGTTTTTGACTGTAGGACCTACGGTTTGGGAGCTAGTAGCTGAAACGTGTTGACCTCCGCAATAGCGCCACCTAGGTGACGCGGGGTCCAAATTTTTGAATCTGAGTAGCGGTCAGGATTTTCTATCAGACTGCCATGTCAGATTTTCCCTGACAATTTCAGGCTCTTGCGCCCATATAGTTTTAGCGGAGAAGAATAATAATAAATAATAAATAATGAAAAATCCGTAGAAAAACAATAGGGTTCCCTGCCCTTTGGGCTTGGAACCCTAACTAGAACTGCAAGCAGTTATCAACGGGTTCCAAGCCCCCAGCGCCAGTCGCCCACCCGCCCCGCCCTCAACTTCGCCAGTCCTCACGCGGTCCCGCCCCAAAAACATGTTCTCCCGCCGGCGTCCCGTCAGCTCACCTCAACCGGCGCAATGAAAGTAACACTCAGGATACGTCATTAAAACTGCAAAGCCTATACACATCTTTCAGAGGCATGGCTGACTTCTCAATCGTGATTACAATGGAATTCCACTGTTTCCTTATTAAAGAACGTGAAGATTTAATGAGTGAGATTATCAAACAATAATCTATACATCAACAGAATATTACAAACAACATAAATACTTGATAATGTCTTTAGATTTAATTGATTTTCAACAAAAACAATGAGTTTCATTTTGTGACTTACTGACCAAATGTTTCAAAAAATCATGAAAAATACATAACTCATCATAAAATTACCAAAATATTCTCACATGGCAGTGTTGACATGTGGAATAATATGATGTTGTTTTTAAATCAGTAGACTCAAAGCTTTTTTGAAGAAAAATCAGTAAATATAACTGTAAGGGTCACAGTCAAAATTAAAATATTCATAAAAAAATAGTGCTACTTTCTAAAATTTATAGAAAAATCTCAGATCACCATAGGCACATGTGGAATGTTATAAATGTGTTATATTTACTTTGTACCTAAAAAAAACGTTCTTACAAAAATTAGTTACTTTTTGTCCAACTATACAAAAAACTGGCAAAAAGTAAAAAATTCATTAAAAATCAATGCTTTCGTACAAAAATCTCAAAATATTCCGAGATTGCCTCTGTGATGTGAGAATTCTTTTTATATTTTTGTTGGGGTCATAAATGTAAAATTGTACCTACAATAAAATAATATTTGCGTTAGTTGCTGTAGACAAAAATATGTCCTATAATTAAACACAAGGGGGAGCTCAAATCAAGACGACATTTTTTTTGTTTCATAAACCACCTAAGAGTGAACTTTGTGGCAAATGTCAAGAAGATTGTGAAAACAGAATTTGCGCTACAATTGCTAGCCTAAAAATGTATTTTTGTAAATTTAAAGCGCAAACATCTTCGTGGAGCTGCGGTTTTCATTATCTAAGCTCATGGCTATCCAGTTAACATAATCTGGAAAACGTAGCTTCTTACATGAAAATAATGATTTTTAGGAAATTTTTCAAATTTGAAATTTTAAATGATCATAAACCACGCCCACATTGATCAATCATTACCATATTGATAATGTAGTCTTAAGACTCTACAATGATGACAACCACTAAGTTTCGTGCAGATCCATTTAACCAGGTCAGCAGTATAATGTATTGCTATTTATAGCGCCCCCTATTGTTTAATCAAGGTGAAAATCAAGACATACACTTGAATTGACCTTAGGTTTGTATGTTATGAACAGCTTTGAAAAATGTCCAAATATTTTGAAGTTATGTTAAAAAAACTTTTTCATTCCCAAAAAAATATTTTAAAAATTCATATTTAAAAAAGTAAGCAAATTATCTAAAATCCCTTCAGATCGTTTGGTCAGCCGCTCCTCCTCTCTTGTCAGGCAAAGTTGTGATGTGATTGGGTTTGACGGCCGGGAGGAGTTAACGAAAGTACGTTTGACTTACTATGCAAATTTCTACTAATTAGCATAAGTTTAAAACATTTTTTAAAATACTCATCTTAATTTGACTGAGTCAATGAACATACTGGATGAGACTATTTGCTTGTTTACTAAAATATTGAGGAGAAACATGCCAAAAACATTTTTGGGGTACAACAGCGCCAACTATTGGACAAAATTCAAACTTTTTTCTGTGATTGTAGATGTCACTATGACTGATATGATTTGTAACTTTCTGTATAGAATATGTATTTTTCATCAGTTAAAGGGCAAAAATTTTTAAAGCCTATAAGCCACGCCCACTTTTTAATCACTTTCAAAATATAGCTTAAGGGTCCAATGATTAACATATGTGCCAAGTTCTGTGGAAATCCATCAAGCCGTTTAGCTCAAACTAACTTTTTGACTCTTTAGCGCCCCCTTTTGGTGAATCCAAACAAAATGGGGAAGGTAGGGCTTACCGCTCATACTTCATAAGGGTCTAGAGTCTCATCACTTTATCTTGAGATATGGTGAAAATATCATCAATTAGCACATGTGCTAGCTAGCACACTGATTTTGACATGGTGTCATTAGCCCAATTTTCAATATTTCTGCGTTTTTCTGCATCACAACAACTTATCTTAGTCCATAGATCATATGTACGAAGTTTGAAGTTGATTCGACGAAAAATGACGAATAGGTGATTAAAACTAAGTTTTGCATTTTTTGCGATCTAGCAAAAAATCTAGTTAGGCGGAAATGGGCGTGGCCAATACAAAAAAGATGGGGAATCATCCAAGGATCATGTACATATAAAGTTTTTGACTGTAGGACCTACGGTTTGGGAGCTAGTAGCTGAAACGTGTTGACCTCCGCAATAGCGCCACCTAGGTGACGCGGGGTCCAAATTTTCGAATCTGAGTAGCGGTCAGGATTTTCTATCAGACTGCCATGTCAGATTTTCCCTGGCAATTTCAGGCTCTTGCGCCCATACAGACACAGCGGAGAAGAATAATAATAATAAACTAGAACTGCAAGCAGTTATCAACGGGTTCCAAGCCCCCAGCGCCAGTCGCCCACCCGCCCCGCCCTCAACTTCGCCAGTCCTCACGCGGTCCCGCCCCAAAAACACGTTCTCCCGCCGGCGTCCCGTCAGCTCACTTCAACCGGCGCAATGAAAGTAACACTCAGGATACGTCATTAAACCTGCAAAGCCTATACACATATCTTTCAGAGGCATGGCTGACTTCTCAATCGTGATTACAATGGAATTCCACTGTTTCCTTATTAAAGAACGTGAAGATTTAATGAGTGAGATTATCAAACAATCATCTATACATCAACAGAATATTACAAATAACATAAAGACTTGATAATGTCTTTAGATTTAATAGATTTTCAACAAAAACAATGAGTTTCATTTTGTGACTTACTGATCAATTGATTTAAAAAATCATGAAAAATACATAAATCATCATAAAATTACCAAAATATTCTCACATGGCAGTGTTAACATGCGGAATAATATGATGTTGTTTTTAAATCAGTTGACTCAAAGCTTTTTTGAAGAAAAATTAGGAAATATAACTATAAAGGTCACAACAAAAATTTAAATATTCATAAAAAAATAGTGCTACTTTCTATAATTAGGAGAAAAATCTCAGATCACCATAGGTACGTGTGGAATGTTGTTAATGGCTTATATTTACTGTATTCCTAAAAAGTTTTCTAACAAAAATTAATTACGTTGTTGTCCAACTATACAGAAAAACTGGTAAAAAGTTAAAAATTAATTAAAAATCTATGCTTTTGTACAGAAATCTCAAAATATTCCCAGGTTGCCTCTGTGACGTGGGAATTCTTTTTATATTTTTGTTGGGGTCATAAATGTAAAACTGTACTTACAATAAAATAATATTTGCATTAGTGTCTGTAGACAAAAATATGTCCTAAAATTAAACACAAGGGGGAGCTCATATCAAGACGACATTTTTTTTGTTTCATAAACCACCTAAGAGTGAACTTTCTAGCAAATTACAAGAAGGTTGTGAGAACAGAATTTGCGCTACAATTGCTAGCCTAAAAATGTATTTTCATAAATATAAAGCGTAAACCTCAACATGGAGCTGCGGCTTTCGTGACATAAGCTCTAGCCTATCCAGCTAACACAATCTGGAAATCTTAGCCTCTTACATGCAAATAATGATTTTTAGGAAATTTTTCAAATTTGAAATTTTAAATGATCATAAGCCACGCCCACTTTGATAAATCATTACCATATTGATAATGTAATCTTAAGACTCTATAGTGATGACAACCACTAAGTTTCGTGCAGATCCATTTAGCCAGTTCAGCAGTATAATTTCTTCCCAGTTATAGCGCCCCCTATTGTTTAATCAAGTTGAAAACCAGGACATACACTTGAATTGACCTTAGGTATGACTGTTATGAACAGCTTTGAAAAATGTCAAAATCTTTTGAAGTTACTCTAAAAAAACTTTTTCATTCTCCAAAATTTAAAAAAAAAAATCATATTAAAAAAAATAAGCAAATTATCCAAAATCCCTTCACATCTTTTGGTCAGCCGCTCCTCCTCTCTTGTCAGGGAAAGATGTGATGTGATTGAGTTTGACGGCCGGGAGGAGTTAACGAAAGTACGTTGGACTTACTATGCAAATTTCTACTAATTTGCATAAGTTTAAAACATTTTTTAAAATACTCATCTAAATTTGACTGACTCAATGAACATACTGGATGAGATCATTTGTTTTTTTACGAAAGAAATGGGGAGAAACATGCCAAAAATATTTTTGGGGTACCACAGCGCCACCTATTGGACAAAATTCAAAAAATTTTCTGTGATTGTAGATGTCATTATGACTGATATGAATTGTAATTTTCTGTATAGAATATGTATTTTTCAGGAGTAAATGGGCGAAAACGTTTAAAGCCTATTTATAGCCTATAAGCCACGCCCACTTTTTAATCATTTTCAAAATATAGCTTAAGGGTCCGATGATTAACATATGTGCCAAGTTCTGTGGAAATCCATCAAGCCGTTTAGCTGAAACAAACTTTTTGACTCTTTAGCGCCCCCTATTGGTGAATCCACACAAAATCGGGTAGATAGGGCTTACCGCTCATACTTCATAAGGGTGTAGAGTCTCATCAATTTATCTTGAGAAATGGTGAAGATATCATCAATTACCACATGTGCTAGCTAGCACACTGATTTTGACATGGTGTCATTAGCCCAATTTTCAATATTTCTGCATTTTTCTTCATCACCACAACTTATCTTAGTCCATAGATCATATGTACGAAGTTTGAAGTTGATTCGACGAAAAATGACGAATAGGTGATTAAAAGTAAGTTTTGAGTTTTTTGCGATCTAGCAAAAAATCTAGTTAGGCGGAAATGGGCGTGGCCAATACAAAAAAGATGGAGAATCAATCAAGGATCATGTGCATATAAAGTTTTTGACTGTAGGACCTACGGTTTGGGAGCTAGTAGCTGAAACGTGTTGACCTCTGCAATAGCGCCACCTAGGTGACCCGGGGTCCAAATTTTCGAATCTGAGTAGCGGTCAGGATTTTCTATCAGACTGCCATGTCAGATTTTTCCTTGCAATTTCAGGCTCTTGCGCCCATACAGACACAGCGGAGAAGAATAATAATAATAAATAATAAATAATAAATAATGAAAAATCCGTAGAAAAACAATAGGGTTCCCTGCCCTTTGGGCTTGGAACCCTAACTAGAACTGCAAGCAGTTATCAACGGGTTCCAAGCCCCCAGCGCCAGTCGCCTACCCGGCCCCGCCCTCCACTTCGCCAGTCCTCACGCGGTCCCGCCCCAAAAACACGTTCTCCCGCCGGCGTTCGTCAGCTCACTTCAACCGGCGCAATGAAAGTAACACTCAGGATACGTCATTAAACCTGCAAAGCCTATACACATATCTTTCAGAGGCATGGCTGACTCCTCAATCGTGATTACAATGGAATTCCACTGTTTCCTTATTAAAGAACGTGAAGATTTAATGAGTGAGGTTATCAAACAATGATCTATACATCAACAGAATATTACCAATAACATAAACACTTGATAATGTCTTTAGATTTAAAAGATTTTCAACAAAAACTATGAGTTTCATTTTGTGACTTACTGAACAAATGTTTTAAAAAATCATGAAAAATACATAAATCATCCTAAAATTACCAAAATATTCTCACATGGCAGTGTTAACATGCGGAATAATATGATGTTGTTTTTAAATCAGTAGACTCAAAGCTTTTTTGAAGAAAAATTGGGAAATATAACTATAAAGGTCACAACAAAAATAAAAATATTCATAAAAAAATAGTGCTACTTTCTAAAATTAGGAGAAAAATCTCAGATCACCATAGGTACATGTGGGATGTTATAAATGGCTTATATTTACTGTATACCTAAAAAGCTTTCTAACAAAAATTAATTACGTTGTTGTCCAAATATACAGAAAAACTGGTAAAAAGTTAAAAATTCATTAAAAATATACGCTTTTGTACAGAAATCTCAAAATATTCCCAGGTTGCCTCTGTGATGTGAGAATTCTTCTTATATTTTTGTTGGGGTCATAAATGTAAAACTGTACTTACAATAAAATAATACTTGCATTAGTGGCTGTAGACAAAAATATGTCCTATAATTAAACACTAGGGGGAGCTCAAATCAAGACGACATTTTTTTTTGTTTCATAACCCACCTAAGAGTGAACTTTGTGGCAAATTACAAGAAGATTGTGAGAACAGAATTTGCGCTACAATTGCTAGCCTAAAAACGTATTTTCGTAAATATAAAGCGCAAACCTCTTTGTGGAGCTGCGGCTTTCGTGACATAAGCTCTAGCCTATTCATTTAACACAATCTGGAAATCTTAGCCTCTTACATGCAAATAGTGATTTTTAGGAAATTTTTCAAATTTGAAATTTTAAATGATCATAAACCACGCCCACTTTGATCAATCATTACCATATTGATAATGTAGTCTTAAGACTTTATAGTGATGACAGCCACTAAGTTTCGTGCCGATCCATTTAGCCGGTTCAGCAGTATAATTTCTTCCCAGTTATAGCGCCCCCTATTGTTTAATCAAGTTGAAAACCAGGACATACACTTGAATTGACCTTAGGTATGACTGTTATGAACAGCTTTGAAAAATGTCAAAATCTCTTGAAGTTACGCTAAAAAAACTTTTTCATTCCCAAAAAATTATTGAAAAAAATCATATTTAAAAAAATAAGCAAATTATCGAAAATCCCTTCACATCTTTTGGTCAGCCGCTCCTCCTCTCTTGTCAGGGAAAGTTTTGATGTGATTGAGTTTGACGGCCGGGAGGAGTTAACGAAAGTACGTTGGACTTACTATGCAAATTTCTACTAATTTGCATAAGTTTAAAACATTTTTTAAATTAATCATCTAAATTTGACTGACTCAAAGAACACATTGGAATAGATCATTTGTTTTTTTACAAAAGAAATGGGGAGAAACATGCCAAAAATATTTTTGGGGTACCAGAGCGCCACCTATTGGACAAAATTCAAAAAATTTTCTGTGATTGTAGATGTCACGATGACTGATATGAGTTGTAATTTTCTGTATAGAATATGTATTTTTCATGAGTAAAAGGGCGAAAATTTTTAAAGCCTATAAGCCACGCCCACTTTTTAATCATTTTCAAAATATAGCTTAAGGGTCCGACGATTAACATATGTGCCAAGTTCTGTGGAAATCCATCAAGCCGTTTAGCTGAAACAAACTTTTTGACTCTTTAGCGCCCCCTATTTGTGAATCCAAACAAAATGGGGTAGATAGGACTTACCGCTCATACTTTGTAAGGTTCTAGAGTCTCATCAATTTATTTTGAGAAATGGTGAAGATATCATCAATTAACACATGTGCTAGCTAGCGCACTGATTTTGACATGGTGTCATTAGCCCAATTTTCAATATTTCTGCATTTTTCTTCATCACAACAACTTAGCCTAGTCCATAGATCACATGTACGAAGTTTGAAGTTGATTCGACGAAAAATGTCGAATAGGTGATTAAAACTAAGTTTTGCATTTTTTGCGATCTAGCAAAAAATCTAGTTAGGCGGAAATGGGCGTGGCCAATACAAAAAAGATGGAGAATCAATCAAGGATCATGTGCATATAAAGTTTTTGACTGTAGGACCTACGGTTTGGGAGCTAGTAGCTGAAACGTGTTGACCTCTGCAATAGCGCCACCTAGGTGACCCGGGGTCCAAATTTTCGAATCTGAGTAGCGGTCAGGATTTTCTATCAGACTGCCATGTCAGATTTTTCCTTGCAATTTCAGGCTCTTGCGCCCATACAGACACAGCGGAGAAGAATAATAATAATAAATAATAAATAATAAATAATGAAAAATCCGTAGAAAAACAATAGGGTTCCCTGCCCTTTGGGCTTGGAACCCTAATAATAAATAATAAATAATGAAAAATCCGTAGAAAAACAATAGGGTTCCCTGCCCTTTGGGCTTGGAACCCTAATAAATAATAATAAATAATGAAAAATCCGTAGAAAAACAATAGGGTTCCCTGCCCTTTGGGCTTGGAACCCTAACTAGAACTGCAAGCAGTTATCAACGGGTTCCAAGCCCCCAGCGCCAGTCGCCCACCCGCCCCGCCCTCAACTTCGCCGGTCCTCACGCGGTCCCGCCCCAAAAACATGTTCTCCCGCCGGCGTCCCGTCAGCTCACTTCAACCGGCGCAATGAAAGTAACACTCAGGATACGTCATTAAACCTGCAAAGCCTATACACATCTTTCAGAGGCATGGCTGACTTCTCAATCGTGATTACAATGGAATTCCACTGTTTCCTTATTAAAGAACGTGAAGATTTAATGAGTGAGATTATCAAACAATAATCTATACATCAACAGAATATTACAAACAACATAAATACTTGATAATGTCCTTAGATTTAATTGATTTTCAACAAAAACAATGAGTTTCATTTTGTTACTTACTGACCAAATGTTTCAAAAAATCATGAAAAATACATAACTCATCATAAAATTACCAAAATATTCTCACATGGCAGTGTTAACATGTGGAATAATATGATGTTGTTTTTAAATCAGTAGACTCAAAGCTTTTTTGAAGAAAAATCAGTAAATATAACTGTAAGGGTCACAGTCAAAATTAAAATATTCATAAAAAAATAGTGCTACTTTCTAAAATTTATAGAAAAATCTCAGATCACCATAGGCACATGTGGAATGTTATAAATGTGTTATATTTACTTTGTACCTAAAAAAAACTTTCTTACAAAAATTAGTTACTTTTTGTCCAACTATACAAAAAACTGGCAAAAAGTAAAAAATTCATTAAAAATCAATGCTTTTGTACAAAAATCTCAAAATATTCCGAGATTGCCTCTGTGATGTGAGAATTCTTTTTATATTTTTGTTGGGGTCATAAATGTAAAATTGTACCTACAATAAAATAATATTTGCGTTAGTTGCTGTAGACAAAAATATGTCCTATAATTAAACACAAGGGGGAGCTCAAATCAAGACGACATTTTTTTTGTTTCATAAACCACCTAAGAGTGAACTTTATGGCAAATGTCAAGAAGATTGTGAAAACAGAATTTGCGCTACAATTGCTAGCCTAAAAATGTATTTTTGTAAATTTATAGCGCAAACATCTTCGTGGAGCTGCGGTTTTCAATATCTAAGCTCATGGCTATCCAGTTAACATAATCTGGAAAACGTAGCTTCTTACATGAAAATAATGATTTTTAGGAAATTTTTCAAATTTGAAATTTTAAATGATCATAAACCACGCCCACATTGATCAATCATTACCATATTTATAATGTAGTCTTAAGACTCTACAATGATGACAACCACTAAGTTTCGTGCAGATCCATTTAACCAGGTCAGCAGTATAATGTTTTGCTATTTATAGCGCCCCCTATTGTTTAATCAAGGTGAAAATCAAGACATACACTTGAATTGACCTTAGGTTTGACTGTTATGAACAGTTTTGAAAAATGTCCAAATATTTTGAAGTTATGCTAAAAAAACTTTTTCATTCCCCAAAAAATATTTCAAAAATTCATATTTAAAAAAGTAAGCAAATTATCCAAAATCCCTTCAGATCGTTTGGTCAGCCGCTCTTCCTCTCTTGTCAGGCAAAGTTGTGATGTGATTGGGTTTGACGGCCGGGAGGAGTTAACGAAAGTACGTTTGACTTACTATGCAAATTTCTACTAATTAGCATAAGTTTAAAACATTTTTTAAAATACTCATCTTAATTTGACTGAGTCAATGAACATACTGGATGAGACCATTTGCTTGTTTACTAAAATATTGAGGAGAAACATGCCAAAAACGTTTTTGGGGTACAACAGCGCCAACTATTGGACAAAATTCAAACTTTTTTCTGTGATTGTAGATGTCACTATGACTGATATGATTTGTAACTTTCTGTATAGAATATGTATTTTTCATCAGTTAAAGGGCAAAAATTTTTAAAGTCTATAAGCCACGCCCACTTTTTAATCATTTTCAAAATATAGCTTAAGGGTCCAATGATTAACATATGTGCCAAGTTCTGTGGAAATCCATCAAGCCGTTTAGCTCAAACTAACTTTTTGACTCTTTAGCGCCCCCTTTTGGTGAATCCAAACAAAATGGGGAAGATAGGACTTACCGCTCATACTTTGTAAGGTTCTAGAGTCTCATCAATTTATTTTGAGAAATGGTGAAGATATCATCAATTAACACATGTGCTAGCTAGCGCACTGATTTTGACATGGTGTCATTAGCCCAATTTTCAATATTTCTGCATTTTTCTTCATCACAACAACTTAGCCTAGTCCATAGATCACATGTACGAAGTTTGAAGTTGATTCGACGAAAAATGTCGAATAGGTGATTAAAACTAAGTTTTGCATTTTTTGCGATCTAGCAAAAAATCTAGTTAGGCGGAAATGGGCGTGGCCAATACAAAAAAGATGGAGAATCAATCAAGGATCATGTGCATATAAAGTTTTTGACTGTAGGACCTACGGTTTGGGAGCTAGTAGCTGAAACGTGTTGACCTCTGCAATAGCGCCACCTAGGTGACCCGGGGTCCAAATTTTCGAATCTGAGTAGCGGTCAGGATTTTCTATCAGACTGCCATGTCAGATTTTTCCTTGCAATTTCAGGCTCTTGCGCCCATACAGACACAGCGGAGAAGAATAATAATAATAAATAATAAATAATAACTAGAACTGCAAGCAGTTATCAACGGGTTCCAAGCCACCAGCGCCAGTCGCCCACCCGCCCCGCCCTCCACTTCGCCAGTCCTCACGCGGTCCCGCCCCAAAAACACGTTCTCCCGCCGGCGTCCCGTCAGCTCACTTCAACCGGCGCAATGAAACTAAGACTCAGGATACGTCATTAAACCGGCTAAGCCTATACACATATCTTTCAGAGGCATGGCTGACTTCTCAATCGTGATTACAATGGAATTCCACTGTTTCCTTATTAAAGAACGTGAAGATTTAATGAGTGAGATTATTAAACAATAATCTATACATCAACAGAATGTTACAAATAACATAAATACTTGATAATGTGTTTAGATTTAATAGATTTTCAACAAAAACAATGAGTTTCATTTTGTGACTTGCTGACCAAATGTTTAAAAAAATCATGAAAAATACATAACTCATCCTAAAATTACCAAAATATTCTCACATGGCAGTGTTAACATGCGGAATAATATGATGTTGTTTTTAAATCAGTAGACTCAAAGCTTTTTTGAAGAAAAATTGGGAAATATAACTATAAAGGTCACAACAAAAATTAAAATATTCATAAAAAAATAGTGCTACTTTCTAAAATTAGGAGAAAAATCTCAGATAACCATAGGTACATGTGGAATGTTGTAAATGGCTTATATTTACTGTATACCTAAAAAGCTTTCTAACAAAAATTAATTACGTTGTTGTCCAACTATACAAAATAACTGGCAAAAAGTAAAAAATTCATTAAAAATCAATGCTTTTGTACAAAAATCTCAAAATATTCCCAGATTGCCTCTGTGACGTGTGTATTGTGGTCATATTTTTGTAAGATCATAAATGTAAAACTTTTCTTACAATAAATTAATATTTGCATTAGTGGCTGTAGACAAAAATATGTCCTATAATTGAACACTAGGGGGAGCTCAAATCAAGACGACATTTTTTTCGTTTCATAAACCACCTAAGAGTGAACTTTGTGGTAAATTACAAGAAGATTGTGAGAACAGAATTTGTGCCACACTTGCTAGCGTAAAAATGTATTTTTGTAAATATAAAGCGCAAACCTCTTCGTGGAGCTGCGGCTATCGTGACATAAGCTCTAGCCTATCCAGTAAACACAATCTGGAAATCTTAGCCTCTTACATGCAAATAGTGATTTTTAGGAAATTTTTCAAATTTGAAATTTTAAATGATCGTAAACCACGCCCACTTTGATCAATCATTACCATATTGATAATGTAGTCTTAAGACTCTACAATGATGACAACCACTAAGTTTCGTGCAGATCCATTTAACCAGGTCAGCAGTATAATGTATTGCTATTTATAGCGCCCCCTATTGTTTAATCAAGGTGAAAATCAAGACATACACTTGAATTGACCTTAGGTTTGACTGTTATGAACAGCTTTGAAAAATGTCCAAATATTTTGAAGTTATGCTAAAAAAACTTTTTCATTCCCCAAAAAATATTTAAAAAATTCATATTTAAAAAAGTAAGAAAATTATCCAAAATCCCTTCAGATCGTTTGGTCAGCCGCTCCTCCTCTCTTGTCAGGCAAAGTTGTGATGTGATTGGGTTTGACGGCCGGGAGGAGTTAACGAAAGTACGTTTGACTTACTATGCAAATTTCTACTAATTAGCATAAGTTTAAGACATTTTTTAAAATACTCATCTTAATTTGACTGAGTCAATGAACATACTGGATGAGACCATTTGCTTGTTTACTAAAATATTGAGGAGAAAAATGCCAAAAACATTTTTGGGGTACAACAGCGCCAACTATTGGACAAACTTCAAACTTTTTTCTGTGATTGTAGATGTCACTATGACTGATATAATTTGTAACTTTCTGTATAGAATATGTATTTTTCATCAGTTAAAGGGCAAAAATTTTTAAAGTCTATAAGCCACGCCCACTTTTTAATCATTTTCAAAATATAGCTTAAGGGTCCAATGATTAACATATGTGCCAAGTTCTGTGGAAATCCATCAAGCCGTTTAGCTCAAACTAACTTTTTGACTCTTTAGCGCCCCCTTTTGGTGAATCCAAACAAAATGGGGAAGATAGGGCTTACCGCTCATACTTCATAAGGGTCTAGAGTCTCATCACTTTATCTTGAGATATGGTGAAGATATCATCAATTAGCACATGTGCTAGCTAGCACACTGATTTTGACATGGTGTCATTAGCCCAATTTTCAATATTTCTGCGTTTTTCTGCATCACAACAACTTATCTTAGTCCATAGATCATATGTACGAAGTTTGAAGTTGATTCGACGAAAAATGACGAATAGGTGATTAAAACTAAGCTTTGCATTTTTTGCGATCTAGCAAAAAATCTAGTTAGGCGGAAATGGGCGTGGCCAATACAAAAAAGATGGGGAATCATCCAAGGATCATGTAAATATAAAGTTTTTGACTGTAGGACCTACGGTTTGGGAGCTAGTAGCTGAAACGTGTTGACCTCCGCAATAGCGCCACCTAGGTGACGCGGGGTCCAAATTTTCGAATCTGAGTAGCGGTCAGGATTTTCTATCAGACTGCCATGTCAGATTTTCCCTGGCAATTTCAGGCTCTTGCGCCCATACAGACACAGCGGAGAAGAATAATAATAATAAATAATAAATAATAAATAATGAAAAATCCGTAGAAAAACAATAGGGTTCCCTGCCCTTTGGGCTTGGAACCCTAACTAGAACTGCAAGCAGTTATCAACGGGTTCCAAGCCCCCAGCGCCAGTCGCCCACCCGCCCCGCCCTCAACTTCGCCAGTCCTCACGCGGTCCCGCCCCAAAAACACGTTCTCCCGCCGGCGTCCCGTCAGCTCACTTCAACCGGCGCAATGAAAGTAACACTCAGGATACGTCATTAAACCTGCAAAGCCTATACACATATCTTTCAGAGGCATGGCTGACTTCTCAATCGTGATTACAATGGAATTCCACTGTTTCCTTATTAAAGAACGTGAAGATTTAATGAGTGAGATTATCAAACAATCATCTATACATCAACAGAATATTACAAATAACATAAAGACTTGATAATGTCTTTAGATTTAATAGATTTTCAACAAAAACAATGAGTTTCATTTTGTGACTTACTGATCAATTGTTTTAAAAAATCATGAAAAATACATAAATCATCATAAAATTACCAAAATATTCTCACATGGCAGTGTTAACATGCGGAATAATATGATGTTGTTTTTAAATCAGTTGACTCAAAGCTTTTTTGAAGAAAAATTAGGAAATATAACTATAAAGGTCACAACAAAAATTTAAATATTCATAAAAAAATAGTGCTACTTTCTATAATTAGGAGAAAAATCTCAGATCACCATAGGTACGTGTGGAATGTTGTAAATGGCTTATATTTACTGTATACCTAAAAAGTTTTCTAACAAAAATTAATTACGTTGTTGTCCAACTATACAGAAAAACTGGTAAAAAGTTAAAAATTAATTAAAAATCTATGCTTTTGTACAGAAATCTCAAAATATTCCCAGGTTGCCTCTGTGACGTGAGAATTCTTCTTATATTTTTGTTGGGGTCATAAATGTAAAACTGTACTTACAATAAAATAATATTTGCATTAGTGTCTGTAGACAAAAATATGTCCTAAAATTAAACACAAGGGGGAGCTCATATCAAGACGACATTTTTTTTGTTTCATAAACCACCTAAGAGTGAACTTTGTAGCAAATTACAAGAAGGTTGTGAGAACAGAATTTGCGCTACAATTGCTAGCCTAAAAATGTATTTTCATAAATATAAAGCGTAAACCTCAACATGGAGCTGCGGCTTTCGTGACATAAGCTCTAGCCTATCCAGCTAACACAATCTGGAAATCTTAGCCTCTTACATGCAAATAATGATTTTTAGGAAATTTTTCAAATTTGAAATTTTAAATGATCATAAGCCACGCCCACTTTGATAAATCATTACCATATTGATAATGTAATCTTAAGACTCTATAGTGATGACAACCACTAAGTTTCGTGCAGATCCATTTAGCCAGTTCAGCAGTATAATTTCTTCCCAGTTATAGCGCCCCCTATTGTTTAATCAAGTTGAAAACCAGGACATACACTTGAATTGACCTTAGGTATGACTGTTATGAACAGCTTTGAAAAATGTCAAAATCTTTTGAAGTTACTCTAAAAAAATTTTTTCATTCTCCAAAATTTTTTTAAAAAAAATCATATTAAAAAAAAAAAGCAAATTATCCAAAATCCCTTCACATCTTTTGGTCAGCCGCTCCTCCTCTCTTGTCAGGGAAAGATGTGATGTGATTGAGTTTGACGGCCGGGAGGAGTTAACGAAAGTACGTTGGACTTACTATGCAAATTTCTACTAATTTGCATAAGTTTAAAACATTTTTTAAAATACTCATCTAAATTTGACTGACTCAATGAACATACTGGATGAGATCATTTGTTTTTTTACGAAAGTAATGGGGAGAAACATGCCAAAAATATTTTTGGGGTACCACAGCGCCACCTATTGGACAAAATTCAAAAAATTTTCTGTGATTGTAGATGTCATTATGACTGATATGAATTGTAATTTTCTGTATAGAATATGTATTTTTCAGGAGTAAATGGGCGAAAACGTTTAAAGCCTATTTATAGCCTATAAGCCACGCCCACTTTTTAATCATTTTCAAAATATAGCTTAAGGGTCCGATGATTAACATATGTGCCAAGTTCTGTGGAAATCCATCAAGCCGTTTAGCTGAAACAAACTTTTTGACTCTTTAGCGCCCCCTATTGGTGAATCCACACAAAATCGGGTAGATAGGGCTTACCGCTCATACTTCATAAGGGTGTAGAGTCTCATCAATTTATCTTGAGAAATGGTGAAGATATCATCAATTAGCACATGTGCTAGCTAGCACACTGATTTTGACATGGTGTCATTAGCCCAATTTTCAATATTTCTGCATTTTTCTTCATCACCACAACTTATCTTAGTCCATAGATCATATGTACGAAGTTTGAAGTTGATTCGACGAAAAATGACGAATAGGTGATTAAAAGTAAGTTTTGAGTTTTTTGCGATCTAGCAAAAAATCTAGTTAGGCGGAAATGGGCGTGGCCAATACAAAAAAGATGGAGAATCACCCAAGGATCATGTACATATAAAGTTTATGACTGTAGGACCTACGGTTTGGGAGCTAGTAGCTGAAACGTGTTGACCTCTGCAATAGCGCCACCTAGGTGACGCGGGGTCCAAATTTTCGAATCTGAGTAGCGGTCAGGATTTTGTATCAGACTGCCGTGTCAGATTTTTCCTGGCAATTTCTGGCTCCTGCCCCCATACAAACGTAGCGGAGAAGAATAATAAATAATAACTAGAACTGCAAGCAGTTATCAACGGGTTCCAAGCCCCCAGCGCCAGTCGCCCACCCGGCCCCGCCCTCACCTTCGCCAGTCCTCACGCGGTCCCGCCCCAAAAACACGTTCTCCCGCCGGCGTCCCGTCAGCTCACTTCAACCGGCGCAATGAAAGTAACACTCAGGATACGTCATTAAACCTGCAAATCCTATACACATCTTTCAGAGGCATGGCTGACTTCTCAATCGTGATTACAATGGAATTCCACTGTTTCCTTATTAAAGAACGTGAAGATTTAATGAGTGAGATTATCAAACAATAATCTATACATCAACAGAATATTACAAACAACATAAATACTTGATAATGTCTTTAGATTTAATTGATTTTCAACAAAAACAATGAGTTTCATTTTGTGACTTACTGACCAAATGTTTCAAAAAATCATGAAAAATACATAACTCATCATAAAATTACCAAAATATTCTCACATGGCAGTGTTGACATGTGGAATAATATGATCTTGTTTTTAAATCAGTAGACTCAAAGCTTTTTTGAAGAAAAATCAGTAAATATAACTGTAAGGGTCACAGTCAAAATTAAAATATTCATAAAAAAATAGTGCTACTTTCTAAAATTTATAGAAAAATCTCAGATCACCATAGGTACATGTTGAATGTTGTAATTGGTTTATATTTACTGTATACCTAAAAAACTTTCTAACAAAAATTAATTACGTTGTTGTCCAACTATACAGAAAAACTGGCAAAAAGTTAAAAAATCATTAAAAATCAATGCTTTCGTACAAAAATCTCAAAATATTCCGAGATTGCCTCTGTGATGTGAGAATTCTTTTTATATTTTTGTTGGGGTCATAAATGTAAAATTGTACCTACAATAAAATAATATTTGCGTTAGTTGCTGTAGACAAAAATATGTCCTATAATTAAACACAAGGGGGAGCTCAAATCAAGACGACATTTTTTTTGTTTCATAAACCACCTAAGAGTGAACTTTATGGCAAATGTCAAAAAGATTGTGAAAACAGAATTTGCGCTACAATTGCTAGCCTAAAAATGTATTTTTGTAAATTTAAAGCGCAAACATCTTCGTGGAGCTGCGGTTTTCAATATCTAAGCTCATGGCTATCCAGTTAACATAATCTGGAAAACGTAGCTTCTTACATGAAAATAATGATTTTTAGGAAATTTTTCAAATTTGAAATTTTAAATGATCATAAACCACGCCCACATTGATCAATCATTACCATATTGATAATGTAGTCTTAAGACTCTACAATGATGACAACCACTAAGTTTCGTGCAGATCCATTTAACCAGGTCAGCAGTATAATGTATTGCTATTTATAGCGCCCCCTATTGTTTAATCAAGGTGAAAATCAAGACATACACTTGAATTGACCTTAGGTTTGACTGTTATGAACAGCTTTGAAAAATGTCCAAATATTTTGAAGTTATGCTAAAAAAACTTTTTCATTCCCCAAAAAATATTTAAAAAATTCATATTTAAAAAAGTAAGAAAATTATCCAAAATCCCTTCAGAACGTTTGGTCAGCCGCTCCTCCTCTCTTGTCAGGAAAAGTTGTGATGTGATTGGGTTTGACGGCCGGGAGGAGTTAACGAAAGTACGTTTGACTTACTATGCAAATTTCTACTAATTAGCATAAGTTTAAAACATTTTTTAAAATACTCATCTTAATTTGACTGAGTCAATGAACATACTGGATGAGACCATTTGCTTGTTTACTAAAATATTGAGGAGAAAAATGCCAAAAACATTTTTGGGGTACAACAGCGCCAACTATTGGACAAACTTCAAACTTTTTTCTGTGATTGTAGATGTCACTATGACTGATATAATTTGTAACTTTCTGTATAGAATATGTATTTTTCATCAGTTAAAGGGCAAAAAATTTTAAAGCCTATAAGCCACGCCCACTTTTTAATCATTTTCAAAATATAGCTTAAGGGTCCAATGATTAACATATGTGCCAAGTTCTGTGGAAATCCATCAAGCCGTTTAGCTCAAACTAACTTTTTGACTCTTTAGCGCCCCCTTTTGGTGAATCCAAACAAAATGGGGAAGGTAGGGCTTACCGCTCATACTTCATAAGAGTCTAGAGTCTCATCACTTTATCTTGAGATATGGTGAAGATATCATCAATTAGCACATGTGCTAGCTAGCGCACTGATTTTGACATGGTGTCATTAGCCCAATTTTCAATATTTCTGCGTTTTTCTGCATCACAACAACTTATCTTAGTCCATAGATCATATGTACGAAGTTTGAAGTTGATTCGACGAAAAATGACGAATAGGTGATTAAAACTAAGCTTTGCATTTTTTGCGATCTAGCAAAAAATCTAGTTAGGCGGAAATGGGCGTGGCCAATACAAAAAAGATGGGGAATCATCCAAGGATCATGTACATATAAAGTTTTTGACTGTAGGACCTACGGTTTGGGAGCTAGTAGCTGAAACGTGTTGACCTCCGCAATAGCGCCACCTAGGTGACGCGGGGTCCAAATTTTTGAATCTGAGTAGCGGTCAGGATTTTCTATCAGACTGCCATGTCAGATTTTCCCTGACAATTTCAGGCTCTTGCGCCCATATAGTTTTAGCGGAGAAGAATAATAATAAATAATAAATAATGAAAAATCCGTAGAAAAACAATAGGGTTCCCTGCCCTTTGGGCTTGGAACCCTAACTAGAACTGCAAGCAGTTATCAACGGGTTCCAAGCCACCAGCGCCAGTCGCCCACCCGGCCCCGCCCTCAACTTCGCCAGTCCTCACGCGGTCCCGCCCCAAAAACACCTTCTCCCGCCGGCGTCCCGTCAGCTCACTTCAACCGGCGCAATGAAAGTAACACTCAGGATACGTCATTAAACCTGCAAAGCCTATAGAGCTCCGGACCCCACGTGACTCTCAGTTAGTGGACGCCATTTTGGCATGCAAAAAAAGGTAAACAAACACGGATGTAACCACGAACATGAACGGGATCCGCTTGGATTTTACTTCGTCGGAGTTTACTTCACACTTTAAAACAGAAGAAATCGTTTTATATAGTCAGAAATTAAATAGACTAAACATCTCCGACCCTTACCGTGCCCCTGGGATACTTTTTAAAAACGCCAGAAGCTGTCGGAGCCGCCTTCTTACCGGCACAACACCGGACCTGACCGGGGAACCCCTTGGGATTCCCCCGGCCGGAGGAGCTGGGGAGAAGGTCTGGGACTCTCGACTCTACTGCCCGCTCCGACGCCAGAAGCTGTCAGAGCAGACTTCATACCGGCACAACACCGGACCGACCGGGGAACCCCTTGGGATTCCCCCGGCCGGAGGAGCTGGGGAGAAGGTCTGGGACTCTCGACTCTACTGCCCGCTCCGACGCCAGAAGCTGTCAGAGCAGACTTCATACCGGCACAACACCGGACCGACCGGGGAACCCCTTGGGATTTACCCGGAGGAACTGGGTCCGGCACCGCGGTGCTCCGGCGGCTGGGGAGAGGGAAGTCATGCTACTGCCCCCGCAACCCGACTCCGGATACGCGGATGAAAATGGATGGATGGACGGACAAATAACAGATTTACACGTAAGTAGTCTCGGTGAGACAGATAATAGCAATCCAAAGTGCTTTTTATGTGTGATCTGATCAACCATTGCTTAAAAATGAAATACAGCTTAGCCGGTTAATTGCTGTGATCATAAAACACGTAAACGGCAGCACGCAGAACTAAAGAGGCAACGTTTTACGTGATGTTTACTTGTTGCTATGAGTAATAAGACAGAAAAAGCCACGCCAAAATAAGTTTAGGAAGCCCACTAAGAATCATATTAAAAGCATTTAAAATAAATACCATACACAGTTGAGGAAACGTTGGTTTAAGTACCTGATATGAAGCGGTCGCTGCTTAAGCAAAATCCTTTACTCTCGGGATCCCACAGCTTCATTTTCGCCCGGTCACTAGCGCGTTTTATTACAATGATCCAACGTTTGTGGCGCTCCGGATCCTGGGGAATCCTGTAGATGGCTCATTCCTTATGTCGTCCGCGTCTGTTCTGCATCCTGGGGCACAACAGGAATCTACCATATTTCCCGTTTGATTGAGTTTTCTGACAATAACATATAGTCCAGCTGCCGGCTTCTGCATGCCAAAATGGCGCCGTTTTGATTTGAACTGTTGCATGCCGGGAGAAGTGACGTCAACTCCCGGAGCTCTATACACATATCTTTCAGAGGCATGGCTGACTTCTCTATCGTGATTACAATGGAATTCCACTGTTTGCTTATTAAAGAACGTGAAGATTTAATGAGTGAGATTATCAAACAATGATCTATACATCAACAGAATATTACAAATAACATCAATACTTGATAATGTCTTTAGATTTAAAAGATTTTCAACAAAAACTACGAGTTTCATTTTGGGACTTACTGACCAAATGTTTTAAAAAATCATGAAAAATACATAAATCATCATAAAATTACCAAAATATTCTCACATGGCAGTGTTAACATGCGGAATAATATGATGTTGTTTTTAAATCAGTAGACTCAAAGCTTTTTTGAAGAAAAATTGGGAAATATAACTATAAAGGTCACAACAAAAATTAAAATATTCATAAAAGAATAGTGCTACTTTCTAAAATTAGGAGAAAAATCTCAGATCACCATAGGTACATGTGGAATGTTGTAAATGGCTTATATTTACTGTATACCTAAAAAGCTTTCTAACAAAAATTAATTACGTTGTTGTCCAACTATACAGAAAAACTGGTAAAAAGTTAAAAATTCATTAAAAATCTATGTTTTTGTACAGAAATCTCAAAATATTCCTAGCTTGCCTCTGTGATGTGAGAATTCTTCTTATATTTTTGTTGGGGTCATAAATGTAAAACTGTACTTACAATAAAATAATATTTGAATTAGTGGCTGTAGAAAAAAATATGTCCTATAATTAAACACTAGGGGGAGCTCAAATCAAGACGACATTTTTTTTATTTCATAAACCACCTAAGAGTGAACTTTGTGACAAATTACCAGAAGATTATGAGAACAGAATTTGCGCTACAATTGCTAGCCTAAAAATGTATTTTTGTAAATATAAAGCGCAAACCTCTTTGTGGAGCTGCGGCTTTCGTGACATAAGCTCTAGCCTATCCAGTTAACAAAATCTGGAAATCTTAGCCTCTTACATGCAAATAGTGATTTTTAGGAAATTTTTCAAATTTGAAATTTTAAATGATCATAAACCACGCCCACTTTGATCAATCATTACCATATTGATAATGTAGTCTTAAGCCTCTATAGTGATGACAACCACTAAGTTTCGTGCAGATCCATTTAGCCGGTTAAGCAGTATAATTGCTTCCCAGTTATAGCGCCCCCTATTGTTTAATCAAGTTGAAAACCAGGACATACACTTGAATTGACCTTAGGTATGGCTGTTATGAACAGCTTTGAAAAATGTCAAAATCTTTTGAAGTTATGCTAAAAAAACTTTTTCATTCCCAAAAAATTATTTAAAAAAATCATATTAAAAAAAATAAGCAAATTATCCAAAATCCCTTCACATCTTTTGGTCAGCCGCTCCTCCTCTCTTGTCAGGGAAAGTTGTGATGTGATTGAGTTTGACGGCCGGGAGGAGTTAACGAAAGTACGCTGGACTTACTATGCAAATTTCTACTAATTTGCATAAGTTTAAAACATTTTTTAAAATACTCATCTAAATTTGACTGACTCAATGAACACACTGGATGAGATCATTTGTTTTTTTACAAAAGAAATGGGGAGAAACATGCCAAAAATATTTTTGGGGTACCACAGCGCCACCTATTGGACAAAATTCAAAAAATTTTCTGTGATTGTAGATGTCACTATGACTGATATGAATTGTAATTTTCTGTATAGAATATGTATTTTTCATGAGTAAAAGGGCGAAAATTTTTAAAGCCTATAAGCCACGCCCACTTTTTAATCATTTTCAAAATATAGCTTAAGGGTCCAATGATTAACATATCTGCCAAGTTCTGTGGAAATCCATCAAGCCGTTTAGCTGGAACAAGCTTTTTGACTCTTTAGCGCCCCCTATTGGTGAATCCAAACAAAATGGGGTAGATAGGGCTTACCGCTCATCCTTCATAAGGGTCTAGAGTCTCATCAATTTATCTTGAGAAATGGTGAAGATATCATCAATTACCACATGTGCTAGCTAGCGCACTGATTTTGACATGGTGTCATTAGCCCAATTTTCAATATTTCTGCATTTTTCTTCATCACAACAACTTACCTTAGTCCACAGATCATATGTACGAAGGTTGAAGTTGATTCGACGAAAAATGTCGAATAGGTGATTAAAACTAAGTTTTGCATTTTTTGCGATATAGCAAAAAATCTAGTTAGGCGGAAATGGGCGTGGCCAATACAAAAAAGATGGAGAATCAATCAAGGATCATGTACATATAAAGTTTTTGACTGTAGGACCTACGGTTTGGGAGCTAGTAGCTCAAACGTGTTGACCTCCGCAATAGCGCCACCTAGGTGACACGGCGTCCAAATTCTCGAACCTGAGTAGCGGTCAGGATTTTCTATCAGACTGCCATGTCAGATTTTCCCTGGCAATTTCAGGCTCTTGCGCCCATACAGACACAGCGGAGAAGAATAATAATAATAAATAATAAACAATAGGGTTCCCTGCCCTTTGGGCTTGGAACCCTAATAATAAATAATGAAAAATCCGTAGAAAAACAATAGGGTTCCCTGCCCTTTGGGCTTGGAACCCTAACTAGAACTGCAAGCAGTTATCAACGGGTTCCAAGCCCCCAGCGCCAGTCGCCTACCCGGCCCCGCCCTCCACTTCGCCAGTCCTCACGCGGTCCAGCCCCAAAAACACGTTCTCCCGCCGGCGTCCCGTCAGCTCACTTCAACCGGCGCAATGAAACTAACACTCAGGATACGTCATTAAACCTGCAAAGCCTATACACATATCTTTCAGAGGCATGGCTGACTCCTCAATCGTGATTACAATGGAATTCCACTGTTTCCTTATTAAAGAACGTGAAGATTTAATGAGTGAGGTTATCAAACAATGATCTATACATCAACGGAATATTACCAATAACATAAACACTTGATAATGTCTTTAGATTTAAAAGATTTTCAACAAAAACTATGAGTTTCATTTTGTGACTTACTGAACAAATGTTTTAAAAAATCATGAAAAATACATAAATCATCCTAAAATTACCAAAATATTCTCACATGGCAGTGTTAACATGCGGAATAATATGATGTTGTTTTTAAATCAGTAGACTCAAAGCTTTTTTGAAGAAAAATTGGGAAATATAACTATAAAGGTCACAACAAAAATAAAAATATTCATAAAAAAAATAGTGCTACTTTCTAAAATTAGGAGAAAAATCTCAGATCACCATAGGTATATGTGGGATGTTATAAATGGCTTATATTTACTGTATACCTAAAAAGCTTTCTAACAAAAATTAATTACGTTGTTGTCCAAATATACAGAAAAACTGGTAAAAAGTTAAAAATTCATTAAAAATATACGCTTTTGTACAGAAATCTCAAAATATTCCCAGGTTGCCTCTGTGATGTGAGAATTCTTCTTATATTTTTGTTGGGGTCATAAATGTAAAACTGTACTTACAATAAAATAATACTTGCATTAGTGGCTGTAGACAAAATATGTCCTATAATTAAACACTAGGGGGAGCTCAAATCAAGACGACATTTTTTTTGTTTCATAACCCACCTAAGAGTGAACTTTGTGGCAAATTACAAGAAGATTGTGAGAACAGAATTTGCGCTACAATTGCTAGCCTAAAAACGTATTTTCGTAAATATAAAGCGCAAACCTCTTTGTGGAGCTGCGGCTTTCGTGACATAAGCTCTAGCCTATTCATTTAACACAATCTGGAAATCTTAGCCTCTTACATGCAAATAGTGATTTTTAGGAAATTTTTCAAATTTGAAATTTTAAATGATCATAAACCACGCCCACTTTGATCAATCATTACCATATTGATAATGTAGTCTTAAGACTTTATAGTGATGACAGCCACTAAGTTTCGTGCCGATCCATTTAGCCGGTTCAGCAGTATAATTTCTTCCCAGTTATAGCGCCCCCTATTGTTTAATCAAGTTGAAAACCAGGACATACACTTGAATTGACCTTAGGTATGACTGTTATGAACAGCTTTGAAAAATGTCAAAATCTCTTGAAGTTACGCTAAAAAAACTTTTTCATTCCCAAAAAATTATTTAAAAAAATCATATTTAAAAAAATAAGCAAATTATCGAAAATCCCTTCACATCTTTTGGTCAGCCGCTCCTCCTCTCTTGTCAGGGAAAGTTTTGATGTGATTGAGTTTGACGGCCGGGAGGAGTTAACGAAAGTACGTTGGACTTACTATGCAAATTTCTACTAATTTGCATAAGTTTAAAACATTTTTTAAATTACTCATCTAAATTTGACTGACTCAAAGAACACATTGGAATAGATCATTTGTTTTTTTACAAAAGAAATGGGGAGAAACATGCCAAAAATATTTTTGGGGTACCAGAGCGCCACCTATTGGACAAAATTCAAAAAATTTTCTGTGATTGTAGATGTCACGATGACTGATATGAATTGTAATTTTCTGTATAGAATATGTATTTTTCATGAGTAAAAGGGCGAAAATTTTTAAAGCCTATAAGCCACGCCCACTTTTTAATCATTTTCAAAATATAGCTTAAGGGTCCGACGATTAACATATGTGCCAAGTTCTGTGGAAATCCATCAAGCCGTTTAGCTGAAACAAACTTTTTGACTCTTTAGCGCCCCCTATTGGTGAATCCAAACAAAATGGGGTAGATAGGACTTACCGCTCATACTTTGTAAGGTTCTAGAGTCTCATCAATTTATTTTGAGAAATGGTGAAGATATCATCAATTAACACATGTGCTAGCTAGCGCACTGATTTTGACATGGTGTCATTAGCCCAATTTTCAATATTTCTGCATTTTTCTTCATCACAACAACTTAGCCTAGTCCATAGATCACATGTACGAAGTTTGAAGTTGATTCGACGAAAAATGTCGAATAGGTGATTAAAACTAAGTTTTGCATTTTTTGCGATCTAGCAAAAAATCTAGTTAGGCGGAAATGGGCGTGGCCAATACAAAAAAGATGGAGAATCAATCAAGGATCATGTGCATATAAAGTTTTTGACTGTAGGACCTACGGTTTGGGAGCTAGTAGCTGAAACGTGTTGACCTCTGCAATAGCGCCACCTAGGTGACCCGGGGTCCAAATTTTCGAATCTGAGTAGCGGTCAGGATTTTCTATCAGACTGCCATGTCAGATTTTTCCTTGCAATTTCAGGCTCTTGCGCCCATACAGACACAGCGGAGAAGAATAATAATAATAACTAGAACTGCAAGCAGTTATCAACGGGTTCCAAGCCCCCAGCGCCAGTCGCCTACCCGGCCCCGCCCTCCACTTCGCCAGTCCTCACGCGGTCCTGCCCCAAAAACACGTTCTCCCGCCGGCGTTCGTCAGCTCACTTCAACCGGCGCAATGAAAGTAACACTCAGGATACGTCATTAAACCTGCAAAGCCTATACACATATCTTTCAGAGGCATGGCTGACTCCTCAATCGTGATTACAATGGAATTCCACTGTTTCCTTATTAAAGAACGTGAAGATTTAATGAGTGAGGTTATCAAACAATGATCTATACATCAACAGAATATTACCAATAACATAAACACTTGATAATGTCTTTAGATTTAAAAGATTTTCAACAAAAACTATGAGTTTCATTTTGTGACTTACTGAACAAATGTTTTAAAAAATCATGAAAAATACATAAATCATCCTAAAATTACCAAAATATTCTCACATGGCAGTGTTAACATGCGGAATAATATGATGTTGTTTTTAAATCAGTAGACTCAAAGCTTTTTTGAAGAAAAATTGGGAAATATAACTATAAAGGTCACAACAAAAATAAAAATATTCATAAAAAAATAGTGCTACTTTCTAAAATTAGGAGAAAAATCTCAGATCACCATAGGTATATGTGGGATGTTATAAATGGCTTATATTTACTGTATACCTAAAAAGCTTTCTAACAAAAATTAATTACGTTGTTGTCCAAATATACAGAAAAACTGGTAAAAAGTTAAAAATTCATTAAAAATATACGCTTTTGTACAGAAATCTCAAAATATTCCCAGGTTGCCTCTGTGATGTGAGAATTCTTCTTATATTTTTGTTGGGGTCATAAATGTAAAACTGTACTTACAATAAAATAATACTTGCATTAGTGGCTGTAGACAAAAATATGTCCTATAATTAAACACTAGGGGGAGCTCAAATCAAGACGACATTTTTTTTTGTTTCATAACCCACCTAAGAGTGAACATTGTGGCAAATTACAAGAAGATTGTGAGAACAGAATTTGCGCTACAATTGCTAGCCTAAAAACGTATTTTCGTAAATATAAAGCGCAAACCTCTTTGTGGAGCTGCGGCTTTCGTGACATAAGCTCTAGCCTATTCATTTAACACAATCTGGAAATCTTAGCCTCTTACATGCAAATAGTGATTTTTAGGAAATTTTTCAAATTTGAAATTTTAAATGATCATAAACCACGCCCACTTTGATCAATCATTACCATGTTGATAATGTAGTCTTAAGACTTTATAGTGATGACAGCCACTAAGTTTCGTGCCGATCCATTTAGCCAGTTCAGCAGTATAATTTCTTCCCAGTTATAGCGCCCCCTATTGTTTAATCAAGTTGAAAACCAGGACATACACTTGAATTGACCTTAGGTATGACTGTTATGAACAGCTTTGAAAAATGTCAAAATCTCTTGAAGTTACGCTAAAAAAACTTTTTCATTCCCAAAAAATTATTTAAAAAAATCATATTTAAAAAAATAAGCAAATTATCGAAAATCCCTTCACATCTTTTGGTCAGCCGCTCCTCCTCTCTTGTCAGGGAAAGTTTTGATGTGATTGAGTTTGACGGCCGGGAGGAGTTAACGAAAGTACGTTGGACTTACTATGCAAATTTCTACTAATTTGCATAAGTTTAAAACATTTTTTAAATTACTCATCTAAATTTGACTGACTCAAAGAACACATTGGAATAGATCATTTGTTTTTTTACAAAAGAAATGGGGAGAAACATGCCAAAAATATTTTTGGGGTACCAGAGCGCCACCTATTGGACAAAATTCAAAAAATTTTCTGTGATTGTAGATGTCACGATGACTGATATGAATTGTAATTTTCTGTATAGAATATGTATTTTTCATGAGTAAAAGGGCGAAAATTTTTAAAGCCTATAAGCCACGCCCACTTTTTAATCATTTTCAAAATATAGCTTAAGGGTCCGACGATTAACATATGTGCCAAGTTCTGTGGAAATCCATCAAGCCGTTTAGCTGAAACAAACTTTTTGACTCTTTAGCGCCCCCTATTGGTGAATCCAAACAAAATGGGGTAGATAGGACTTACCGCTCATACTTTGTAAGGTTCTAGAGTCTCATCAATTTATTTTGAGAAATGGTGAAGATATCATCAATTAACACATGTGCTAGCTAGCGCACTGATTTTGACATGGTGTCATTAGCCCAATTTTCAATATTTCTGCATTTTTCTTCATCACAACAACTTAGCCTAGTCCATAGATCACATGTACGAAGTTTGAAGTTGATTCGACGAAAAATGTCGAATAGGTGATTAAAACTAAGTTTTGCATTTTTTGCGATCTAGCAAAAAATCTAGTTAGGCGGAAATGGGCGTGGCCAATACAAAAAAGATGGAGAATCAATCAAGGATCATGTGCATATAAAGTTTTTGACTGTACGACCTACGGTTTGGGAGCTAGTAGCTGAAACGTGTTGACCTCTGCAATAGCGCCACCTAGGTGACCCGGGGTCCAAATTTTCGAATCTGAGTAGCGGTCAGGATTTTCTATCAGACTGCCATGTCAGATTTTTCCTTGCAATTTCAGGCTCTTGCGCCCATACAGACACAGCGGAGAAGAATAATAATAATAAATAATAAATAATAAATAATGAAAAATCCGTAGAAAAACAATAGGGTTCCCTGCCCTTTGGGCTTGGAACCCTAACTAGAACTGCAAGCAGTTATCAACGGGTTCCAAGCCCCCAGCGCCAGTCGCCCACCCGCCCCGCCCTCAACTTCGCCAGTCCTCACGCGGTCCCGCCCCAAAAACACGTTCTCCCGCCGGCGTCCCGTCAGCTCACTTCAACCGGCGCAATGAAAGTAACACTCAGGATACGTCATTAAACCTGCAAAGCCTATACACATATCTTTCAGAGGCATGGCTGACTTCTCAATCGTGATTACAATGGAATTCCACTGTTTCCTTATTAAAGAACGTGAAGATTTAATGAGTGAGATTATCAAACAATCATCTATACATCAACAGAATATTACAAATAACATAAAGACTTGATAATGTCTTTAGATTTAATAGATTTTCAACAAAAACAATGAGTTTCATTTTGTGACTTACTGATCAATTGTTTTAAAAAATCATGAAAAATACATAAATCATCATAAAATTACCAAAATATTCTCACATGGCAGTGTTAACATGCGGAATAATATGATGTTGTTTTTAAATCAGTTGACTCAAAGCTTTTTTGAAGAAAAATTAGGAAATATAACTATAAAGGTCACAACAAAAATTTAAATATTCATAAAAAAATAGTGCTACTTTCTATAATTAGGAGAAAAATCTCAGATCACCATAGGTACGTGTGGAATGTTGTTAATGGCTTATATTTACTGTATTCCTAAAAAGTTTTCTAACAAAAATTAATTACGTTGTTGTCCAACTATACAGAAAAACTGGTAAAAAGTTAAAAATTAATTAAAAATCTATGCTTTTGTACAGAAATCTCAAAATATTCCCAGGTTGCCTCTGTGACGTGAGAATTCTTTTTATATTTTTGTTGGGGTCATAAATGTAAAACTGTACTTACAATAAAATAATATTTGCATTAGTGTCTGTAGACAAAAATATGTCCTAAAATTAAACACAAGGGGGAGCTCATATCAAGACGACATTTTTTTTGTTTCATAAACCACCTAAGAGTGAACTTTGTAGCAAATTACAAGAAGGTTGTGAGAACAGAATTTGCGCTACAATTGCTAGCCTAAAAATGTATTTTCATAAATATAAAGCGTAAACCTCAACATGGAGCTGCGGCTTTCGTGACATAAGCTCTAGCCTATCCAGCTAACACAATCTGGAAATCTTAGCCTCTTACATGCAAATAATGATTTTTAGGAAATTTTTCAAATTTGAAATTTTAAATGATCATAAGCCACGCCCACTTTGATAAATCATTACCATATTGATAATGTAATCTTAAGACTCTATAGTGATGACAACCACTAAGTTTCGTGCAGATCCATTTAGCCAGTTCAGCAGTATAATTTCTTCCCAGTTATAGCGCCCCCTATTGTTTAATCAAGTTGAAAACCAGGACATACACTTGAATTGACCTTAGGTATGACTGTTATGAACAGCTTTGAAAAATGTCAAAATCTTTTGAAGTTACTCTAAAAAAACTTTTTCATTCTCCAAAATTTAAAAAAAAAAATCATATTAAAAAAAATAAGCAAATTATCCAAAATCCCTTCACATCTTTTGGTCAGCCGCTCCTCCTCTCTTGTCAGGGAAAGATGTGATGTGATTGAGTTTGACGGCCGGGAGGAGTTAACGAAAGTACGTTGGACTTACTATGCAAATTTCTACTAATTTGCATAAGTTTAAAACATTTTTTAAAATACTCATCTAAATTTGACTGACTCAATGAACATACTGGATGAGATCATTTGTTTTTTTACGAAAGAAATGGGGAGAAACATGCCAAAAATATTTTTGGGGTACCACAGCGCCACCTATTGGACAAAATTCAAAAAATTTTCTGTGATTTTAGATGTCATTATGACTGATATGAATTGTAATTTTCTGTATAGAATATGTATTTTTCAGGAGTAAATGGGCGAAAACGTTTAAAGCCTATTTATAGCCTATAAGCCACGCCCACTTTTTAATCATTTTCAAAATATAGCTTAAGGGTCCGATGATTAACATATGTGCCAAGTTCTGTGGAAATCCATCAAGCCGTTTAGCTGAAACAAACTTTTTGACTCTTTAGCGCCCCCTATTGGTGAATCCACACAAAATCGGGTAGATAGGGCTTACCGCTCATACTTCATAAGGGTGTAGAGTCTCATCAATTTATCTTGAGAAATGGTGAAGATATCATCAATTACCACATGTGCTAGCTAGCACACTGAATTTGACATGGTGTCATTAGCCCAATTTTCAATATTTCTGCATTTTTCTTCATCACCACAACTTATCTTAGTCCATAGATCATATGTACGAAGTTTGAAGTTGATTCGACGAAAAATGACGAATAGGTGATTAAAAGTAAGTTTTGAGTTTTTTGCGATCTAGCAAAAAATCTAGTTAGGCGGAAATGGGCGTGGCCAATACAAAAAAGATGGAGAATCAATCAAGGATCATGTGCATATAAAGTTTTTGACTGTAGGACCTACGGTTTGGGAGCTAGTAGCTGAAACGTGTTGACCTCTGCAATAGCGCCACCTAGGTGACCCGGGGTCCAAATTTTCGAATCTGAGTAGCGGTCAGGATTTTCTATCAGACTGCCATGTCAGATTTTTCCTTGCAATCTCAGGCTCTTGCGCCCATACAGACACAGCGGAGAAGAATAATAATAATAAATAATAAATAATAAATAATGAAAAATCCGTAGAAAAACAATAGGGTTCCCTGCCCTTTGGGCTTGGAACCCTAAATAATAAATAATAAATAATGAAAAATCCGTAGAAAAACAATAGGGTTCCCTGCCCTTTGGGCTTGGAACCCTAATGAAAAATCCGTAGAAAAACAATAGGGTTCCCTGCCCTTTGGGCTTGGAACCCTAAATAATGAAAAATCCGTAGAAAAACAATAGGGTTCCCTGCCCTTTGGGCTTGGAACCCTAACTAGAACTGCAAGCAGTTATCAACGGGTTCCAAGCCCCCAGCGCCAGTCGACCACCCGGCCCTGCCCTCAACTTCGCCAGTCCTCACGCGGTCCCGCCCCAAAAAGACGTTCTCCCGCCGGCGTCCCGTCAGCTCACTTCAACCGGCGCAATGAAAGTAACACTCAGGATACCTCATTAAACCTGCAAAGCCTATACACATATCTTTCAGAGGCATGGCTGACTTCTCAATCGTGGTTACAATGGAATTCCACTGTTTCCTTATTAAAGAACGTGAAGATTTAATGAGTGAGATTATCAAACAATAATCTATACATGAACAGAATATAATAAATAACATAAATACTTAATAATGTCTTTAGATTTAAAAGATTTTCAACAAAAACTATAAGTTTCACTTTGTGACTCACTGATCAAATGATTTCAAAAAATCCTGAAAAATACATATATCATCTTAAAATTACCAAAATATTCTCACGCAGCAAGGTTAACATGCGGAATAATATGCTGTTGTTTTTAAATCAGTAGATTCAAAGCTTTTTTGAAGAAAAATTGGTAAATATAACTATAAGGATCACAGCCAAAATTTTAATATTCATAAAAAAATAGTGCTACTTTGTAAAATTAGAAGAATAATTTCAGATCACCATAGGTACATGTGGACTGTTATGAATGGTTTATATTTACTGTATACCTAAAAACCTTTCTAACAAAATTTATTTACGTTTTTGTCCACCTGTACAGAAAAACTGGCAAAAAGTTAAAAATTCATTAAAAATCAATGCTTTTGTACAAAAATGTCAAAATATTCCCAGATTGCCTCTGTGATGAGTGTATTGTGGTCATATTTTTGTAAGGAACATAATTGTTAAACTTTTCTTACAATAAAATAATATTTGCATTAGTGGCTGTAAACAAAAATTTGTCCTATTATTAAACACAAGGGGGAGCTCAAATCAAGACGACATTTTTTTTATTTCATAAACCACGTAAGAGTGACCTTTGTGCCAAATTTCAAGAAGATTGTGAAAAGAGAATTTGCACTAAAATTGCTAGCCTAAAATTGTATTTTCGTAAATTTAAAGCGCAAACCTCTTCATGGAGCTGCGGTTTTCATGATCTAAGCTGCATCTGATGCAGTTAACAGAACCTGAAAATCTTAGCCTCTTACATGCAAATAATGATTTTTAGGAAATTTTTCAAATTTGAAATTTTAAATGATCATAAACCACGCCCACTTTGATCAATCATTACCATATTGATAATGTAGTCTTAAGACTCTATAGGGATGACAACCACCAAGTTTCGTGCAGATCCATTTAGCCAGTTCAGCAGTATAGTTTCTTCCTAGTTATAGCGCCCCCTGTTGTTGAATCAAGCTGAAAATCAACATATACACTTGAATTGACCTTAGGTATGAATGTTATGAACAACTTTGAAAAATGTCAAAATCTAGTGAAGTTATGCTAAAAAAACTTTTTCATTCCCAAAAAATTATTTTAAAAAATCATATAAAATCAAATAAGCAAATTATCCAAAATCCCTTCACAACTTTTGGTCAGCCGCTCCTCCTCTCTTGTCAGGGAAAGTTGTGATGTGATTGAGTTTGACGGCCGGGAGGAGTTAACGAAAGTACGTTTGACTTACTATGCAAATTTCTACTAATTAGCAAAAGTTTAAAACATTTTTTAAAATACTCATCTTAATTTGACTGACTCAATGAACATAATGGATGAGAACATTTGTTTTTTTACTGAAACATTGAGGAGAAACATGCCAAAACCATTTTTTGGGTACAACAGCGCCACCTATTGGACAAAATTCCAATTTCTTTCTGTGCTTGTAGATGTCACTATGACTGAAATGATTTATAAGTTTCTGTACAAAATATGTATTTTTCATGAGTTAAAGGGCGAAAATTTTTAAAGCCTATAAGCCACGCCCACTTTTTAATCATTTTCAAAATGTAGCTTAAGGGTCCGATGATTAACATATCTGCCAAGTTCTGTGAAAATCCATCCAGCCGTTTCGCTCAAACTAACTTTTTGGCTCTTAAGCGCCCCCTATTGGTGAATCCAAACAAAATTGAGTATATTGGGCTTACCGCTCATACTTTGTAAGGGTCTAGAGTCTCATCATTTTATCTTGAACAACGGTGGAGATATCATCAATTAGCACATGTGCTAGCTAGCTAACAGAATTTGAGATGGTGTCATTAGCCCAATTTTCAATATTTTCGCGTGTTTCTTCATCACAACAACTTATCTTAGTCCGTAGATCATATGTACGAAGTTTGAAGTTGATTCGACGAAAAATGACGAATAGGTAATTAAAACTATGTTTTGTGTTTTTTGCGATCTAGCAAAAAATCTAGTTAGGCGGAAATGGGCGTGGCCAATACAAACGACATGCAGAATCATCCAAGGATCATGTACATATAAAGTTTTTGACTGTAGGACCTACGGTTTGGGAGCTAGTAACTGAAACGTGTTCACCTCCGCAATAGCGCCACCTAGGTGATTCGGGGTCCAAATTTTCGAATCTGAGTAGCGGTCAGGATTTTCTATCAGACTGCCTTGTCAGATTTTTTCTCGCAATTTCAGGCTCCTGCCCCCATACAGTATTAGCGGAGAAGAATAATAAATAATAATAATAAATAATAATAAATAATGAAAAATCCGTAGAAAAACAATAGGGTTCCCTGCCCTTTGGGCTTGGAACCCTAACTAGAACTGCAAGCAGTTATCAACGGGTTCCAAGCCACCAGCGCCAGTCGCCCACCCGCCCCGCCCTCAACTTCGCCAGTCCTCACGCGGTGCCGCCCCAAAAACACGTTCTCCCGCCGGCGTCCCGTCAGCTCACTTCAACCGGAGCAATGAAAGTAACACTCAGGATACGTCATCAAACCTCTAAAGCCTATACACATATCTTTCAGAGGCATGGCTGACTTCTCAATGGTGATTACAATGGAATTCCACTGTTTCCTTATTAAAGAACGTGAAGATTTAATGAGTGAGATTATCAAACAATAATCTATACATTAACAGAATATCACAAATAACATAAATACTTGATAATGTCTTTAGATTTAAAAGATTTTCAACAAAAACTATGAGTTTCATTTTGTGACTTACTGACCAAATGTTTTAAAAAATCATGAAAAATACATAAATCATCATAAAATTACCAAAATATTCTCACATGGCAGTGTTAACATGCTGAATAATATGATGTTGTTTTTAAATCAGTAGACTCAAAGCTTTTTTGAAGAAAAATCGGTAAATATAACTGTAAGGCTCACAGTCAAAATTAAAATATTCATAAAAAAATAATGCTACTTTCTAAAATTAATAGAAAAATCTCAGATCACCATAGGCACATGTGGAATGTTATAAATGTTTTTTATTTACTTTGTACCTAAGAAAAACTTTCTAACAAAAAATAGTTACTTTTTGTCCAACTATACAAAAAACTGGCAAAAAGTAAAAAATTCATTAAAAATCAATGCTTTTGTACAAAAATCTCAAAATATTCCCAGATTTTCTCTGTGATGTGTCTATTGTGCTCATATTTTTGTAAAGATCATAATTGTTAAACTTCTCTTACAATAAAATAATATTTGCATTAGTGGCTTTAGACAAAAATATGTCCTATAATTAAACACAAGGGGGAGCTCAAATCCAGACGACATTTTTTTTGTTTCATAAACCACCTAAGAGTGAACTTTGTGCCAAATTACAAGAAGATTGTGAGAATAGAATTTGCGCTACAATTGCTAGCCTAAAAATGTATTTTCATAAATATAAAGCGCAAACCTCTATGTGGAGCTGCGGCTTTCGTGGCATAAGCTCTAGCCTATCCAGTTAACACAATCTGGAAATCTTAGCCTCTTACATGCAAATAATGATTTTTAGGAAATTTTTCAAATTTGACATTTTAAATGATCATAAACCACGCCCACTTTGATCAATCATTACCATATTGATAATGTAGTCTTAAGACTCTATAGTGATGACAACCACTAAGTTTCGTGCAGATCCATTTAGCCGGTTCAGCAGTATAATTTCGTCCCAGTTATAGCGCCCCCTATTGTTTAATCAAGGTGAAAATCAAGACATACACTTGAATTGACCTTAGGTTTGACTGTTATGAACAGTTTTGAAAAATGTCCAAATATTTTGAAGTTATGCTAAAAAAACTTTTTCATTCCCCAAAAAATATTTCAAAAATTCATATTTAAAAAAGTAAGCAAATTATCCAAAATCCCTTCAGATCGTTTGGTCAGCCGCTCTTCCTCTCTTGTCAGGCAAAGTTGTGATGTGATTGGGTTTGACGGCCGGGAGGAGTTAACGAAAGTACGTTTGACTTACTATGCAAATTTCTACTAATTAGCATAAGTTTAAAACATTTTTAAAATACTCATCTTAATTTGACTGAGGCAATGAACATACTGGATGAGACCATTTGCTTGTTTACTAAAATGTTGAGGAGAAAAATGCCAAAAACATTTTTGGGGTACAACAGCGCCAACTATTGGACAAACTTCAAACTTTTTTCTGTGATTGTAGATGTCACTATGACTGATATAATTTGTAACTTTCTGTATAGAATATGTATTTTTCATCAGTTAAAGGGCAAAAAATTTTAAAGCCTATAAGCCACGCCCACTTTTTAATCATTTTCAAAATATAGCTTAAGGGTCCAATGATTAACATATGTGCCAAGTTCTGTGGAAATCCATCAAGCCGTTTAGCTCAAACTAACTTTTTGACTCTTTAGCGCCCCCTTTTGGTGAATCCAAACAAAATGGGGAAGGTAGGGCTTACCGCTCATACTTCATAAGGGTCTAGAGTCTCATCACTTTATCTTGAGATATGGTGAAGATATCATCAATTAGCACATGTGCTAGCTAGCGCACTGATTTTGACATGGTGTCATTAGCCCAATTTTCAATATTTCTGCGTTTTTCTGCATCACAACAACTTATCTTAGTCCATAGATCATATGTACGAAGCTTGAAGTTGATTCGACGAAAAATGACGAATAGGTGATTAAAAGTAAGTTTTGCATTTTTTGCGATCTAGCAAAAAATCTAGTTAGGCGGAAATGGGCGTGGCCAATACAAAAAAGATGGGGAACCATCCAAGGATCATGTACATATAAAGTTTTTGACTGTAGGACCTACGGTTTGGGAGCTAGTAGCTGAAACGTGTTGACCTCCGCAATAGCGCCACCTAGGTGACGCGGGGTCCAAATTTTCGAATCTGAGTAGCGGTCAGGATTTTCTATCAGACTGCCATGTCAGATTTTCCCTGGCAATTTCAGGCTCTTGCGCCCATATAGTTTTACCGGAGAAGAATAATAATAAACTAGAACTGCAAGCAGTTATCAACGGGTTCCAAGCCCCCAGCGCCAGTCGCCCACCCGCCCCGCCCTCAACTTCGCCAGTCCTCACGCGGTCCCGCCCCAAAAACACGTTCTCCCGCCGGCGTCCCGTCAGCTCACTTCAACCGGCGCAACGAAAGTAACACTCGGGATACGTCATTAAACCTGCAAAGCCTATACACATATCTTTCAGAGGCATGGCTGACTTCTCAACCGTGATTACAATGGAATTCCACTGTTTCCTTATTAAAGAACGTGAAGATTTAATGAGTGAGATTATCAAACAATGATCTATACATCAACAGAATATTACAAATAACATAAATACTTGATAATGTCTTTAGATTTAAAAGATTTTCAACAAAAACTACGAGTTTCATTTTGTGACTTACTGACCAAATGTTTTAAAAAATCATGAAAAATACATAAATCATCATAAAATTACCAAAATATTCTCACATGGCAGTGTTAAGATGCGGAATAATATGATGTTGTTTTTAAATCAGTAGACTCAAAGCTTTTTTGAAGAAAAATTGGGAAATATAACTATAAAGGTCACAACAAAAATTCAAATATTCATAAAAAAATAGTGCTACTTTCTAAAATTAGGAGAAAAATCTCAGATCACCATAGGTACATGTGGAATGTTGTAAATGGCTTATATTTACTGTATACCTAAAAAAAACTTTCTAACAAAAATTAATTACGTTGTTGTCCAACTATACAGAAAAACTGGTAAAAAGTTAAAAATTCATTAAAAATCTATGCTTTTGTACAGAAATCTCAAAATATTCCCAGGTTGCCTCTGTGATGTGAGAATTCTTCTTATATTTTTGTTGGGGTCATAAATGTAAAACTGTACTTACAATAAAATAATATTTGCATTAGTGGCTGTAGACAAAAATATGTCCTACAATTAAACACAAGGGGGAGCTCAAATCAATACGACATTTTTTTTCTTTCATAAACCACCTAAGAGTGAACTTTGTGGCAAATTACAAGAAGATTGTGAGAACAGAATTTGCGCTACAATTGCTAGCCTAAAAATGTATTTTCGTAAATATAAAGCGCAAACCTCTTCATGGAGCTGCGGCTTTCGTGACATAAGCTCTAGCCAATCCAGTTGACACAATCTGGAAATCTTAGCCTCTTACATGCAAATTGTGATTTTTAGGGAATTTTTCAAATTTGAAATTTTAAATGATCATAAACCACGCCCACTTTGATCAATCATTACCATATTGATAATGTAGTCTTAAGACTCTATAGTGATGACAACCACTAAGTTTCGTGCAGATCCATTTAGCTGGTTCAGCAATATAATTTCTTCCCAGTTATAGCGCCCCCTATTGTTTAATCAAGGTGAAAACCAGGACATACACTTGAATTGACCTTAGGTATGATTGTTATGAACAGCTTTGAAAAATGTCAAAGTCTTTTGAAGTTACGCTAAAAAAACTTTTTCATTCCCAAAAAATTATTTTAAAAAATCATATTAAAAAAAATAAGCAAATTATCCAAAATCCCTTCACATCTTTTGGTCAGCCGCTCCTCCTCTCTTGTCAGGGAAAGTTGTGATGTGATTGAGTTTGACGGCCGGGAGGAGTTAACGAAAGTACGTTGGACTTACTATGCAAATTTCTACTAATTTGCATAAGTTTAAAACATTTGTTAAAATACTCATCTAAATTTGACTGACTCACTGAACACACTGGATGAGATCATTTGTTTTTTTACGAAAGAAATGGGGAGAACCATGCCAAAAATATTTTTGGGGTACCACAGCGCCACCTATTGGACAAAATTCAAAAAATTTTCTGTGATTGTAGATGTCACTATGACTGATAAGAATTGTAATTTTCTGTTTAGAATATATATTTTTCATGAGTAAAAGGGCGAAAAATTTTAAAGCCTATAAGCCACGCCCACTTTTTAATCATTTTCAAAATGTAGCTTAAGGGTCCGATGACTAACATATGTGCCAAGTTCTGGGGAAATCCATCAAGCCGTTTAGCTCAAACAAACTTTTTGACTCTTTAGCGCCCCCTATTGGTGAATCCAAACAAAATGGGGTAGATAGGGCTTACCGCTCATACTTCATAAGGGTCTAGAGTCTCATCAGTTTATCTTGAGAAATGGTGAAGATATCATCAATTACCACATGTGCTAGCTAGCGCGCTGATTTTGACATGGTGTCATTAGCCCAATTTTCAATATTTCTGCATTTTTCTTCATCACAACAACTTAGCTTAGTCCATAGATCACATGTACGAAGTTTGAAGTTGATTCGACAAAAAATGATGAATAGGTGATTAAAAGTAAGTTTTGCGTTTTTTGCGATCTAGCAAAAAATCTAGTTAGGCGGAAATGGGCGTGGCCAATACAAAAAAGATGGAGAATCATCCAAGGATCATGGACATATAAAGTTTTTGACTATAGGACCTACGGTTTGGGAGCTAGTAGCTAAAACGTGTTGACCTCCGCAATAGCGCCACCTAGGTGACGCGGGGTCCAAATTTTCGAATCTGAGTAGCGGTCAGGATTTTCTATCAGACTGCCATGTCAGATTTTCCCTGGCAATTTCAGGCTCTTGCGCCCATACAGACACAGCGGAGAAGAATAATAATAACTAGAACTGCAAGCAGTTATCAACGGGTTCCAAGCCACCAGCGCCAGTCGCCCACCCGGCCCCGCCCTCAACTTCGCCAGTCCTCACGCGGTCCCGCCCCAAAAACACCTTCTCCCGCCGGCGTCCCGTCAGCTCACTTCAACCGGCGCAATGAAAGTAACACTCAGGATACGTCATTAAACCTGCAAAGCCTATAGAGCTCCGGACCCCACGTGACTCTCAGTTAGTGGACGCCATTTTGGCATGCAAAAAAAGGTAAACAAACACGGATGTAACCACGAACATGAACGGGATCCGCTTGGATTTTACTTCGTCGGAGTTTACTTCACACTTTAAAACAGAAGAAATCGTTTTATATAGTCAGAAATTAAATAGACTAAACATCTCCGACCCTTACCGTGCCCCTGGGATACTTTTTAAAAACGCCAGAAGCTGTCGGAGCCGCCTTCTTACCGGCACAACACCGGACCTGACCGGGGAACCCCTTGGGATTCCCCCGGCCGGAGGAGCTGGGGAGAAGGTCTGGGACTCTCGACTCTACTGCCCGCTCCGACGCCAGAAGCTGTCAGAGCAGACTTCATACCGGCACAACACCGGACCGACCGGGGAACCCCTTGGGATTCCCCCGGCCGGAGGAGCTGGGGAGAAGGTCTGGGACTCTCGACTCTACTGCCCGCTCCGACGCCAGAAGCTGTCAGAGCAGACTTCATACCGGCACAACACCGGACCGACCGGGGAACCCCTTGGGATTTACCCGGAGGAACTGGGTCCGGCACCGCGGTGCTCCGGCGGCTGGGGAGAGGGAAGTCATGCTACTGCCCCCGCAACCCGACTCCGGATACGCGGATGAAAATGGATGGATGGACGGACAAATAACAGATTTACACGTAAGTAGTCTCGGTGAGACAGATAATAGCAATCCAAAGTGCTTTTTATGTGTGATCTGATCAACCATTGCTTAAAAATGAAATACAGCTTAGCCGGTTAATTGCTGTGATCATAAAACACGTAAACGGCAGCACGCAGAACTAACGAGGCAACGTTTTACGTGATGTTTACTTGTTGCTATGAGTAATAAGACAGAAAAAGCCACGCCAAAATAAGTTTAGGAAGCCCACTAAGAATCATATTAAAAGCATTTAAAATAAATACCATACACAGTTGAGGAAACGTTGGTTTAAGTACCTGATATGAAGCGGTCGCTGCTTAAGCAAAATCCTTTACTCTCGGGATCCCACAGCTTCATTTTCGCCCGGTCACTAGCGCGTTTTATTACAATGATCCAACGTTTGTGGCGCTCCGGATCCTGGGGAATCCTGTAGATGGCTCATTCCTTATGTCGTCCGCGTCTGTTCTGCATCCTGGGGCACAACAGGAATCTACCATATTTCCCGTTTGATTGAGTTTTCTGACAATAACATATAGTCCAGCTGCCGGCTTCTGCATGCCAAAATGGCGCCGTTTTGATTTGAACTGTTGCATGCCGGGAGAAGTGACGTCAACTCCCGGAGCTCTATACACATATCTTTCAGAGGCATGGCTGACTTCTCTATCGTGATTACAATGGAATTCCACTGTTTGCTTATTAAAGAACGTGAAGATTTAATGAGTGAGATTATCAAACAATGATCTATACATCAACAGAATATTACAAATAACATCAATACTTGATAATGTCTTTAGATTTAAAAGATTTTCAACAAAAACTACGAGTTTCATTTTGGGACTTACTGACCAAATGTTTTAAAAAATCATGAAAAATACATAAATCATCATAAAATTACCAAAATATTCTCACATGGCAGTGTTAACATGCGGAATAATATGATGTTGTTTTTAAATCAGTAGACTCAAAGCTTTTTTGAAGAAAAATTGGGAAATATAACTATAAAGGTCACAACAAAAATTAAAATATTCATAAAAGAATAGTGCTACTTTCTAAAATTAGGAGAAAAATCTCAGATCACCATAGGTACATGTGGAATGTTGTAAATGGCTTATATTTACTGTATACCTAAAAAGCTTTCTAACAAAAATTAATTACGTTGTTGTCCAACTATACAGAAAAACTGGTAAAAAGTTAAAAATTCATTAAAAATCTATGTTTTTGTACAGAAATCTCAAAATATTCCTAGCTTGCCTCTGTGATGTGAGAATTCTTCTTATATTTTTGTTGGGGTCATAAATGTAAAACTGTACTTACAATAAAATAATATTTGAATTAGTGGCTGTAGAAAAAAATATGTCCTATAATTAAACACTAGGGGGAGCTCAAATCAAGACGACATTTTTTTTATTTCATAAACCACCTAAGAGTGAACTTTGTGACAAATTACCAGAAGATTATGAGAACAGAATTTGCGCTACAATTGCTAGCCTAAAAATGTATTTTTGTAAATATAAAGCGCAAACCTCTTTGTGGAGCTGCGGCTTTCGTGACATAAGCTCTAGCCTATCCAGTTAACACAATCTGGAAATCTTAGCCTCTTACATGCAAATAGTGATTTTTAGGAAATTTTTCAAATTTGAAATTTTAAATGATCATAAACCACGCCCACTTTGATCAATCATTACCATATTGATAATGTAGTCTTAAGCCTCTATAGTGATGACAACCACTAAGTTTCGTGCAGATCCATTTAGCCGGTTAAGCAGTATAATTGCTTCCCAGTTATAGCGCCCCCTATTGTTTAATCAAGTTGAAAACCAGGACATACACATGAATTGACCTTAGGTATGGCTGTTATGAACAGCTTTGAAAAATGTCAAAATCTTTTGAAGTTATGCTAAAAAAACTTTTTCATTCCCAAAAAATTATTTAAAAAAATCATATTAAAAAAAATAAGCAAATTATCCAAAATCCCTTCACATCTTTTGGTCAGCCGCTCCTCCTCTCTTGTCAGGGAAAGTTGTGATGTGATTGAGTTTGACGGCCGGGAGGAGTTAACGAAAGTACGCTGGACTTACTATGCAAATTTCTACTAATTTGCATAAGTTTAAAACATTTTTTAAAATACTCATCTAAATTTGACTGACTCAATGAACACACTGGATGAGATCATTTGTTTTTTTACAAAAGAAATGGGGAGAAACATGCCAAAAATATTTTTGGGGTACCACAGCGCCACCTATTGGACAAAATTCAAAAAATTTTCTGTGATTGTAGATGTCACTATGACTGATATGAATTGTAATTTTCTGTATAGAATATGTATTTTTCATGAGTAAAAGGGCGAAAATTTTTAAAGCCTATAAGCCACGCCCACTTTTTAATCATTTTCAAAATATAGCTTAAGGGTCCGATGATTAACATATCTGCCAAGTTCTGTGGAAATCCATCAAGCCGTTTAGCTGGAACAAGCTTTTTGACTCTTTAGCGCCCCCTATTGGTGAATCCAAACAAAATGGGGTAGATAGGGCTTACCGCTCATCCTTCATAAGGGTCTAGAGTCTCATCAATTTATCTTGAGAAATGGTGAAGATATCATCAATTACCACATGTGCTAGCTAGCGCACTGATTTTGACATGGTGTCATTAGCCCAATTTTCAATATTTCTGCATTTTTCTTCATCACAACAACTTACCTTAGTCCACAGATCATATGTACGAAGGTTGAAGTTGATTCGACGAAAAATGTCGAATAGGTGATTAAAACTAAGTTTTGCATTTTTTGCGATATAGCAAAAAATCTAGTTAGGCGGAAATGGGCGTGGCCAATACAAAAAAGATGGAGAATCAATCAAGGATCATGTACATATAAAGTTTTTGACTGTAGGACCTACGGTTTGGGAGCTAGTAGCTCAAACGTGTTGACCTCCGCAATAGCGCCACCTAGGTGACACGGCGTCCAAATTCTCGAACCTGAGTAGCGGTCAGGATTTTCTATCAGACTGCCATGTCAGATTTTCCCTGGCAATTTCAGGCTCTTGCGCCCATACAGACACAGCGGAGAAGAATAATAATAACTAGAACTGCAAGCAGTTATCAACGGGTTCCAAGCCCCCAGCGCCAGTCGCCCACCCGCCCCGCCCTCAACTTCGCCAGTCCTCACGCGGTCCAGCCCCAAAAACACGTTCTCCCGCCGGCGTCCCGTCAGCTCACTTCAACCGGCGCAATGAAACTAACACTCAGGATACGTCATTAAACCGGCAAAGCCTATACACATATCTTTCAGAGGCATGGCTGACTTCTCAATCGTGGTTACAATGGAATTCCACTGTTTCCTTATTAAAGAACGTGAAGATTTAATGAGTGAGATTATCAAACAATATCTATACATCAACGGAATATTACAAATAGCATAAATCCTTGATAATGTCTTTAGATTTAAAAGATTTTCAACAAAAACTATGAGTTTCATTTTGTGACTTACTGACCAAATGTTTTAAAAAATCATGAAAAATACACAAATCATCCTAAAATTACCAAAATATTCTCACATGGCAGTGTTAACATGCGGAATACTATGATGTTGTTTTTAAATCAGTAGACTCAAAGCTTTTTTGAAGAAAAAATTGGGAAATATAACTATAAAGGTCACAACAAAAATTAAAATATTCATAAAAAAATAGTGCTACTTTCTAAAATTAGGAGAAAAATCTCAGATCACCATAGGTACATGTGGAATGTTGTAAATGGCTTATATTTACTGTATACCTAAAAAGCTTTCTAAAACAAATATTAATTACTTTGTTGTCCAACTATACAGAAAAACTGGTAAAAAGTTAAAAATTCATTAAAAATCTATGCTTTTGTATAGAAATCTCAAAATATTCCCAGGTTGCTTCTGTGATGTGAGAATTCTTCTCATATTTTTGATGGGGTCATAAATGTAAAACTGTACTTACAATAAAATAATATTTGCATTAGTGGCTGTAGACAAAAATATGTCCTACAATTAAACACTAGGGGGAGCTCAAATCAAGACGACATTTTTTTTGTTTCATAAACCACCTAAGAGTGAACTTTTTGGCAAATTACAAGAAGATTGTGAGAACAGAATTTGCGCTACAATTGCTAGCCTAAAAATTTATTTTCGTAAATATAAAGCGCACACCTCTTCGTGGAGCTGCGGCTTTCGTGACCTAAGCTCTAGCCTATCCAGTTAAGACAATCTGGAAATCTTAGCCTGTTACATGCAAATAGTGATTTTTAGGAAATTTTTCAAATTTGAAATTTTAAATGATCATAAACCACGCCCACTTTGATCAATCATTACCATATTGATATTGTGGTCTTAAGACTCTATAGTGATGATAACCACTAAGTTTCGTGCAGATCCATTTAGCCAGTTCAGCAGTATAATTTCTTCCCAGTTATAGCGCCCCCTATTGTTTAATCAAGTTGAAAACCAGGACATACACTTGAATTGACCTTAGGTATGGCTGTTATGAACAGCTTTGAAAATTGTCAAAATCTTTTGAAGTTACGCTAAAAAAACTTTTTCATTCCCAAAAAATTATTTTAAAAAATCATATTAAAAAAAATAAGCAAATTATCCAAAATCCCTTCACAACTTTTGGTCAGCCGCTCCTCCTCTCTTGTCAGGGAAAGTTGTGATGTGATTGAGTTTGACGGCCGGGAGGAGTTAACGAAAGTACGTTTGACATACTATGCAAATTTCTACTAATTAGCATAAGTTTAAAACACTTTTTAAAATACTCATCTAAATTTGACTGACTCAATGAACATACTGGATGAGATCATTTGTTTGTTTACGAAAAAAATGGGGAGAAACATGCCAAAAATATTTTTGGGGTACCACAGCGCCACCTATTGGACAAAATTCAAAAAATTTTCTGTGATTGTAGATGTCACTATGACTGATAAGAATTGTAATTTTCTGTTTAGAATATATATTTTTCATGAGTAAAAGGGCGAAAAATTTTAAAGCCTATAAGCCACGCCCACTTTTTAATCATTTTCAAAATGTAGCTTAAGGGTCCGATGACTAACATATGTGCCAAGTTCTGGGGAAATCCATCAAGCCGTTTAGCTCAAACAAACTTTTTGACTCTTTAGCGCCCCCTATTGGTGAATCCAAACAAAATGGGGTAGATAGGGCTTACCGCTCATACTTCATAAGGGTCTAGAGTCTCATCAGTTTATCTTGAGAAATGGTGAAGATATCATCAATTACCACATGTGCTAGCTAGCGCGCTGATTTTGACATGGTGTCATTAGCCCAATTTTCAATATTTCTGCATTTTTCTTCATCACAACAACTTAGCTTAGTCCATAGATCACATGTACGAAGTTTGAAGTTGATTCGACAAAAAATGATGAATAGGTGATTAAAAGTAAGTTTTGCGTTTTTTGCGATCTAGCAAAAAATCTAGTTAGGCGGAAATGGGCGTGGCCAATACAAAAAAGATGGAGAATCATCCAAGGATCATGGACATATGAAGTTTTTGACTATAGGACCTACGGTTTGGGAGCTAGTAACTAAAACGTGTTGACCTCCGCAATAGCGCCACCTAGGTGACGCGGGGTCCAAATTTTCGAATCTGAGTAGCGGTCAGGATTTTCTATCAGACTGCCATGTCAGATTTTCCCTGGCAATTTCAGGCTCTTGCGCCCATACAGACACAGCGGAGAAGAATAATAATAATAAATAATAAATAATAAATAATGAAAAATCCGTAGAAAAACAATAGGGTTCCCTGCCCTTTGGGCTTGGAACCCTAATAAACTAGAACTGCAAGCAGTTATCAACGGGTTCCAAGCCCCCAGCGCCAGTCGCCTACCCGGCCCCGCCCTCCACTTCGCCAGTCCTCACGCGGTCCTGCCCCAAAAACACGTTCTCCCGCCGGCGTTCGTCAGCTCACTTCAACCGGCGCAATGAAAGTAACACTCAGGATACGTCATTAAACCTGCAAAGCCTATACACATATCTTTCAGAGGCATGGCTGACTCCTCAATCGTGATTACAATGGAATTCCACTGTTTCCTTATTAAAGAACGTGAAGATTTAATGAGTGAGGTTATCAAACAATGATCTATACATCAACAGAATATTACCAATAACATAAACACTTGATAATGTCTTTAGATTTAAAAGATTTTCAACAAAAACTATGAGTTTCATTTTGTGACTTACTGAACAAATGTTTTAAAAAATCATGAAAAATACATAAATCATCCTAAAATTACCAAAATATTCTCACATGGCAGTGTTAACATGCGGAATAATATGATGTTGTTTTTAAATCAGTAGACTCAAAGCTTTTTTGAAGAAAAATTGGGAAATATAACTATAAAGGTCACAACAAAAATAAAAATATTCATAAAAAAATAGTGCTACTTTCTAAAATTAGGAGAAAAATCTCAGATCACCATAGGTACATGTGGGATGTTATAAATGGCTTATATTTACTGTATACCTAAAAAGCTTTCTAACAAAAATTAATTACGTTGTTGTCCAAATATACAGAAAAACTGGTAAAAAGTTAAAAATTCATTAAAAATATACGCTTTTGTACAGAAATCTCAAAATATTCCCAGGTTGCCTCTGTGATGTGAGAATTCTTCTTATATTTTTGTTGGGGTCATAAATGTAAAACTGTACTTACAATAAAATAATACTTGCATTAGTGGCTGTAGACAAAAATATGTCCTATAATTAAACACTAGGGGGAGCTCAAATCAAGACGACATTTTTTTTTGTTTCATAACCCACCTAAGAGTGAACTTTGTGGCAAATTACAAGAAGATTGTGAGAACAGAATTTGCGCTACAATTGCTAGCCTAAAAACGTATTTTCGTAAATATAAAGCGCAAACCTCTTTGTGGAGCTGCGGCTTTCGTGACATAAGCTCTAGCCTATTCATTTAACACAATCTGGAAATCTTAGCCTCTTACATGCAAATAGTGATTTTTAGGAAATTTTTCAAATTTGAAATTTTAAATGATCATAAACCACGCCCACTTTGATCAATCATTACCATATTGATAATGTAGTCTTAAGACTTTATAGTGATGACAGCCACTAAGTTTCGTGCCGATCCATTTAGCCGGTTCAGCAGTATAATTTCTTCCCAGTTATAGCGCCCCCTATTGTTTAATCAAGTTGAAAACCAGGACATACACTTGAATTGACCTTACGTATGACTGTTATGAACAGCTTTGAAAAATGTCAAAATCTCTTGAAGTTACGCTAAAAAAAACTTTTTCATTCCCAAAAAATTATTTTAAAAAATCATATTTAAAAAAATAAGCAAATTATCGAAAATCCCTTCACATCTTTTGGTCAGCCGCTCCTCCTCTCTTGTCAGGGAAAGTTTTGATGTGATTGAGTTTGACGGCCGGGAGGAGTTAACGAAAGTACGTTGGACTTACTATGCAAATTTCTACTAATTTGCATAAGTTTAAAACATTTTTTAAATTACTCATCTAAATTTGACTGACTCAAAGAACACATTGGAATAGATCATTTGTTTTTTTTACAAAAGAAATGGGGAGAAACATGCCAAAAATATTTTTGGGGTACCAGAGCGCCACCTATTGGACAAAATTCAAAAAATTTTCTGTGATTGTAGATGTCACGATGACTGATATGAATTGTAATTTTCTGTATAGAATATGTATTTTTCATGAGTAAAAGGGCGAAAATTTTTAAAGCCTATAAGCCACGCCCACTTTTTAATCATTTTCAAAATGTAGCTTAAGGGTCCGACGATTAACATATGTGCCAAGTTCTGTGGAAATCCATCAAGCCGTTTAGCTGAAACAAACTTTTTGACTCTTTAGCGCCCCCTATTGGTGAATCCAAACAAAATGGGGTAGATAGGACTTACCGCTCATACTTTGTAAGGTTCTAGAGTCTCATCAATTTATTTTGAGAAATGGTGAAGATATCATCAATTAACACATGTGCTAGCTAGCGCACTGATTTTGACATGGTGTCATTAGCCCAATTTTCAATATTTCTGCATTTTTCTTCATCACAACAACTTAGCCTAGTCCATAGATCACATGTACGAAGTTTGAAGTTGATTCGACGAAAAATGTCGAATAGGTGATTAAAACTAAGTTTTGCATTTTTTGCGATCTAGCAAAAAATCTAGTTAGGCGGAAATGGGCGTGGCCAATACAAAAAAGATGGAGAATCAATCAAGGATCATGTGCATATAAAGTTTTTGACTGTAGGACCTACGGTTTGGGAGCTAGTAGCTGAAACGTGTTGACCTCTGCAATAGCGCCACCTAGGTGACCCGGGGTCCAAATTTTCGAATCTGAGTAGCGGTCAGGATTTTCTATCAGACTGCCTTGTCAGATTTTTCCTTGCAATTTCAGGCTCTTGCGCCCATACAGACACAGCGGAGAAGAATAATAATAATAAATAATAAATAATAAATAATGAAAAATCCGTAGAAAAACAATAGGGTTCCCTGCCCTTTGGGCTTGGAACCCTAATAATAAATAATAAATAATGAAAAATCCGTAGAAAAACAATAGGGTTCCCTGCCCTTTGGGCTTGGAACCCTAACTAGAACTGCAAGCAGTTATCAACGGGTTCCAAGCCCCCAGCGCCAGTCGCCCACCCGCCCCGCCCTCAACTTCGCCAGTCCTCACGCGGTCCCGCCCCAAAAACACGTTCTCCCGCCGGCGTCCCGTCAGCTCACTTCAACCGGCGCAATGAAAGTAACACTCAGGATACGTCATTAAACCTGCAAAGCCTATACACATATCTTTCAGAGGCATGGCTGACTTCTCAATCGTGATTACAATGGAATTTCACTGTTTCCTTATTAAAGAACGTGAAGATTTAATGAGTGAGATTATCAAACAATCATCTATACATCAACAGAATATTACAAACAACATAAAGACTTGATAATGTCTTTAGATTTAATAGATTTTCAACAAAAACAATGAGTTTCATTTTGTGACTTACTGATCAATTGTTTTAAAAAATCATGAAAAATACATAAATCATCATAAAATTACCAAAATATTCTCACATGGCAGTGTTAACATGCGGAATAATATGATGTTGTTTTTAAATCAGTTGACTCAAAGCTTTTTTGAAGAAAAATTAGGAAATATAACTATAAAGGTCACAACAAAAATTTAAATATTCATAAAAAAATAGTGCTACTTTCTATAATTAGGAGAAAAATCTCAGATCACCATAGGTACGTGTGGAATGTTGTAAATGGCTTATATTTACTGTATACCTAAAAAGTTTTCTAACAAAAATTAATTACGTTGTTGTCCAACTATACAGAAAAACTGGTAAAAAGTTAAAAATTAATTAAAAATCTATGCTTTTGTACAGAAATCTCAAAATATTCCCAGGTTGCCTCTGTGACGTGAGAATTCTTCTTATATTTTTGTTGGGGTCATAAATGTAAAACTGTACTTACAATAAAATAATATTTGCATTAGTGTCTGTAGACAAAAATATGTCCTAAAATTAAACACAAGGGGGAGCTCATATCAAGACGACATTTTTTTTTTCATAAACCACCTAAGAGTGAACTTTGTAGCAAATTACAAGAAGGTTGTGAGAACAGAATTTGCGCTACAATTGCTAGCCTAAAAATGTATTTTCATAAATATAAAGCGTAAACCTCAACATGGAGCTGCGGCTTTCGTGACATAAGCTCTAGCCTATCCAGCTAACACAATCTGGAAATCTTAGCCTCTTACATGCAAATAATGATTTTTAGGAAATTTTTCAAATTTGAAATTTTAAATGATCATAAGCCACGCCCACTTTGATAAATCATTACCATATTGATAATGTTCTTAAGACTCTATAGTGATGACAACCACTAAGTTTCGTGCAGATCCATTTAGCCAGTTCAGCAGTATAATTTCTTCCCAGTTATAGCGCCCCCTATTGTTTAATCAAGTTGAAAACCAGGACCTACACTTGAATTGACCTTAGGTATGACTGTTATGAACAGCTTTGAAAAATGTCAAAATCTTTTGAAGTTACTCTAAAAAAACTTTTTCATTCTCCAAAATTTAAAAAAAAAATCATATTAAAAAAAATAAGCAAATTATCCAAAATCCCTTCACATCTTTTGGTCAGCCGCTCCTCCTCTCTTGTCAGGGAAAGATGTGATGTGATTGAGTTTGACGGCCGGGAGGAGTTAACGAAAGTACGTTGGACTTACTATGCAAATTTCTACTAATTTGCATAAGTTTAAAACATTTTTTAAAATACTCATCTAAATTTGACTGACTCAATGAACATACTGGATGAGATCATTTGTTTTTTTACGAAAGTAATGGGGAGAAACATGCCAAAAATATTTTTGGGGTACCACAGCGCCACCTATTGGACAAAATTCAAAAAATTTTCTGTGATTGTAGATGTCATTATGACTGATATGAATTGTAATTTTCTGTATAGAATATGTATTTTTCAGGAGTAAATGGGCGAAAACGTTTAAAGCCTATTTATAGCCTATAAGCCACGCCCACTTTTTAATCATTTTCAAAATATAGCTTAAGGGTCCGATGATTAACATATGTGCCAAGTTCTGTGGAAATCCATCAAGCCGTTTAGCTGAAACAAACTTTTTGACTCTTTAGCGCCCCCTATTGGTGAATCCACACAAAATCGGGTAGATAGGGCTTACCGCTCATACTTCATAAGGGTGTAGAGTCTCATCAATTTATCTTGAGAAATGGTGAAGATATCATCAATTACCACATGTGCTAGCTAGCACACTGATTTTGACATGGTGTCATTAGCCCAATTTCCAATATTTCTGCCTTTTTCTTCATCACCACAGCTTATCTTTGTCCATAGATCATATGTACGAAGTTTGAAGATGATTCGACGAAAATTGACGAATAGGTGATTAAAAGTAAGTTTTGAGTTTTTTGCGATCTAGCAAAAAATCTAGTTAGGCGGAAATGGGCGTGGCCAATACAAAAAAGATGGAGAATCACCCAAGGATCATGTACATATAAAGTTTATGACTGTAGGACCTACGGTTTGGGAGCTAGTAGCTGAAACGTGTTGACCTCCGCAATAGCGCCACCTAGGTGACGCGGGGTCCAAATTTTCGAATCTGAGTAGCGGTCAGGATTTTGTATCAGACTGCCATGTCAGATTTTTCCTGGCAATTTCTGGCTCCTGCCCCCATACAAACGTAGCGGAGAAGAATAATAAATAATAACTAGAACTGCAAGCAGTTATCAACGGGTTCCAAGCCCCCAGCGCCAGTCGCCCACCCGCCCCGCCCTCAACTTCGCCAGTCCTCACGCGGTCCCGCCCCAAAAACACGTTCTCCCGCCGGCGTCCCGTCAGCTCACTTCAACCGGCGCAATGAAAGTAACACTCAGGATACGTCATTAAACCTGCAAAGCCTATACACAAATCTTTCAGAGGCATGGCTGACTACTCAATTGTGATTACAATGGAATTCCACTGTTTCCTTATTAAAGAACGTGAAGATTTAATGAGTGAGATTATCAAACAATGATCTAAACATCAACAGAATATTACAAATAACATAAATACTTGATAATGTCTATAGATTTAAAAGATTTTCAACAAAAACTATGAGTTTCATTTTGTGACTTACTGACCAAATGTTTAAAAAAATCATGAAAAATACATAAATCATCATAAAATTACCAAAATATTTTCACATGGCAGTTTTAACATACGGAATAATATGATGTTGTTTTTAAATCAGTAGACTCAAAGCTTTTTTGAAGAAAAATTGGGAAATATAACTATAAAGGTCACAACAAAAATTAAAATATTCATAAAAAAATAGTGCTACTTTCTAAAATTAGGAGAAAAATCTCAGATCACCATAGGTACATGTGGAACGTTGTAAATGGCTTATATTTACTGTATACCTAAAAATCTTTCTAACAAAAATTTATTACGTTGTTGTCCAACTATACAGAAAAACTGGTAAAAAGTTAAAAATTCATTAAAAATCTATGCTTTTGTACAGAAATCTCAAAATATTCCCAGGTTGCCTCTGTGATGTGAGAATTCTTCTTATATTTTTGTTGGGGTCATAAATGAAAAACTTTACTTACAATAAAATAATATTTGCATTAGTGGCTGTAGACAAAAATATGTCCTATAATTAAACACAAGGGGGAGCTCAAATCAAGACAACATTTTTTTTCTTTCATAAACCACCTAAGAGGGAACTTTGTACCAAATTACAAGAAGATTGTGAGAAGAGAATTTGCGCTACAATTGCTAGCCTAAAAATGTATTTTCATAAATATAAAGCGCAAACCTCTTTGTGGAGCTGCGGCTTTCGTGACATAAGCTCTAGCCTATCCAGTTAACACAATCTGGAAATCTTAGCCTCTTACATGCAAATAATGATTTTTAGGAAATTTTTCAAATTTGAAATTTTAAATGATCATAAACCACGCCCACTTTGATCAATCATTACCATATTGATAAAGTAGTCTTAAGACTCTAGAATGATGACAACCACTAAGTTTCGTGCAGATCCATTTAACCAGTTCAGCAGTATAATGTCTTGCTATTTATAGCGCCCCCTATTGTTTAATCAAGGTGAAAATCAAGACATACACTTTGATTAACCTTAGGTATGACTGTTATGAACAGCTTTGAAAAATGTCAAAACCTTTTGAAGTTATGCTAAAAAAACATTTTCATTCCCAAAAAATTATTTAAAAAAATCATATTTAAAAAAATAAGCAAATTATCGAAAATCCCTTCACATCTTTTGGTCAGCCGCTCCTCCTCTCTTGTCAGGGAAAGTTTTGATGTGATTGAGTTTGACGGCCGGGAGGAGTTAACGAAAGTACGTTGGACTTACTATGCAAATTTCTACTAATTTGCATAAGTTTAAAACATTTTTTAAATTACTCATCTAAATTTGACTGACTCAAAGAACACATTGGAATAGATCATTTGTTTTTTTACAAAAGAAATGGGGAGAAACATGCCAAAAATATTTTTGGGGTACCAGAGCGCCACCTATTGGACAAAATTCAAAAAATTTTCTGTGATTGTAGATGTCACGATGACTGATATGAATTGTAATTTTCTGTATAGAATATGTATTTTTCATGAGTAAAAGGGCGAACATTTTTAAAGCCTATAAGCCACGCCCACTTTTTAATCATTTTCAAAATATAGCTTAAGGGTCCGACGATTAACATATGTGCCAGGTTCTGTGGAAATCCATCAAGCCGTTTAGCTGAAACAAACTTTTTGACTCTTTAGCGCCCCCTATTGGTGAATCCAAACAAAATGGGGTAGATAGGACTTACCGCTCATACTTTGTAAGGTTCTAGAGTCTCATCAATTTATTTTGAGAAATGGTGAAGATATCATCAATTAACACATGTGCTAGCTAGCGCACTGATTTTGACATGGTGTCATTAGCCCAATTTTCAATATTTCTGCATTTTTCTTCATCACAACAACTTAGACTAGTCCATAGATCACATGTACGAAGTTTGAAGTTGATTCGACGAAAAATGTCGAATAGGTGATTAAAACTAAGTTTTGCATTTTTTGCGATCTAGCAAAAAATCTAGTTAGGCGGAAATGGGCGTGGCCAATACAAAAAAGATGGAGAATCAATCAAGGATCATGTGCATATAAAGTTTTTGACTGTAGGACCTACGGTTTGGGAGCTAGTAGCTGAAACGTGTTGACCTCTGCAATAGCGCCACCTAGGTGACCCGGGGTCCAAATTTTCGAACCTGAGTAGCGGTCAGGATTTTCTATCAGACTGCCATGTCAGATTTTTCCTTGCAATTTCAGGCTCTTGCGCCCATACAGACACAGCGGAGAAGAATAATAATAATAAATAATAAATAATAAATAATGAAAAATCCGTAGAAAAACAATAGGGTTCCCTGCCCTTTGGGCTTGGAACCCTAATGAAAAATCCGTAGAAAAACAATAGGGTTCCCTGCCCTTTGGGCTTGGAACCCTAACTAGAACTGCAAGCAGTTATCAACGGGTTCCAAACCCCCAGCGCCAGTCGCCCACCCGGCCCCGCCCTCACCTTCGCCAGTCCTCACGCGGTCCCGCCCCAAAAACACGTTCTCCCGCCGGCGTCCCGTCAGCTCACTTCAACCGGCGCAATGAAAGTAACACTCAGGATACGTCATTAAACCTGCAAATCCTATACACATCTTTCAGAGGCATGGCTGACTTCTCAATCGTGATTACAATGGAATTCCACTGTTTCCTTATTAAAGAACGTGAAGATTTAATGAGTGAGATTATCAAACAATAATCTATACATCAACAGAATATTACAAACAACATAAATACTTGATAATGTCTTTAGATTTAATTGATTTTCAACAAAAACAATGAGTTTCATTTTGTGACTTACTGACCAAATGTTTCAAAAAATCATGAAAAATACATAACTCATCATAAAATTACCAAAATATTCTCACATGGCAGTGTTGACATGTGGAATAATATGATGTTGTTTTTAAATCAGTAGACTCAAAGCTTTTTTGAAGAAAAATCAGTAAATATAACTGTAAGGGTCACAGTCAAAATTAAAATATTCATAAAAAAATAGTGCTACTTTCTAAAATTTATAGAAAAATCTCAGATCACCATAGGTACATGTTGAATGTTGTAATTGGTTTATATTTACTGTATACCTAAAAAACTTTCTAACAAAAATTAATTACGTTGTTGTCCAACTATACAGAAAAACTGGCAAAAAGTTAAAAAATAATTAAAAATCAATGCTTTCGTACAAAAATCTCAAAATATTCCGAGATTGCCTCTGTGATGTGAGAATTCTTTTTATATTTTTGTTGGGGTCATAAATGTAAAATTGTACCTACAATAAAATAATATTTGCGTTAGTTGCTGTAGACAAAAATAAGTCCTATAATTAAACACAAGGGGGAGCTCAAATCAAGACGACATTTTTTTTATTTCATAAACCACCTAAGAGTGAACTTTATGGCAAATGTCAAGAAGATTGTGAAAACAGAATTTGCGCTACAATTGCTAGCCTAAAATGTATTTTTGTAAATTTAAAGCGCAAACATCTTCGTGGAGCTGCGGTTTTCAATATCTAAGCTCATGGCTATCCAGTTAACATAATCTGGAAAACGTAGCTTCTTACATGAAAATAATGATTTTTAGGAAATTTTTCAAATTTGAAATTTTAAATGATCATAAACCACGCCCACATTGATCAATCATTACCATATTGATAATGTAGTCTTAAGACTCTACAATGATGACAACCACTAAGTTTCGTGCAGATCCATTTAACCAGGTCAGCAGTATAATGTATTGCTATTTATAGCGCCCCCTATTGTTTAATCAAGGTGAAAATCAAGACATACACTTGAATTGACCTTAGGTTTGACTGTTATGAACAGCTTTGAAAAATGTCCAAATATTTTGAAGTTATGCTAAAAAAACTTTTTCATTCCCCAAAAAATATTTAAAAAATTCATATTTAAAAAAGTAAGAAAATTATCCAAAATCCCTTCAGATCTTTTGGTCAGCCGCTCCTCCTCTCTTGTCAGGCAAAGTTGTGATGTGATTGGGTTTGACGGCCGGGAGGAGTTAACGAAAGTACGTTTGACTTACTATGCAAATTTCTACTAATTAGCATAAGTTTAAAACATTTTTTAAAATACTCATCTTAATTTGACTGAGTCAATGAACATACTGGATGAGACCATTTGCTTGTTTACTAAAATATTGAGGAGAAACATGCCAAAAAAGTTTTTGGGGTACAACAGCGCCAACTATTGGACAAAATTCAAACTTTTTTCTGTGATTGTAGATGTCACTATGACTGATATGATTTGTAACTTTCTGTATAGAATATGTATTTTTCATCAGTTAAAGGGCAAAAATTTTTAAAGTCTATAAGCCACGCCCACTTTTTAATCATTTTCAAAATATAGCTTAAGGGTCCAATGATTAACATATGTGCCAAGTTCTGTGGAAATCCATCAAGCCGTTTAGCTCAAACTAACTTTTTGACTCTTTAGCGCCCCCTTTTGGTGAATCCAAACAAAATGGGGAAGATAGAGCTTACCGCTCATACTTCATAAGGGTCTAGAGTCTCATCACTTTATCTTGAGATATGGTGAAGATATCATCAATTAGCACATGTGCTAGCTAGCGCACTGATTTTGACATGGTGTCATTAGCCCAATTTTCAATATTTCTGCGTTTTTCTGCATCACAACAACTTATCTTAGTCCATAGATCATATGTACGAAGTTTGAAGTTGATTCGACGAAAAATGTCGAATAGGTGATTAAAACTAAGTTTTGCATTTTTTGCGATCTAGCAAAAAATCTAGTTAGGCGGAAATGGGCGTGGCCAATACAAAAAAGATGGGGAACCATGCAAGGATCATGTACATATAAAGTTTTTGACTGTAGGACCTACGGTTTGGGAGCTAGCAGCTGAAACGTGTTGACCTCCGCAATAGCGCCACCTAGGTGACGCGGGGTCCAAATTTTCGAATCTGAGTAGCGGTCAGGATTTTCTATCAGACTGCCATGTCAGATTTTCCCTGGCAATTTCAGGCTCTTGCGCCCATATAGTTTTACCGGAGAAGAATAATAATAAACTAGAACTGCAAGCAGTTATCAACGGGTTCCAAGCCCCCAGCGCCAGTCGCCCACCCGCCCCGCCCTCAACTTCGCCAGTCCTCACGCGGTCCCGCCCCAAAAACACGTTCTCCCGCCGGCGTCCCGTCAGCTCACTTCAACCGGCGCAACGAAAGTAACACTCGGGATACGTCATTAAACCTGCAAAGCCTATACACATATCTTTCAGAGGCATGGCTGACTTCTCAACCGTGATTACAATGGAATTCCACTGTTTCCTTATTAAAGAACGTGAAGATTTAATGAGTGAGATTATCAAACAATGATCTATACATCAACAGAATATTACAAATAACATAAATACTTGATAATGTCTTTAGATTTAAAAGATTTTCAACAAAAACTACGAGTTTCATTTTGTGACTTACTGACCAAATGTTTTAAAAAATCATGAAAAATACATAAATCATCATAAAATTACCAAAATATTCTCACATGGCAGTGTTAAGATGCGGAATAATATGATGTTGTTTTTAAATCAGTAGACTCAAAGCTTTTTTGAAGAAAAATTGGGAAATATAACTATAAAGGTCACAACAAAAATTCAAATATTCATAAAAAAATAGTGCTACTTTCTAAAATTAGGAGAAAAATCTCAGATCACCATAGGTACATGTGGAATGTTGTAAATGGCTTATATTTACTGTATACCTAAAAAAAACTTTCTAACAAAAATTAATTACGTTGTTGTCCAACTATACAGAAAAACTGGTAAAAAGTTAAAAATTCATTAAAAATCTATGCTTTTGTACAGAAATCTCAAAATATTCCCAGGTTGCCTCTGTGATGTGAGAATTCTTCTTATATTTTTGTTGGGGTCATAAATGTAAAACTGTACTTACAATAAAATAATATTTGCATTAGTGGCTGTAGACAAAAATATGTCCTACAATTAAACACAAGGGGGAGCTCAAATCAATACGACATTTTTTTTCTTTCATAAACCACCTAAGAGTGAACTTTGTGGCAAATTACAAGAAGATTGTGAGAACAGAATTTGCGCTACAATTGCTAGCCTAAAAATGTATTTTCGTAAATATAAAGCGCAAACCTCTTCATGGAGCTGCGGCTTTCGTGACATAAGCTCTAGCCAATCCAGTTGACACAATCTGGAAATCTTAGCCTCTTACATGCAAATTGTGATTTTTAGGGAATTTTTCAAATTTGAAATTTTAAATGATCATAAACCACGCCCACTTTGATCAATCATTACCATATTGATAATGTAGTCTTAAGACTCTATAGTGATGACAACCACTAAGTTTCGTGCAGATCCATTTAGCTGGTTCAGCAATATAATTTCTTCCCAGTTATAGCGCCCCCTATTGTTTAATCAAGGTGAAAACCAGGACATACACTTGAATTGACCTTAGGTATGATTGTTATGAACAGCTTTGAAAAATGTCAAAGTCTTTTGAAGTTACGCTAAAAAAACTTTTTCATTCCCAAAAAATTATTTTAAAAAATCATATTAAAAAAAATAAGCAAATTATCCAAAATCCCTTCACATCTTTTGGTCAGCCGCTCCTCCTCTCTTGTCAGGGAAAGTTGTGATGTGATTGAGTTTGACGGCCGGGAGGAGTTAACGAAAGTACGTTGGACTTACTATGCAAATTTCTACTAATTTGCATAAGTTTAAAACATTTGTTAAAATACTCATCTAAATTTGACTGACTCACTGAACACACTGGATGAGATCATTTGTTTTTTTACGAAAGAAATGGGGAGAACCATGCCAAAAATATTTTTGGGGTACCACAGCGCCACCTATTGGACAAAATTCAAAAAATTTTCTGTGATTGTAGATGTCACTATGACTGATAAGAATTGTAATTTTCTGTTTAGAATATATATTTTTCATGAGTAAAAGGGCGAAAAATTTTAAAGCCTATAAGCCACGCCCACTTTTTAATCATTTTCAAAATGTAGCTTAAGGGTCCGATGACTAACATATGTGCCAAGTTCTGGGGAAATCCATCAAGCCGTTTAGCTCAAACAAACTTTTTGACTCTTTAGCGCCCCCTATTGGTGAATCCAAACAAAATGGGGTAGATAGGGCTTACCGCTCATACTTCATAAGGGTCTAGAGTCTCATCAGTTTATCTTGAGAAATGGTGAAGATATCATCAATTACCACATGTGCTAGCTAGCGCGCTGATTTTGACATGGTGTCATTAGCCCAATTTTCAATATTTCTGCATTTTTCTTCATCACAACAACTTAGCTTAGTCCATAGATCACATGTACGAAGTTTGAAGTTGATTCGACAAAAAATGATGAATAGGTGATTAAAAGTAAGTTTTGCGTTTTTTGCGATCTAGCAAAAAATCTAGTTAGGCGGAAATGGGCGTGGCCAAAACAAAAAAGATGGAGAATCATCCAAGGATCATGGACATATAAAGTTTTTGACTATAGGACCTACGGTTTGGGAGCTAGTAGCTAAAACGTGTTGACCTCCGCAATAGCGCCACCTAGGTGACGCGGGGTCCAAATTTTCGAATCTGAGTAGCGGTCAGGATTTTCTATCAGACTGCCATGTCAGATTTTCCCTGGCAATTTCAGGCTCTTGCGCCCATACAGACACAGCGGAGAAGAATAATAATAATAAATAATAAATAATAAATAATGAAAAATCCGTAGAAAAACAATAGGGTTCCCTGCCCTTTGGGCTTGGAACCCTAATAACTAGAACTGCAAGCAGTTATCAACGGGTTCCAAGCCCCCAGCGCCAGTCGCCTACCCGGCCCCGCCCTCCACTTCGCCAGTCCTCACGCGGTCCTGCCCCAAAAACACGTTCTCCCGCCGGCGTTCGTCAGCTCACTTCAACCGGCGCAATGAAAGTAACACTCAGGATACGTCATTAAACCTGCAAAGCCTATACACATATCTTTCAGAGGCATGGCTGACTCCTCAATCGTGATTACAATGGAATTCCACTGTTTCCTTATTAAAGAACGTGAAGATTTAATGAGTGAGGTTATCAAACAATGATCTATACATCAACAGAATATTACCAATAACATAAACACTTGATAATGTCTTTAGATTTAAAAGATTTTCAACAAAAACTATGAGTTTCATTTTGTGACTTACTGAACAAATGTTTTAAAAAATCATGAAAAATACATAAATCATCCTAAAATTACCAAAATATTCTCACATGGCAGTGTTAACATGCGGAATAATATGATGTTGTTTTTAAATCAGTTGACTCAAAGCTTTTTTGAAGAAAAATTGGGAAATATAACTATAAAGGTCACAACAAAAATAAAAATATTTATAAAAAAATAGTGCTACTTTCTAAAATTAGGAGAAAAATCTCAGATCACCATAGGTACATGTGGGATGTTATAAATGGCTTATATTTACTGTATACCTAAAAAGTTTTCTAACAAAAATTAATTACGTTGTTGTCCAACTATACAGAAAAACTGGTAAAAAGTTAAAAATTAATTAAAAATCTATGCTTTTGTACAGAAATCTCAAAATATTCCCAGGTTGCCTCTGTGACGTGAGAATTCTTCTTATATTTTTGTTGGGGTCATAAATGTAAAACTGTACTTACAATAAAATAATATTTGCATCAATGTCTGTAGACAAAAATATGTCCTAAAATTAAACACAAGGGGGAGCTCATATCAAGACGACATTTTTTTTGTTTCATAAACCACCTAAGAGTGAACTTTGTAGCAAATTACAAGAAGGTTGTGAGAACAGAATTTGCGCTACAATTGCTAGCCTAAAAACGTATTTTCGTAAATATAAAGCGCAAACCTCTTTGTGGAGCTGCGGCTTTCGTGACATAAGCTCTAGCCTATTCATTTAACACAATCTGGAAATCTTAGCCTCTTACATGCAAATAGTGATTTTTAGGAAATTTTTCAAATTTGAAATTTTAAATGATCATAAACCACGCCCACTTTGATCAATCATTACCATATTGATAATGTAGTCTTAAGACTTTATAGTGATGACAGCCACTAAGTTTCGTGCCGATCCATTTAGCCGGTTCAGCAGTATAATTTCTTCCCAGTTATAGCGCCCCCTATTGTTTAATCAAGTTGAAAACCAGGACATACACTTGAATTGACCTTAGGTATGACTGTTATGAACAGCTTTGAAAAATGTCAAAATCTCTTGAAGTTACGCTAAAAAAACTTTTTCATTCCCAAAAAATTATTTAAAAAAATCATATTTAAAAAAATAAGCAAATTATCGAAAATCCCTTCACATCTTTTGGTCAGCCGCTCCTCCTCTCTTGTCAGGGAAAGTTTTGATGTGATTGAGTTTGACGGCCGGGAGGAGTTAACGAAAGTACGTTGGACTTACTATGCAAATTTCTACTAATTTGCATAAGTTTAAAACATTTTTTAAATTACTCATCTAAATTTGACTGACTCAAAGAACACATTGGAATAGATCATTTGTTTTTTTACAAAAGAAATGGGGAGAAACATGCCAAAAATATTTTTGGGGTACCAGAGCGCCACCTATTGGACAAAATTCAAAAAATTTTCTGTGATTGTAGATGTCACGATGACTGATATGAATTGTAATTTTCTGTATAGAATATGTATTTTTCATGAGTAAAAGGGCGAAAATTTTTAAAGCCTATAAGCCACGCCCACTTTTTAATCATTTTCAAAATATAGCTTAAGGGTCCGACGATTAACATATGTGCCAAGTTCTGTGGAAATCCATCAAGCCGTTTAGCTGAAACAAACTTTTTGACTCTTTAGCGCCCCCTATTGGTGAATCCAAACAAAATGGGGTAGATAGGACTTACCGCTCATACTTTGTAAGGTTCTAGAGTCTCATCAATTTATTTTGAGAAATGGTGAAGATATCATCAATTAACACATGTGCTAGCTAGCGCACTGATTTTGACATGGTGTCATTAGCCCAATTTTCAATATTTCTGCATTTTTCTTCATCACAACAACTTAGCCTAGTCCATAGATCACATGTACGAAGTTTGAAGTTGATTCGACGAAAAATGTCGAATAGGTGATTAAAACTAAGTTTTGCATTTTTTGCGATCTAGCAAAAAATCTAGTTAGGCGGAAATGGGCGTGGCCAATACAAAAAAGATGGAGAATCAATCAAGGATCATGTGCATATAAAGTTTTTGACTGTAGGACCTACGGTTTGGGAGCTAGTAGCTGAAACGTGTTGACCTCTGCAATAGCGCCACCTAGGTGACCCGGGGTCCAAATTTTCGAATCTGAGTAGCGGTCAGGATTTTCTATCAGACTGCCATGTCAGATTTTTCCTTGCAATTTCAGGCTCTTGCGCCCATACAGACACAGCGGAGAAGAATAATAATAATAAATAATAAATAATAAATAATGAAAAATCCGTAGAAAAACAATAGGGTTCCCTGCCCTTTGGGCTTGGAACCCTAATAAACTAGAACTGCAAGCAGTTATCAACGGGTTCCAAGCCCCCAGCGCCAGTCGCCCACCCGCCCCGCCCTCAACTTCGCCGGTCCTCACGCGGTCCCGCCCCAAAAACACGTTCTCCCGCCGGCGTCCCGTCAGCTCACTTCAACCGGCGCAATGAAAGTAACACTCAGGATACGTCATTAAACCTGCAAAGCCTATACACATCTTTCAGAGGCATGGCTGACTTCTCAATCGTGATTACAATGGAATTCCACTGTTTCCTTATTAAAGAACGTGAAGATTTAATGAGTGAGATTATCAAACAATAATCTATACATCAACAGAATATTACAAACAACATAAATACTTGATAATGTCCTTAGATTTAATTGATTTTCAACAAAAACAATGAGTTTCATTTTGTTACTTACTGACCAAATGTTTCAAAAAATCATGAAAAATACATAACTCATCATAAAATTACCAAAATATTCTCACATGGCAGTGTTAACATGTGGAATAATATGATGTTGTTTTTAAATCAGTAGACTCAAAGCTTTTTTGAAGAAAAATCAGTAAATATAACTGTAAGGGTCACAGTCAAAATTAAAATATTCATAAAAAAATAGTGCTACTTTCTAAAATTTATAGAAAAATCTCAGATCACCATAGGCACATGTGGAATGTTATAAATGTGTTATATTTACTTTGTACCTAAAAAAAACTTTCTTACAAAAATTAGTTACTTTTTGTCCAACTATACAAAAAACTGGCAAAAAGTAAAAAATTCATTAAAAATCAGTGCTTTCGTACAAAAATCTCAAAATATTACGAGATTGCCTCTGTGATGTGAGAATTCTTTTTATATTTTTGTTGGGGTCATAAATGTAAAATTGTACCTACAATAAAATAATATTTGCGTTAGTTGCTGTAGACAAAAATATGTCCTATAATTAAACACAAGGGGGAGCTCAAATCAAGACGACATTTTTTTTTGTTTCATAAACCACCTAAGAGTGAACTTTATGGCAAATGTCAAGAAGATTGTGAAAACAGAATTTGCGCTACAATTGCTAGCCTAAAAATGTATTTTTGTAAATTTATAGCGCAAACATCTTCGTGGAGCTGCGGTTTTCAATATCTAAGCTCATGGCTATCCAGTTAACATAATCTGGAAAACGTAGCTTCTTACATGAAAATAATGATTTTTAGGAAATTTTTCAAATTTGAAATTTTAAATGATCATAAACCACGCCCACATTGATCAATCATTACCATATTTATAATGTAGTCTTAAGACTCTACAATGATGACAACCACTAAGTTTCGTGCAGATCCATTTAACCAGGTCAGCAGTATAATGTTTTGCTATTTATAGCGCCCCCTATTGTTTAATCAAGGTGAAAATCAAGACATACACTTGAATTGACCTTAGGTTTGACTGTTATTAACAGTTTTGAAAAATGTCCAAATATTTTGAAGTTATGCTAAAAAAACTTTTTCATTCCCCAAAAAATATTTAAAAAATTCATATTTAAAAAAGTAAGAAAATTATCCAAAATCCCTTCAGATCGTTTGGTCAGCCGCTCCTCCTCTCTTGTCAGGCAAAGTTGTGATGTGATTGGGTTTGACGGCCGGGAGGAGTTAACGAAAGTACGTTTGACTTACTATGCAAATTTCTACTAATTAGCATAAGTTTAAAACATTTTTTAAAATACTCATCTTAATTTGACTGAGTCAATGAACATACTGGATGAGACCATTTGCTTGTTTACTAAAATATTGAGGAGAAAAATGCCAAAAACATTTTTGGGGTACAACAGCGCCAACTATTGGACAAACTTCAAACTTTTTTCTGTGATTGTAGATGTCACTATGACTGATATAATTTGTAACTTTCTGTATAGAATATGTATTTTTCATCAGTTAAAGGGCAAAAAATTTTAAAGCCTATAAGCCACGCCCACTTTTTAATCATTTTCAAAATATAGCTTAAGGGTCCAATAATTAACATATGTGCCAAGTTCTGTGGAAATCCATCAAGCCGTTTAGCTCAAACTAACTTTTTGACTCTTTAGCGCCCCCTTTTGGTGAATCCAAACAAAATGGGGAAGGTAGGGCTTACCGCTCATACTTCATAAGGGTCTAGAGTCTCATCACTTTATCTTGAGATATGGTGAAGATATCATCAGTTAGCACATGTGCTAGCTAGCGCACTGATTTTGACATGGTGTCATTAGCCCAATTTTCAATATTTCTGCGTTTTTCTGCATCACAACAACTTATCTTAGTCCATAGATCATATGTACGAAGTTTGAAGTTGATTCGACGAAAAATGACGAATAGGTGATTAAAACTAAGCTTTGCATTTTTTGCGATCTAGCAAAAAATCTAGTTAGGCGGAAATGGGCGTGGCCAATACAAAAAAGATGGGGAATCATCCAAGGATCATGTACATATAAAGTTTTTGACTGTAGGACCTACGGTTTGGGAGCTAGTAGCTGAAACGTGTTGACCTCCGCAATAGCGCCACCTAGGTGACGCGGGGTCCAAATTTTTGAATCTGAGTAGCGGTCAGGATTTTCTATCAGACTGCCATGTCAGATTTTCCCTGACAATTTCAGGCTCTTGCGCCCATATAGTTTTAGCGGAGAAGAATAATAATAAACTAGAACTGCAAGCAGTTATCAACGGGTTCCAAGCCCCCAGCGCCAGTCGCCCACCCGGCCCCGCCCTCACCTTCGCCAGTCCTCACGCGGTCCCGCCCCAAAAACACGTTCTCCCGCCGGCGTCCCGTCAGCTCACTTCAACCGGCGCAATGAAAGTAACACTCAGGATACGTCATTAAACCTGCAAATCCTATACACATCTTTCAGAGGCATGGCTGACTTCTCAATCGTGATTACAATGGAATTCCACTGTTTCCTTATTAAAGAACGTGAAGATTTAATGAGTGAGATTATCAAACAATAATCTATACATCAACAGAATATTACAAACAACATAAATACTTGATAATGTCTTTAGATTTAATTGATTTTCAACAAAAACAATGAGTTTCATTTTGTGACTTACTGACCAAATGTTTCAAAAAATCATGAAAAATACATAACTCATCATAAAATTACCAAAATATTCTCACATGGCAGTGTTGACATGTGGAATAATATGATGTTGTTTTTAAATCAGTAGACTCAAAGCTTTTTTGAAGAAAAATCAGTAAATATAACTGTAAGGGTCACAGTCAAAATTAAAATATTCATAAAAAAATAGTGCTACTTTCTAAAATTTATAGAAAAATCTCAGATCACCATAGGTACATGTTGAATGTTGTAATTGGTTTATATTTACTGTATACCTAAAAAACTTTCTAACAAAAATTAATTACGTTGTTGTCCAACTATACAGAAAAACTGGCAAAAAGTTAAAAAATCATTAAAAATCAATGCTTTCGTACAAAAATCTCAAAATATTCCGAGATTGCCTCTGTGATGTGAGAATTCTTTTTATATTTTTGTTGGGGTCATAAATGTAAAATTGTACCTACAATAAAATAATATTTGCGTTAGTTGCTGTAGACAAAAATATGTCCTATAATTAAACACAAGGGGGAGCTCAAATCAAGACGACATTTTTTTTTTTTCATAAACCACCTAAGAGTGAACTTTATGGCAAATGTCAAGAAGATTGTGAAAACAGAATTTGCGCTACAATTGCTAGCCTAAAAATGTATTTTTGTAAATTTAAAGCGCAAACATCTTCGTGGAGCTGCGGTTTTCAATATCTAAGCTCATGGCTATCCAGTTAACATAATCTGGAAAACGTAGCTTCTTACATGAAAATAATGATTTTTAGGAAATTTTTCAAATTTGAAATTTTAAATGATCATAAACCACGCCCACATTGATCAATCATTACCATATTGATAATGTAGTCTTAAGACTCTACAATGATGACAACCACTAAGTTTCGTGCAGATCCATTTAACCAGGTCAGCAGTATAATGTATTGCTATTTATAGCGCCCCCTATTGTTTAATCAAGGTGAAAATCAAGACATACACTTGAATTGACCTTAGGTTTGACTGTTATGAACAGCTTTGAAAAATGTCCAAATATTTTGAAGTTATGCTAAAAAAACTTTTTCATTCCCCAAAAAATATTTAAAAAATTCATATTTAAAAAAGTAAGAAAATTATCCAAAATCCCTTCAGATCGTTTGGTCAGCCGCTCCTCCTCTCTTGTCAGGCAAAGTTGTGATGTGATTGGGTTTGACGGCCGGGAGGAGTTAACGAAAGTACGTTTGACTTACTATGCAAATTTCTACTGATTAGCATAAGTTTAAAACATTTTTTAAAATACTCATCTTAATTTGACTGAGTCAATGAACATACTGGATGAGACCATTTGCTTGTTTACCAAAATATTGAGGAGAAAAATGCCAAAAACATTTTTGGGGTACAACAGCGCCAACTATTGGACAAACTTCAAACTTTTTTCTGTGATTGTAGATGTCACTATGACTGATATAATTTGTAACTTTCTGTATAGAATATGTATTTTTCATCAGTTAAAGGGCAAAAAATTTTAAAGCCTATAAGCCACGCCCACTTTTTAATCATTTTCAAAATATAGCTTAAGGGTCCAATGATTAACATATGTGCCAAGTTCTGTGGAAATCCATCAAGCCGTTTAGCTCAAACTAACTTTTTGACTCTTTAGCGCCCCCTTTTGGTGAATCCAAACAAAATGGGGAAGGTAGGGCTTACCGCTCATACTTCATAAGGGTCTAGAGTCTCATCACTTTATCTTGAGATATGGTGAAGATATCATCAATTAGCACATGTGCTAGCTAGCGCACTGATTTTGACATGGTGTCATTAGCCCAATTTTCAATATTTCTGCGTTTTTCTGCATCACAACAACTTATCTTAGTCCATAGATCATATGTACGAAGTTTGAAGTTGATTCGACGAAAAATGACGAATAGGTGATTAAAACTAAGCTTTGCATTTTTTGCGATCTAGCAAAAAATCTAGTTAGGCGGAAATGGGCGTGGCCAATACAAAAAAGATGGGGAATCATCCAAGGATCATGGACATATAAAGTTTTTGACTGTAGGACCTACGGTTTGGGAGCTAGTAGCTGAAACGTGTTGACCTCCGAAATAGCGCCACCTAGGTGACGCGGGGTCCAAATTTTTGAATCTGAGTAGCGGTCAGGATTTTCTATCAGACTGCCATGTCAGATTTTCCCTGACAATTTCAGGCTCTTGCGCCCATATAGTTTTAGCGGAGAAGAATAATAATAAATAATAAATAATGAAAAATCCGTAGAAAAACAATAGGGTTCCCTGCCCTTTGGGCTTGGAACCCTAATAACTAGAACTGCAAGCAGTTATCAACGGGTTCCAAGCCACCAGCGCCAGTCGCCCACCCGCCCCGCCCTCAACTTCGCCAGTCCTCACGCGGTGCCGCCCCAAAAACACGTTCTCCCGCCGGCGTCCCGTCAGCTCACTTCAACCGGAGCAATGAAAGTAACACTCAGGATACGTCATCAAACCTCTAAAGCCTATACACATATCTTTCAGAGGCATGGCTGACTTCTCAATGGTGATTACAATGGAATTCCACTGTTTCCTTATTAAAGAACGTGAAGATTTAATGAGTGAGATTATCAAACAATAATCTATACATCAACAGAATATCACAAATAACATAAATACTTGATAATGTCTTTAGATTTAAAAGATTTTCAACAAAAACTATGAGTTTCATTTTGTGACTTACTGACCAAATGTTTTAAAAAATCATGAAAAATACATAAATCATCATAAAATTACCAAAATATTCTCACATGGCAGTGTTAACATGCTGAATAATATGATGTTGTTTTTAAATCAGTAGACTCAAAGCTTTTTTGAAGAAAAATCGGTAAATATAACTGTAAGGCTCACAGTCAAAATTAAAATATTCATAAAAAAATAATGCTACTTTCTAAAATTAATAGAAAAATCTCAGATCACCATAGGCACATGTGGAATGTTATAAATGTTTTTTATTTACTTTGTACCTAAGAAAAACTTTCTAACAAAAAATAGTTACTTTTTGTCCAACTATACAAAAAACTGGCAAAAAGTAAAAAATTCATTAAAAATCAATGCTTTTGTACAAAAATCTCAAAATATTCCCAGATTTTCTCTGTGATGTGTCTATTGTGCTCATATTTTTGTAAAGATCATAATTGTTAAACTTCTCTTACAATAAAATAATATTTGCATTAGTGGCTTTAGACAAAAATATGTCCTATAATTAAACACAAGGGGGAGCTCAAATCCAGACGACATTTTTTTTGTTTCATAAACCACCTAAGAGTGAACTTTGTGCCAAATTACAAGAAGATTGTGAGAATAGAATTTGCGCTACAATTGCTAGCCTAAAAATGTATTTTCATAAATATAAAGCGCAAACCTCTATGTGGAGCTGCGGCTTTCGTGGCATAAGCTCTAGCCTATCCAGTTAACACAATCTGGAAATCTTAGCCTCTTACATGCAAATAATGATTTTTAGGAAATTTTTCAAATTTGACATTTTAAATGATCATAAACCACGCCCACTTTGATCAATCATTACCATATTGATAATGTAGTCTTAAGACTCTATAGTGATGACAACCACTAAGTTTCGTGCAGATCCATTTAGCCGGTTCAGCAGTATAATTTCGTCCCAGTTATAGCGCCCCCTATTGTTTAATCAAGGTGAAAATCAAGACATACACTTGAATTGACCTTAGGTTTGACTGTTATGAACAGTTTTGAAAAATGTCCAAATATTTTGAAGTTATGCTAAAAAAACTTTTTCATTCCCCAAAAAATATTTCAAAAATTCATATTTAAAAAAGTAAGCAAATTATCCAAAATCCCTTCAGATCGTTTGGTCAGCCGCTCTTCCTCTCTTGTCAGGCAAAGTTGTGATGTGATTGGGTTTGACGGCCGGGAGGAGTTAACGAAAGTACGTTTGACTTACTATGCAAATTTCTACTAATTAGCATAAGTTTAAAACATTTTTAAAATACTCATCTTAATTTGACTGAGGCAATGAACATACTGGATGAGACCATTTGCTTGTTTACTAAAATATTGAGGAGAAAAATGCCAAAAACATTTTTGGGGTACAACAGCGCCAACTATTGGACAAACTTCAAACTTTTTTCTGAGATTGTAGATGTCACTATGACTGATATAATTTGTAACTTTCTGTATAGAATATGTATTTTTCATCAGTTAAAGGGCAAAAAATTTTAAAGCCTATAAGCCACGCCCACTTTTTAATCATTTTCAAAATATAGCTTAAGGGTCCAATGATTAACATATGTGCCAAGTTCTGTGGAAATCCATCAAGCCGTTTAGCTCAAACTAACTTTTTGACTCTTTAGCGCCCCCTTTTGGTGAATCCAAACAAAATGGGGAAGGTAGGGCTTACCGCTCATACTTCATAAGGGTCTAGAGTCTCATCACTTTATCTTGAGATATGGTGAAGATATCATCAATTAGCACATGTGCTAGCTAGCGCACTGATTTTGACATGGTGTCATTAGCCCAATTTTCAATATTTCTGCGTTTTTCTGCATCACAACAACTTATCTTAGTCCATAGATCATATGTACGAAGTTTGAAGTTGATTCGACGAAAAATGACGAATAGGTGATTAAAAGTAAGTTTTGCATTTTTTGCGATCTAGCAAAAAATCTAGTTAGGCGGAAATGGGCGTGGCCAATACAAAAAAGATGGGGAACCATCCAAGGATCATGTACATATAAAGTTTTTGACTGTAGGACCTACGGTTTGGGAGCTAGTAGCTGAAACGTGTTGACCTCCGCAATAGCGCCACCTAGGTGACGCGGGGTCCAAATTTTCGAATCTGAGTAGCGGTCAGGATTTTCTATCAGACTGCCATGTCAGATTTTCCCTGGCAATTTCAGGCTCTTGCGCCCATATAGTTTTACCGGAGAAGAATAATAATAAATAATAAATAATGAAAAATCCGTAGAAAAACAATAGGGTTCCCTGCCCTTTGGGCTTGGAACCCTAATAAACTAGAACTGCAAGCAGTTATCAACGGGTTCCAAGCCCCCAGCGCCAGTCGCCCACCCGCCCCGCCCTCAACTTCGCCAGTCCTCACGCGGTCCCGCCCCAAAAACACGTTCTCCCGCCGGCGTCCCGTCAGCTCACTTCAACCGGCGCAACGAAAGTAACACTCGGGATACGTCATTAAACCTGCAAAGCCTATACACATATCTTTCAGAGGCATGGCTGACTTCTCAACCGTGATTACAATGGAATTCCACTGTTTCCTTATTAAAGAACGTGAAGATTTAATGAGTGAGATTATCAAACAATGATCTATACATCAACAGAATATTACAAATAACATAAATACTTGATAATGTCTTTAGATTTAAAAGATTTTCAACAAAAACTACGAGTTTCATTTTGTGACTTACTGACCAAATGTTTTAAAAAATCATGAAAAATACATAAATCATCATAAAATTACCAAAATATTCTCACATGGCAGTGTTAAGATGCGGAATAATATGATGTTGTTTTTAAATCAGTAGACTCAAAGCTTTTTTGAAGAAAAATTGGGAAATATAACTATAAAGGTCACAACAAAAATTCAAATATTCATAAAAAAATAGTGCTACTTTCTAAAATTAGGAGAAAAATCTCAGATCACCATAGGTACATGTGGAATGTTGTAAATGGCTTATATTTACTGTATACCTAAAAAAAACTTTCTAACAAAAATTAATTACGTTGTTGTCCAACTATACAGAAAAACTGGTAAAAAGTTAAAAATTCATTAAAAATCTATGCTTTTGTACAGAAATCTCAAAATATTCCCAGGTTGCCTCTGTGATGTGAGAATTCTTCTTATATTTTTGTTGGGGTCATAAATGTAAAACTGTACTTACAATAAAATAATATTTGCATTAGTGGCTGTAGACAAAAATATGTCCTACAATTAAACACAAGGGGGAGCTCAAATCAATACGACATTTTTTTTCTTTCATAAACCACCTAAGAGTGAACTTTGTGGCAAATTACAAGAAGATTGTGAGAACAGAATTTGCGCTACAATTGCTAGCCTAAAAATGTATTTTCGTAAATATAAAGCGCAAACCTCTTCATGGAGCTGCGGCTTTCGTGACATAAGCTCTAGCCAATCCAGTTGACACAATCTGGAAATCTTAGCCTCTTACATGCAAATTGTGATTTTTAGGGAATTTTTCAAATTTGAAATTTTAAATGATCATAAACCACGCCCACTTTGATCAATCATTACCATATTGATAATGTAGTCTTAAGACTCTATAGTGATGACAACCACTAAGTTTCGTGCAGATCCATTTAGCTGGTTCAGCAATATAATTTCTTCCCAGTTATAGCGCCCCCTATTGTTTAATCAAGGTGAAAACCAGGACATACACTTGAATTGACCTTAGGTATGATTGTTATGAACAGCTTTGAAAAATGTCAAAGTCTTTTGAAGTTACGCTAAAAAAACTTTTTCATTCCCAAAAAATTATTTTAAAAAATCATATTAAAAAAAATAAGCAAATTATCCAAAATCCCTTCACATCTTTTGGTCAGCCGCTCCTCCTCTCTTGTCAGGGAAAGTTGTGATGTGATTGAGTTTGACGGCCGGGAGGAGTTAACGAAAGTACGTTGGACTTACTATGCAAATTTCTACTAATTTGCATAAGTTTAAAACATTTGTTAAAATACTCATCTAAATTTGACTGACTCACTGAACACACTGGATGAGATCATTTGTTTTTTTACGAAAGAAATGGGGAGAACCATGCCAAAAATATTTTTGGGGTACCACAGCGCCACCTATTGGACAAAATTCAAAAAATTTTCTGTGATTGTAGATGTCACTATGACTGATAAGAATTGTAATTTTCTGTTTAGAATATATATTTTTCATGAGTAAAAGGGCGAAAAATTTTAAAGCCTATAAGCCACGCCCACTTTTTAATCATTTTCAAAATGTAGCTTAAGGGTCCGATGACTAACATATGTGCCAAGTTCTGGGGAAATCCATCAAGCCGTTTAGCTCAAACAAACTTTTTGACTCTTTAGCGCCCCCTATTGGTGAATCCAAACAAAATGGGGTAGATAGGGCTTACCGCTCATACTTCATAAGGGTCTAGAGTCTCATCAGTTTATCTTGAGAAATGGTGAAGATATCATCAATTACCACATGTGCTAGCTAGCGCGCTGATTTTGACATGGTGTCATTAGCCCAATTTTCAATATTTCTGCATTTTTCTTCATCACAACAACTTAGCTTAGTCCATAGATCACATGTACGAAGTTTGAAGTTGATTCGACAAAAAATGATGAATAGGTGATTAAAAGTAAGTTTTGCGTTTTTTGCGATCTAGCAAAAAATCTAGTTAGGCGGAAATGGGCGTGGCCAATACAAAAAAGATGGAGAATCATCCAAGGATCATGGACATATAAAGTTTTTGACTATAGGACCTACGGTTTGGGAGCTAGTAGCTAAAACGTGTTGACCTCCGCAATAGCGCCACCTAGGTGACGCGGGGTCCAAATTTTCGAATCTGAGTAGCGGTCAGGATTTTCTATCAGACTGCCATGTCAGATTTTCCCTGGCAATTTCAGGCTCTTGCGCCCATACAGACACAGCGGAGAAGAATAATAATAATAAATAATAAATAATAAATAATGAAAAATCCGTAGAAAAACAATAGGGTTCCCTGCCCTTTGGGCTTGGAACCCTAATAATGAAAAATCCGTAGAAAAACAATAGGGTTCCCTGCCCTTTGGGCTTGGAACCCTAATAAATAATGAAAAATCCGTAGAAAAACAATAGGGTTCCCTGCCCTTTGGGCTTGGAACCCTAACTAGAACTGCAAGCAGTTATCAACGGGTTCCAAGCCCCCAGCGCCAGTCGCCCACCCGCCCCGCCCTCAACTTCGCCGGTCCTCACGCGGTCCCGCCCCAAAAACACGTTCTCCCGCCGGCGTCCCGTCAGCTCACTTCAACCGGCGCAATGAAAGTAACACTCAGGATACGTCATTAAACCTGCAAAGCCTATACACATCTTTCAGAGGCATGGCTGACTTCTCAATCGTGATTACAATGGAATTCCACTGTTTCCTTATTAAAGAACGTGAAGATTTAATGAGTGAGATTATCAAACAATAATCTATACATCAACAGAATATTACAAACAACATAAATACTTGATAATGTCCTTAGATTTAATTGATTTTCAACAAAAACAATGAGTTTCATTTTGTTACTTACTGACCAAATGTTTCAAAAAATCATGAAAAATACATAACTCATCATAAAATTACCAAAATATTCTCACATGGCAGTGTTAACATGTGGAATAATATGATGTTGTTTTTAAATCAGTAGACTCAAAGCTTTTTTGAAGAAAAATCAGTAAATATAACTGTAAGGGTCACAGTCAAAATTAAAATATTCATAAAAAAATAGTGCTACTTTCTAAAATTTATAGAAAAATCTCAGATCACCATAGGCACATGTGGAATGTTATAAATGTGTTATATTTACTTTGTACCTAAAAAAAACTTTCTTACAAAAATTAGTTACTTTTTGTCCAACTATACAAAAAACTGGCAAAAAGTAAAAAATTCATTAAAAATCAGTGCTTTCGTACAAAAATCTCAAAATATTACGAGATTGCCTCTGTGATGTGAGAATTCTTTTTATATTTTTGTTGGGGTCATAAATGTAAAATTGTACCTACAATAAAATAATATTTGCGTTAGTTGCTGTAGACAAAAATATGTCCTATAATTAAACACAAGGGGGAGCTCAAATCAAGACGACATTTTTTTTTGTTTCATAAACCACCTAAGAGTGAACTTTATGGCAAATGTCAAGAAGATTGTGAAAACAGAATTTGCGCTACAATTGCTAGCCTAAAAATGTATTTTTGTAAATTTATAGCGCAAACATCTTCGTGGAGCTGCGGTTTTCAATATCTAAGCTCATGGCTATCCAGTTAACATAATCTGGAAAACGTAGCTTCTTACATGAAAATAATGATTTTTAGGAAATTTTTCAAATTTGAAATTTTAAATGATCATAAACCACGCCCACATTGATCAATCATTACCATATTTATAATGTAGTCTTAAGACTCTACAATGATGACAACCACTAAGTTTCGTGCAGATCCATTTAACCAGGTCAGCAGTATAATGTTTTGCTATTTATAGCGCCCCCTATTGTTTAATCAAGGTGAAAATCAAGACATACACTTGAATTGACCTTAGGTTTGACTGTTATGAACAGTTTTGAAAAATGTCCAAATATTTTGAAGTTATGCTAAAAAAACTTTTTCATTCCCCAAAAAATATTTAAAAAATTCATATTTAAAAAAGTAAGAAAATTATCCAAAATCCCTTCAGATCGTTTGGTCAGCCGCTCCTCCTCTCTTGTCAGGCAAAGTTGTGATGTGATTGGGTTTGACGGCCGGGAGGAGTTAACGAAAGTACGTTTGACTTACTATGCAAATTTCTACTAATTAGCATAAGTTTAAAACATTTTTTAAAATACTCATCTTAATTTGACTGAGTCAATGAACATACTGGATGAGACCATTTGCTTGTTTACTAAAATATTGAGGAGAAAAATGCCAAAAACATTTTTGGGGTACAACAGCGCCAACTATTGGACAAACTTCAAACTTTTTTCTGTGATTGTAGATGTCACTATGACTGATATAATTTGTAACTTTCTGTATAGAATATGTATTTTTCATCAGTTAAAGGGCAAAAAATTTTAAAGCCTATAAGCCACGCCCACTTTTTAATCATTTTCAAAATATAGCTTAAGGGTCCAATAATTAACATATGTGCCAAGTTCTGTGGAAATCCATCAAGCCGTTTAGCTCAAACTAACTTTTTGACTCTTTAGCGCCCCCTTTTGGTGAATCCAAACAAAATGGGGAAGGTAGGGCTTACCGCTCATACTTCATAAGGGTCTAGAGTCTCATCACTTTATCTTGAGATATGGTGAAGATATCATCAGTTAGCACATGTGCTAGCTAGCGCACTGATTTTGACATGGTGTCATTAGCCCAATTTTCAATATTTCTGCGTTTTTCTGCATCACAACAACTTATCTTAGTCCATAGATCATATGTACGAAGTTTGAAGTTGATTCGACGAAAAATGACGAATAGGTGATTAAAACTAAGCTTTGCATTTTTTGCGATCTAGCAAAAAATCTAGTTAGGCGGAAATGGGCGTGGCCAATACAAAAAAGATGGGGAATCATCCAAGGATCATGTACATATAAAGTTTTTGACTGTAGGACCTACGGTTTGGGAGCTAGTAGCTGAAACGTGTTGACCTCCGCAATAGCGCCACCTAGGTGACGCGGGGTCCAAATTTTTGAATCTGAGTAGCGGTCAGGATTTTCTATCAGACTGCCATGTCAGATTTTCCCTGACAATTTCAGGCTCTTGCGCCCATATAGTTTTAGCGGAGAAGAATAATAATAAATAATAAATAATGAAAAATCCGTAGAAAAACAATAGGGTTCCCTGCCCTTTGGGCTTGGAACCCTAATAACTAGAACTGCAAGCAGTTATCAACGGGTTCCAAGCCCCCAGCGCCAGTCGCCTACCCGGCCCCGCCCTCCACTTCGCCAGTCCTCACGCGGTCCCGCCCCAAAAACACGTTCTCCCGCCGGCGTTCGTCAGCTCACTTCAACCGGCGCAATGAAAGTAACACTCAGGATACGTCATTAAACCTGCAAAGCCTATACACATATCTTTCAGAGGCATGGCTGACTCCTCAATCGTGATTACAATGGAATTCCACTGTTTCCTTATTAAAGAACGTGAAGATTTAATGAGTGAGGTTATCAAACAATGATCTATACATCAACAGAATATTACCAATAACATAAACACTTGATAATGTCTTTAGATTTAAAAGATTTTCAACAAAAACTATGAGTTTCATTTTGTGACTTACTGAACAAATGTTTTAAAAAATCATGAAAAATACATAAATCATCCTAAAATTACCAAAATATTCTCACATGGCAGTGTTAACATGCGGAATAATATGATGTTGTTTTTAAATCAGTAGACTCAAAGCTTTTTTGAAGAAAAATTGGGAAATATAACTATAAAGGTCACAACAAAAATAAAAATATTCATAAAAAAATAGTGCTACTTTCTAAAATTAGGAGAAAAATCTCAGATCACCATAGGTACATGTGGGATGTTATAAATGGCTTATATTTACTGTATACCTAAAAAGCTTTCTAACAAAAATTAATTACGTTGTTGTCCAAATATACAGAAAAACTGGTAAAAAGTTAAAAATTCATTAAAAATATACGCTTTTGTACAGAAATCTCAAAATATTCCCAGGTTGCCTCTGTGATGTGAGAATTCTTCTTATATTTTTGTTGGGGTCATAAATGTAAAACTGTACTTACAATAAAATAATACTTGCATTAGTGGCTGTAGACAAAAATATGTCCTATAATTAAACACTGGGGGAGCTCAAATCAAGACGACATTTTTTTTTGTTTCATAACCCACCTAAGAGTGAACTTTGTGGCAAATTACAAGAAGATTGTGAGAACAGAATTTGCGCTACAATTGCTAGCCTAAAAACGTATTTTCGTAAATATAAAGCGCAAACCTCTTTGTGGAGCTGCGGCTTTCGTGACATAAGCTCTAGCCTATTCATTTAACACAATCTGGAAATCTTAGCCTCTTACATGCAAATAGTGATTTTTAGGAAATTTTTCAAATTTGAAATTTTAAATGATCATAAACCACGCCCACTTTGATCAATCATTACCATATTGATAATGTAGTCTTAAGACTTTATAGTGATGACAGCCACTAAGTTTCGTGCCGATCCATTTAGCCGGTTCAGCAGTATAATTTCTTCCCAGTTATAGCGCCCCCTATTGTTTAATCAAGTTGAAAACCAGGACATACACTTGAATTGACCTTAGGTATGACTGTTATGAACAGCTTTGAAAAATGTCAAAATCTCTTGAAGTTACGCTAAAAAAACTTTTTCATTCCCAAAAAATTATTGAAAAAAATCATATTTAAAAAAATAAGCAAATTATCGAAAATCCCTTCACATCTTTTGGTCAGCCGCTCCTCCTCTCTTGTCAGGGAAAGTTTTGATGTGATTGAGTTTGACGGCCGGGAGGAGTTAACGAAAGTACGTTGGACTTACTATGCAAATTTCTACTAATTTGCATAAGTTTAAAACATTTTTTAAATTAATCATCTAAATTTGACTGACTCAAAGAACACATTGGAATAGATCATTTGTTTTTTTACAAAAGAAATGGGGAGAAACATGCCAAAAATATTTTTGGGGTACCAGAGCGCCACCTATTGGACAAAATTCAAAAAATTTTCTGTGATTGTAGATGTCACGATGACTGATATGAGTTGTAATTTTCTGTATAGAATATGTATTTTTCATGAGTAAAAGGGCGAAAATTTTTAAAGCCTATAAGCCACGCCCACTTTTTAATCATTTTCAAAATATAGCTTAAGGGTCCGACGATTAACATATGTGCCAAGTTCTGTGGAAATCCATCAAGCCGTTTAGCTGAAACAAACTTTTTGACTCTTTAGCGCCCCCTATTGGTGAATCCAAACAAAATGGGGTAGATAGGACTTACCGCTCATACTTTGTAAGGTTCTAGAGTCTCATCAATTTATTTTGAGAAATGGTGAAGATATCATCAATTAACACATGTGCTAGCTAGCGCACTGATTTTGACATGGTGTCATTAGCCCAATTTTCAATATTTCTGCATTTTTCTTCATCACAACAACTTAGCCTAGTCCATAGATCACATGTACGAAGTTTGAAGTTGATTCGACGAAAAATGTCGAATAGGTGATTAAAACTAAGTTTTGCATTTTTTGCGATCTAGCAAAAAATCTAGTTAGGCGGAAATGGGCGTGGCCAATACAAAAAAGATGGAGAATCAATCAAGGATCATGTGCATATAAAGTTTTTGACTGTAGGACCTACGGTTTGGGAGCTAGTAGCTGAAACGTGTTGACCTCTGCAATAGCGCCACCTAGGTGACCCGGGGTCCAAATTTTCGAATCTGAGTAGCGGTCAGGATTTTCTATCAGACTGCCATGTCAGATTTTTCCTTGCAATTTCAGGCTCTTGCGCCCATACAGACACAGCGGAGAAGAATAATAATAATAAATAATAAATAATAAATAATGAAAAATCCGTAGAAAAACAATAGGGTTCCCTGCCCTTTGGGCTTGGAACCCTAACTAGAACTGCAAGCAGTTATCAACGGGTTCCAAGCCCCCAGCGCCAGTCGCCCACCCGCCCCGCCCTCAACTTCGCCGGTCCTCACGCGGTCCCGCCCCAAAAACACGTTCTCCCGCCGGCGTCCCGTCAGCTCACTTCAACCGGCGCAATGAAAGTAACACTCAGGAAACGTCATTAAACCTGCAAAGCCTATACACATCTTTCAGAGGCATGGCTGACTTCTCAATCGTGATTACAATGGAATTCCACCGTTTCCTTATTAAAGAACGTGAAGATTTAATGAGTGAGATTATCAAACAATAATCTATACATCAACAGAATATTACAAACAACATAAATACTTGATAATGTCTTTAGATTTAATTGATTTTCAACAAAAACAATGAGTTTCATTTTGTGACTTACTGACCAAATGTTTCAAAAAATCATGAAAAATACATAACTCATCATAAAATTACCAAAATATTCTCACATGGCAGTGTTAACATGTGGAATAATATGATGTTGTTTTTAAATCAGTAGACTCAAAGCTTTTTTGAAGAAAAATCAGTAAATATAACTGTAAGGGTCACAGTCAAAATTAAAATATTCATAAAAAAATAGTGCTACTTTCTAAAATTTATAGAAAAATCTCAGATCACCATAGGCACATGTGGAATGTTATAAATGTGTTATATTTACTTTGTACCTAAAAAAAACGTTCTTACAAAAATTAGTTACTTTTTGTCCAACTATACAAAAAACTGGCAAAAAGTAAAAAATTCATTAAAAATCAATGCTTTTGTACAAAAATCTCAAAATATTCCGAGATTGCCTCTGTGATGTGAGAATTCTTTTTATATTTTTGTTGGGGTCATAAATGTAAAATTGTACCTACAATAAAATAATATTTGCTTTAGTTGCTGTAGACAAAAATATGTCCTATAATTAAACACAAGGGGGAGCTCAAATCAAGACGACATTTTTTTTGTTTCATAAACCACCTAAGAGTGAACTTTGTGGCAAATGTCAAGAAAATTGTGAAAACAGAATTTGCGCTACAATTGCTAGCCTAAAAATGTATTTTTGTAAATTTAAAGCGCAAACATCTTCGTGGAGCTGCGGTTTTCAATATCTAAGCTCATGGCTATCCAGTTAACATAATCTGGAAAACGTAGCTTCTTACATGAAAATAATGATTTTTAGGAAATTTTTCAAATTTGAAAGTTTAAATGATCATAAACCACGCCCACATTGATCAATCATTACCATATTGATAATGTAGTCTTAAGACTCTACAATGATGACAACCACTAAGTTTCATGCAGATCCATTTAACCCGGTCAGCAGTATAATGTATTGCTATTTATAGCGCCCCCTATTGTTTAATCAAGGTGAAAATCAAGACATACACTTGAATTGACCTTAGTTTTGAGTGTTATGAACAGCTTTGAAAAATGTCCAAATATTTTGAAGTTATGCTAAAAAAACTTTTTCATTCCCAAAAAAATAATTAAAAAATTCATATTTAAAAAAGTAAGCAAATTATCCAAAATCCCTTCAGATTGTTTGGTCAGCCGCTCTTCCTCTCTTGTCAGGCAAAGTTGTGATGTGATTGTGTTTGACGGCCGGGAGGAGTTAACGAAAGTACGTTTGACTTACTATGCAAATTTCTACTAATTAGCATAAGTTTAAAACATTTTTTAAAATACTCATCTTAATTTGACTGAGTCAATGAACATACTGGATGAGACCATTTGCTTGTTTACTAAAATATTGAGGAGAAACATGCCAAAAACATTTTTGGGGTACAACAGCGCCAACTATTGGACAAAATTCAAACTTTTTTCTGTGATTGTAGATGTCACTATGACTGATATGATTTGTAACTTTCTGTATAGAATATGTATTTTTCATCAGTTAAAGGGCGAAAATTTTTAAAGCCTATAAGCCACGCCCACTTTTTAATCATTTTCAAAATATAGCTTAAGGCTCCAATGATTAACATATGTGCCAAGTTCTGTGGAAATCCATCAAGCCGTTTAGCTCAAACTAACTTTATGACTCTTTAGCGCCCCCTTTTGGTGAATCCAAACAAAATGGGGAAGATAGGGCTTACCGCTCATACTTAATAAGAGTCTAGAGTCTCATCACTTTATCTTGAGATATGGTGAAGATATCATCAATTAGCACATGTGCTAGCTAGCGCACTGATTTTGACATGGTGTCATTAGCCCAATTTTCAATATTTCTGCGTTTTTCTGCATCACAACAACTTATCTTAGTCCATAGATCACATGTACGAAGTTTGAAGATGATTCGACGAAAAATGACGAATAGGTGATTAAAACTAAGTTTTGCATTTTTTGCGATTTAGCAAAAAATCTAGTTAGGCGGAAATGGGCGTGGCCAATACAAAAATGATGGGGAATCATCCAAGGATCATGTACATATAAAGTTTTTGACTGTAGGACCTACGGTTTGGGAGCTAGTAGCTGAAACGTGTTGACCTCCGCAATAGCGCCACCTAGGTGACGCGGGGGCCAAATTTTCGAATCTGAGTAGCGGTCAGGATTTTCTATCAGACTGCCATGTCAGATTTTCCCTGACAATTTCAGGCTCTTGCGCCCATATAGTTTTAGCGGAGAAGAATAATAATAAATAATAAATAATAAATAATAATGAAAAATCCGTAGAAAAACAATAGGGTTCCCTGCCCTTTGGGCTTGGAACCCTAACTAGAACTGCAAGCAGTTATCAACGGGTTCCAAGCCCCCAGCGCCAGTCGCCCACCCGCCCCGCCCTCAACTTCGCCAGTCCTCACGCGGTCCCGCCCCAAAAACACGTTCTCCCGCCGGCGTCCCGTCAGCTCACTTCAACCGGCGCAATGAAAGTAACACTCAGGATACGTCATTAAACCTGCAAAGCCTATACACATATCTTTCAGAGGCATGGCTGACTTCTCAATCGTGATTACAATGGAATTCCACTGTTTCCTTATTAAAGAACGTGAAGATTTAATGAGTGAGATTATCAAACAATCATCTATACATCAACAGAATATTACAAATAACATAAAGACTTGATAATGTCTTTAGATTTAATAGATTTTCAACAAAAACAATGAGTTTCATTTTGTGACTTACTGATCAATTGTTTTAAAAAATCATGAAAAATACATAAATCATCATAAAATTACCAAAATATTCTCACATGGCAGTGTTAACATGCGGAATAATATGATGTTGTTTTTAAATCAGTTGACTCAAAGCTTTTTTGAAGAAAAATTAGGAAATATAACTATAAAGGTCACAACAAAAATTTAAATATTCATAAAAAAATAGTGCTACTTTCTATAATTAGGAGAAAAATCTCAGATCACCATAGGTACGTGTGGAATGTTGTAAATGGCTTATATTTACTGTATACCTAAAAAGTTTTCTAACAAAAATTAATTACGTTGTTGTCCAACTATACAGAAAAACTGGTAAAAAGTTAAAAATTAATTAAAAATCTATGCTTTTGTACAGAAATCTCAAAATATTCCCAGGTTGCCTCTGTGACGTGAAAATTCTTCTTATATTTTTGTTGGGGTCATAAATGTAAAACTGTACTTACAATAAAATAATATTTGCATTAGTGTCTGTAGACAAAAATATGTCCTAAAATTAAACACAAGGGGGAGCTCATATCAAGACGACATTTTTTTTGTTTCATAAACCACCTAAGAGTGAACTTTGTAGCAAATTACAAGAAGGTTGTGAGAACAGAATTTGCGCTACAATTGCTAGCCTAAAAAATGTATTTTCATAAATATAAAGCGTAAACCTCAACATGGAGCTGCGGCTTTCGTGACATAAGCTCTAGCCTATCCAGCTAACACAATCTGGAAATCTTAGCCTCTTACATGCAAATAATGATTTTTAGGAAATTTTTTAAATTTGAAATTTTAAATGATCATAAGCCACGCCCACTTTGATAAATCTTTACCATATTGATAATGTAATCTTAAGACTCTATAGTGATGACAACCACTAAGTTTCGTGCAGATCCATTTAGCCAGTTCAGCAGTATAATTTCTTCCCAGTTATAGCGCCCCCTATTGTTTAATCAAGTTGAAAACCAGGACATACACTTGAATTGACCTTAGGTATGACTGTTATGAACAGCTTTTAAAAATGTCAAAATCTTTTGAAGTTACTCTAAAAAAACTTTTTCATTCTCCAAAATTTAAAAAAAAAAATCATATTAAAAAAAATAAGCAAATTATCCAAAATCCCTTCACATCTTTTGGTCAGCCGCTCTTCCTCTCTTGTCAGGGAAAGATGTGATGTGATTGAGTTTGACGGCCGGGAGGAGTTAACGAAAGTACGTTGGACTTACTATGCAAATTTCTACTAATTTGCATAAGTTTAAAACATTTTTTAAAATACTCATCTAAATTTGACTGACTCAATGAACATACTGGAGGAGATCATTTGTTTTTTTTACGAAAGTAATGGGGAGAAACATGCCAAAAATATTTTTGGGGTACCACAGCGCCACCTATTGGACAAAATTCAAAAAATTTTCTGTGATTGTAGATGTCATTATGACTGATATGAATTGTAATTTTCTGTATAGAATATGTATTTTTCAGGAGTAAATGGGCGAAAACGTTTAAAGCCTATTTATAGCCTATAAGCCACGCCCACTTTTTAATCATTTTCAAAATATAGCTTAAGGGTCCGATGATTAACATATGTGCCAAGTTCTGTGGAAATCCATCAAGCCGTTTAGCTGAAACAAACTTTTTGACTCTTTAGCGCCCCCTATTGGTGAATCCACACAAAATCGGGTAGATAGGGCTTACCGCTCATACTTCATAAGGGTGTAGAGTCTCATCAATTTATCTTGAGAAATGGTGAAGATATCATCAATTACCACATGTGCTAGCTAGCACACTGATTTTGACATGGTGTCATTAGCCCAATTTTCAATATTTCTGCCTTTTTCTTCATCACCACAACTTATCTTAGTTCATAGATCATATGTACGAAGTTTGAAGTTGATTCGACGAAAAATGACGAATAGGTGATTAAAAGTAAGTTTTGAGTTTTTTGCGATCTAGCAAAAAATCTAGTTAGGCGGAAATGGGCGTGGCCAATACAAAAAAGATGGAGAATCACCCAAGGATCATGTACATATAAAGTTTATGACTGTAGGACCTACGGTTTGGGAGCTAGTAGCTGAAACGTGTTGACCTCCGCAATAGCGCCACCTAGGTGACGCGGGGTCCAAATTTTCGAATCTGAGTAGCGGTCAGGATTTTGTATCAGACTGCCATGTCAGATTTTTCCTGGCAATTTCTGGCTCCTGCCCCCATACAAACGTAGCGGAGAAGAATAATAAATAATAATGAAAAATCCGTAGAAAAACAATAGGGTTCCCTGCCCTTTGGGCTTGGAACCCTAACTAGAACTGCAAGCAGTTATCAACGGGTTCCAAGCCACCAGCGCCAGTCGCCCACCCGCCCCGCCCTCAACTTCGCCAGTCCTCACGCGGTCCCGCCCCAAAAACACGTTCTCCCGCCGGCGTCCCGTCAGCTCACTTCAACCGGCGCAATGAAACTAACACTCAGGATACGTCATTAAACCGGCTAAGCCTCTACACATATCTTTCAGAGGCATGGCTGACTTCTCAATCGTGATTACAATGGAATTCCACTGTTTCCTTATTAAAGAACGTGAAGATTTAATGAGTGAGATTATTAAACAATAATCTATACATCAACAGAATGTTACAAATAACATAAATACTTGATAATGTGTTTAGATTTAATAGATTTTCAACAAAAACAATGAGTTTCATTTTGTGACTTGCTGACCAAATGTTTAAAAAAATCATGAAAAATACATAACTCATCCTAAAATTACCAAAATATTCTCACATGGCAGTGTTAACATGCGGAATAATATGATGTTGTTTTTAAATCAGTAGACTCAAAGCTTTTTTGAAGAAAAATTGGGAAATATAACTATAAAGGTCACAACAAAAATTAAAATATTCATAAAAAAATAGTGCTACTTTCTAAAATTAGGAGAAAAATCTCAGATCACCATAGGTACGTGTGGAATGTTGTAAATGGCTTATATTTACTGTATACCTAAAAAGTTTTCTAACAAAAATTAATTACGTTGTTGTCCAACTATACAGAAAAACTGGTAAAAAGTTAAAAATTAATTAAAAATCTATGCTTTTGTACAGAAATCTCAAAATATTCCCAGGTTGCCTCTGTGACGTGAGAATTCTTTTTATATTTTTGTTGGGGTCATAAATGTAAAACTGTACTTACAATAAAATAATATTTGCATTAGTGTCTGTAGACAAAAATATGTCCTAAAATTAAACACAAGGGGGAGCTCATATCAAGACAACATTTTTTTTGTTTCATAAACCACCTAAGAGTGAACTTTGTAGCAAATTACAAGAAGGTTGTGAGAACAGAATTTGCGCTACAATTGCTAGCCTAAAAATGTATTTTCATAAATATAAAGCGTAAACCTCAACATGGAGCTGCGGCTTTCGTGACATAAGCTCTAGCCTATCCAGCTAACACAATCTGGAAATCTTAGCCTCTTACATGCAAATAATGATTTTTAGGAAATTTTTCAAATTTGAAATTTTAAATGATCATAAGCCACGCCCACTTTGATAAATCATTACCATATTGATGATGTAATCTTAAGACTCTATAGTGATGACAACCACTAAGTTTCGTGCAGATCCATTTAGCCAGTTCAGTAGTATAATTTCTTCCCAGTTATAGCGCCCCCTATTGTTTAATCAAGTTGAAAACCAGGACATACACTTGAATTGACCTTAGGTATGACTGTTATGAACAGCTTTGAAAAATGTCAAAATCTTTTGAAGTTACTCTAAAAAAACTTTTTCATTCTCCAAAATTTTTTAAAAAAAATCATATTAAAAAAAATAAGCAAATTATCCAAAATCCCTTCACATCTTTTGGTCAGCCGCTCCTCCTCTCTTGTCAGGGAAAGATGTGATGTGATTGAGTTTGACGGCCGGGAGGAGTTAACGAAAGTACGTTGGACTTACTATGCAAATTTCTACTAATTTGCATAAGTTTAAAACATTTTTTAAAATACTCATCTAAATTTGACTGACTCAATGAACATACTGGATGAGATCATTTGTTTTTTTACGAAAGTAATGGGGAGAAACATGCCAAAAATATTTTTGGGGTACCACAGCGCCACCTATTGGACAAAATTCAAAAAATTTTCTGTGATTGTAGATGTCATTATGACTGATATGAATTGTAATTTTCTGTATAGAATATGTATTTTTCAGGAGTAAATGGGCGAAAACGTTTAAAGCCTATTTATAGCCTATAAGCCACGCCCACTTTTTAATCATTTTCAAAATATAGCTTAAGGGTCCGATGATTAACATATGTGCCAAGTTCTGTGGAAATCCATCAAGCCGTTTAGCTGAAACAAACTTTTTGACTCTTTAGCGCCCCCTATTGGTGAATCCACACAAAATCGGGTAGATAGGGCTTACCGCTCATACTTCATAAGGGTGTAGAGTCTCATCAATTTATCTTGAGAAATGGTGAAGATATCATCAATTACCACATGTGCTAGCTAGCACACTGATTTTGACATGGTGTCATTAGCCCAATTTTCAATATTTCTGCCTTTTTCTTCATCACCACAACTTATCTTAGTCCATAGATCATATGTACGAAGTTTGAAGTTGATTCGACGAAAAATGACGAATAGGTGATTAAAAGTAAGTTTTGAGTTTTTTGCGATCTAGCAAAAAATCTAGTTAGGCGGAAATGGGCGTGGCCAATACAAAAAAGATGGAGAATCACCCAAGGATCATGTACATATAAAGTTTATGACTGTAGGACCTACGGTTTGGGAGCTAGTAGCTGAAACGTGTTGACCTCCGCAATAGCGCCACCTAGGTGACGCGGGGTCCAAATTTTCGAATCTGAGTAGCGGTCAGGATTTTGTATCAGACTGCCATGTCAGATTTTTCCTGGCAATTTCTGGCTCCTGCCCCCATACAAACGTAGCGGAGAAGAATAATAAATAATAATGAAAAATCCGTAGAAAAACAATAGGGTTCCCTGCCCTTTGGGCTTGGAACCCTAATAATAAATAATGAAAAATCCGTAGAAAAACAATAGGGTTCCCTGCCCTTTGGGCTTGGAACCCTAATAATAAATAATGAAAAATCCGTAGAAAAACAATAGGGTTCCCTGCCCTTTGGGCTTGGAACCCTAATAATAATAAACTAGAACTGCAAGCAGTTATCAACGGGTTCCAAGCCACCAGCGCCAGTCGCCCACCCGCCCCGCCCTCAACTTCGCCAGTCCTCACGCGGTGCCGCCCCAAAAACACGTTCTCCCGCCGGCGTCCCGTCAGCTCACTTCAACCGGAGCAATGAAAGTAACACTCAGGATACGTCATCAAACCTCTAAAGCCTATACACATATCTTTCAGAGGCATGGCTGACTTCTCAATGGTGATTACAATGGAATTCCACTGTTTCCTTATTAAAGAACGTGAAGATTTAATGAGTGAGATTATCAAACAATAATCTATACATCAACAGAATATCACAAATAACATAAATACTTGATAATGTCTTTAGATTTAAAAGATTTTCAACAAAAACTATGAGTTTCATTTTGTGACTTACTGACCAAATGTTTTAAAAAATCATGAAAAATACATAAATCATCATAAAATTACCAAAATATTCTCACATGGCAGTGTTAACATGCTGAATAATATGATGTTGTTTTTAAATCAGTAGACTCAAAGCTTTTTTGAAGAAAAATCGGTAAATATAACTGTAAGGCTCACAGTCAAAATTAAAATATTCATAAAAAAATAATGCTACTTTCTAAAATTAATAGAAAAATCTCAGATCACCATAGGCACATGTGGAATGTTATAAATGTTTTTTATTTACTTTGTACCTAAGAAAAACTTTCTAACAAAAAATAGTTACTTTTTGTCCAACTATACAAAAAACTGGCAAAAAGTAAAAAATTCATTAAAAATCAATGCTTTTGTACAAAAATCTCAAAATATTCCCAGATTTTCTCTGTGATGTGTCTATTGTGCTCATATTTTTGTAAAGATCATAATTGTTAAACTTCTCTTACAATAAAATAATATTTGCATTAGTGGCTTTAGACAAAAATATGTCCTATAATTAAACACAAGGGGGAGCTCAAATCCAGACGACATTTTTTTTGTTTCATAAACCACCTAAGAGTGAACTTTGTGCCAAATTACAAGAAGATTGTGAGAATAGAATTTGCGCTACAATTGCTAGCCTAAAAATGTATTTTCATAAATATAAAGCGCAAACCTCTATGTGGAGCTGCGGCTTTCGTGGCATAAGCTCTAGCCTATCCAGTTAACACAATCTGGAAATCTTAGCCTCTTACATGCAAATAATGATTTTTAGGAAATTTTTCAAATTTGACATTTTAAATGATCATAAACCACGCCCACTTTGATCAATCATTACCATATTGATAATGTAGTCTTAAGACTCTATAGTGATGACAACCACTAAGTTTCGTGCAGATCCATTTAGCCGGTTCAGCAGTATAATTTCGTCCCAGTTATAGCGCCCCCTATTGTTTAATCAAGGTGAAAATCAAGACATACACTTGAATTGACCTTAGGTTTGACTGTTATGAACAGTTTTGAAAAATGTCCAAATATTTTGAAGTTATGCTAAAAAAACTTTTTCATTCCCCAAAAAATATTTCAAAAATTCATATTTAAAAAAGTAAGCAAATTATCCAAAATCCCTTCAGATCGTTTGGTCAGCCGCTCTTCCTCTCTTGTCAGGCAAAGTTGTGATGTGATTGGGTTTGACGGCCGGGAGGAGTTAACGAAAGTACGTTTGACTTACTATGCAAATTTCTACTAATTAGCATAAGTTTAAAACATTTTTAAAATACTCATCTTAATTTGACTGAGGCAATGAACATACTGGATGAGACCATTTGCTTGTTTACTAAAATGTTGAGGAGAAAAATGCCAAAAACATTTTTGGGGTACAACAGCGCCAACTATTGGACAAACTTCAAACTTTTTTCTGTGATTGTAGATGTCACTATGACTGATATAATTTGTAACTTTCTGTATAGAATATGTATTTTTCATCAGTTAAAGGGCAAAAAATTTTAAAGCCTATAAGCCACGCCCACTTTTTAATCATTTTCAAAATATAGCTTAAGGGTCCAATGATTAACATATGTGCCAAGTTCTGTGGAAATCCATCAAGCCGTTTAGCTCAAACTAACTTTTTGACTCTTTAGCGCCCCCTTTTGGTGAATCCAAACAAAATGGGGAAGGTAGGGCTTACCGCTCATACTTCATAAGGGTCTAGAGTCTCATCACTTTATCTTGAGATATGGTGAAGATATCATCAATTAGCACATGTGCTAGCTAGCGCACTGATTTTGACATGGTGTCATTAGCCCAATTTTCAACATTTCTGCGTTTTTCTGCATCACAACAACTTATCTTAGTCCATAGATCATATGTACGAAGTTTGAAGTTGATTCGACGAAAAATGACGAATAGGTGATTAAAAGTAAGTTTTGCATTTTTTGCGATCTAGCAAAAAATCTAGTTAGGCGGAAATGGGCGTGGCCAATACAAAAAAGATGGGGAACCATCCAAGGATCATGTACATATAAAGTTTTTGACTGTAGGCCCTACGGTTTGGGAGCTAGTAGCTGAAACGTGTTGACCTCCGCAATAGCGCCACCTAGGTGACGCGGGGTCCAAATTTTCGAATCTGAGTAGCGGTCAGGATTTTGTATCAGACTGCCATGTCAGATTTTTCCTGGCAATTTCTGGCTCCTGCCCCCATACAAACGTAGCGGAGAAGAATAATAAATAATAATGAAAAATCCGTAGAAAAACAATAGGGTTCCCTGCCCTTTGGGCTTGGAACCCTAATAAATAATGAAAAATCCGTAGAAAAACAATAGGGTTCCCTGCCCTTTGGGCTTGGAACCCTAACTAGAACTGCAAGCAGTTATCAACGGGTTCCAAGCCCCCAGCGCCAGTCGCCCACCCGGCCCCGCCCTCACCTTCGCCAGTCCTCACGCGGTCCCGCCCCAAAAACACGTTCTCCCGCCGGCGTCCCGTCAGCTCACTTCAACCGGCGCAATGAAAGTAACACTCAGGATACGTCATTAAACCTGCAAATCCTATACACATCTTTCAGAGGCATGGCTGACTTCTCAATCGTGATTACAATGGAATTCCACTGTTTCCTTATTAAAGAACGTGAAGATTTAATGAGTGAGATTATCAAACAATAATCTATACATCAACAGAATATTACAAACAACATAAATACTTGATAATGTCTTTAGATTTAATTGATTTTCAACAAAAACAATGAGTTTCATTTTGTGACTTACTGACCAAATGTTTCAAAAAATCATGAAAAATACATAACTCATCATAAAATTACCAAAATATTCTCACATGGCAGTGTTGACATGTGGAATAATATGATGTTGTTTTTAAATCAGTAGACTCAAAGCTTTTTTGAAGAAAAATCAGTAAATATAACTGTAAGGGTCACAGTCAAAATTAAAATATTCATAAAAAAATAGTGCTACTTTCTAAAATTTATAGAAAAATCTCAGATCACCATAGGTACATGTTGAATGTTGTAATTGGTTTATATTTACTGTATACCTAAAAAACTTTCTAACAAAAATTAATTACGTTGTTGTCCAACTATACAGAAAAACTGGCAAAAAGTTAAAAAATCATTAAAAATCAATGCTTTCGTACAAAAATCTCAAAATATTCCGAGATTGCCTCTGTGATGTGAGAATTCTTTTTATATTTTTGTTGGGGTCATAAATGTAAAATTGTACCTACAATAAAATAATATTTGCGTTAGTTGCTGTAGACAAAAATATGTCCTATAATTAAACACAAGGGGGAGCTCAATTCAAGACAACATTTTTTTTGTTTCATAAACCACCTATGAGTGAACTTTATGGCAAATGTCAAGAAGATTGTGAAAACAGAATTTGCGCTACAATTGCTAGCCTAAAAATGTATTTTTGTAAATTTAAAGCGCAAACCTCTTCGTGGAGCTGCGGTTTTCAATATCCAAGCTCATGGCTATCCAGTTAACATAATCTGGAAAACGTAGCTTCTTACATGAAAATAATGATTTTTAGGAAATTTTTCAAATTTGAAATTTTAAATGATCATAAACCACGCCCACATTGATCAATCATTACCATATTGATAATGTAGTCTTAAGACTCTACAATGATGACAACCACTAAGTTTCGTGCAGATCCATTTAACCAGGTCAGCAGTATAATGTATTGCTATTTATAGCGCCCCCTATTGTTTAATCAAGGTGAAAATCAAGACATACACTTGAATTGACCTTAGGTTTGACTGTTATGAACAGCTTTGAAAAATGTCCAAATATTTTGAAGTTATGCTAAAAAAACTTTTTCATTCCCCAAAAAATATTTAAAAAATTCATATTTAAAAAAGTAAGAAAATTATCCAAAATCCCTTCAGATCGTTTGGTCAGCCGCTCCTCCTCTCTTGTCAGGCAAAGTTGTGATGTGATTGGGTTTGACGGCCGGGAGGAGTTAACGAAAGTACGTTTGACTTACTATGCAGATTTCTACTAATTAGCATAAGTTTAAAACATTTTTTAAAATACTCATCTTAATTTGACTGAGTCAATGAACATACTGGATGAGACCATTTGCTTGTTTACTAAAATATTAAGGAGAAAAATGCCAAAAACATTTTTGGGGTACAACAGCGCCAACTATTGGACAAACTTCAAACTTTTTTCTGTGATTGTAGATGTCACTATGACTGATATAATTTGTAACTTTCTGTATAGAATATGTATTTTTCATCAGTTAAAGGGCAAAACATTTTAAAGCCTATAAGCCACGCCCACTTTTTAATCATTTACAAAATATAGCTTAAGGGTCCAATGATTAACATATGTGCCAAGTTCTGTGGAAATCCATCAAGCCGTTTAGCTCAAACTAACTTTTTGACTCTTTAGCGCCCCCTTTTGGTGAATCCAAACAAAATGGGGAAGGTAGGGCTTACCGCTCATACTTCATAAGGGTCTAGAGTCTCATCACTTTATCTTGAGATATGGTGAAGATATCATCAATTAGCACATGTGCTAGCTAGCGCACTGATTTTGACATGGTGTCATTAGCCCAATTTTCAATATTTCTGCGTTTTTCTGCATCACAACAACTTATCTTAGTCCATAGATCATATGTACGAAGTTTGAAGTTGATTCGACGAAAAATGACGAATAGGTGATTAAAACTAAGCTTTGCATTTTTTGCGATCTAGCAAAAAATCTAGTTAGGCGGAAATGGGCGTGGCCAATACAAAAAAGATGGGGAATCATCCAAGGATCATGTACATATAAAGTTTTTGACTGTAGGACCTACGGTTTGGGAGCTAGTAGCTGAAACGTGTTGACCTCCGCAATAGCGCCACCTAGGTGACGCGGGGTCCAAATTTTTGAATCTGAGTAGCGGTCAGGATTTTCTATCAGACTGCCATGTCAGATTTTCCCTGACAATTTCAGGCTCTTGCGCCCATATAGTTTTAGCGGAGAAGAATAATAATAAACTAGAACTGCAAGCAGTTATCAACGGGTTCCAAGCCCCCAGCGCCAGTCGCCCACCCGCCCCGCCCTCAACTTCGCCAGTCCTCACGCGGTCCCGCCCCAAAAACACGTTCTCCCGCCGGCGTCCCGTCAGCTCACTTCAACCGGCGCAATGAAAGTAACACTCAGGATACGTCATTAAACCTGCAAAGCCTATACACATATCTTTCAGAGGCATGGCTGACTTCTCAATCGTGATTACAATGGAATTCCACTGTTTCCTTATTAAAGAACGTGAAGATTTAATGAGTGAGATTATCAAACAATCATCTATACATCAACAGAATATTACAAATAACATAAAGACTTGATAATGTCTTTAGATTTAATAGATTTTCAACAAAAACAATGAGTTTCATTTTGTGACTTACTGATCAATTGTTTTAAGAAATCATGAAAAATACATAAATCATCATAAAATTACCAAAATATTCTCACATGGCAGTGTTAACATGCGGAATAATATGATGTTGTTTTTAAATCAGTTGACTCAAAGCTTTTTTGAAGAAAAATTAGGAAATATAACTATAAAGGTCACAACAAAAATTTAAATATTCATAAAAAAATAGTGCTACTTTCTATAATTAGGAGAAAAATCTCAGATCACCATAGGTACGTGTGGAATGTTGTAAATGGCTTATATTTACTGTATACCTAAAAAGTTTTCTAACAAAAATTAATTACGTTGTTGTCCAACTATACAGAAAAACTGGTAAAAAGTTAAAAATTAATTAAAAATCTATGCTTTTGTACAGAAATCTCAAAATATTCCCAGGTTGCCTCTGTGACGTGAGAATTCTTCTTATATTTTTGTTGGGGTCATAAATGTAAAACTGTACTTACAATAAAATAATATTTTCATTAGTGTCTGTAGACAAAAATATGTCCTAAAATTAAACACAAGGGGGAGCTCATATCAAGACGACATTTTTTTTGTTTCATAAACCACCTAAGAGTGAACTTTGTAGCAAATTACAAGAAGGTTGTGAGAACAGAATTTGCGCTACAATTGCTAGCCTAAAAATGTATTTTCATAAATATAAAGCGTAAACCTCAACATGGAGCTGCGGCTTTCGTGACATAAGCTCTAGCCTATCCAGCTACCACAATCTGGAAATCTTAGCCTCTTACATGCAAATAATGATTTTTAGGAAATTTTTCAAATTTGAAATTTTAAATGATCATAAGCCACGCCCACTTTGATAAATCATTACCATATTGATAATGTAATCTTAAGACTCTATAGTGATGACAACCACTAAGTTTCGTGCAGATCCATTTAGCCAGTTCAGCAGTATAATTTCTTCCCAGTTATAGCGCCCCCTATTGTTTAATCAAGTTGAAAACCAGGACATACACTTGAATTGACCTTAGGTATGACTGTTATGAACAGCTTTGAAAAATGTCAAAATCTTTTGAAGTTACTCTAAAAAAACTTTTTCATTCTCCAAAATTTAAAAAAAAAAATCATATTAAAAAAAATAAGCAAATTATCCAAAATCCCTTCACATCTTTTGGTCAGCCGCTCCTCCTCTCTTGTCAGGGAAAGATGTGATGTGATTGAGTTTGACGGCCGGGAGGAGTTAACGAAAGTACGTTGGACTTACTATGCAAATTTCTACTAATTTGCATAAGTTTAAAACATTTTTTAAAATACTCATCTAAATTTGACTGACTCAATGAACATACTGGATGAGATCATTTGTTTTTTTACGAAAGTAATGGGGAGAAACATGCCAAAAATATTTTTGGGGTACCACAGCGCCACCTATTGGACAAAATTCAAAAAATTTTCTGTGATTGTAGATGTCATTATGACTGATATGAATTGTAATTTTCTGTATAGAATATGTATTTTTCAGGAGTAAATGGGCGAAAACGTTTAAAGCCTATTTATAGCCTATAAGCCACGCCCACTTTTTAATCATTTTCAAAATATAGCTTAAGGGTCCGATGATTAACATATGTGCCAAGTTCTGTGGAAATCCATCAAGCCGTTTAGCTGAAACAAACTTTTTGACTCTTTAGCGCCCCCTATTGGTGAATCCACACAAAATCGGGTAGATAGGGCTTACCGCTCATACTTCATAAGGGTGTAGAGTCTCATCAATTTATCTTGAGAAATGGTGAAGATATCATCAATTACCACATGTGCTAGCTAGCACACTGATTTTGACATGGTGTCATTAGCCCAATTTTCAATATTTCTGCCTTTTTCTTCATCACCACAACTTATCTTAGTCCATAGATCATATGTACGAAGTTTGAAGTTGATTCGACGAAAAATGACGAATAGGTGATTAAAAGTAAGTTTTGAGTTTTTTGCGATCTAGCAAAAAATCTAGTTAGGCGGAAATGGGCGTGGCCAATACAAAAAAGATGGAGAATCACCCAAGGATCATGTACATATAAAGTTTATGACTGTAGGACCTACGGTTTGGGAGCTAGTAGCTGAAACGTGTTGACCTCCGCAATAGCGCCACCTAGGTGACGCGGGGTCCAAATTTTCGAATCTGAGTAGCGGTCAGGATTTTGTATCAGACTGCCATGTCAGATTTTTCCTGGCAATTTCTGGCTCCTGCCCCCATACAAACGTAGCGGAGAAGAATAATAAATAATAATGAAAAATCCGTAGAAAAACAATAGGGTTCCCTGCCCTTTGGGCTTGGAACCCTAATAATGAAAAATCCGTAGAAAAACAATAGGGTTCCCTGCCCTTTGGGCTTGGAACCCTAACTAGAACTGCAAGCAGTTATCAACGGGTTCCAAGCCCCCAGCGCCAGTCGCCCACCCGGCCCCGCCCTCACCTTCGCCAGTCCTCACGCGCTCCCGCCCCAAAAACACGTTCTCCCGCCGGCGTCCCGTCAGCTCACTTCAACCGGCGCAATGAAAGTAACACTCAGGATACGTCATTAAACCTGCAAATCCTATACACATCTTTCAGAGGCATGGCTGACTTCTCAATCGTGATTACAATGGAATTCCACTGTTTCCTTATTAAAGAACGTGAAGATTTAATGAGTGAGATTATCAAACAATAATCTATACATCAACAGAATATTACAAACAACATAAATACTTGATAATGTCTTTAGATTTAATTGATTTTCAACAAAAACAATGAGTTTCATTTTGTGACTTACTGACCAAATGTTTCAAAAAATCATGAAAAATACATAACTCATCATAAAATTACCAAAATATTCTCACATGGCAGTGTTGACATGTGGAATAATATGATGTTGTTTTTAAATCAGTAGACTCAAAGCTTTTTTGAAGAAAAATCAGTAAATATAACTGTAAGGGTCACAGTCAAAATTAAAATATTCATAAAAAAATAGTGCTACTTTCTAAAATTTATAGAAAAATCTCAGATCACCATAGGTACATGTTGAATGTTGTAATTGGTTTATATTTACTGTATACCTAAAAAACTTTCTAACAAAAATTAATTACGTTGTTGTCCAACTATACAGAAAAACTGGCAAAAAGTTAAAAAATCATTAAAAATCAATGTTTTCGTACAAAAATCTCAAAATATTCCGAGATTGCCTCTGTGATGTGAGAATTCTTTTTATATTTTTGTTGGGGTCATAAATGTAAAATTGTACCTACAATAAAATAATATTTGCGTTAGTTGCTGTAGACAAAAATATGTCCTATAATTAAACACAAGGGGGAGCTCAAATCAAGACGACATTTTTTTTTGTTTCATAAACCATCTAAGAGTGAACTTTATGGCAAATGTCAAGAAGATTGTGAAAACAGAATTTGCGCTACAATTGCTAGCCTAAAAATGTATTTTTGTAAATTTAAAGCGCAAACATCTTCGTGGAGCTGCGGTTTTCAATATCTAAGCTCATGGCTATCCAGTTAACATAATCTGGAAAACGTAGCTTCTTACATGAAAATAATGATTTTTAGGAAATTTTTCAAATTTGAAATTTTAAATGATCATAAACCACGCCCACATTGATCAATCATTACCATATTGATAATGTAGTCTTAAGACTCTACAATGATGACAACCACTAAGTTTCGTGCAGATCCATTTAACCAGGTCAGCAGTATAATGTATTGCTATTTATAGCGCCCCCTATTGTTTAATCAAGGTGAAAATCAAGACATACACTTGAATTGACCTTAGTTTTGAGTGTTATGAACAGCTTTGAAAAATGTCCAAATATTTTGAAGTTATGCTAAAAAAACTTTTTCATTCCCCAAAAAATATTTAAAAAATTCATATTTAAAAAAGTAAGAAAATTATCCAAAATCCCTTCAGATCGTTTGGTCAGCCGCTCCTCCTCTCTTGTCAGGCAAAGTTGTGATGTGATTGGGTTTGACGGCCGGGAGGAGTTAACGAAAGTACGTTTGACTTACTATGCAAATTTCTACTAATTAGCATAAGTTTAAAACATTTTTTAAAATACTCATCTTAATTTGACTGAGTCAATGAACATACTGGATGAGACCATTTGCTTGTTTACTAAAATATTGAGGAGAAAAATGCCAAAAACATTTTTGGGGTACAACAGCGCCAACTATTGGACAAACTTCAAACTTTTTTCTGTGATTGTAGATGTCACTATGACTGATATAATTTGTAACTTTCTGTATAGAATATGTATTTTTCATCAGTTAAAGGGCAAAAAATTTTAAAGCCTATAAGCCACGCCCACTTTTTAATCATTTTCAAAATATAGCTTAAGGGTCCAATGATTAACATATGTGCCAAGTTCTGTGGAAATCCATCAAGCCGTTTAGCTCAAACTAACTTTTTGACTCTTTAGCGCCCCCTTTTGGTGAATCCAAACAAAATGGGGAAGGTAGGGCTTACCGCTCATACTTCATAAGGGTCTAGAGTCTCATCACTTTATCTTGAGATATGGTGAAGATATCATCAATTAGCACATGTGCTAGCTAGCGCACTGATTTTGACATGGTGTCATTAGCCCAATTTTCAATATCTCTGCGTTTTTCTGCATCACAACAACTTATCTTAGTCCATAGATCATATGTACGAAGTTTGAAGTTGATTCGACGAAAAATGACGAATAGGTGATTAAAACTAAGCTTTGCATTTTTTGCGATCTAGCAAAAAATCTAGTTAGGCGGAAATGGGCGTGGCCAATACAAAAAAGATGGGGAATCATCCAAGGATCATGTACATATAAAGTTTTTGACTGTAGGACCTACGGTTTGGGAGCTAGTAGCTGAAACGTGTTGACCTCCGCAATAGCGCCACCTAGGTGACGCGGGGTCCAAATTTTCGAATCTGAGTAGCGGTCAGGATTTTCTATCAGACTGCCATGTCAGATTTTCCCTGGCAATTTCAGGCTCTTGCGCCCATATACTTTTAGCGGAGAAGAATAATAATAAATAATAAATAATGAAAAATCCGTAGAAAAACAATAGGGTTCCCTGCCCTTTGGGCTTGGAACCCTAACTAGAACTGCAAGCAGTTATCAACGGGTTCCAAGCCCCCAGCGCCAGTCGCCGACCCGGCCCCGCCCTCAACTTCCCCAGTCCTCACGCGGTCCCGCCCCAAAAACACATTGTCCTGCCGGCGTCCCGTCAGCTCACTTCAACCGGCGCAATGAAAGTAACACTCAGGATACGTCATTAAACCTGCAAAGCCTATATACATATCTTTCAGAGGCATTGCTGACTTCTCAATCGTGATTGCAAAGGAATTCCACTGTTTCCTTATTAAAGAACCTGAAGATTTAATGCGTGACATTATTAAACAATACATCAACAGAATGTTACAAATAACATAAATACTTGATAATGTCTTTAGATTTAAAAGATTTTCAACAAAAACTATGAGTTTCATTTTGTGACTTACTGACCAAATGTTTTTAAAAAATCATGAAAAATACATAAATCATCCTAAAATTACCAAAATATTCTCACATGGCAGTGTTAACATGCGGAATAATATGATGTTGTTTTTAAATCAGTAGACTCAAAGCTTTTTTGAAGAAAAATTGGGAAATATAACTATAAAGGTCACAACAAAAATTAAAATATTCATAAAAAAATAGTGCTACTTTCTAAAATTAGGAGAAAAATCTCTGATCACCATAGGTCCATGTGGGATGTTATAAATGGCTTATATTTACTGTATACCTAAAAAGCTTTCTAACAAAAATTAATTACGTTGTTGTCCAACTATACAGAAAAACTGGTAAAAAGTTAAAAATTCATTAAAAATATATGCTTTTGTATAGAAATCTCAAAATATTCCCAGGTTGCCTCTGTGATGTGAGAATTCTTCTTATATTTTTGTTGGGGTCATAAATGTAAAGCTGTACTTACAATAAAATAATACTTGCATTAGTGGCTGTAGACAAAAATACGTCCTATAATTAAACACTAGGGGGAGCTCAAATCAAGACGACATTTTTAATGTTTCATAAACCACCTAAGAGTGAACTTTGTGGCAAATTACAAGAAGATTGTGAGAACAGAATTTGTGCTACAATTGCTAGCCTAAAAACGTATTTTCGTAAATATAAAGCGCAAACCTCTTCGTGGAGCTGCGGCTTTCGTGACATAAGCTCTAGCCTATCCAGTTAACACAATCTGGAAATCTTAGCCTCTTACATGCAAAAAGTGATTTTTAGGAAATTTTTCAAATTTGAAATTTTAAATGATCATAAACCACGCCCACTTTGATCAATCATTACCATATTGATAATGTAGCCTTAAGACTCTATAGTGATGACATTCACTAAGTTTCGTGCACATGCATTTAGCCGGTTCAGCAGTATAATTTCTTCCCAGTTATAGCGCCCCCTATTGTTTAATCAAGTTGAAAACCAGAACATACACTTGAATTGACCTTAGGTATGATTGTTATGAACAGCTTTGAAAAATGTCAAAATCTCTTGAAGTTACGCTAAAAAAACGTTTTCATTCCCAAAAAATTATTTTAAAAAATCATATTTAAAAAAATAAGCAAATTATCGAAAATCCCTTCACATCTTTTGGTCAGCCGCTCCTCCTCTCATGTCAGGGAAAGTTGTGATGTGATTGAGTTTGACGGCCGGGAGGAGTTAACGAAAGTACGTTGGACTTACTATGCAAATTTCTACTAATTAGCATAAGTTTAAAACATTTTTTAAATTACTCATCTAAATTTGACTGACTCAAAGAACACATTGGAATAGATCATTTGTTTTTTTACAAAAGAAATGGGGAGAAACATGCCAAAAATATTTTTGGGGTACCAGAGCGCCACCTATTGGACAAAATTCAAAAAATTTTCTGTGATTGTAGATGTCACTATGACTGATATGAATTGTAATTTTCTGTACAAAATATGTATTTTTCATGAGTAAAAGGGCGAAAATATTTAAAGCCTATAAGCCACACCCACTTTTAAATCATTTTCAAAATATAGCTTAAGGGTCCGATGATTAACATATGTGCCAAGTTCTGTGGAAATCCATCAAGCCGTTTAGCTGAAACAAACTTTTTGACTCTTTAGCGCCCCCTATTGGTGAATTCAAACAAATAGGGGTAGATAGGGCTTACCGCTCATACTTCATAATGGTCTAGAGTCTCATCAACTTATCTTGAGAAATGGTGAAGATATCATCAATTACCACATGTGCTAGCTAGCACACTGAATTTGACATGGTGTCATTAGCCCAATTTTCAATATTTCTGCATTTTTCTTCATCACAACAACTTACCTTAGTACATAGATCACATGTACGAAGTTTGAAGTTGATTCGACGAAAAATGACGAATAGGTGATTAAAAGTAAGTTTTGCGTTTTTTGCGATCTAGCAAAAAATCTAGTTAGGCGGAAATGGGCGTGGCCAATACAAACGACATGCGAAATTATCCAAGGATCATGTACATATAAAGTTTTTGACTGTAGGACCTACGGTTTGGGAGCTAGTAGCTGAAACGTGTTCACCTCCGCAATAGCGCCACCTAGGTGACTCGGGGACCAAATTTTCGAACCTGAGTAGCGGTCAGGATTTTCTATCAGACTGCCATGTCAGATTTTTTCTGGCAATTTCTGGCTCTTGCCCCCATACAGTTCAAGCGGAGAAGAATAATAAATAATAATAAATAATAATAAATAATGAAAAATCCGTAGAAAAACAATAGGGTTCCCTGCCCTTTGGGCTTGGAACCCTAACTAGAACTGCAAGCAGTTATCAACGGGTTCCAAGCCCCCAGCGCCAGTCGCCCACCCGGCCCCGCCCTCAACTTCGCCAGTCCTCACGCGGTCCCGCCCCAAAAACACGTTCTCCCGCCGGCGTCCCGTCAGCTCACTTCAACCGGCGCAATGAAAGTAACACTCAGGATACCTCATTAAACCTGCAAAGCCTATACACATATCTTTCAGAGGCATGGCTGACTTCTCAATCGTGGTTACAATGGAATTCCACTGTTTCCTTATTAAAGAACGTGAAGATTTAATGAGTGAGATTATCAAACAATAATCTATACATGAACAGAATATTATAAATAACATAAATACTTGATAATGTCTTTAGATTTAAAAGATTTTCAACCAAAACTATGTTTCACTTTGTGACTCACTGATCAAATGATTTCAAAAAATCCTGAAAAATACATATATCATCTTAAAATTACCAAAATATTCTCACGCAGCAAGGTTAACATGCGGAATAATATGCTGTTGTTTTTAAATCAGTAGATTCAAAGCTTTTTTGAAGAAAAATTGGTAAATATAACTATAAGGATCACAGCCAAAATTTTAATATTCATAAAAAAATAGTGCTACTTTGTAAAATTAGTAGAATAATCTCAGATCACCATAGGTACATGTGGAATGTTATGAATGGTTTATATTTACTGTATACCTAAAAACCTTTCTAACAAAATTTATTTACGTTTTTGTCCACCTGTACAGAAAAACTGGCAAAAAGTTAAAAATTCATTAAAAATCAATGCTTTTGTACAAAAATGTCAAAATATTCCCAGATTGCCTCTGTGATGAGTGTATTGTGCTCATATTTTTGTAAGGAACATAATTGTTAAACTTTTCTTACAATAAAATAATATTTGCATTAGTGGCTGTAAACAAAAATTTGTCCTATAATTAAACACAAGGGGGAGCTCAAATCAAGACGACATTTTTTTTATTTCATAAACCACGTAAGAGTGACCTTTGTGCCAAATTTCAAGAAGATTGTGAAAAGAGAATTTGCGCTAAAATTGCTAGCCTAAAATTGTATTTTCGTAAATTTAAAGCGCAAACCTCTTCATGGAGCTGCGGTTTTCATGATCTAAGCTCTAGCCTATGCAGTTAACAGAACCTGAAAATCTTAGCCTCTTACATGCAAATAATGATTTTTAGGAAATTTTTCAAATTTGAAATTTTAAATGATCATAAACCACGCCCACTTTGATCAATCATTACCATATTGATAATGTAGTCTTAAGACTCTATAGGGATGACAACCACTAAGTTTCGTGCAGATCCATTCAGCCAGTTCAGCAGTATAGTTTCTTCCTAGTTATAGCGCCCCCTGTTGTTGAATCAAGCTGAAAATCAACATATACACTTGAATTGACCTTAGGTATGATTGTTATGAACAATTTTGAAAAATGTCAAAATCTAGTGAAGTTATGCTAAAAAAACTTTTTAATTCCCAAAAAATTATTTAAAAAAATCATATAAAATCAAATAAGCAAACTATCCAAAATCCCTTCACAACTTTTGGTCAGCCGCTCCTCCTCTCTTGTCAGGGAAAGTTGTGATGTGATTGAGTTTGACGGCCGGGAGGAGTTAACGAAAGTACGTTTGACTTACTATGCAAATTTCTACTAATTAGCAAAAGTTTAAAACATTTTTTAAAATACTCTTCTTAATTTGACTGACTCAATGAACATAATGGATGAGAACATTTTTTTTTTTACTAAAACATTGAGGAGAAACATGCCAAAACCATTTTTTGGGTACAACAGCGCCACCTATTGGACAAAATTCCAATTTCTTTCTGTGATTGTAGATGTAACTATGACTGAAATGATTTATAAGTGTTTGTACAAAATATGTATTTTTCATGAGTTAAAGGGCGAACATTTTTAAAGCCTATAAGCCACGCCCACTTTTTAATCATTTTCAAAATGTAGCTTAAGGGTCCGATGATTAACATATCTGCCAAGTTCTGTGAAAATCCATCCAGCCGTTTCGCTCAAACTAACTTTTTGACTCTTAAGCGCCCCCTATTGGTGAATCCAAACAAAATTGAGTATATTGGGCTTACCGCTCATACTTTGTAAGGGTCTAGAGTCTCATCATTTTATCTTGAACAACGGTGGAGATATCATCAATTAGCACATGTGCTAGCTAGCTCACAGAATTTGAGATGGTGTCATTAGCCCAATTTTCAATATTTTCGCGTGTTTCTTCATCACAACAACTTATCTTAGTCCGTAGATCATATGTACGAAGTTTGAAGTTGATTCGACGAAAAATGACGAATAGGTAATTAAAACTATGTTTTGTGTTTTTTGCGATCTAGCAAAAAATCTAGTTAGGCGGAAATGGGCGTGGCCAATACAAACGACATGCAGAATCATCCAAGGATCATGTACATATAAAGTTTTTGACTGTAGGACCTACGGTTTGGGAGCTAGTAACTGAAACGTGTTCACCTCCGCAATAGCGCCACCTAGGTGATTCGGGGTCCAAATTTTCGAATCTGAGTAGCGGTCAGGATTTTCTATCAGACTGCCTTGTCAGATTTTTTCTGGCAATTTCAGGCTCCTGCCCCCATACAGTATTAGCGGAGAAGAATAATAAATAATAACTAGAACTGCAAGCAGTTATCAACGGGTTCCAAGCCCCCAGCGCCAGTCGCCCACCCGCCCCGCCCTCAACTTCGCCAGTCCTCACGCGGTCCCGCCCCAAAAACATGTTCTCCCGCCGGCGTCCCGTCAGCTCACCTCAACCGGCGCAATGAAAGTAACACTCAGGATACGTCATTAAAACTGCAAAGCCTATACACATCTTTCAGAGGCATGGCTGACTTCTCAATCGTGATTACAATGGAATTCCACTGTTTCCTTATTAAAGAACGTGAAGATTTAATGAGTGAGATTATCAAACAATAATCTATACATCAACAGAATATTACAAACAACATAAATACTTGATAATGTCTTTAGATTTAATTGATTTTCAACAAAAACAATGAGTTTCATTTTGTGACTTACTGACCAAATGTTTCAAAAAATCATGAAAAATACATAACTCATCATAAAATTACCAAAATATTCTCACATGGCAGTGTTGACATGTGGAATAATATGATGTTGTTTTTAAATCAGTAGACTCAAAGCTTTTTTGAAGAAAAATCAGTAAATATAACTGTAAGGGTCACAGTCAAAATTAAAATATTCATAAAAAAATAGTGCTACTTTCTAAAATTTATAGAAAAATCTCAGATCACCATAGGCACATGTGGAATGTTATAAATGTGTTATATTTACTTTGTACCTAAAAAAAACGTTCTTACAAAAATTAGTTACTTTTTGTCCAACTATACAAAAAACTGGCAAAAAGTAAAAAATTCATTAAAAATCAATGCTTTCGTACAAAAATCTCAAAATATTCCGAGATTGCCTCTGTGATGTGAGAATTCTTTTTATATTTTTGTTGAGGTCATAAATGTAAAATTGTACCTACAATAAAATAATATTTGCGTTAGTTGCTGTAGACAAAAATATGTCCTATAATTAAACACAAGGGGGAGCTCAAATCAAGACGACATTTTTTTTGTTTCATAAACCACCTAAGAGTGAACTTTGTGGCAAATGTCAAGAAGATTGTGAAAACAGAATTTGCGCTACAATTGCTAGCCTAAAAATGTATTTTTGTAAATTTAAAGCGCAAACATCTTCGTGGAGCTGCGGTTTTCATTATCTAAGCTCATGGCTATCCAGTTAACATAATCTGGAAAACGTAGCTTCTTACATGAAAATAATGATTTTTAGGAAATTTTTCAAATTTGAAATTTTAAATGATCATAAACCACGCCCACATTGATATATCATTACCATATTGATAATGTAGTCTTAAGACTCTACAATGATGACAACCACTAAGTTTCGTGCAGATCCATTTAACCAGGTCAGCAGTATAATGTATTGCTATTTATAGCGCCCCCTATTGTTTAATCAAGGTGAAAATCAAGACATACACTTGAATTGACCTTAGGTTTGTATGTTATGAACAGCTTTGAAAAATGTCCAAATATTTTGAAGTTATGTTAAAAAAACTTTTTCATTCCCAAAAAAATATTTTAAAAATTCATATTTAAAAAAGTAAGCAAATTATCTAAAATCCCTTCAGATCGTTTGGTCAGCCGCTCCTCCTCTCTTGTCAGGCAAAGTTGTGATGTGATTGGGTTTGACGGCCGGGAGGAGTTAACGAAAGTACGTTTGACTTACTATGCAAATTTCTACTAATTAGCATAAGTTTAAAACATTTTTTAAAATACTCATCTTAATTTGACTGAGTCAATGAACATACTGGATGAGACCATTTGCTTGTTTACTAAAATATTGAGGAGAAACATGCCAAAAACATTTTTGGGGTACAACAGCGCCAACTATTGGACAAAATTCAAACTTTTTTCTGTGATTGTAGATGTCACTATGACTGATATGATTTGTAACTTTCTGTATAGAATATGTATTTTTCATCAGTTAAAGGGCAAAAATTTTTAAAGCCTATAAGCCACGCCCACTTTTTAATCACTTTCAAAATATAGCTTAAGGGTCCAATGATTAACATATGTGCCAAGTTCTGTGGAAATCCATCAAGCCGTTTAGCTCAAACTAACTTTTTGACTCTTTAGCGCCCCCTTTTGGTGAATCCAAACAAAATGGGGAAGGTAGGGCTTACCGCTCATACTTCATAAGGGTCTAGAGTCTCATCACTTTATCTTGAGATATGGTGAAGATATCATCAATTAGCACATGTGCTAGCTAGCGCACTGATTTTGACATGGTGTCATTAGCCCAATTTTCAATATTTCTGCGTTTTTCTGCATCACAACAACTTATCTTAGTCCATAGATCATATGTACGAAGTTTGAAGTTGATTCGACGAAAAATGACGAATAGGTGATTAAAACTAAGTTTTGCATTTTTTGCGATCTAGCAAAAAATCTAGTTAGGCGGAAATGGGCGTGGCCAATACAAAAAAGATGGGGAATCATCCAAGGATCATGTACATATAAAGTTTTTGACTGTAGGACCTACGGTTTGGGAGCTAGTAGCTGAAACGTGTTGACCTCCGCAATAGCGCCACCTAGGTGACGCGGGGACCAAATTTTCGAATCTGAGTAGCGGTCAGGATTTTCTATCAGACTGCCATGTCAGATTTTCCCTGGCAATTTCAGGCTCTTGCGCCCATATACTTTTAGCGGAGAAGAATAATAATAAATAACTAGAACTGCAAGCAGTTATCAACGGGTTCCAAGCCCCCAGCGCCAGTCGCCCACCCGGCCCCGCCCTCACCTTCGCCAGTCCTCACGCGCTCCCGCCCCAAAAACACGTTCTCCCGCCGGCGTCCCGTCAGCTCACTTCAACCGGCGCAATGAAAGTAACACTCAGGATACGTCATTAAACCTGCAAATCCTATACACATCTTTCAGAGGCATGGCTGACTTCTCAATCGTGATTACAATGGAATTCCACTGTTTCCTTATTAAAGAACGTGAAGATTTAATGAGTGAGATTATCAAACAATAATCTATACATCAACAGAATATTACAAACAACATAAATACTTGATAATGTCTTTAGATTTAATTGATTTTCAACAAAAACAATGAGTTTCATTTTGTGACTTACTGACCAAATGTTTCAAAAAATCATGAAAAATACATAACTCATCATAAAATTACCAAAATATTCTCACATGGCAGTGTTGACATGTGGAATAATATGATGTTGTTTTTAAATCAGTAGACTCAAAGCTTTTTTGAAGAAAAATCAGTAAATATAACTGTAAGGGTCACAGTCAAAATTAAAATATTCATAAAAAAATAGTGCTACTTTCTAAAATTTATAGAAAAATCTCAGATCACCATAGGTACATGTTGAATGTTGTAATTGGTTTATATTTACTGTATACCTAAAAAACTTTCTAACAAAAATTAATTACGTTGTTGTCCAACTATACAGAAAAACTGGCAAAAAGTTAAAAAATCATTAAAAATCAATGTTTTCGTACAAAAATCTCAAAATATTCCGAGATTGCCTCTGTGATGTGAGAATTCTTTTTATATTTTTGTTGGGGTCATAAATGTAAAATTGTACCTACAATAAAATAATATTTGCGTTAGTTGCTGTAGACAAAAATATGTCCTATAATTAAACACAAGGGGGAGCTCAAATCAAGACGACATTTTTTTTTGTTTCATAAACCATCTAAGAGTGAACTTTATGGCAAATGTCAAGAAGATTGTGAAAACAGAATTTGCGCTACAATTGCTAGCCTAAAAATGTATTTTTGTAAATTTAAAGCGCAAACATCTTCGTGGAGCTGCGGTTTTCAATATCTAAGCTCATGGCTATCCAGTTAACATAATCTGGAAAACGTAGCTTCTTACATGAAAATAATGATTTTTAGGAAATTTTTCAAATTTGAAATTTTAAATGATCATAAACCACGCCCACATTGATCAATCATTACCATATTGATAATGTAGTCTTAAGACTCTACAATGATGACAACCACTAAGTTTCGTGCAGATCCATTTAACCAGGTCAGCAGTATAATGTATTGCTATTTATAGCGCCCCCTATTGTTTAATCAAGGTGAAAATCAAGACATACACTTGAATTGACCTTAGTTTTGAGTGTTATGAACAGCTTTGAAAAATGTCCAAATATTTTGAAGTTATGCTAAAAAAACTTTTTCATTCCCCAAAAAATATTTAAAAAATTCATATTTAAAAAAGTAAGAAAATTATCCAAAATCCCTTCAGATCGTTTGGTCAGCCGCTCCTCCTCTCTTGTCAGGCAAAGTTGTGATGTGATTGGGTTTGACGGCCGGGAGGAGTTAACGAAAGTACGTTTGACTTACTATGCAAATTTCTACTAATTAGCATAAGTTTAAAACATTTTTTAAAATACTCATCTTAATTTGACTGAGTCAATGAACATACTGGATGAGACCATTTGCTTGTTTACTAAAATATTGAGGAGAAAAATGCCAAAAACATTTTTGGGGTACAACAGCGCCAACTATTGGACAAACTTCAAACTTTTTTCTGTGATTGTAGATGTCACTATGACTGATATAATTTGTAACTTTCTGTATAGAATATGTATTTTTCATCAGTTAAAGGGCAAAAAATTTTAAAGCCTATAAGCCACGCCCACTTTTTAATCATTTTCAAAATATAGCTTAAGGGTCCAATGATTAACATATGTGCCAAGTTCTGTGGAAATCCATCAAGCCGTTTAGCTCAAACTAACTTTTTGACTCTTTAGCGCCCCCTTTTGGTGAATCCAAACAAAATGGGGAAGGTAGGGCTTACCGCTCATACTTCATAAGGGTCTAGAGTCTCATCACTTTATCTTGAGATATGGTGAAGATATCATCAATTAGCACATGTGCTAGCTAGCGCACTGATTTTGACATGGTGTCATTAGCCCAATTTTCAATATCTCTGCGTTTTTCTGCATCACAACAACTTATCTTAGTCCATAGATCATATGTACGAAGTTTGAAGTTGATTCGACGAAAAATGACGAATAGGTGATTAAAACTAAGCTTTGCATTTTTTGCGATCTAGCAAAAAATCTAGTTAGGCGGAAATGGGCGTGGCCAATACAAAAAAGATGGGGAATCATCCAAGGATCATGTACATATAAAGTTTTTGACTGTAGGACCTACGGTTTGGGAGCTAGTAGCTGAAACGTGTTGACCTCCGCAATAGCGCCACCTAGGTGACGCGGGGTCCAAATTTTCGAATCTGAGTAGCGGTCAGGATTTTCTATCAGACTGCCATGTCAGATTTTCCCTGGCAATTTCAGGCTCTTGCGCCCATATACTTTTAGCGGAGAAGAATAATAATAAATAATAAATAATGAAAAATCCGTAGAAAAACAATAGGGTTCCCTGCCCTTTGGGCTTGGAACCCTAACTAGAACTGCAAGCAGTTATCAACGGGTTCCAAGCCCCCAGCGCCAGTCGCCCACCCGGCCCCGCCCTCACCTTCGCCAGTCCTCACGCGCTCCCGCCCCAAAAACACGTTCTCCCGCCGGCGTCCCGTCAGCTCACTTCAACCGGCGCAATGAAAGTAACACTCAGGATACGTCATTAAACCTGCAAATCCTATACACATCTTTCAGAGGCATGGCTGACTTCTCAATCGTGATTACAATGGAATTCCACTGTTTCCTTATTAAAGAACGTGAAGATTTAATGAGTGAGATTATCAAACAATAATCTATACATCAACAGAATATTACAAACAACATAAATACTTGATAATGTCTTTAGATTTAATTGATTTTCAACAAAAACAATGAGTTTCATTTTGTGACTTACTGACCAAATGTTTCAAAAAATCATGAAAAATACATAACTCATCATAAAATTACCAAAATATTCTCACATGGCAGTGTTGACATGTGGAATAATATGATGTTGTTTTTAAATCAGTAGACTCAAAGCTTTTTTGAAGAAAAATCAGTAAATATAACTGTAAGGGTCACAGTCAAAATTAAAATATTCATAAAAAAATAGTGCTACTTTCTAAAATTTATAGAAAAATCTCAGATCACCATAGGTACATGTTGAATGTTGTAATTGGTTTATATTTACTGTATACCTAAAAAACTTTCTAACAAAAATTAATTACGTTGTTGTCCAACTATACAGAAAAACTGGCAAAAAGTTAAAAAATCATTAAAAATCAATGTTTTCGTACAAAAATCTCAAAATATTCCGAGATTGCCTCTGTGATGTGAGAATTCTTTTTATATTTTTGTTGGGGTCATAAATGTAAAATTGTACCTACAATAAAATAATATTTGCGTTAGTTGCTGTAGACAAAAATATGTCCTATAATTAAACACAAGGGGGAGCTCAAATCAAGACGACATTTTTTTTTGTTTCATAAACCATCTAAGAGTGAACTTTATGGCAAATGTCAAGAAGATTGTGAAAACAGAATTTGCGCTACAATTGCTAGCCTAAAAATGTATTTTTGTAAATTTAAAGCGCAAACATCTTCGTGGAGCTGCGGTTTTCAATATCTAAGCTCATGGCTATCCAGTTAACATAATCTGGAAAACGTAGCTTCTTACATGAAAATAATGATTTTTAGGAAATTTTTCAAATTTGAAATTTTAAATGATCATAAACCACGCCCACATTGATCAATCATTACCATATTGATAATGTAGTCTTAAGACTCTACAATGATGACAACCACTAAGTTTCGTGCAGATCCATTTAACCAGGTCAGCAGTATAATGTATTGCTATTTATAGCGCCCCCTATTGTTTAATCAAGGTGAAAATCAAGACATACACTTGAATTGACCTTAGTTTTGAGTGTTATGAACAGCTTTGAAAAATGTCCAAATATTTTGAAGTTATGCTAAAAAAACTTTTTCATTCCCCAAAAAATATTTAAAAAATTCATATTTAAAAAAGTAAGAAAATTATCCAAAATCCCTTCAGATCGTTTGGTCAGCCGCTCCTCCTCTCTTGTCAGGCAAAGTTGTGATGTGATTGGGTTTGACGGCCGGGAGGAGTTAACGAAAGTACGTTTGACTTACTATGCAAATTTCTACTAATTAGCATAAGTTTAAAACATTTTTTAAAATACTCATCTTAATTTGACTGAGTCAATGAACATACTGGATGAGACCATTTGCTTGTTTACTAAAATATTGAGGAGAAAAATGCCAAAAACATTTTTGGGGTACAACAGCGCCAACTATTGGACAAACTTCAAACTTTTTTCTGTGATTGTAGATGTCACTATGACTGATATAATTTGTAACTTTCTGTATAGAATATGTATTTTTCATCAGTTAAAGGGCAAAAAATTTTAAAGCCTATAAGCCACGCCCACTTTTTAATCATTTTCAAAATATAGCTTAAGGGTCCAATGATTAACATATGTGCCAAGTTCTGTGGAAATCCATCAAGCCGTTTAGCTCAAACTAACTTTTTGACTCTTTAGCGCCCCCTTTTGGTGAATCCAAACAAAATGGGGAAGGTAGGGCTTACCGCTCATACTTCATAAGGGTCTAGAGTCTCATCACTTTATCTTGAGATATGGTGAAGATATCATCAATTAGCACATGTGCTAGCTAGCGCACTGATTTTGACATGGTGTCATTAGCCCAATTTTCAATATCTCTGCGTTTTTCTGCATCACAACAACTTATCTTAGTCCATAGATCATATGTACGAAGTTTGAAGTTGATTCGACGAAAAATGACGAATAGGTGATTAAAACTAAGCTTTGCATTTTTTGCGATCTAGCAAAAAATCTAGTTAGGCGGAAATGGGCGTGGCCAATACAAAAAAGATGGGGAATCATCCAAGGATCATGTACATATAAAGTTTTTGACTGTAGGACCTACGGTTTGGGAGCTAGTAGCTGAAACGTGTTGACCTCCGCAATAGCGCCACCTAGGTGACGCGGGGTCCAAATTTTCGAATCTGAGTAGCGGTCAGGATTTTCTATCAGACTGCCATGTCAGATTTTCCCTGGCAATTTCAGGCTCTTGCGCCCATATACTTTTAGCGGAGAAGAATAATAATAAATAATAAATAATGAAAAATCCGTAGAAAAACAATAGGGTTCCCTGCCCTTTGGGCTTGGAACCCTAACTAGAACTGCAAGCAGTTATCAACGGGTTCCAAGCCCCCAGCGCCAGTCGCCCACCCGCCCCGCCCTCAACTTCGCCAGTCCTCACGCGGTCCCGCCCCAAAAACATGTTCTCCCGCCGGCGTCCCGTCAGCTCACCTCAACCGGCGCAATGAAAGTAACACTCAGGATACGTCATTAAAACTGCAAAGCCTATACACATCTTTCAGAGGCATGGCTGACTTCTCAATCGTGATTTTAATGGAATTCCACTGTTTCCTTATTAAAGAACGTGAAGATTTAATGAGTGAGATTATCAAACAATAATCTATACATCAACAGAATATTACAAACAACATAAATACTTGATAATGTCTTTAGATTTAATTGATTTTCAACAAAAACAATGAGTTTCATTTTGTGACTTACTGACCAAATGTTTCAAAAAATCATGAAAAATACATAACTCATCATAAAATTACCAAAATATTCTCACATGGCAGTGTTGACATGTGGAATAATATGATGTTGTTTTTAAATCAGTAGACTCAAAGCTTTTTTGAAGAAAAATCAGTAAATATAACTGTAAGGGTCACAGTCAAAATTAAAATATTCATAAAAAAATAGTGCTACTTTCTAAAATTTATAGAAAAATCTCAGATCACCATAGGCACATGTGGAATGTTATAAATGTGTTATATTTACTTTGTACCTAAAAAAAACGTTCTTACAAAAATTAGTTACTTTTTGTCCAACTATACAAAAAACTGGCAAAAAGTAAAAAATTCATTAAAAATCAATGCTTTCGTACAAAAATCTCAAAATATTCCGAGATTGCCTCTGTGATGTGAGAATTCTTTTTATATTTTTGTTGGGGTCATAAATGTAAAATTGTACCTACAATAAAATAATATTTGCGTTAGTTGCTGTAGACAAAAATATGTCCTATAATTAAACACAAGGGGGAGCTCAAATCAAGACGACATTTTTTTTGTTTCATAAACCACCTAAGAGTGAACTTTGTGGCAAATGTCAAGAAGATTGTGAAAACAGAATTTGCGCTACAATTGCTAGCCTAAAAATGTATTTTTGTAAATTTAAAGCGCAAACATCTTCGTGGAGCTGCGGTTTTCATTATCTAAGCTCATGGCTATCCAGTTAACATAATCTGGAAAACGTAGCTTCTTACATGAAAATAATGATTTTTAGGAAATTTTTCAAATTTGAAATTTTAAATGATCATAAACCACGCCCACATTGATCAATCATTACCATATTGATAATGTAGTCTTAAGACTCTACAATGATGACAACCACTAAGTTTCGTGCAGATCCATTTAACCAGGTCAGCAGTATAATGTATTGCTATTTATAGCGCCCCCTATTGTTTAATCAAGGTGAAAATCAAGACATACACTTGAATTGACCTTAGGTTTGTATGTTATGAACAGCTTTGAAAAATGTCCAAATATTTTGAAGTTATGCTAAAAAAACTTTTTCATTCCCAAAAAAATATTTTAAAAATTCATATTTAAAAAAGTAAGAAAATTATCCAAAATCCCTTCAGATCGTTTGGTCAGCCGCTCCTCCTCTCTTGTCAGGAAAAGTTGTGATGTGATTGGGTTTGACGGCCGGGAGGAGTTAACGAAAGTACGTTTGACTTACTATGCAAATTTCTACTAATTAGCATAAGTTTAAAACATTTTTTAAAATACTCATCTTAATTTGACTGAGTCAATGAACATACTGGATGAGACCATTTGCTTGTTTACTAAAATATTGAGGAGAAAAATGCCAAAAACAATTTTGGGGTACAACAGCGCCAACTATTGGACAAACTTCAAACTTTTTTCTGTGATTGTAGATGTCACTATGACTGATATAATTTGTAACTTTCTGTATAGAATATGTATTTTTCATCAGTTAAAGGGCAAAAAATTTTAAAGCCTATAAGCCACGCCCACTTTTTAATCATTTTCAAAATATAGCTTAAGGGTCCAATGATTAACATATGTGCCAAGTTCTGTGGAAATCCATCAAGCCGTTTAGCTCAAACTAACTTTTTGACTCTTTAGCGCCCCCTTTTGGTGAATCCAAACAAAATGGGGAAGGTAGGGCTTACCGCTCATACTTCATAAGGGTCTAGAGTCTCATCACTTTATCTTGAGATATGGTGAAGATATCATCAATTAGCACATGTGCTAGCTAGCGCACTGATTTTGACATGGTGTCATTAGCCCAATTTTCAATATTTCTGCGTTTTTCTGCATCACAACAACTTATCTTAGTCCATAGATCATATGTACGATGTTTGAAGTTGATTCGACGAAAAATGACGAATAGGTGATTAAAACTAAGCTTTGCATTTTTTGCGTTCTAGCAAAAAATCTAGTTAGGCGGAAATGGGCGTGGCCAATACAAAAAAGATGGGGAATCATCCAAGGATCATGTACATATAAAGTTTTTGACTGTAGGACCTACGGTTTGGGAGCTAGTAGCTGAAACGTGTTGACCTCCGCAATAGCGCCACCTAGGTGACGCGGGGTCCAAATTTTTGAATCTGAGTAGCGGTCAGGATTTTCTATCAGACTGCCATGTCAGATTTTCCCTGACAATTTCAGGCTCTTGCGCCCATATAGTTTTAGCGGAGAAGAATAATAATAAATAATAAATAATGAAAAATCCGTAGAAAAACAATAGGGTTCCCTGCCCTTTGGGCTTGGAACCCTAATAAATAATGAAAAATCCGTAGAAAAACAATAGGGTTCCCTGCCCTTTGGGCTTGGAACCCTAATAAATAATAATAAATAATGAAAAATCCGTAGAAAAACAATAGGGTTCCCTGCCCTTTGGGCTTGGAACCCTAACTAGAACTGCAAGCAGTTATCAACGGGTTCCAAGCCCCCAGCGCCAGTCGCCCACCCGCCCCGCCCTCCACTTCGCCGGTCCTCACGCGGTCCCGCCCCAAAAACACGTTCTCCCGCCGGCGTCCCGTCAGCTCCCTTCAACCGGCGCAATGAAAGTAACACTCAGGATACGTCATTAAACCTGCAAAGCCTATACACATCTTTCAGAGGCATGGCTGACTTCTCAATCGTGATTACAATGGAATTCCACTGTTTCCTTATTAAAGAACGTGAAGATTTAATGAGTGAGATTATCAAACAATAATCTATACATCAACAGAATATTACAAACAACATAAATACTTGATAATGTCTTTAGATTTAATTGATTTTCAACAAAAACAATGAGTTTCATTTTGTGACTTACTGACCAAATGTTTCAAAAAATCATGAAAAATACAAAACTCATCATAAAATTACCAAAATATTCTCACATGGCAGTGTTGACATGTGGAATAATATGATGTTGTTTTTAAATCAGTAGACTCAAAGCTTTTTTGAAGAAAAATCAGTAAATATAACTGTAAGGGTCACAGTCAAAATTAAAATATTCATAAAAAAATAGTGCTACTTTCTAAAATTTATAGAAAAATCTCAGATCACCATAGGCACATGTGGAATGTTATAAATGTGTTATATTTACTTTGTACCTAAAAAAAACGTTCTTACAAAAATTAGTTACTTTTTGTCCAACTATACAAAAAACTGGCAAAAAGTAAAAAATTCATTAAAAATCAATGCTTTCGTACAAAAATCTCAAAATATTCCGAGATTGCCTCTGTGATGTGAGAATTCTTTTTATATTTTTGTTGGGGTCATAAATGTAAAATTGTACCTACAATAAAATAATATTTGCGTTAGTTGCTGTAGACAAAAATATGTCCTATAATTAAACACAAGGGGGAGCTCAAATCAAGACGACATTTTTTTTGTTTCATAAACCACCTAAGAGTGAACTTTATGGCAAATGTCAAGAAGATTGTGAAAACAGAATTTGCGCTACAATTGCTAGCCTAAAAATGTATTTTTGTAAATTTAAAGCGCAAACATCTTCGTGGAGCTGCGGTTTTCAATATCTAAGCTCATGGCTATCCAGTTAACATAATCTGGAAAACGTAGCTTCTTACATGAAAATAATGATTTTTAGGAAATTTTTCAAATTTGAAATTTTAAATGATCATAAACCACGCCCACATTGATCAATCATTACCATATTGATAATGTAGTCTTAAGACTCTACAATGATGACAACCACTAAGTTTCGTGCAGATCCATTTAACCAGGTCAGCAGTATAATGTATTGCTATTTATAGCGCCCCCTATTGTTTAATCAAGGTGAAAATCAAGACATACACTTGAATTGACCTTAGGTTTGACTGTTATGAACAGCTTTGAAAAATGTCCAAATATTTTGAAGTTATGCTAAAAAAACTTTTTCATTCCCCAAAAAATATTTTAAAAATTCATATTTAAAAAAGTAAGAAAATTATCCAAAATCCCTTCAGATCGTTTGGTCAGCCGCTCCTCCTCTCTTGTCAGGCAAAGTTGTGATGTGATTGGGTTTGACGGCCGGGAGGAGTTAACGAAAGTACGTTTGACTTACTATGCAAATTTCTACTAATTAGCATAAGTTTAAAACATTTTTTAATATACTCATCTTAATTTGACTGAGTCAATGAACATACTGGATGAGACCATTTGCTTGTTTACTAAAATATTGAGGAGAAAAATGCCAAAAACATTTTTGGGGTACAACAGCGCCAACTATTGGACAAACTTCAAACTTTTTTCTGTGATTGTAGATGTCACTATGACTGATATAATTTGTAACTTTCTGTATAGAATATGTATTTTTCATCAGTTAAAGGGCAAAATTTTTTAAAGCCTATAAGCCACGCCCACTTTTTAATCATTTTCAAAATATAGCTTAAGGGTCCAATGATTAACATATGTGCCAAGTTCTGTGGAAATCCATCAAGCCGTTTAGCTCAAACTAACTTTTTGACTCTTTAGCGCCCCCTTTTGGTGAATCCAAACAAAATGGGGAAGGTAGGGCTTACCGCTCATACTTCATAAGGGTCTAGAGTCTCATCACTTTATCTTGAGATATGGTGAAGATATCATCAATTAGCACATGTGCTAGCTAGCGCACTGATTTTGACATGGTGTCATTAGCCCAATTTTCAATATTTCTGCGTTTTTCTGCATCACAACAACTTATCTTAGTCCATAGATCATATGTAAGAAGTTTGAAGTTGATTCGACGAAAAATGACGAATAGGTGATTAAAACTAAGCTTTGCATTTTTTGCGATCTAGCAAAAAATCTAGTTAGGCGGAAATGGGCGTGGCCAATACAAAAAAGATGGGGAATCCTCCAAGGATCATGTACATATAAAGTTTTTGACTGTAGGACCTACGGTTTGGGAGCTAGTAGCTGAAACGTGTTGACCTCCGCAATAGCGCCACCTAGGTGACGCGGGGTCCAAATTTTTGAATCTGAGTAGCGGTCAGGATTTTCTATCAGACTGCCATGTCAGATTTTCCCTGACAATTTCAGGCTCTTGCGCCCATATAGTTTTAGCGGAGAAGAATAATAATAAACTAGAACTGCAAGCAGTTATCAACGGGTTCCAAGCCCCCAGCGCCAGTCGCCTACCCGGCCCCGCCCTCCACTTCGCCAGTCCTCACGCGGTCCCGCCCCAAAAACACGTTCTCCCGCCGGCGTTCGTCAGCTCACTTCAACCGGCGCAATGAAAGTAACACTCAGGATACGTCATTAAACCTGCAAAGCCTATACACATATCTTTCAGAGGCATGGCTGACTCCTCAATCGTGATTACAATGGAATTCCACTGTTTCCTTATTAAAGAACGTGAAGATTTAATGAGTGAGGTTATCAAACAATGATCTATACATCAACAGAATATTACCAATAACATAAACACTTGATAATGTCTTTAGATTTAAAAGATTTTCAACAAAAACTATGAGTTTCATTTTGTGACTTACTGAACAAATGTTTTAAAAAATCATGAAAAATACATAAATCATCCTAAAATTACCAAAATATTCTCACATGGCAGTGTTAACATGCGGAATAATATGATGTTGTTTTTAAATCAGTAGACTCAAAGCTTTTTTGAAGAAAAATTGGGAAATATAACTATAAAGGTCACAACAAAAATAAAAATATTCATAAAAAAATAGTGCTACTTTCTAAAATTAGGAGAAAAATCTCAGATCACCATAGGTACATGTGGGATGTTATAAATGGCTTATATTTACTGTATACCTAAAAAGCTTTCTAACAAAAATTAATTACGTTGTTGTCCAAATATACAGAAAAACTGGTAAAAAGTTAAAAATTCATTAAAAATATACGCTTTTGTACAGAAATCTCAAAATATTCCCAGGTTGCCTCTGTGATGTGAGAATTCTTCTTATATTTTTGTTGGGGTCATAAATGTAAAACTGTACTTACAATAAAATAATACTTGCATTAGTGGCTGTAGACAAAAATATGTCCTATAATTAAACACTAGGGGGAGCTCAAATCAAGACGACATTTTTTTTTGTTTCATAACCCACCTAAGAGTGAACTTTGTGGCAAATTACAAGAAGATTGTGAGAACAGAATTTGCGCTACAATTGCTAGCCTAAAAACGTATTTTCGTAAATATAAAGCGCAAACCTCTTTGTGGAGCTGCGGCTTTCGTGACATAAGCTCTAGCCTATTCATTTAACACAATCTGGAAATCTTAGCCTCTTACATGCAAATAGTGATTTTTAGGAAATTTTTCAAATTTGAAATTTTAAATGATCATAAACCACGCCCACTTTGATCAATCATTACCATATTGATAATGTAGTCTTAAGACTTTATAGTGATGACAGCCACTAAGTTTCGTGCCGATCCATTTAGCCGGTTCAGCAGTATAATTTCTTCCCAGTTATAGCGCCCCCTATTGTTTAATCAAGTTGAAAACCAGGACATACACTTGAATTGACCTTAGGTATGACTGTTATGAACAGCTTTGAAAAATGTCAAAATCTCTTGAAGTTACGCTAAAAAAACTTTTTCATTCCCAAAAAATTATTGAAAAAAATCATATTTAAAAAAATAAGCAAATTATCGAAAATCCCTTCACATCTTTTGGTCAGCCGCTCCTCCTCTCTTGTCAGGGAAAGTTTTGATGTGATTGAGTTTGACGGCCGGGAGGAGTTAACGAAAGTACGTTGGACTTACTATGCAAATTTCTACTAATTTGCATAAGTTTAAAACATTTTTTAAATTAATCATCTAAATTTGACTGACTCAAAGAACACATTGGAATAGACCATTTGTTTTTTTACAAAAGAAATGGGGAGAAACATGCCAAAAATATTTTTGGGGTACCAGAGCGCCACCTATTGGACAAAATTCAAAAAATTTTCTGTGATTGTAGATGTCACGATGACTGATATGAGTTGTAATTTTCTGTATAGAATATGTATTTTTCATGAGTAAAAGGGCGAAAATTTTTAAAGCCTATAAGCCACGCCCACTTTTTAATCATTTTCAAAATATAGCTTAAGGGTCCGACGATTAACATATGTGCCAAGTTCTGTGGAAATCCATCAAGCCGTTTAGCTGAAACAAACTTTTTGACTCTTTAGCGCCCCCTATTTGTGAATCCAAACAAAATGGGGTAGATAGGACTTACCGCTCATACTTTGTAAGGTTCTAGAGTCTCATCAATTTATTTTGAGAAATGGTGAAGATATCATCAATTAACACATGTGCTAGCTAGCGCACTGATTTTGACATGGTGTCATTAGCCCAATTTTCAATATTTCTGCATTTTTCTTCATCACAACAACTTAGCCTAGTCCATAGATCACATGTACGAAGTTTGAAGTTGATTCGACGAAAAATGTCGAATAGGTGATTAAAACTAAGTTTTGCATTTTTTGCGATCTAGCAAAAAATCTAGTTAGGCGGAAATGGGCGTGGCCAATACAAAAAAGATGGAGAATCAATCAAGGATCATGTGCATATAAAGTTTTTGACTGTAGGACCTACGGTTTGGGAGCTAGTAGCTGAAACGTGTTGACCTCTGCAATAGCGCCACCTAGGTGACCCGGGGTCCAAATTTTCGAATCTGAGTAGCGGTCAGGATTTTCTATCAGACTGCCATGTCAGATTTTTCCTTGCAATTTCAGGCTCTTGCGCCCATACAGACACAGCGGAGAAGAATAATAATAATAAATAATAAATAATAAATAATGAAAAATCCGTAGAAAAACAATAGGGTTCCCTGCCCTTTGGGCTTGGAACCCTAATAACTAGAACTGCAAGCAGTTATCAACGGGTTCCAAGCCCCCAGCGCCAGTCGCCCACCCGCCCCGCCCTCAACTTCGCCAGTCCTCACGCGGTCCAGCCCCAAAAACACGTTCTCCCGCCGGCGTCCCGTCAGCTCACTTCAACCGGCGCAATGAAACTAACACTCAGGATACGTCATTAAACCGGCAAAGCCTATACACATATCTTTCAGAGGCATGGCTGACTTCTCAATCGTGGTTACAATGGAATTCCACTGTTTCCTTATTAAAGAACGTGAAGATTTAATGAGTGAGATTATCAAACAATATCTATACATCAACGGAATATTACAAATAGCATAAATCCTTGATAATGTCTTTAGATTTAAAAGATTTTCAACAAAAACTATGAGTTTCATTTTGTGACTTACTGACCAAATGTTTTAAAAAATCATGAAAAATACACAAATCATCCTAAAATTACCAAAATATTCTCACATGGCAGTGTTAACATGCGGAATACTATGATGTTGTTTTTAAATCAGTAGACTCAAAGCTTTTTTGAAGAAAAAATTGGGAAATATAACTATAAAGGTCACAACAAAAATTAAAATATTCATAAAAAAATAGTGCTACTTTCTAAAATTAGGAGAAAAATCTCAGATCACCATAGGTACATGTGGAATGTTGTAAATGGCTTATATTTACTGTATACCTAAAAAGCTTTCTAAAACAAATATTAATTACGTTGTTGTCCAACTATACAGAAAAACTGGTAAAAAGTTAAAAATTCATTAAAAATCTATGCTTTTGTATAGAAATCTCAAAATATTCCCAGGTTGCTTCTGTGATGTGAGAATTCTTCTCATATTTTTGATGGGGTCATAAATGTAAAACTGTACTTACAATAAAATAATATTTGCATTAGTGGCTGTAGACAAAAATATGTCCTACAATTAAACACTAGGGGGAGCTCAAATCAAGACGACATTTTTTTTGTTTCATAAACCACCTAAGAGTGAACTTTTTGGCAAATTACAAGAAGATTGTGAGAACAGAATTTGCGCTACAATTGCTAGCCTAAAAATTTATTTTCGTAAATATAAAGCGCACACCTCTTCGTGGAGCTGCGGCTTTCGTGACCTAAGCTCTAGCCTATCCAGTTAAGACAATCTGGAAATCTTAGCCTGTTACATGCAAATAGTGATTTTTAGGAAATTTTTCAAATTTGAAATTTTAAATGATCATAAACCACGCCCACTTTGATCAATCATTACCATATTGATATTGTGGTCTTAAGACTCTATAGTGATGATAACCACTAAGTTTCGTGCAGATCCATTTAGCCAGTTCAGCAGTATAATTTCTTCCCAGTTATAGCGCCCCCTATTGTTTAATCAAGTTGAAAACCAGGACATACACTTGAATTGACCTTAGGTATGGCTGTTATGAACAGCTTTGAAAATTGTCAAAATCTTTTGAAGTTACGCTAAAAAAACTTTTTCATTCCCAAAAAATTATTTTAAAAAATCATATTAAAAAAAATAAGCAAATTATCCAAAATCCCTTCACAACTTTTGGTCAGCCGCTCCTCCTCTCTTGTCAGGGAAAGTTGTGATGTGATTGAGTTTGACGGCCGGGAGGAGTTAACGAAAGTACGTTTGACATACTATGCAAATTTCTACTAATTAGCATAAGTTTAAAACACTTTTTAAAATACTCATCTAAATTTGACTGACTCAATGAACATACTGGATGAGATCATTTGTTTGTTTACGAAAAAAATGGGGAGAAACATGCCAAAAATATTTTTGGGGTACCACAGCGCCACCTATTGGACAAAATTCAAAAAATTTTCTGTGATTGTAGATGTCACTATGACTGATAAGAATTGTAATTTTCTGTTTAGAATATATATTTTTCATGAGTAAAAGGGCGAAAAATTTTAAAGCCTATAAGCCACGCCCACTTTTTAATCATTTTCAAAATGTAGCTTAAGGGTCCGATGACTAACATATGTGCCAAGTTCTGGGGAAATCCATCAAGCCGTTTAGCTCAAACAAACTTTTTGACTCTTTAGCGCCCCCTATTGGTGAATCCAAACAAAATGGGGTAGATAGGGCTTACCGCTCATACTTCATAAGGGTCTAGAGTCTCATCAGTTTATCTTGAGAAATGGTGAAGATATCATCAATTACCACATGTGCTAGCTAGCGCGCTGATTTTGACATGGTGTCATTAGCCCAATTTTCAATATTTCTGCATTTTTCTTCATCACAACAACTTAGCTTAGTCCATAGATCACATGTACGAAGTTTGAAGTTGATTCGACAAAAAATGATGAATAGGTGATTAAAAGTAAGTTTTGCGTTTTTTGCGATCTAGCAAAAAATCTAGTTAGGCGGAAATGGGCGTGGCCAATACAAAAAAGATGGAGAATCATCCAAGGATCATGGACATATGAAGTTTTTGACTATAGGACCTACGGTTTGGGAGCTAGTAACTAAAACGTGTTGACCTCCGCAATAGCGCCACCTAGGTGACGCGGGGTCCAAATTTTCGAATCTGAGTAGCGGTCAGGATTTTCTATCAGACTGCCATGTCAGATTTTCCCTGGCAATTTCAGGCTCTTGCGCCCATACAGACACAGCGGAGAAGAATAATAATAATAAATAATAAATAATAAATAATGAAAAATCCGTAGAAAAACAATAGGGTTCCCTGCCCTTTGGGCTTGGAACCCTAACTAGAACTGCAAGCAGTTATCAACGGGTTCCAAGCCCCCAGCGCCAGTCGCCCACCCGCCCCGCCCTCAACTTCGCCAGTCCTCACGCGGTCCCGCCCCAAAAACACGTTCTCCCGCCGGCGTCCCGTCAGCTCACTTCAACCGGCGCAATGAAAGTAACACTCAGGATACGTCATTAAACCTGCAAAGCCTATACACATATCTTTCAGAGGCATGGCTGACTTCTCAATCGTGATTACAATGGAATTCCACTGTTTCCTTATTAAAGAACGTGAAGATTTAATGAGTGAGATTATCAAACAATCATCTATACATCAACAGAATATTACAAATAACATAAAGACTTGATAATGTCTTTAGATTTAATAGATTTTCAACAAAAACAATGAGTTTCATTTTGTGACTTACTGATCAATTGTTTTAAAAAATCATGAAAAATACATAAATCATCATAAAATTACCAAAATATTCTCACATGGCAGTGTTAACATGCGGAATAATATGATGTTGTTTTTAAATCAGTTGACTCAAAGCTTTTTTGAAGAAAAATTAGGAAATATAACTATAAAGGTCACAACAAAAATTTAAATATTCATAAAAATATAGTGCTACTTTCTATAATTAGGAGAAAAATCTCAGATCACCATAGGTACGTGTGGAATGTTGTAAATGGCTTATATTTACTGTATACCTAAAAAGTTTTCTAACAAAAATTAATTACGTTGTTGTCCAACTATACAGAAAAACTGGTAAAAAGTTAAAAATTAATTAAAAATCTATGCTTTTGTACAGAAATCTCAAAATATTCCCAGGTTGCCTCTGTGACGTGAGAATTCTTCTTATATTTTTGTTGGGGTCATAAATGTAAAACTGTACTTACAATAAAATAATATTTGCATTAGTGTCTGTAGACAAAAATATGTCCTAAAATTAAACACAAGGGGGAGCTCATATCAAGACGACATTTTTTTTGTTTCATAAACCACCTAAGAGTGAACTTTGTAGCAAATTACAAGAAGGTTGTGAGAACAGAATTTGCGCTACAATTGCTAGCCTAAAAATGTATTTTCATAAATATAAAGCGTAAACCTCAACATGGAGCTGCGGCTTTCGTGACATAAGCTCTAGCCTATCCAGCTAACACAATCTGGAAATCTTAGCCTCTTACATGCAAATAATGATTTTTAGGAAATTTTTCAAATTTGAAATTTTAAATGATCATAAGCCACGCCCACTTTGATAAATCATTACCATATTGATAATGTAATCTTAAGACTCTATAGTGATGACAACCACTAAGTTTCGTGCAGATCCATTTAGCCAGTTCAGCAGTATAATTTCTTCCCAGTTATAGCGCCCCCTATTGTTTAATCAAGTTGAAAACCAGGACATACACTTGAATTGACCTTAGGTATGACTGTTATGAACAGCTTTGAAAAATGTCAAAATCTTTTGAAGTTACTTTTAAAAAAACTTTTTCATTCTCCAAAATTTAAAAAAAAAATCATATTAAAAAAAATAAGCAAATTATCCAAAATCCCTTCACATCTTTTGGTCAGCCGCTCCTCCTCTCTTGTCAGGGAAAGATGTGATGTGATTGAGTTTGACGGCCGGGAGGAGTTAACGAAAGTACGTTGGACTTACTATGCAAATTTCTACTAATTTGCATAAGTTTAAAACATTTTTTAAAATACTCATCTAAATTTGACTGACTCAATGAACATACTGGATGAGATCATTTGTTTTTTTACGAAAGTAATGGGGAGAAACATGCCAAAAATATTTTTGGGGTACCACAGCGCCACCTATTGGACAAAATTCAAAAAATTTTCTGTGATTGTAGATGTCATTATGACTGATATGAATTGTAATTTTCTGTATAGAATATGTATTTTTCAGGAGTAAATGGGCGAAAACGTTTAAAGCCTATTTATAGCCTATAAGCCACGCCCACTTTTTAATCATTTTCAAAATATAGCTTAAGGGTCCGATGATTAACATATGTGCCAAGTTCTGTGGAAATCCATCAAGCAGTTTAGCTGAAACAAACTTTTTGACTCTTTAGCGCCCCCTATTGGTGAATCCACACAAAATCGGGTAGATAGGGCTTACCGCTCATACTTCATAAGGGTGTAGAGTCTCATCAATTTATCTTGAGAAATGGTGAAGATATCATCAATTACCACATGTGCTAGCTAGCACACTGATTTTGACATGGTGTCATTAGCCCAATTTTCAATATTTCTGCCTTTTTCTTCATCACCACAACTTATCTTAGTCCATAGATCATATGTCCGAAGTTTGAAGTTGATTCGACGAAAAATGACGAATAGGTGATTAAAAGTAAGTTTTGAGTTTTTTGCGATCTAGCAAAAAATCTAGTTAGGCGGAAATGGGCGTGGCCAATACAAAAAAGATGGAGAATCACCCAAGGATCATGTACATATAAAGTTTATGACTGTAGGACCTACGGTTTGGGAGCTAGTAGCTGAAACGTGTTGACCTCCGCAATAGCGCCACCTAGGTGACGCGGGGTCCAAATTTTCGAATCTGAGTAGCGGTCAGGATTTTGTATCAGACTGCCATGTCAGATTTTTCCTGGCAATTTCTGGCTCCTGCCCCCATACAAACGTAGCGGAGAAGAATAATAAATAATAATGAAAAATCCGTAGAAAAACAATAGGGTTCCCTGCCCTTTGGGCTTGGAACCCTAATAATAAATAATAATAAATAATGAAAAATCCGTAGAAAAACAATAGGGTTCCCTGCCCTTTGGGCTTGGAACCCTAACTAGAACTGCAAGCAGTTATCAACGGGTTCCAAGCCACCAGCGCCAGTCGCCCACCCGCCCCGCCCTCAACTTCGCCAGTCCTCACGCGGTGCCGCCCCAAAAACACGTTCTCCCGCCGGCGTCCCGTCAGCTCACTTCAACCGGAGCAATGAAAGTAACACTCAGGATACGTCATCAAACCTCTAAAGCCTATACACATATCTTTCAGAGGCATGGCTGACTTCTCAATGGTGATTACAATGGAATTCCACTGTTTCCTTATTAAAGAACGTGAAGATTTAATGAGTGAGATTATCAAACAATAATCTATACATTAACAGAATATCACAAATAACATAAATACTTGATAATGTCTTTAGATTTAAAAGATTTTCAACAAAAACTATGAGTTTCATTTTGTGACTTACTGACCAAATGTTTTAAAAAATCATGAAAAATACATAAATCATCATAAAATTACCAAAATATTCTCACATGGCAGTGTTAACATGCTGAATAATATGATGTTGTTTTTAAATCAGTAGACTCAAAGCTTTTTTGAAGAAAAATCGGTAAATATAACTGTAAGGCTCACAGTCAAAATTAAAATATTCATAAAAAAATAATGCTACTTTCTAAAATTAATAGAAAAATCTCAGATCACCATAGGCACATGTGGAATGTTATAAATGTTTTTTATTTACTTTGTACCTAAGAAAAACTTTCTAACAAAAAATAGTTACTTTTTGTCCAACTATACAAAAAACTGGCAAAAAGTAAAAAATTCATTAAAAATCAATGCTTTTGTACAAAAATCTCAAAATATTCCCAGATTTTCTCTGTGATGTGTCTATTGTGCTCATATTTTTGTAAAGATCATAATTGTTAAACTTCTCTTACAATAAAATAATATTTGCATTAGTGGCTTTAGACAAAAATATGTCCTATAATTAAACACAAGGGGGAGCTCAAATCCAGACGACATTTTTTTTGTTTCATAAACCACCTAAGAGTGAACTTTGTGCCAAATTACAAGAAGATTGTGAGAATAGAATTTGCGCTACAATTGCTAGCCTAAAAATGTATTTTCATAAATATAAAGCGCAAACCTCTATGTGGAGCTGCGGCTTTCGTGGCATAAGCTCTAGCCTATCCAGTTAACACAATCTGGAAATCTTAGCCTCTTACATGCAAATAATGATTTTTAGGAAATTTTTCAAATTTGACATTTTAAATGATCATAAACCACGCCCACTTTGATCAATCATTACCATATTGATAATGTAGTCTTAAGACTCTATAGTGATGACAACCACTAAGTTTCGTGCAGATCCATTTAGCCGGTTCAGCAGTATAATTTCGTCCCAGTTATAGCGCCCCCTATTGTTTAATCAAGGTGAAAATCAAGACATACACTTGAATTGACCTTAGGTTTGACTGTTATGAACAGTTTTGAAAAATGTCCAAATATTTTGAAGTTATGCTAAAAAAACTTTTTCATTCCCCAAAAAATATTTCAAAAATTCATATTTAAAAAAGTAAGCAAATTATCCAAAATCCCTTCAGATCGTTTGGTCAGCCGCTCTTCCTCTCTTGTCAGGCAAAGTTGTGATGTGATTGGGTTTGACGGCCGGGAGGAGTTAACGAAAGTACGTTTGACTTACTATGCAAATTTCTACTAATTAGCATAAGTTTAAAACATTTTTAAAATACTCATCTTAATTTGACTGAGGCAATGAACATACTGGATGAGACCATTTGCTTGTTTACTAAAATGTTGAGGAGAAAAATGCCAAAAACATTTTTGGGGTACAACAGCGCCAACTATTGGACAAACTTCAAACTTTTTTCTGTGATTGTAGATGTCACTATGACTGATATAATTTGTAACTTTCTGTATAGAATATGTATTTTTCATCAGTTAAAGGGCAAAAAATTTTAAAGCCTATAAGCCACGCCCACTTTTTAATCATTTTCAAAATATAGCTTAAGGGTCCAATGATTAACATATGTGCCAAGTTCTGTGGAAATCCATCAAGCCGTTTAGCTCAAACTAACTTTTTGACTCTTTAGCGCCCCCTTTTGGTGAATCCAAACAAAATGGGGAAGGTAGGGCTTACCGCTCATACTTCATAAGGGTCTAGAGTCTCATCACTTTATCTTGAGATATGGTGAAGATATCATCAATTAGCACATGTGCTAGCTAGCGCACTGATTTTGACATGGTGTCATTAGCCCAATTTTCAATATTTCTGCGTTTTTCTGCATCACAACAACTTATCTTAGTCCATAGATCATATGTACGAAGTTTGAAGTTGATTCGACGAAAAATGACGAATAGGTGATTAAAAGTAAGTTTTGCATTTTTTGCGATCTAGCAAAAAATCTAGTTAGGCGGAAATGGGCGTGGCCAATACAAAAAAGATGGGGAACCATCCAAGGATCATGTACATATAAAGTTTTTGACTGTAGGACCTACGGTTTGGGAGCTAGTAGCTGAAACGTGTTGACCTCCGCAATAGCGCCACCTAGGTGACGCGGGGTCCAAATTTTCGAATCTGAGTAGCGGTCAGGATTTTCTATCAGACTGCCATGTCAGATTTTCCCTGGCAATTTCAGGCTCTTGCGCCCATATAGTTTTACCGGAGAAGAATAATAATAAACTAGAACTGCAAGCAGTTATCAACGGGTTCCAAGCCCCCAGCGCCAGTCGCCCACCCGCCCCGCCCTCAACTTCGCCAGTCCTCACGCGGTCCCGCCCCAAAAACACGTTCGCCCGCCGGCGTCCCGTCAGCTCACTTCAACCGGCGCAATGAAAGTAACACTCAGGATACGTCATTAAACCTGCAAAGCCTATACACATATCTTTCAGAGGCATGGCTGACTTCTCAATCGTGATTACAATGGAATTCCACTGTTTCCTTATTAAAGAACGTGAAGATTTAATGAGTGAGATTATCAAACAATCATCTATACATCAACAGAATATTACAAATAACATAAAGACTTGATAATGTCTTTAGATTTAATAGATTTTCAACAAAAACAATGAGTTTCATTTTGTGACTTACTGATCAATTGTTTTAAAAAATCATGAAAAATACATAAATCATCATAAAATTAACAAAATATTCTCACATGGCAGTGTTAACATGCGGAATAATATGATGTTGTTTTTAAATCAGTTGACTCAAAGCTTTTTTGAAGAAAAATTAGGAAATATAACTATAAAGGTCACAACAAAAATTTAAATATTCATAAAAAAATAGTGCTACTTTCTATAATTAGGAGAAAAATCTCAGATCACCATAGGTACGTGTGGAATGTTGTAAATGGCTTATATTTACTGTATACCTAAAAAGTTTTCTAACAAAAATTAATAACGTTGTTGTCCAACTATACAGAAAAACTGGTAAAAAGTTAAAAATTAATTAAAAATCTATGCTTTTGTACAGAAATCTCAAAATATTCCCAGGTTGCCTCTGTGACGTGAGAAATCTTCTTATATTTTTGTTGGGGTCATAAATGTAAAACTGTACTTACAATAAAATAATATTTGCATTAGTGTCTGTAGACAAAAATATGTCCTAAAATTAAACAGAAGGGGGAGCTCATATCAAGACGACATTTTTTTTGTTTCATAAACCACCTAAGAGTGAACTTTGTAGCAAATTACAAGAAGGTTGTGAGAACAGAATTTGCGCTACAATTGCTAGCCTAAAAATGTATTTTCATAAATATAAAGCGTAAACCTCAACATGGAGCTGCGGCTTTCGTGACATAAGCTCTAGCCTATCCAGCTAACACAATCTGGAAATCTTAGCCTCTTACATGCAAAGAATGATTTTTAGGAAATTTTTCAAATTTGAAATTTTAAATGATCATAAGCCACGCCCACTTTGATAAATCATTACCATATTGATAATGTAATCTTAAGACTCTATAGTGATGACAACCACTAAGTTTCGTGCAGATCCATTTAGCCAGTTCAGCAGTATAATTTCTTCCCAGTTATAGCGCCCCCTATTGTTTAATCAAGTTGAAAACCAGGACATACACTTGAATTGACCTTAGGTATGACTGTTATGAACAGCTTTGAAAAATGTCAAAATCTTTTGAATTTACTCTAAAAAAACTTTTTCATTCTCCAAAATTTAAAAAAAAAAATCATATTAAAAAAAATAAGCAAATTATCCAAAATCCCTTCACATCTTTTGGTCAGCCGCTCCTCCTCTCTTGTCAGGGAAAGATGTGATGTGATTGAGTTTGACGGCCGGGAGGAGTTAACGAAAGTACGTTGGACTTACTATGCAAATTTCTACTAATTTGCATAAGTTTAAAACATTTTTTAAAATACTCATCTAAATTTGACTGACTCAATGAACATACTGGATGAGATCATTTGTTTTTTTACGAAAGTAATGGGGAGAAACATGCCAAAAATATTTTTGGGGTACCACAGCGCCACCTATTGGACAAAATTCAAAAAATTTTCTGTGATTGTAGATGTCATTATGACTGATATGAATTGTAATTTTCTGTATAGAATATGTATTTTTCAGGAGTAAATGGGCGAAAACGTTTAAAGCCTATTTATAGCCTATAAGCCACGCCCACTTTTTAATCATTTTCAAAATATAGCTTAAGGGTCCAATGATTAACATATGTGCCAAGTTCTGTGGAAATCCATCAAGCCGTTTAGCTGAAACAAACTTTTTGACTCTTTAGCGCCCCCTATTGGTGAATCCACACAAAATCGGGTAGATAGGGCTTACCGCTCATACTTCATAAGGGTGTAGAGTCTCATCAATTTATCTTGAGAAATGGTGAAGATATCATCAATTACCACATGTGCTAGCTAGCACACTGATTTTGACATGGTGTCATTAGCCCAATTTTCAATATTTCTGCCTTTTTCTTCATCACCACAACTTATCTTAGTCCATAGATCATATGTACGAAGTTTGAAGTTGATTCGACGAAAAATGACGAATAGGTGATTAAAAGTAAGTTTTGAGTTTTTTGCGATCTAGCAAAAAATCTAGTTAGGCGGAAATGGGCGTGGCCAATACAAAAAAGATGGAGAATCACCCAAGGATCATGTACATATAAAGTTTATGACTGTAGGACCTACGGTTTGGGAGCTAGTAGCTGAAACGTGTTGACCTCCGCAATAGCGCCACCTAGGTGACGGGGGGGTCCAAATTTTCGAATCTGAGTAGCGGTCAGGATTTTCTATCAGACTGCCATGTCAGATTTTCCCTGGCAATTTCAGGCTCTTGCGCCCATACAGACACAGCGGAGAAGAATAATAATAATAAACTAGAACTGCAAGCAGTTATCAACGGGTTCCAAGCCACCAGCGCCAGTCGCCCACCCGGCCCCGCCCTCAACTTCGCCAGTCCTCACGCGGTCCCGCCCCAAAAACACCTTCTCCCGCCGGCGTCCCGTCAGCTCACTTCAACCGGCGCAATGAAAGTAACACTCAGGATACGTCATTAAACCTGCAAAGCCTATAGAGCTCCGGACCCCACGTGACTCTCAGTTAGTGGACGCAATTTTGGCATGCAAAAAAAGGTAAACAAACACGGATGTAACCACGAACATGAACGGGATCCGCTTGGATTTTACTTCGTCGGAGTTTACTTCACACTTTAAAACAGAAGAAATCGTTTTATATAGTCAGAAATTAAATAGACTAAACATCTCCGACCCTTACCGTGCCCCTGGGATACTTTTTAAAAACGCCAGAAGCTGTCGGAGCCGCCTTCTTACCGGCACAACACCGGACCTGACCGGGGAACCCCTTGGGATTCCCCCGGCCGGAGGAGCTGGGGAGAAGGTCTGGGACTCTCGACTCTACTGCCCGCTCCGACGCCAGAAGCTGTCAGAGCAGACTTCATACCGGCACAACACCGGACCGACCGGGGAACCCCTTGGGATTCCCCCGGCCGGAGGAGCTGGGGAGAAGGTCTGGGACTCTCGACTCTACTGCCCGCTCCGACGCCAGAAGCTGTCAGAGCAGACTTCATACCGGCACAACACCGGACCGACCGGGGAACCCCTTGGGATTTACCCGGAGGAACTGGGTCCGGCACCGCGGTGCTCCGGCGGCTGGGGAGAGGGAAGTCATGCTACTGCCCCCGCAACCCGACTCCGGATACGCGGATGAAAATGGATGGATGGACAAATAACAGATTTACACGTAAGTAGTCTCGGTGAGACAGATAATAGCAATCCAAAGTGCTTTTTATGTGTGATCTGATCAACCATTGCTTAAAAATGAAATACAGCTTAGCCGGTTAATTGCTGTGATCATAAAACACGTAAACGGCAGCACGCAGAACTAACGAGGCAACGTTTTACGTGATGTTTACTTGTTGCTATGAGTAATAAGACAGAAAAAGCCACGCCAAAATAAGTTTAGGAAGCCCACTAAGAATCATATTAAAAGCATTTAAAATAAATACCATACACAGTTGAGGAAACGTTGGTTTAAGTACCTGATATGAAGCGGTCGCTGCTTAAGCAAAATCCTTTACTCTCGGGATCCCACAGCTTCATTTTCGCCCGGTCACTAGCGCGTTTTATTACAATGATCCAACGTTTGTGGCGCTCCGGATCCTGGGGAATCCTGTAGATGGCTCATTCCTTATGTCGTCCGCGTCTGTTCTGCATCCTGGGGCACAACAGGAATCTACCATATTTCCCGTTTGATTGAGTTTTCTGACAATAACATATAGTCCAGCTGCCGGCTTCTGCATGCCAAAATGGCGCCGTTTTGATTTGAACTGTTGCATGCCGGGAGAAGTGACGTCAACTCCCGGAGCTCTATACACATATCTTTCAGAGGCATGGCTGACTTCTCTATCGTGATTACAATGGAATTCCACTGTTTGCTTATTAAAGAACGTGAAGATTTAATGAGTGAGATTATCAAACAATGATCTATACATCAACAGAATATTACAAATAACATCAATACTTGATAATGTCTTTAGATTTAAAAGATTTTCAACAAAAACTACGAGTTTCATTTTGGGACTTACTGACCAAATGTTTTAAAAAATCATGAAAAATACATAAATCATCATAAAATTACCAAAATATTCTCACATGGCAGTGTTAACATGCGGAATAATATGATGTTGTTTTTAAATCAGTAGACTCAAAGCTTTTTTGAAGAAAAATTGGGAAATATAACTATAAAGGTCACAACAAAAATTAAAATATTCATAAAAGAATAGTGCTACTTTCTAAAATTAGGAGAAAAATCTCAGATCACCATAGGTACATGTGGAATGTTGTAAATGGCTTATATTTACTGTATACCTAAAAAGCTTTCTAACAAAAATTAATTACGTTGTTGTCCAACTATACAGAAAAACTGGTAAAAAGTTAAAAATTCATTAAAAATCTATGTTTTTGTACAGAAATCTCAAAATATTCCTAGCTTGCCTCTGTGATGTGAGAATTCTTCTTATATTTTTGTTGGGGTCATAAATGTAAAACTGTACTTACAATAAAATAATATTTGAATTAGTGGCTGTAGAAAAAAATATGTCCTATAATTAAACACTAGGGGGAGCTCAAATCAAGACGACATTTTTTTTATTTCATAAACCACCTAAGAGTGAACTTTGTGACAAATTACCAGAAGATTATGAGAACAGAATTTGCGCTACAATTGCTAGCCTAAAAATGTATTTTTGTAAATATAAAGCGCAAACCTCTTTGTGGAGCTGCGGCTTTCGTGACATAAGCTCTAGCCTATCCAGTTAACACAATCTGGAAATCTTAGCCTCTTACATGCAAATAGTGATTTTTAGGAAATTTTTCAAATTTGAAATTTTACATGATCATAAACCACGCCCACTTTGATCAATCATTACCATATTGATAATGTAGTCTTAAGCCTCTATAGTGATGACAACCACTAAGTTTCGTGCAGATCCATTTAGCCGGTTAAGCAGTATAATTGCTTCCCAGTTATAGCGCCCCCTATTGTTTAATCAAGTTGAAAACCAGGACATACACTTGAATTGACCTTAGGTATGACTGTTATGAACAGCTTTGAAAAATGTCAAAATCTTTTGAAGTTATGCTAAAAAAACTTTTTCATTCCCAAAAAATTATTTAAAAAAATCATATTAAAAAAAATAAGCAAATTATCCAAAATCCCTTCACATCTTTTGGTCAGCCGCTCCTCCTCTCTTGTCAGGGAAAGTTGTGATGTGATTGAGTTTGACGGCCGGGAGGAGTTAACGAAAGTACGTTGGACTTACTATGCAAATTTCTACTAATTTGCATAAGTTTAAAACATTTTTTAAAATACTCATCTAAATTTGACTGACTCAATGAACACACTGGATGAGATCATTTGTTTTTTTACAAAAGAAATGGGGAGAAACATGCCAAAAATATTTTTGGGGTACCACAGCGCCACCTATTGGACAAAATTCAAAAAATTTTCTGTGATTGTAGATGTCACTATGACTGATATGAATTGTAATTTTCTGTATAGAATATGTATTTTTCATGAGTAAAAGGGCGAAAATTTTTAAAGCCTATAAGCCACGCCCACTTTTTAATCATTTTCAAAATATAGCTTAAGGGTCCGATGACTAACATATGTGCCAAGTTCTGGGGAAATCCATCAAGCCGTTTAGCTCAAACAAACTTTTTGACTCTTTAGCGCCCCCTATTGGTGAATCCAAACAAAATGGGGTAGATAGGGCTTACCGCTCATACTTCATAAGGGTCTAGAGTCTCATCAGTTTATCTTGAGAAATGGTGAAGATATCATCAATTACCACATGTGCTAGCTAGCGCGCTGATTTTGACATGGTGTCATTAGCCCAATTTTCAATATTTCTGCATTTTTCTTCATCACAACAACTTAGCTTAGTCCATAGATCACATGTACGAAGTTTGAAGTTGATTCGACAAAAAATGATGAATAGGTGATTAAAAGTAAGTTTTGCGTTTTTTGCGATCTAGCAAAAAATCTAGTTAGGCGGAAATGGGCGTGGCCAATACAAAAAAGATGGAGAATCATCCAAGGATCATGGACATATAAAGTTTTTGACTATAGGACCTACGGTTTGGGAGCTAGTAGCTAAAACGTGTTGACCTCCGCAATAGCGCCACCTAGGTGACGCGGGGTCCAAATTTTCGAATCTGAGTAGCGGTCAGGATTTTCTATCAGACTGCCATGTCAGATTTTCCCTGGCAATTTCAGGCTCTTGCGCCCATACAGACACAGCGGAGAAGAATAATAATAATAAATAATAAATAATAAATAATGAAAAATCCGTAGAAAAACAATAGGGTTCCCTGCCCTTTGGGCTTGGAACCCTAACTAGAACTGCAAGCAGTTATCAACGGGTTCCAAGCCCCCAGCGCCAGTCGCCTACCCGGCCCCGCCCTCCACTTCGCCAGTCCTCACGCGGTCCAGCCCCAAAAACACGTTCTCCCGCCGGCGTCCCGTCAGCTCACTTCAACCGGCGCAATGAAACTAACACTCAGGATACGTCATTAAACCTGCAAAGCCTATACACATATCTTTCAGAGGCATGGCTGACTCCTCAATCGTGATTACAATGGAATTCCACTGTTTCCTTATTAAAGAACGTGAAGATTTAATGAGTGAGGTTATCAAACAATGATCTATACATCAACGGAATATTACCAATAACATAAACACTTGATAATGTCTTTAGATTTAAAAGATTTTCAACAAAAACTATGAGTTTCATTTTGTGACTTACTGAACAAATGTTTTAAAAAATCATGAAAAATACATAAATCATCCTAAAATTACCAAAATATTCTCACATGGCAGTGTTAACATGCGGAATAATATGATGTTGTTTTTAAATCAGTAGACTCAAAGCTTTTTTGAAGAAAAATTGGGAAATATAACTATAAAGGTCACAACAAAAATAAAAATATTCATAAAAAAAATAGTGCTACTTTCTAAAATTAGGAGAAAAATCTCAGATCACCATAGGTATATGTGGGATGTTATAAATGGCTTATATTTACTGTATACCTAAAAAGCTTTCTAACAAAAATTAATTACGTTGTTGTCCAAATATACAGAAAAACTGGTAAAAAGTTAAAAATTCATTAAAAATATACGCTTTTGTACAGAAATCTCAAAATATTCCCAGGTTGCCTCTGTGATGTGAGAATTCTTCTTATATTTTTGTTGGGGTCATAAATGTAAAACTGTACTTACAATAAAATAATACTTGCATTAGTGGCTGTAGACAAAATATGTCCTATAATTAAACACTAGGGGGAGCTCAAATCAAGACGACATTTTTTTTGTTTCATAACCCACCTAAGAGTGAACTTTGTGGCAAATTACAAGAAGATTGTGAGAACAGAATTTGCGCTACAATTGCTAGCCTAAAAACGTATTTTCGTAAATATAAAGCGCAAACCTCTTTGTGGAGCTGCGGCTTTCGTGACATAAGCTCTAGCCTATTCATTTAACACAATCTGGAAATCTTAGCCTCTTACATGCAAATAGTGATTTTTAGGAAATTTTTCAAATTTGAAATTTTAAATGATCATAAACCACGCCCACTTTGATCAATCATTACCATATTGATAATGTAGTCTTAAGACTTTATAGTGATGACAGCCACTAAGTTTCGTGCCGATCCATTTAGCCGGTTCAGCAGTATAATTTCTTCCCAGTTATAGCGCCCCCTATTGTTTAATCAAGTTGAAAACCAGGACATACACTTGAATTGACCTTAGGTATGACTGTTATGAACAGCTTTGAAAAATGTCAAAATCTCTTGAAGTTACGCTAAAAAAACTTTTTCATTCCCAAAAAATTATTTAAAAAAATCATATTTAAAAAAATAAGCAAATTATCGAAAATCCCTTCACATCTTTTGGTCAGCCGCTCCTCCTCTCTTGTCAGGGAAAGTTTTGATGTGATTGAGTTTGACGGCCGGGAGGAGTTAACGAAAGTACGTTGGACTTACTATGCAAATTTCTACTAATTTGCATAAGTTTAAAACATTTTTTAAATTACTCATCTAAATTTGACTGACTCAAAGAACACATTGGAATAGATCATTTGTTTTTTTACAAAAGAAATGGGGAGAAACATGCCAAAAATATTTTTGGGGTACCAGAGCGCCACCTATTGGACAAAATTCAAAAAATTTTCTGTGATTGTAGATGTCACGATGACTGATATGAATTGTAATTTTCTGTATAGAATATGTATTTTTCATGAGTAAAAGGGCGAAAATTTTTAAAGCCTATAAGCCACGCCCACTTTTTAATCATTTTCAAAATATAGCTTAAGGGTCCGACGATTAACATATGTGCCAAGTTCTGTGGAAATCCATCAAGCCGTTTAGCTGAAACAAACTTTTTGACTCTTTAGCGCCCCCTATTGGTGAATCCAAACAAAATGGGGTAGATAGGACTTACCGCTCATACTTTGTAAGGTTCTAGAGTCTCATCAATTTATTTTGAGAAATGGTGAAGATATCATCAATTAACACATGTGCTAGCTAGCGCACTGATTTTGACATGGTGTCATTAGCCCAATTTTCAATATTTCTGCATTTTTCTTCATCACAACAACTTAGCCTAGTCCATAGATCACATGTACGAAGTTTGAAGTTGATTCGACGAAAAATGTCGAATAGGTGATTAAAACTAAGTTTTGCATTTTTTGCGATCTAGCAAAAAATCTAGTTAGGCGGAAATGGGCGTGGCCAATACAAAAAAGATGGAGAATCAATCAAGGATCATGTGCATATAAAGTTTTTGACTGTAGGACCTACGGTTTGGGAGCTAGTAGCTGAAACGTGTTGACCTCTGCAATAGCGCCACCTAGGTGACCCGGGGTCCAAATTTTCGAATCTGAGTAGCGGTCAGGATTTTCTATCAGACTGCCATGTCAGATTTTTCCTTGCAATTTCAGGCTCTTGCGCCCATACAGACACAGCGGAGAAGAATAATAATAATAAATAATAAATAATAAATAATGAAAAATCCGTAGAAAAACAATAGGGTTCCCTGCCCTTTGGGCTTGGAACCCTAATAATAAATAATAAATAATGAAAAATCCGTAGAAAAACAATAGGGTTCCCTGCCCTTTGGGCTTGGAACCCTAACTAGAACTGCAAGCAGTTATCAACGGGTTCCAAGCCCCCAGCGCCAGTCGTCCACCCGGCCCCGCCCTCAACTTCGCCAGTCCTCACGCGGTCCCGCCCCAAAAACACGTTCTCCCGCCGGCGTCCCGTCAGCTCACTTCAACCGGCGCAATGAAAGTAACACTCAGGATACCTCATTAAACCTGCAAAGCCTATCCACATATCTTTCAGAGGCATGGCTGACTTCTCAATCGTGGTTACAATGGAATTCCACTGTTTCCTTACTAAAGAACGTGAAGATTTAATGAGTGAGATTATCAAACAATAATCTATACATGAACAGAATATTATAAATAACATAAATACTTGATAATGTCTTTAGATTTAAAAGATTTTCAACAAAAACTATAAGTTTCACTTTGTGACTCACTGATCAAATGATTTCAAAAAATCCTGAAAAATACATATATCATCTTAAAATTACCAAAATATTCTCACGCAGCAAGGTTAACATGCGGAATAATATGCTGTTGTTTTTAAATCAGTAGATTCAAAGCTTTTTTGAAGAAAAATTGGTAAATATAACTATAAGGATCACAGCCAAAATTTTAATATTCATAAAAAAATAGTGCTACTTTGTAAAATTAGAAGAATAATTTCAGATCACCATAGGTACATGTGGACTGTTATGAATGGTTTATATTTACTGTATACCTAAAAACCTTTCTAACAAAATGTATTTACGTTTTTGTCCACCTGTACAGAAAAACTGGCAAAAAGTTAAAAATTCATTAAAAATCAATGCTTTTGTACAAAAATGTCAAAATATTCCCAGATTGCCTCTGTGATGAGTGTATTGTGCTCATATTTTTGTAAGGAACATAATTGTTAAACTTTTCTTACAATAAAATAATATTTGCATTAGTGGCTGTAAACAAAAATTTGTCCTATAATTAAACACAAGGGGGAGCTCAAATCAAGACGACATTTTTTTTATTTCATAAACCACCTAAGAGTGACCTTTGTGCCAAATTTCAACAAGATTGTGAAAAGAGAATTTGCGCTACAATTGCTAGCCTAAAAATGTATTTTCGTAAATTTAAAGCGCAAACCTCTTCGTGGAGCTGTGGTTTTCATGATCTAAGCTCTAGCCTACGCAGTTAACCGAACCTGAAAATCTTAGCCTCTTACATGCAAATAATGATTTTTAGGAAATTTTTCAAATTTGAAATTTTAAATGAACATAAACCACGCCCACTTTGATCAATCATTACCATATTGATAATGTAGTCTTAAGACTCTATAGGGATGACAACCACTAAGTTTCGTGCAGATCCATTAAGCCAGTTCAGCAGTATAATTTCTTCCTAGTTATAGCGCCCCCTGTTGTTGAATCAAGCTGAAAATCAAGATATACACTTGAATTGACCTTAGGTATGACTGTTATGAACAGCTTTGAAAAATGTCAAAATCTAGTGAAGTTATGCTAAAAAAACTTTTTCATTCCCAAAAAATTATTTTAAAAAATCATATAAAAACAAATAAGCAAATTATACAAAATCCCTTCACAACTTTCGGTCAGCTGCTCCTCCTCTCTTGTCAGGGAATGTTGTGATGTGATTGAGTTTGTCGGCCGGGAGGAGTTAACGAAAGTACGTTTGACTTACTATGCAAATTTCTACTAATTAGCATAAGTTTAAAACATTTTTTAAAATACTCATCTTAATTTGACTGACTCAATGAACATACTGGATGAGAACATTTGCTTTTTTACTAAAACATTGAGGAGAAACATGCCAAAACCATTTTTTGGGTACAACAGCGCCACCTATTGGACAAAATTCCAATTTCTTTCTGTGATTGTAGATGTCACTATGACTGAAATGATTTCTAAGTTTCTGTACAAAATATGTATTTTTCATGAGTTAAAGGGCGAAATTTTTTAAAGCCTATAAGCCACGCCCACTTTTTAATCATTTTCAAAATTTAGCTTAAGGCTCCGATGATTAACATATCTGCCAAGTTCTGTGAAAATCCATCCAGCCGTTTCGCTCAAACAAACTTTTTGACTCTTAAGCGCCCCCTATGGGTGAATCCAAACAAAATCGAGTATATAGGGCTTACCGCTCATACTTTGTAAGGGTCTAGAGTCTCATCATTTTTTCTTGAACAATGGTGGAGATATCATCAATTAGCACATGTGCTAGCTAGCTCACAGAATTTGACATTGTGTCATTAGCCCAATTTTCAATATTTTCGCGTGTTTCTTCATCACCACAACTTATCTTAGTCCGTAGATCATATGTACGAAGTTTGAAGTTGATTCGACGAAAAATGACGAATAGGTGATTAAAACTATGTTTTGTGTTTTTTGCGATCTAGCAAAAAATCTAGTTAGGCGGAAATGGGCGTGGCCAATACAAACGACATGCAGAATCATCCAAGGATCATGTACATATAAAGTTTTTGACTGTAGGACCTACGGTTTGGGAGCTAGTAGCTGAAACGTGTTCACCTCCGCAATAGCGCCACCTAGGTGATTCGGGGTCCAAATTTTCGAATCTGAGTAGCGGTCAGGATTTTCTATCAGACTGCCTTGTCAGATTTTTTCTGGCAATTTCAGGCTCCTGCCCCCATACAGTATTAGCGGAGAAGAATAATAAATAATAATAAATAATAATAAATAATGAAAAATCCGTAGAAAAACAATAGGGTTCCCTGCCCTTTGGGCTTGGAACCCTAATAATAATAAATAATGAAAAATCCGTAGAAAAACAATAGGGTTCCCTGCCCTTTGGGCTTGGAACCCTAATAATAATAAACTAGAACTGCAAGCAGTTATCAACGGGTTCCAAGCCACCAGCGCCAGTCGCCCACCCGCCCCGCCCTCAACTTCGCCAGTCCTCACGCGGTGCCGCCCCAAAAACACGTTCTCCCGCCGGCGTCCCGTCAGCTCACTTCAACCGGAGCAATGAAAGTAACACTCAGGATACGTCATCAAACCTCTAAAGCCTATACACATATCTTTCAGAGGCATGGCTGACTTCTCAATGGTGATTACAATGGAATTCCACTGTTTCCTTATTAAAGAACGTGAAGATTTAATGAGTGAGATTATCAAACAATAATCTATAAATCAACAGAATATCACAAATAACATAAATACTTGATAATGTCTTTAGATTTAAAAGATTTTCAACAAAAACTATGAGTTTCATTTTGTGACTTACTGACCAAATGTTTTAAAAAATCATGAAAAATACATAAATCATCATAAAATTACCAAAATATTCTCACATGGCAGTGTTAACATGCTGAATAATATGATGTTGTTTTTAAATCAGTAGACTCAAAGCTTTTTTGAAGAAAAATCGGTAAATATAACTGTAAGGCTCACAGTCAAAATTAAAATATTCATAAAAAAATAATGCTACTTTCTAAAATTAATAGAAAAATCTCAGATCACCATAGGCACATGTGGAATGTTATAAATGTTTTTTATTTACTTTGTACCTAAGAAAAACTTTCTAACAAAAAATAGTTACTTTTTGTCCAACTATACAAAAAACTGGCAAAAAGTAAAAAATTCATTAAAAATCAATGCTTTTGTACAAAAATCTCAAAATATTCCCAGATTTTCTCTGTGATGTGTCTATTGTGCTCATATTTTTGTAAAGATCATAATTGTTAAACTTCTCTTACAATAAAATAATATTTGCATTAGTGGCTTTAGACAAAAATATGTCCTATAATTAAACACAAGGGGGAGCTCAAATCCAGACGACATTTTTTTTGTTTCATAAACCACCTAAGAGTGAACTTTGTGCCAAATTACAAGAAGATTGTGAGAATAGAATTTGCGCTACAATTGCTAGCCTAAAAATGTATTTTCATAAATATAAAGCGCAAACCTCTATGTGGAGCTGCGGCTTTCGTGGCATAAGCTCTAGCCTATCCAGTTAACACAATCTGGAAATCTTAGCCTCTTACATGCAAATAATGATTTTTAGGAAATTTTTCAAATTTGACATTTTAAATGATCATAAACCACGCCCACTTTGATCAATCATTACCATATTGATAATGTAGTCTTAAGACTCTATAGTGATGACAACCACTAAGTTTCGTGCAGATCCATTTAGCCGGTTCAGCAGTATAATTTCGTCCCAGTTATAGCGCCCCCTATTGTTTAATCAAGGTGAAAATCAAGACATACACTTGAATTGACCTTAGGTTTGACTGTTATGAACAGTTTTGAAAAATGTCCAAATATTTTGAAGTTATGCTAAAAAAACTTTTTCATTCCCCAAAAAATATTTCAAAAATTCATATTTAAAAAAGTAAGCAAATTATCCAAAATCCCTTCAGATCGTTTGGTCAGCCGCTCTTCCTCTCTTGTCAGGCAAAGTTGTGATGTGATTGGGTTTGACGGCCGGGAGGAGTTAACGAAAGTACGTTTGACTTACTATGCAAATTTCTACTAATTAGCATAAGTTTAAAACATTTTTAAAATACTCATCTTAATTTGACTGAGGCAATGAACATACTGGATGAGACCATTTGCTTGTTTACTAAAATGTTGAGGAGAAAAATGCCAAAAACATTTTTGGGGTACAACAGCGCCAACTATTGGACAAACTTCAAACTTTTTTCTGTGATTGTAGATGTCACTATGACTGATATAATTTGTAACTTTCTGTATAGAATATGTATTTTTCATCAGTTAAAGGGCAAAAAATTTTAAAGCCTATAAGCCACGCCCACTTTTTAATCATTTTCAAAATATAGCTTAAGGGTCCAATGATTAACATATGTGCCAAGTTCTGTGGAAATCCATCAAGCCGTTTAGCTCAAACTAACTTTTTGACTCTTTAGCGCCCCCTTTTGGTGAATCCAAACAAAATGGGGAAGGTAGGGCTTACCGCTCATACTTCATAAGGGTCTAGAGTCTCATCACTTTATCTTGAGATATGGTGAAGATATCATCAATTAGCACATGTGCTAGCTAGCGCACTGATTTTGACATGGTGTCATTAGCCCAATTTTCAATATTTCTGCGTTTTTCTGCATCACAACAACTTATCTTAGTCCATAGATCATATGTACGAAGTTTGAAGTTGATTCGACGAAAAATGACGAATAGGTGATTAAAAGTAAGTTTTGCATTTTTTGCGATCTAGCAAAAAATCTAGTTAGGCGGAAATGGGCGTGGCCAATACAAAAAAGATGGGGAACCATCCAAGGATCATGTACATATAAAGTTTTTGACTGTAGGACCTACGGTTTGGGAGCTAGTAGCTGAAACGTGTTGACCTCCGCAATAGCGCCACCTAGGTGACGCGGGGTCCAAATTTTCGAATCTGAGTAGCGGTCAGGATTTTCTATCAGACTGCCATGTCAGATTTTCCCTGGCAATTTCAGGCTCTTGCGCCCATATAGTTTTACCGGAGAAGAATAATAATAAATAATAACTAGAACTGCAAGCAGTTATCAACGGGTTCCAAGCCCCCAGCGCCAGTCGCCCACCCGGCCCCGCCCTCACCTTCGCCAGTCCTCACGCGCTCCCGCCCCAAAAACACGTTCTCCCGCCGGCGTCCCGTCAGCTCACTTCAACCGGCGCAATGAAAGTAACACTCAGGATACGTCATTAAACCTGCAAATCCTATACACATCTTTCAGAGGCATGGCTGACTTCTCAATCGTGATTACAATGGAATTCCACTGTTTCCTTATTAAAGAACGTGAAGATTTAATGAGTGAGATTATCAAACAATAATCTATACATCAACAGAATATTACAAACAACATAAATACTTGATAATGTCTTTAGATTTAATTGATTTTCAACAAAAACAATGAGTTTCATTTTGTGACTTACTGACCAAATGTTTCAAAAAATCATGAAAAATACATAACTCATCATAAAATTACCAAAATATTCTCACATGGCAGTGTTGACATGTGGAATAATATGATGTTGTTTTTAAATCAGTAGACTCAAAGCTTTTTTGAAGAAAAATCAGTAAATATAACTGTAAGGGTCACAGTCAAAATTAAAATATTCATAAAAAAATAGTGCTACTTTCTAAAATTTATAGAAAAATCTCAGATCACCATAGGTACATGTTGAATGTTGTAATTGGTTTATATTTACTGTATACCTAAAAAACTTTCTAACAAAAATTAATTACGTTGTTGTCCAACTATACAGAAAAACTGGCAAAAAGTTAAAAAATCATTAAAAATCAATGTTTTCGTACAAAAATCTCAAAATATTCCGAGATTGCCTCTGTGATGTGAGAATTCTTTTTATATTTTTGTTGGGGTCATAAATGTAAAATTGTACCTACAATAAAATAATATTTGCGTTAGTTGCTGTAGACAAAAATATGTCCTATAATTAAACACAAGGGGGAGCTCAAATCAAGACGACATTTTTTTTTGTTTCATAAACCATCTAAGAGTGAACTTTATGGCAAATGTCAAGAAGATTGTGAAAACAGAATTTGCGCTACAATTGCTAGCCTAAAAATGTATTTTTGTAAATTTAAAGCGCAAACATCTTCGTGGAGCTGCGGTTTTCAATATCTAAGCTCATGGCTATCCAGTTAACATAATCTGGAAAACGTAGCTTCTTACATGAAAATAATGATTTTTAGGAAATTTTTCAAATTTGAAATTTTAAATGATCATAAACCACGCCCACATTGATCAATCATTACCATATTGATAATGTAGTCTTAAGACTCTACAATGATGACAACCACTAAGTTTCGTGCAGATCCATTTAACCAGGTCAGCAGTATAATGTATTGCTATTTATAGCGCCCCCTATTGTTTAATCAAGGTGAAAATCAAGACATACACTTGAATTGACCTTAGTTTTGAGTGTTATGAACAGCTTTGAAAAATGTCCAAATATTTTGAAGTTATGCTAAAAAAACTTTTTCATTCCCCAAAAAATATTTAAAAAATTCATATTTAAAAAAGTAAGAAAATTATCCAAAATCCCTTCAGATCGTTTGGTCAGCCGCTCCTCCTCTCTTGTCAGGCAAAGTTGTGATGTGATTGGGTTTGACGGCCGGGAGGAGTTAACGAAAGTACGTTTGACTTACTATGCAAATTTCTACTAATTAGCATAAGTTTAAAACATTTTTTAAAATACTCATCTTAATTTGACTGAGTCAATGAACATACTGGATGAGACCATTTGCTTGTTTACTAAAATATTGAGGAGAAAAATGCCAAAAACATTTTTGGGGTACAACAGCGCCAACTATTGGACAAACTTCAAACTTTTTTCTGTGATTGTAGATGTCACTATGACTGATATAATTTGTAACTTTCTGTATAGAATATGTATTTTTCATCAGTTAAAGGGCAAAAAATTTTAAAGCCTATAAGCCACGCCCACTTTTTAATCATTTTCAAAATATAGCTTAAGGGTCCAATGATTAACATATGTGCCAAGTTCTGTGGAAATCCATCAAGCCGTTTAGCTCAAACTAACTTTTTGACTCTTTAGCGCCCCCTTTTGGTGAATCCAAACAAAATGGGGAAGGTAGGGCTTACCGCTCATACTTCATAAGGGTCTAGAGTCTCATCACTTTATCTTGAGATATGGTGAAGATATCATCAATTAGCACATGTGCTAGCTAGCGCACTGATTTTGACATGGTGTCATTAGCCCAATTTTCAATATCTCTGCGTTTTTCTGCATCACAACAACTTATCTTAGTCCATAGATCATATGTACGAAGTTTGAAGTTGATTCGACGAAAAATGACGAATAGGTGATTAAAACTAAGCTTTGCATTTTTTGCGATCTAGCAAAAAATCTAGTTAGGCGGAAATGGGCGTGGCCAATACAAAAAAGATGGGGAATCATCCAAGGATCATGTACATATAAAGTTTTTGACTGTAGGACCTACGGTTTGGGAGCTAGTAGCTGAAACGTGTTGACCTCCGCAATAGCGCCACCTAGGTGACGCGGGGTCCAAATTTTCGAATCTGAGTAGCGGTCAGGATTTTCTATCAGACTGCCATGTCAGATTTTCCCTGGCAATTTCAGGCTCTTGCGCCCATATACTTTTAGCGGAGAAGAATAATAATAAATAATAAATAATGAAAAATCCGTAGAAAAACAATAGGGTTCCCTGCCCTTTGGGCTTGGAACCCTAACTAGAACTGCAAGCAGTTATCAACGGGTTCCAAGCCCCCAGCGCCAGTCGCCCACCCGGCCCCGCCCTCACCTTCGCCAGTCCTCACGCGCTCCCGCCCCAAAAACACGTTCTCCCGCCGGCGTCCCGTCAGCTCACTTCAACCGGCGCAATGAAAGTAACACTCAGGATACGTCATTAAACCTGCAAATCCTATACACATCTTTCAGAGGCATGGCTGACTTCTCAATCGTGATTACAATGGAATTCCACTGTTTCCTTATTAAAGAACGTGAAGATTTAATGAGTGAGATTATCAAACAATAATCTATACATCAACAGAATATTACAAACAACATAAATACTTGATAATGTCTTTAGATTTAATTGATTTTCAACAAAAACAATGAGTTTCATTTTGTGACTTACTGACCAAATGTTTCAAAAAATCATGAAAAATACATAACTCATCATAAAATTACCAAAATATTCTCACATGGCAGTGTTGACATGTGGAATAATATGATGTTGTTTTTAAATCAGTAGACTCAAAGCTTTTTTGAAGAAAAATCAGTAAATATAACTGTAAGGGTCACAGTCAAAATTAAAATATTCATAAAAAAATAGTGCTACTTTCTAAAATTTATAGAAAAATCTCAGATCACCATAGGTACATGTTGAATGTTGTAATTGGTTTATATTTACTGTATACCTAAAAAACTTTCTAACAAAAATTAATTACGTTGTTGTCCAACTATACAGAAAAACTGGCAAAAAGTTAAAAAATCATTAAAAATCAATGTTTTCGTACAAAAATCTCAAAATATTCCGAGATTGCCTCTGTGATGTGAGAATTCTTTTTATATTTTTGTTGGGGTCATAAATGTAAAATTGTACCTACAATAAAATAATATTTGCGTTAGTTGCTGTAGACAAAAATATGTCCTATAATTAAACACAAGGGGGAGCTCAAATCAAGACGACATTTTTTTTTGTTTCATAAACCATCTAAGAGTGAACTTTATGGCAAATGTCAAGAAGATTGTGAAAACAGAATTTGCGCTACAATTGCTAGCCTAAAAATGTATTTTTGTAAATTTAAAGCGCAAACATCTTCGTGGAGCTGCGGTTTTCAATATCTAAGCTCATGGCTATCCAGTTAACATAATCTGGAAAACGTAGCTTCTTACATGAAAATAATGATTTTTAGGAAATTTTTCAAATTTGAAATTTTAAATGATCATAAACCACGCCCACATTGATCAATCATTACCATATTGATAATGTAGTCTTAAGACTCTACAATGATGACAACCACTAAGTTTCGTGCAGATCCATTTAACCAGGTCAGCAGTATAATGTATTGCTATTTATAGCGCCCCCTATTGTTTAATCAAGGTGAAAATCAAGACATACACTTGAATTGACCTTAGTTTTGAGTGTTATGAACAGCTTTGAAAAATGTCCAAATATTTTGAAGTTATGCTAAAAAAACTTTTTCATTCCCCAAAAAATATTTAAAAAATTCATATTTAAAAAAGTAAGAAAATTATCCAAAATCCCTTCAGATCGTTTGGTCAGCCGCTCCTCCTCTCTTGTCAGGCAAAGTTGTGATGTGATTGGGTTTGACGGCCGGGAGGAGTTAACGAAAGTACGTTTGACTTACTATGCAAATTTCTACTAATTAGCATAAGTTTAAAACATTTTTTAAAATACTCATCTTAATTTGACTGAGTCAATGAACATACTGGATGAGACCATTTGCTTGTTTACTAAAATATTGAGGAGAAAAATGCCAAAAACATTTTTGGGGTACAACAGCGCCAACTATTGGACAAACTTCAAACTTTTTTCTGTGATTGTAGATGTCACTATGACTGATATAATTTGTAACTTTCTGTATAGAATATGTATTTTTCATCAGTTAAAGGGCAAAAAATTTTAAAGCCTATAAGCCACGCCCACTTTTTAATCATTTTCAAAATATAGCTTAAGGGTCCAATGATTAACATATGTGCCAAGTTCTGTGGAAATCCATCAAGCCGTTTAGCTCAAACTAACTTTTTGACTCTTTAGCGCCCCCTTTTGGTGAATCCAAACAAAATGGGGAAGGTAGGGCTTACCGCTCATACTTCATAAGGGTCTAGAGTCTCATCACTTTATCTTGAGATATGGTGAAGATATCATCAATTAGCACATGTGCTAGCTAGCGCACTGATTTTGACATGGTGTCATTAGCCCAATTTTCAATATCTCTGCGTTTTTCTGCATCACAACAACTTATCTTAGTCCATAGATCATATGTACGAAGTTTGAAGTTGATTCGACGAAAAATGACGAATAGGTGATTAAAACTAAGCTTTGCATTTTTTGCGATCTAGCAAAAAATCTAGTTAGGCGGAAATGGGCGTGGCCAATACAAAAAAGATGGGGAATCATCCAAGGATCATGTACATATAAAGTTTTTGACTGTAGGACCTACGGTTTGGGAGCTAGTAGCTGAAACGTGTTGACCTCCGCAATAGCGCCACCTAGGTGACGCGGGGTCCAAATTTTCGAATCTGAGTAGCGGTCAGGATTTTCTATCAGACTGCCATGTCAGATTTTCCCTGGCAATTTCAGGCTCTTGCGCCCATACAGACACAGCGGAGAAGAATAATAATAATAAATAATAAATAATAAATAATGAAAAATCCGTAGAAAAACAATAGGGTTCCCTGCCCTTTGGGCTTGGAACCCTAACTAGAACTGCAAGCAGTTATCAACGGGTTCCAAGCCCCCAGCGCCAGTCGCCCACCCGCCCCGCCCTCAACTTCGCCAGTCCTCACGCGGTCCCGCCCCAAAAACACGTTCTCCCGCCGGCGTCCCGTCAGCTCACTTCAACCGGCGCAATGAAAGTAACACTCAGGATACGTCATTAAACCTGCAAAGCCTATACACATATCTTTCAGAGGCATGGCTGACTTCTCAATCGTGATTACAATGGAATTCCACTGTTTCCTTATTAAAGAACGTGAAGATTTAATGAGTGAGATTATCAAACAATCATCTATACATCAACAGAATATTACAAATAACATAAAGACTTGATAATGTCTTTAGATTTAATAGATTTTCAACAAAAACAATGAGTTTCATTTTGTGACTTACTGATCAATTGTTTTAAAAAATCATGAAAAATACATAAATCATCATAAAATTACCAAAATATTCTCACATGGCAGTGTTAACATGCGGAATAATATGATGTTGTTTTTAAATCAGTTGACTCAAAGCTTTTTTGAAGAAAAATTAGGAAATATAACTATAAAGGTCACAACAAAAATTTAAATATTCATAAAAATATAGTGCTACTTTCTATAATTAGGAGAAAAATCTCAGATCACCATAGGTACGTGTGGAATGTTGTAAATGGCTTATATTTACTGTATACCTAAAAAGTTTTCTAACAAAAATTAATTACGTTGTTGTCCAACTATACAGAAAAACTGGTAAAAAGTTAAAAATTAATTAAAAATCTATGCTTTTGTACAGAAATCTCAAAATATTCCCAGGTTGCCTCTGTGACGTGAGAATTCTTCTTATATTTTTGTTGGGGTCATAAATGTAAAACTGTACTTACAATAAAATAATATTTGCATTAGTGTCTGTAGACAAAAATATGTCCTAAAATTAAACACAAGGGGGAGCTCATATCAAGACGACATTTTTTTTGTTTCATAAACCACCTAAGAGTGAACTTTGTAGCAAATTACAAGAAGGTTGTGAGAACAGAATTTGCGCTACAATTGCTAGCCTAAAAATGTATTTTCATAAATATAAAGCGTAAACCTCAACATGGAGCTGCGGCTTTCGTGACATAAGCTCTAGCCTATCCAGCTAACACAATCTGGAAATCTTAGCCTCTTACATGCAAATAATGATTTTTAGGAAATTTTTCAAATTTGAAATTTTAAATGATCATAAGCCACGCCCACTTTGATAAATCATTACCATATTGATAATGTAATCTTAAGACTCTATAGTGATGACAACCACTAAGTTTCGTGCAGATCCATTTAGCCAGTTCAGCAGTATAATTTCTTCCCAGTTATAGCGCCCCCTATTGTTTAATCAAGTTGAAAACCAGGACATACACTTGAATTGACCTTAGGTATGACTGTTATGAACAGCTTTGAAAAATGTCAAAATCTTTTGAAGTTACTTTTAAAAAAACTTTTTCATTCTCCAAAATTTAAAAAAAAAATCATATTAAAAAAAATAAGCAAATTATCCAAAATCCCTTCACATCTTTTGGTCAGCCGCTCCTCCTCTCTTGTCAGGGAAAGATGTGATGTGATTGAGTTTGACGGCCGGGAGGAGTTAACGAAAGTACGTTGGACTTACTATGCAAATTTCTACTAATTTGCATAAGTTTAAAACATTTTTTAAAATACTCATCTAAATTTGACTGACTCAATGAACATACTGGATGAGATCATTTGTTTTTTTACGAAAGTAATGGGGAGAAACATGCCAAAAATATTTTTGGGGTACCACAGCGCCACCTATTGGACAAAATTCAAAAAATTTTCTGTGATTGTAGATGTCATTATGACTGATATGAATTGTAATTTTCTGTATAGAATATGTATTTTTCAGGAGTAAATGGGCGAAAACGTTTAAAGCCTATTTATAGCCTATAAGCCACGCCCACTTTTTAATCATTTTCAAAATATAGCTTAAGGGTCCGATGATTAACATATGTGCCAAGTTCTGTGGAAATCCATCAAGCAGTTTAGCTGAAACAAACTTTTTGACTCTTTAGCGCCCCCTATTGGTGAATCCACACAAAATCGGGTAGATAGGGCTTACCGCTCATACTTCATAAGGGTGTAGAGTCTCATCAATTTATCTTGAGAAATGGTGAAGATATCATCAATTACCACATGTGCTAGCTAGCACACTGATTTTGACATGGTGTCATTAGCCCAATTTTCAATATTTCTGCCTTTTTCTTCATCACCACAACTTATCTTAGTCCATAGATCATATGTCCGAAGTTTGAAGTTGATTCGACGAAAAATGACGAATAGGTGATTAAAAGTAAGTTTTGAGTTTTTTGCGATCTAGCAAAAAATCTAGTTAGGCGGAAATGGGCGTGGCCAATACAAAAAAGATGGAGAATCACCCAAGGATCATGTACATATAAAGTTTATGACTGTAGGACCTACGGTTTGGGAGCTAGTAGCTGAAACGTGTTGACCTCCGCAATAGCGCCACCTAGGTGACGCGGGGTCCAAATTTTCGAATCTGAGTAGCGGTCAGGATTTTGTATCAGACTGCCATGTCAGATTTTTCCTGGCAATTTCTGGCTCCTGCCCCCATACAAACGTAGCGGAGAAGAATAATAAATAATAATGAAAAATCCGTAGAAAAACAATAGGGTTCCCTGCCCTTTGGGCTTGGAACCCTAATAATAAATAATAATAAATAATGAAAAATCCGTAGAAAAACAATAGGGTTCCCTGCCCTTTGGGCTTGGAACCCTAACTAGAACTGCAAGCAGTTATCAACGGGTTCCAAGCCACCAGCGCCAGTCGCCCACCCGCCCCGCCCTCAACTTCGCCAGTCCTCACGCGGTGCCGCCCCAAAAACACGTTCTCCCGCCGGCGTCCCGTCAGCTCACTTCAACCGGAGCAATGAAAGTAACACTCAGGATACGTCATCAAACCTCTAAAGCCTATACACATATCTTTCAGAGGCATGGCTGACTTCTCAATGGTGATTACAATGGAATTCCACTGTTTCCTTATTAAAGAACGTGAAGATTTAATGAGTGAGATTATCAAACAATAATCTATACATTAACAGAATATCACAAATAACATAAATACTTGATAATGTCTTTAGATTTAAAAGATTTTCAACAAAAACTATGAGTTTCATTTTGTGACTTACTGACCAAATGTTTTAAAAAATCATGAAAAATACATAAATCATCATAAAATTACCAAAATATTCTCACATGGCAGTGTTAACATGCTGAATAATATGATGTTGTTTTTAAATCAGTAGACTCAAAGCTTTTTTGAAGAAAAATCGGTAAATATAACTGTAAGGCTCACAGTCAAAATTAAAATATTCATAAAAAAATAATGCTACTTTCTAAAATTAATAGAAAAATCTCAGATCACCATAGGCACATGTGGAATGTTATAAATGTTTTTTATTTACTTTGTACCTAAGAAAAACTTTCTAACAAAAAATAGTTACTTTTTGTCCAACTATACAAAAAACTGGCAAAAAGTAAAAAATTCATTAAAAATCAATGCTTTTGTACAAAAATCTCAAAATATTCCCAGATTTTCTCTGTGATGTGTCTATTGTGCTCATATTTTTGTAAAGATCATAATTGTTAAACTTCTCTTACAATAAAATAATATTTGCATTAGTGGCTTTAGACAAAAATATGTCCTATAATTAAACACAAGGGGGAGCTCAAATCCAGACGACATTTTTTTTGTTTCATAAACCACCTAAGAGTGAACTTTGTGCCAAATTACAAGAAGATTGTGAGAATAGAATTTGCGCTACAATTGCTAGCCTAAAAATGTATTTTCATAAATATAAAGCGCAAACCTCTATGTGGAGCTGCGGCTTTCGTGGCATAAGCTCTAGCCTATCCAGTTAACACAATCTGGAAATCTTAGCCTCTTACATGCAAATAATGATTTTTAGGAAATTTTTCAAATTTGACATTTTAAATGATCATAAACCACGCCCACTTTGATCAATCATTACCATATTGATAATGTAGTCTTAAGACTCTATAGTGATGACAACCACTAAGTTTCGTGCAGATCCATTTAGCCGGTTCAGCAGTATAATTTCGTCCCAGTTATAGCGCCCCCTATTGTTTAATCAAGGTGAAAATCAAGACATACACTTGAATTGACCTTAGGTTTGACTGTTATGAACAGTTTTGAAAAATGTCCAAATATTTTGAAGTTATGCTAAAAAAACTTTTTCATTCCCCAAAAAATATTTCAAAAATTCATATTTAAAAAAGTAAGCAAATTATCCAAAATCCCTTCAGATCGTTTGGTCAGCCGCTCTTCCTCTCTTGTCAGGCAAAGTTGTGATGTGATTGGGTTTGACGGCCGGGAGGAGTTAACGAAAGTACGTTTGACTTACTATGCAAATTTCTACTAATTAGCATAAGTTTAAAACATTTTTAAAATACTCATCTTAATTTGACTGAGGCAATGAACATACTGGATGAGACCATTTGCTTGTTTACTAAAATGTTGAGGAGAAAAATGCCAAAAACATTTTTGGGGTACAACAGCGCCAACTATTGGACAAACTTCAAACTTTTTTCTGTGATTGTAGATGTCACTATGACTGATATAATTTGTAACTTTCTGTATAGAATATGTATTTTTCATCAGTTAAAGGGCAAAAAATTTTAAAGCCTATAAGCCACGCCCACTTTTTAATCATTTTCAAAATATAGCTTAAGGGTCCAATGATTAACATATGTGCCAAGTTCTGTGGAAATCCATCAAGCCGTTTAGCTCAAACTAACTTTTTGACTCTTTAGCGCCCCCTTTTGGTGAATCCAAACAAAATGGGGAAGGTAGGGCTTACCGCTCATACTTCATAAGGGTCTAGAGTCTCATCACTTTATCTTGAGATATGGTGAAGATATCATCAATTAGCACATGTGCTAGCTAGCGCACTGATTTTGACATGGTGTCATTAGCCCAATTTTCAATATTTCTGCGTTTTTCTGCATCACAACAACTTATCTTAGTCCATAGATCATATGTACGAAGTTTGAAGTTGATTCGACGAAAAATGACGAATAGGTGATTAAAAGTAAGTTTTGCATTTTTTGCGATCTAGCAAAAAATCTAGTTAGGCGGAAATGGGCGTGGCCAATACAAAAAAGATGGGGAACCATCCAAGGATCATGTACATATAAAGTTTTTGACTGTAGGACCTACGGTTTGGGAGCTAGTAGCTGAAACGTGTTGACCTCCGCAATAGCGCCACCTAGGTGACGCGGGGTCCAAATTTTCGAATCTGAGTAGCGGTCAGGATTTTCTATCAGACTGCCATGTCAGATTTTCCCTGGCAATTTCAGGCTCTTGCGCCCATATAGTTTTACCGGAGAAGAATAATAATAAACTAGAACTGCAAGCAGTTATCAACGGGTTCCAAGCCCCCAGCGCCAGTCGCCCACCCGCCCCGCCCTCAACTTCGCCAGTCCTCACGCGGTCCCGCCCCAAAAACACGTTCGCCCGCCGGCGTCCCGTCAGCTCACTTCAACCGGCGCAATGAAAGTAACACTCAGGATACGTCATTAAACCTGCAAAGCCTATACACATATCTTTCAGAGGCATGGCTGACTTCTCAATCGTGATTACAATGGAATTCCACTGTTTCCTTATTAAAGAACGTGAAGATTTAATGAGTGAGATTATCAAACAATCATCTATACATCAACAGAATATTACAAATAACATAAAGACTTGATAATGTCTTTAGATTTAATAGATTTTCAACAAAAACAATGAGTTTCATTTTGTGACTTACTGATCAATTGTTTTAAAAAATCATGAAAAATACATAAATCATCATAAAATTAACAAAATATTCTCACATGGCAGTGTTAACATGCGGAATAATATGATGTTGTTTTTAAATCAGTTGACTCAAAGCTTTTTTGAAGAAAAATTAGGAAATATAACTATAAAGGTCACAACAAAAATTTAAATATTCATAAAAAAATAGTGCTACTTTCTATAATTAGGAGAAAAATCTCAGATCACCATAGGTACGTGTGGAATGTTGTAAATGGCTTATATTTACTGTATACCTAAAAAGTTTTCTAACAAAAATTAATAACGTTGTTGTCCAACTATACAGAAAAACTGGTAAAAAGTTAAAAATTAATTAAAAATCTATGCTTTTGTACAGAAATCTCAAAATATTCCCAGGTTGCCTCTGTGACGTGAGAAATCTTCTTATATTTTTGTTGGGGTCATAAATGTAAAACTGTACTTACAATAAAATAATATTTGCATTAGTGTCTGTAGACAAAAATATGTCCTAAAATTAAACAGAAGGGGGAGCTCATATCAAGACGACATTTTTTTTGTTTCATAAACCACCTAAGAGTGAACTTTGTAGCAAATTACAAGAAGGTTGTGAGAACAGAATTTGCGCTACAATTGCTAGCCTAAAAATGTATTTTCATAAATATAAAGCGTAAACCTCAACATGGAGCTGCGGCTTTCGTGACATAAGCTCTAGCCTATCCAGCTAACACAATCTGGAAATCTTAGCCTCTTACATGCAAAGAATGATTTTTAGGAAATTTTTCAAATTTGAAATTTTAAATGATCATAAGCCACGCCCACTTTGATAAATCATTACCATATTGATAATGTAATCTTAAGACTCTATAGTGATGACAACCACTAAGTTTCGTGCAGATCCATTTAGCCAGTTCAGCAGTATAATTTCTTCCCAGTTATAGCGCCCCCTATTGTTTAATCAAGTTGAAAACCAGGACATACACTTGAATTGACCTTAGGTATGACTGTTATGAACAGCTTTGAAAAATGTCAAAATCTTTTGAATTTACTCTAAAAAAACTTTTTCATTCTCCAAAATTTAAAAAAAAAAATCATATTAAAAAAAATAAGCAAATTATCCAAAATCCCTTCACATCTTTTGGTCAGCCGCTCCTCCTCTCTTGTCAGGGAAAGATGTGATGTGATTGAGTTTGACGGCCGGGAGGAGTTAACGAAAGTACGTTGGACTTACTATGCAAATTTCTACTAATTTGCATAAGTTTAAAACATTTTTTAAAATACTCATCTAAATTTGACTGACTCAATGAACATACTGGATGAGATCATTTGTTTTTTTACGAAAGTAATGGGGAGAAACATGCCAAAAATATTTTTGGGGTACCACAGCGCCACCTATTGGACAAAATTCAAAAAATTTTCTGTGATTGTAGATGTCATTATGACTGATATGAATTGTAATTTTCTGTATAGAATATGTATTTTTCAGGAGTAAATGGGCGAAAACGTTTAAAGCCTATTTATAGCCTATAAGCCACGCCCACTTTTTAATCATTTTCAAAATATAGCTTAAGGGTCCAATGATTAACATATGTGCCAAGTTCTGTGGAAATCCATCAAGCCGTTTAGCTGAAACAAACTTTTTGACTCTTTAGCGCCCCCTATTGGTGAATCCACACAAAATCGGGTAGATAGGGCTTACCGCTCATACTTCATAAGGGTGTAGAGTCTCATCAATTTATCTTGAGAAATGGTGAAGATATCATCAATTACCACATGTGCTAGCTAGCACACTGATTTTGACATGGTGTCATTAGCCCAATTTTCAATATTTCTGCCTTTTTCTTCATCACCACAACTTATCTTAGTCCATAGATCATATGTACGAAGTTTGAAGTTGATTCGACGAAAAATGACGAATAGGTGATTAAAAGTAAGTTTTGAGTTTTTTGCGATCTAGCAAAAAATCTAGTTAGGCGGAAATGGGCGTGGCCAATACAAAAAAGATGGAGAATCACCCAAGGATCATGTACATATAAAGTTTATGACTGTAGGACCTACGGTTTGGGAGCTAGTAGCTGAAACGTGTTGACCTCCGCAATAGCGCCACCTAGGTGACGGGGGGGTCCAAATTTTCGAATCTGAGTAGCGGTCAGGATTTTCTATCAGACTGCCATGTCAGATTTTCCCTGGCAATTTCAGGCTCTTGCGCCCATACAGACACAGCGGAGAAGAATAATAATAATAAACTAGAACTGCAAGCAGTTATCAACGGGTTCCAAGCCACCAGCGCCAGTCGCCCACCCGGCCCCGCCCTCAACTTCGCCAGTCCTCACGCGGTCCCGCCCCAAAAACACCTTCTCCCGCCGGCGTCCCGTCAGCTCACTTCAACCGGCGCAATGAAAGTAACACTCAGGATACGTCATTAAACCTGCAAAGCCTATAGAGCTCCGGACCCCACGTGACTCTCAGTTAGTGGACGCAATTTTGGCATGCAAAAAAAGGTAAACAAACACGGATGTAACCACGAACATGAACGGGATCCGCTTGGATTTTACTTCGTCGGAGTTTACTTCACACTTTAAAACAGAAGAAATCGTTTTATATAGTCAGAAATTAAATAGACTAAACATCTCCGACCCTTACCGTGCCCCTGGGATACTTTTTAAAAACGCCAGAAGCTGTCGGAGCCGCCTTCTTACCGGCACAACACCGGACCTGACCGGGGAACCCCTTGGGATTCCCCCGGCCGGAGGAGCTGGGGAGAAGGTCTGGGACTCTCGACTCTACTGCCCGCTCCGACGCCAGAAGCTGTCAGAGCAGACTTCATACCGGCACAACACCGGACCGACCGGGGAACCCCTTGGGATTCCCCCGGCCGGAGGAGCTGGGGAGAAGGTCTGGGACTCTCGACTCTACTGCCCGCTCCGACGCCAGAAGCTGTCAGAGCAGACTTCATACCGGCACAACACCGGACCGACCGGGGAACCCCTTGGGATTTACCCGGAGGAACTGGGTCCGGCACCGCGGTGCTCCGGCGGCTGGGGAGAGGGAAGTCATGCTACTGCCCCCGCAACCCGACTCCGGATACGCGGATGAAAATGGATGGATGGACAAATAACAGATTTACACGTAAGTAGTCTCGGTGAGACAGATAATAGCAATCCAAAGTGCTTTTTATGTGTGATCTGATCAACCATTGCTTAAAAATGAAATACAGCTTAGCCGGTTAATTGCTGTGATCATAAAACACGTAAACGGCAGCACGCAGAACTAACGAGGCAACGTTTTACGTGATGTTTACTTGTTGCTATGAGTAATAAGACAGAAAAAGCCACGCCAAAATAAGTTTAGGAAGCCCACTAAGAATCATATTAAAAGCATTTAAAATAAATACCATACACAGTTGAGGAAACGTTGGTTTAAGTACCTGATATGAAGCGGTCGCTGCTTAAGCAAAATCCTTTACTCTCGGGATCCCACAGCTTCATTTTCGCCCGGTCACTAGCGCGTTTTATTACAATGATCCAACGTTTGTGGCGCTCCGGATCCTGGGGAATCCTGTAGATGGCTCATTCCTTATGTCGTCCGCGTCTGTTCTGCATCCTGGGGCACAACAGGAATCTACCATATTTCCCGTTTGATTGAGTTTTCTGACAATAACATATAGTCCAGCTGCCGGCTTCTGCATGCCAAAATGGCGCCGTTTTGATTTGAACTGTTGCATGCCGGGAGAAGTGACGTCAACTCCCGGAGCTCTATACACATATCTTTCAGAGGCATGGCTGACTTCTCTATCGTGATTACAATGGAATTCCACTGTTTGCTTATTAAAGAACGTGAAGATTTAATGAGTGAGATTATCAAACAATGATCTATACATCAACAGAATATTACAAATAACATCAATACTTGATAATGTCTTTAGATTTAAAAGATTTTCAACAAAAACTACGAGTTTCATTTTGGGACTTACTGACCAAATGTTTTAAAAAATCATGAAAAATACATAAATCATCATAAAATTACCAAAATATTCTCACATGGCAGTGTTAACATGCGGAATAATATGATGTTGTTTTTAAATCAGTAGACTCAAAGCTTTTTTGAAGAAAAATTGGGAAATATAACTATAAAGGTCACAACAAAAATTAAAATATTCATAAAAGAATAGTGCTACTTTCTAAAATTAGGAGAAAAATCTCAGATCACCATAGGTACATGTGGAATGTTGTAAATGGCTTATATTTACTGTATACCTAAAAAGCTTTCTAACAAAAATTAATTACGTTGTTGTCCAACTATACAGAAAAACTGGTAAAAAGTTAAAAATTCATTAAAAATCTATGTTTTTGTACAGAAATCTCAAAATATTCCTAGCTTGCCTCTGTGATGTGAGAATTCTTCTTATATTTTTGTTGGGGTCATAAATGTAAAACTGTACTTACAATAAAATAATATTTGAATTAGTGGCTGTAGAAAAAAATATGTCCTATAATTAAACACTAGGGGGAGCTCAAATCAAGACGACATTTTTTTTATTTCATAAACCACCTAAGAGTGAACTTTGTGACAAATTACCAGAAGATTATGAGAACAGAATTTGCGCTACAATTGCTAGCCTAAAAATGTATTTTTGTAAATATAAAGCGCAAACCTCTTTGTGGAGCTGCGGCTTTCGTGACATAAGCTCTAGCCTATCCAGTTAACACAATCTGGAAATCTTAGCCTCTTACATGCAAATAGTGATTTTTAGGAAATTTTTCAAATTTGAAATTTTACATGATCATAAACCACGCCCACTTTGATCAATCATTACCATATTGATAATGTAGTCTTAAGCCTCTATAGTGATGACAACCACTAAGTTTCGTGCAGATCCATTTAGCCGGTTAAGCAGTATAATTGCTTCCCAGTTATAGCGCCCCCTATTGTTTAATCAAGTTGAAAACCAGGACATACACTTGAATTGACCTTAGGTATGACTGTTATGAACAGCTTTGAAAAATGTCAAAATCTTTTGAAGTTATGCTAAAAAAACTTTTTCATTCCCAAAAAATTATTTAAAAAAATCATATTAAAAAAAATAAGCAAATTATCCAAAATCCCTTCACATCTTTTGGTCAGCCGCTCCTCCTCTCTTGTCAGGGAAAGTTGTGATGTGATTGAGTTTGACGGCCGGGAGGAGTTAACGAAAGTACGTTGGACTTACTATGCAAATTTCTACTAATTTGCATAAGTTTAAAACATTTTTTAAAATACTCATCTAAATTTGACTGACTCAATGAACACACTGGATGAGATCATTTGTTTTTTTACAAAAGAAATGGGGAGAAACATGCCAAAAATATTTTTGGGGTACCACAGCGCCACCTATTGGACAAAATTCAAAAAATTTTCTGTGATTGTAGATGTCACTATGACTGATATGAATTGTAATTTTCTGTATAGAATATGTATTTTTCATGAGTAAAAGGGCGAAAATTTTTAAAGCCTATAAGCCACGCCCACTTTTTAATCATTTTCAAAATATAGCTTAAGGGTCCGATGACTAACATATGTGCCAAGTTCTGGGGAAATCCATCAAGCCGTTTAGCTCAAACAAACTTTTTGACTCTTTAGCGCCCCCTATTGGTGAATCCAAACAAAATGGGGTAGATAGGGCTTACCGCTCATACTTCATAAGGGTCTAGAGTCTCATCAGTTTATCTTGAGAAATGGTGAAGATATCATCAATTACCACATGTGCTAGCTAGCGCGCTGATTTTGACATGGTGTCATTAGCCCAATTTTCAATATTTCTGCATTTTTCTTCATCACAACAACTTAGCTTAGTCCATAGATCACATGTACGAAGTTTGAAGTTGATTCGACAAAAAATGATGAATAGGTGATTAAAAGTAAGTTTTGCGTTTTTTGCGATCTAGCAAAAAATCTAGTTAGGCGGAAATGGGCGTGGCCAATACAAAAAAGATGGAGAATCATCCAAGGATCATGGACATATAAAGTTTTTGACTATAGGACCTACGGTTTGGGAGCTAGTAGCTAAAACGTGTTGACCTCCGCAATAGCGCCACCTAGGTGACGCGGGGTCCAAATTTTCGAATCTGAGTAGCGGTCAGGATTTTCTATCAGACTGCCATGTCAGATTTTCCCTGGCAATTTCAGGCTCTTGCGCCCATACAGACACAGCGGAGAAGAATAATAATAATAAATAACTAGAACTGCAAGCAGTTATCAACGGGTTCCAAGCCCCCAGCGCCAGTCGCCCACCCGCCCCGCCCTCAACTTCGCCAGTCCTCACGCGGTCCCGCCCCAAAAACACGTTCTCCCGCCGGCGTCCCGTCAGCTCACTTCAACCGGCGCAACGAAAGTAACACTCGGGATACGTCATTAAACCTGCAAAGCCTATACACATATCTTTCAGAGGCATGGCTGACTTCTCAACCGTGATTACAATGGAATTCCACTGTTTCCTTATTAAAGAACGTGAAGATTTAATGAGTGAGATTATCAAACAATGATCTATACATCAACAGAATATTACAAATAACATAAATACTTGATAATGTCTTTAGATTTAAAAGATTTTCAACAAAAACTACGAGTTTCATTTTGTGACTTACTGACCAAATGTTTTAAAAAATCATGAAAAATACATAAATCATCATAAAATTACCAAAATATTCTCACATGGCAGTGTTAAGATGCGGAATAATATGATGTTGTTTTTAAATCAGTAGACTCAAAGCTTTTTTGAAGAAAAATTGGGAAATATAACTATAAAGGTCACAACAAAAATTCAAATATTCATAAAAAAATAGTGCTACTTTCTAAAATTAGGAGAAAAATCTCAGATCACCATAGGTACATGTGGAATGTTGTAAATGGCTTATATTTACTGTATACCTAAAAAAAACTTTCTAACAAAAATTAATTACGTTGTTGTCCAACTATACAGAAAAACTGGTAAAAAGTTAAAAATTCATTAAAAATCTATGCTTTTGTACAGAAATCTCAAAATATTCCCAGGTTGCCTCTGTGATGTGAGAATTCTTCTTATATTTTTGTTGGGGTCATAAATGTAAAACTGTACTTACAATAAAATAATATTTGCATTAGTGGCTGTAGACAAAAATATGTCCTACAATTAAACACAAGGGGGAGCTCAAATCAATACGACATTTTTTTTCTTTCATAAACCACCTAAGAGTGAACTTTGTGGCAAATTACAAGAAGATTGTGAGAACAGAATTTGCGCTACAATTGCTAGCCTAAAAATGTATTTTCGTAAATATAAAGCGCAAACCTCTTCATGGAGCTGCGGCTTTCGTGACATAAGCTCTAGCCAATCCAGTTGACACAATCTGGAAATCTTAGCCTCTTACATGCAAATTGTGATTTTTAGGGAATTTTTCAAATTTGAAATTTTAAATGATCATAAACCACGCCCACTTTGATCAATCATTACCATATTGATAATGTAGTCTTAAGACTCTATAGTGATGACAACCACTAAGTTTCGTGCAGATCCATTTAGCTGGTTCAGCAATATAATTTCTTCCCAGTTATAGCGCCCCCTATTGTTTAATCAAGGTGAAAACCAGGACATACACTTGAATTGACCTTAGGTATGATTGTTATGAACAGCTTTGAAAAATGTCAAAGTCTTTTGAAGTTACGCTAAAAAAACTTTTTCATTCCCAAAAAATTATTTTAAAAAATCATATTAAAAAAAATAAGCAAATTATCCAAAATCCCTTCACATCTTTTGGTCAGCCGCTCCTCCTCTCTTGTCAGGGAAAGTTGTGATGTGATTGAGTTTGACGGCCGGGAGGAGTTAACGAAAGTACGTTGGACTTACTATGCAAATTTCTACTAATTTGCATAAGTTTAAAACATTTGTTAAAATACTCATCTAAATTTGACTGACTCACTGAACACACTGGATGAGATCATTTGTTTTTTTACGAAAGAAATGGGGAGAACCATGCCAAAAATATTTTTGGGGTACCACAGCGCCACCTATTGGACAAAATTCAAAAAATTTTCTGTGATTGTAGATGTCACTATGACTGATAAGAATTGTAATTTTCTGTTTAGAATATATATTTTTCATGAGTAAAAGGGCGAAAAATTTTAAAGCCTATAAGCCACGCCCACTTTTTAATCATTTTCAAAATGTAGCTTAAGGGTCCGATGACTAACATATGTGCCAAGTTCTGGGGAAATCCATCAAGCCGTTTAGCTCAAACAAACTTTTTGACTCTTTAGCGCCCCCTATTGGTGAATCCAAACAAAATGGGGTAGATAGGGCTTACCGCTCATACTTCATAAGGGTCTAGAGTCTCATCAGTTTATCTTGAGAAATGGTGAAGATATCATCAATTACCACATGTGCTAGCTAGCGCGCTGATTTTGACATGGTGTCATTAGCCCAATTTTCAATATTTCTGCATTTTTCTTCATCACAACAACTTAGCTTAGTCCATAGATCACATGTACGAAGTTTGAAGTTGATTCGACAAAAAATGATGAATAGGTGATTAAAAGTAAGTTTTGCGTTTTTTGCGATCTAGCAAAAAATCTAGTTAGGCGGAAATGGGCGTGGCCAATACAAAAAAGATGGAGAATCATCCAAGGATCATGGACATATAAAGTTTTTGACTATAGGACCTACGGTTTGGGAGCTAGTAGCTAAAACGTGTTGACCTCCGCAATAGCGCCACCTAGGTGACGCGGGGTCCAAATTTTCGAATCTGAGTAGCGGTCAGGATTTTCTATCAGACTGCCATGTCAGATTTTCCCTGGCAATTTCAGGCTCTTGCGCCCATACAGACACAGCGGAGAAGAATAATAATAATAAATAATAAATAATAAATAATGAAAAATCCGTAGAAAAACAATAGGGTTCCCTGCCCTTTGGGCTTGGAACCCTAATAAATAATAAATAATGAAAAATCCGTAGAAAAACAATAGGGTTCCCTGCCCTTTGGGCTTGGAACCCTAACTAGAACTGCAAGCAGTTATCAACGGGTTCCAAGCCCCCAGCGCCAGTCGCCTACCCGGCCCCGCCCTCCACTTCGCCAGTCCTCACGCGGTCCAGCCCCAAAAACACGTTCTCCCGCCGGCGTCCCGTCAGCTCACTTCAACCGGCGCAATGAAACTAACACTCAGGATACGTCATTAAACCTGCAAAGCCTATACACATATCTTTCAGAGGCATGGCTGACTCCTCAATCGTGATTACAATGGAATTCCACTGTTTCCTTATTAAAGAACGTGAAGATTTAATGAGTGAGGTTATCAAACAATGATCTATACATCAACGGAATATTACCAATAACATAAACACTTGATAATGTCTTTAGATTTAAAAGATTTTCAACAAAAACTATGAGTTTCATTTTGTGACTTACTGAACAAATGTTTTAAAAAATCATGAAAAATACATAAATCATCCTAAAATTACCAAAATATTCTCACATGGCAGTGTTAACATGCGGAATAATATGATGTTGTTTTTAAATCAGTAGACTCAAAGCTTTTTTGAAGAAAAATTGGGAAATATAACTATAAAGGTCACAACAAAAATAAAAATATTCATAAAAAAAATAGTGCTACTTTCTAAAATTAGGAGAAAAATCTCAGATCACCATAGGTATATGTGGGATGTTATAAATGGCTTATATTTACTGTATACCTAAAAAGCTTTCTAACAAAAATTAATTACGTTGTTGTCCAAATATACAGAAAAACTGGTAAAAAGTTAAAAATTCATTAAAAATATACGCTTTTGTACAGAAATCTCAAAATATTCCCAGGTTGCCTCTGTGATGTGAGAATTCTTCTTATATTTTTGTTGGGGTCATAAATGTAAAACTGTACTTACAATAAAATAATACTTGCATTAGTGGCTGTAGACAAAATATGTCCTATAATTAAACACTAGGGGGAGCTCAAATCAAGACGACATTTTTTTTGTTTCATAACCCACCTAAGAGTGAACTTTGTGGCAAATTACAAGAAGATTGTGAGAACAGAATTTGCGCTACAATTGCTAGCCTAAAAACGTATTTTCGTAAATATAAAGCGCAAACCTCTTTGTGGAGCTGCGGCTTTCGTGACATAAGCTCTAGCCTATTCATTTAACACAATCTGGAAATCTTAGCCTCTTACATGCAAATAGTGATTTTTAGGAAATTTTTCAAATTTGAAATTTTAAATGATCATAAACCACGCCCACTTTGATCAATCATTACCATATTGATAATGTAGTCTTAAGACTTTATAGTGATGACAGCCACTAAGTTTCGTGCCGATCCATTTAGCCGGTTCAGCAGTATAATTTCTTCCCAGTTATAGCGCCCCCTATTGTTTAATCAAGTTGAAAACCAGGACATACACTTGAATTGACCTTAGGTATGACTGTTATGAACAGCTTTGAAAAATGTCAAAATCTCTTGAAGTTACGCTAAAAAAACTTTTTCATTCCCAAAAAATTATTTAAAAAAATCATATTTAAAAAAATAAGCAAATTATCGAAAATCCCTTCACATCTTTTGGTCAGCCGCTCCTCCTCTCTTGTCAGGGAAAGTTTTGATGTGATTGAGTTTGACGGCCGGGAGGAGTTAACGAAAGTACGTTGGACTTACTATGCAAATTTCTACTAATTTGCATAAGTTTAAAACATTTTTTAAATTACTCATCTAAATTTGACTGACTCAAAGAACACATTGGAATAGATCATTTGTTTTTTTACAAAAGAAATGGGGAGAAACATGCCAAAAATATTTTTGGGGTACCAGAGCGCCACCTATTGGACAAAATTCAAAAAATTTTCTGTGATTGTAGATGTCACGATGACTGATATGAATTGTAATTTTCTGTATAGAATATGTATTTTTCATGAGTAAAAGGGCGAAAATTTTTAAAGCCTATAAGCCACGCCCACTTTTTAATCATTTTCAAAATATAGCTTAAGGGTCCGACGATTAACATATGTGCCAAGTTCTGTGGAAATCCATCAAGCCGTTTAGCTGAAACAAACTTTTTGACTCTTTAGCGCCCCCTATTGGTGAATCCAAACAAAATGGGGTAGATAGGACTTACCGCTCATACTTTGTAAGGTTCTAGAGTCTCATCAATTTATTTTGAGAAATGGTGAAGATATCATCAATTAACACATGTGCTAGCTAGCGCACTGATTTTGACATGGTGTCATTAGCCCAATTTTCAATATTTCTGCATTTTTCTTCATCACAACAACTTAGCCTAGTCCATAGATCACATGTACGAAGTTTGAAGTTGATTCGACGAAAAATGTCGAATAGGTGATTAAAACTAAGTTTTGCATTTTTTGCGATCTAGCAAAAAATCTAGTTAGGCGGAAATGGGCGTGGCCAATACAAAAAAGATGGAGAATCAATCAAGGATCATGTGCATATAAAGTTTTTGACTGTAGGACCTACGGTTTGGGAGCTAGTAGCTGAAACGTGTTGACCTCTGCAATAGCGCCACCTAGGTGACCCGGGGTCCAAATTTTCGAATCTGAGTAGCGGTCAGGATTTTCTATCAGACTGCCATGTCAGATTTTTCCTTGCAATTTCAGGCTCTTGCGCCCATACAGACACAGCGGAGAAGAATAATAATAATAAATAATAAATAATAAATAATGAAAAATCCGTAGAAAAACAATAGGGTTCCCTGCCCTTTGGGCTTGGAACCCTAATAATAAATAATAAATAATGAAAAATCCGTAGAAAAACAATAGGGTTCCCTGCCCTTTGGGCTTGGAACCCTAACTAGAACTGCAAGCAGTTATCAACGGGTTCCAAGCCCCCAGCGCCAGTCGTCCACCCGGCCCCGCCCTCAACTTCGCCAGTCCTCACGCGGTCCCGCCCCAAAAACACGTTCTCCCGCCGGCGTCCCGTCAGCTCACTTCAACCGGCGCAATGAAAGTAACACTCAGGATACCTCATTAAACCTGCAAAGCCTATCCACATATCTTTCAGAGGCATGGCTGACTTCTCAATCGTGGTTACAATGGAATTCCACTGTTTCCTTACTAAAGAACGTGAAGATTTAATGAGTGAGATTATCAAACAATAATCTATACATGAACAGAATATTATAAATAACATAAATACTTGATAATGTCTTTAGATTTAAAAGATTTTCAACAAAAACTATAAGTTTCACTTTGTGACTCACTGATCAAATGATTTCAAAAAATCCTGAAAAATACATATATCATCTTAAAATTACCAAAATATTCTCACGCAGCAAGGTTAACATGCGGAATAATATGCTGTTGTTTTTAAATCAGTAGATTCAAAGCTTTTTTGAAGAAAAATTGGTAAATATAACTATAAGGATCACAGCCAAAATTTTAATATTCATAAAAAAATAGTGCTACTTTGTAAAATTAGAAGAATAATTTCAGATCACCATAGGTACATGTGGACTGTTATGAATGGTTTATATTTACTGTATACCTAAAAACCTTTCTAACAAAATGTATTTACGTTTTTGTCCACCTGTACAGAAAAACTGGCAAAAAGTTAAAAATTCATTAAAAATCAATGCTTTTGTACAAAAATGTCAAAATATTCCCAGATTGCCTCTGTGATGAGTGTATTGTGCTCATATTTTTGTAAGGAACATAATTGTTAAACTTTTCTTACAATAAAATAATATTTGCATTAGTGGCTGTAAACAAAAATTTGTCCTATAATTAAACACAAGGGGGAGCTCAAATCAAGACGACATTTTTTTTATTTCATAAACCACCTAAGAGTGACCTTTGTGCCAAATTTCAACAAGATTGTGAAAAGAGAATTTGCGCTACAATTGCTAGCCTAAAAATGTATTTTCGTAAATTTAAAGCGCAAACCTCTTCGTGGAGCTGTGGTTTTCATGATCTAAGCTCTAGCCTACGCAGTTAACCGAACCTGAAAATCTTAGCCTCTTACATGCAAATAATGATTTTTAGGAAATTTTTCAAATTTGAAATTTTAAATGAACATAAACCACGCCCACTTTGATCAATCATTACCATATTGATAATGTAGTCTTAAGACTCTATAGGGATGACAACCACTAAGTTTCGTGCAGATCCATTAAGCCAGTTCAGCAGTATAATTTCTTCCTAGTTATAGCGCCCCCTGTTGTTGAATCAAGCTGAAAATCAAGATATACACTTGAATTGACCTTAGGTATGACTGTTATGAACAGCTTTGAAAAATGTCAAAATCTAGTGAAGTTATGCTAAAAAAACTTTTTCATTCCCAAAAAATTATTTTAAAAAATCATATAAAAACAAATAAGCAAATTATACAAAATCCCTTCACAACTTTCGGTCAGCTGCTCCTCCTCTCTTGTCAGGGAATGTTGTGATGTGATTGAGTTTGTCGGCCGGGAGGAGTTAACGAAAGTACGTTTGACTTACTATGCAAATTTCTACTAATTAGCATAAGTTTAAAACATTTTTTAAAATACTCATCTTAATTTGACTGACTCAATGAACATACTGGATGAGAACATTTGCTTTTTTACTAAAACATTGAGGAGAAACATGCCAAAACCATTTTTTGGGTACAACAGCGCCACCTATTGGACAAAATTCCAATTTCTTTCTGTGATTGTAGATGTCACTATGACTGAAATGATTTCTAAGTTTCTGTACAAAATATGTATTTTTCATGAGTTAAAGGGCGAAATTTTTTAAAGCCTATAAGCCACGCCCACTTTTTAATCATTTTCAAAATTTAGCTTAAGGCTCCGATGATTAACATATCTGCCAAGTTCTGTGAAAATCCATCCAGCCGTTTCGCTCAAACAAACTTTTTGACTCTTAAGCGCCCCCTATGGGTGAATCCAAACAAAATCGAGTATATAGGGCTTACCGCTCATACTTTGTAAGGGTCTAGAGTCTCATCATTTTTTCTTGAACAATGGTGGAGATATCATCAATTAGCACATGTGCTAGCTAGCTCACAGAATTTGACATTGTGTCATTAGCCCAATTTTCAATATTTTCGCGTGTTTCTTCATCACCACAACTTATCTTAGTCCGTAGATCATATGTACGAAGTTTGAAGTTGATTCGACGAAAAATGACGAATAGGTGATTAAAACTATGTTTTGTGTTTTTTGCGATCTAGCAAAAAATCTAGTTAGGCGGAAATGGGCGTGGCCAATACAAACGACATGCAGAATCATCCAAGGATCATGTACATATAAAGTTTTTGACTGTAGGACCTACGGTTTGGGAGCTAGTAGCTGAAACGTGTTCACCTCCGCAATAGCGCCACCTAGGTGATTCGGGGTCCAAATTTTCGAATCTGAGTAGCGGTCAGGATTTTCTATCAGACTGCCTTGTCAGATTTTTTCTGGCAATTTCAGGCTCCTGCCCCCATACAGTATTAGCGGAGAAGAATAATAAATAATAATAAATAATAATAAATAATGAAAAATCCGTAGAAAAACAATAGGGTTCCCTGCCCTTTGGGCTTGGAACCCTAATAATAATAAATAATGAAAAATCCGTAGAAAAACAATAGGGTTCCCTGCCCTTTGGGCTTGGAACCCTAATAATAATAAACTAGAACTGCAAGCAGTTATCAACGGGTTCCAAGCCACCAGCGCCAGTCGCCCACCCGCCCCGCCCTCAACTTCGCCAGTCCTCACGCGGTGCCGCCCCAAAAACACGTTCTCCCGCCGGCGTCCCGTCAGCTCACTTCAACCGGAGCAATGAAAGTAACACTCAGGATACGTCATCAAACCTCTAAAGCCTATACACATATCTTTCAGAGGCATGGCTGACTTCTCAATGGTGATTACAATGGAATTCCACTGTTTCCTTATTAAAGAACGTGAAGATTTAATGAGTGAGATTATCAAACAATAATCTATAAATCAACAGAATATCACAAATAACATAAATACTTGATAATGTCTTTAGATTTAAAAGATTTTCAACAAAAACTATGAGTTTCATTTTGTGACTTACTGACCAAATGTTTTAAAAAATCATGAAAAATACATAAATCATCATAAAATTACCAAAATATTCTCACATGGCAGTGTTAACATGCTGAATAATATGATGTTGTTTTTAAATCAGTAGACTCAAAGCTTTTTTGAAGAAAAATCGGTAAATATAACTGTAAGGCTCACAGTCAAAATTAAAATATTCATAAAAAAATAATGCTACTTTCTAAAATTAATAGAAAAATCTCAGATCACCATAGGCACATGTGGAATGTTATAAATGTTTTTTATTTACTTTGTACCTAAGAAAAACTTTCTAACAAAAAATAGTTACTTTTTGTCCAACTATACAAAAAACTGGCAAAAAGTAAAAAATTCATTAAAAATCAATGCTTTTGTACAAAAATCTCAAAATATTCCCAGATTTTCTCTGTGATGTGTCTATTGTGCTCATATTTTTGTAAAGATCATAATTGTTAAACTTCTCTTACAATAAAATAATATTTGCATTAGTGGCTTTAGACAAAAATATGTCCTATAATTAAACACAAGGGGGAGCTCAAATCCAGACGACATTTTTTTTGTTTCATAAACCACCTAAGAGTGAACTTTGTGCCAAATTACAAGAAGATTGTGAGAATAGAATTTGCGCTACAATTGCTAGCCTAAAAATGTATTTTCATAAATATAAAGCGCAAACCTCTATGTGGAGCTGCGGCTTTCGTGGCATAAGCTCTAGCCTATCCAGTTAACACAATCTGGAAATCTTAGCCTCTTACATGCAAATAATGATTTTTAGGAAATTTTTCAAATTTGACATTTTAAATGATCATAAACCACGCCCACTTTGATCAATCATTACCATATTGATAATGTAGTCTTAAGACTCTATAGTGATGACAACCACTAAGTTTCGTGCAGATCCATTTAGCCGGTTCAGCAGTATAATTTCGTCCCAGTTATAGCGCCCCCTATTGTTTAATCAAGGTGAAAATCAAGACATACACTTGAATTGACCTTAGGTTTGACTGTTATGAACAGTTTTGAAAAATGTCCAAATATTTTGAAGTTATGCTAAAAAAACTTTTTCATTCCCCAAAAAATATTTCAAAAATTCATATTTAAAAAAGTAAGCAAATTATCCAAAATCCCTTCAGATCGTTTGGTCAGCCGCTCTTCCTCTCTTGTCAGGCAAAGTTGTGATGTGATTGGGTTTGACGGCCGGGAGGAGTTAACGAAAGTACGTTTGACTTACTATGCAAATTTCTACTAATTAGCATAAGTTTAAAACATTTTTAAAATACTCATCTTAATTTGACTGAGGCAATGAACATACTGGATGAGACCATTTGCTTGTTTACTAAAATGTTGAGGAGAAAAATGCCAAAAACATTTTTGGGGTACAACAGCGCCAACTATTGGACAAACTTCAAACTTTTTTCTGTGATTGTAGATGTCACTATGACTGATATAATTTGTAACTTTCTGTATAGAATATGTATTTTTCATCAGTTAAAGGGCAAAAAATTTTAAAGCCTATAAGCCACGCCCACTTTTTAATCATTTTCAAAATATAGCTTAAGGGTCCAATGATTAACATATGTGCCAAGTTCTGTGGAAATCCATCAAGCCGTTTAGCTCAAACTAACTTTTTGACTCTTTAGCGCCCCCTTTTGGTGAATCCAAACAAAATGGGGAAGGTAGGGCTTACCGCTCATACTTCATAAGGGTCTAGAGTCTCATCACTTTATCTTGAGATATGGTGAAGATATCATCAATTAGCACATGTGCTAGCTAGCGCACTGATTTTGACATGGTGTCATTAGCCCAATTTTCAATATTTCTGCGTTTTTCTGCATCACAACAACTTATCTTAGTCCATAGATCATATGTACGAAGTTTGAAGTTGATTCGACGAAAAATGACGAATAGGTGATTAAAAGTAAGTTTTGCATTTTTTGCGATCTAGCAAAAAATCTAGTTAGGCGGAAATGGGCGTGGCCAATACAAAAAAGATGGGGAACCATCCAAGGATCATGTACATATAAAGTTTTTGACTGTAGGACCTACGGTTTGGGAGCTAGTAGCTGAAACGTGTTGACCTCCGCAATAGCGCCACCTAGGTGACGCGGGGTCCAAATTTTCGAATCTGAGTAGCGGTCAGGATTTTCTATCAGACTGCCATGTCAGATTTTCCCTGGCAATTTCAGGCTCTTGCGCCCATATAGTTTTACCGGAGAAGAATAATAATAAATAATAACTAGAACTGCAAGCAGTTATCAACGGGTTCCAAGCCCCCAGCGCCAGTCGCCCACCCGGCCCCGCCCTCACCTTCGCCAGTCCTCACGCGCTCCCGCCCCAAAAACACGTTCTCCCGCCGGCGTCCCGTCAGCTCACTTCAACCGGCGCAATGAAAGTAACACTCAGGATACGTCATTAAACCTGCAAATCCTATACACATCTTTCAGAGGCATGGCTGACTTCTCAATCGTGATTACAATGGAATTCCACTGTTTCCTTATTAAAGAACGTGAAGATTTAATGAGTGAGATTATCAAACAATAATCTATACATCAACAGAATATTACAAACAACATAAATACTTGATAATGTCTTTAGATTTAATTGATTTTCAACAAAAACAATGAGTTTCATTTTGTGACTTACTGACCAAATGTTTCAAAAAATCATGAAAAATACATAACTCATCATAAAATTACCAAAATATTCTCACATGGCAGTGTTGACATGTGGAATAATATGATGTTGTTTTTAAATCAGTAGACTCAAAGCTTTTTTGAAGAAAAATCAGTAAATATAACTGTAAGGGTCACAGTCAAAATTAAAATATTCATAAAAAAATAGTGCTACTTTCTAAAATTTATAGAAAAATCTCAGATCACCATAGGTACATGTTGAATGTTGTAATTGGTTTATATTTACTGTATACCTAAAAAACTTTCTAACAAAAATTAATTACGTTGTTGTCCAACTATACAGAAAAACTGGCAAAAAGTTAAAAAATCATTAAAAATCAATGTTTTCGTACAAAAATCTCAAAATATTCCGAGATTGCCTCTGTGATGTGAGAATTCTTTTTATATTTTTGTTGGGGTCATAAATGTAAAATTGTACCTACAATAAAATAATATTTGCGTTAGTTGCTGTAGACAAAAATATGTCCTATAATTAAACACAAGGGGGAGCTCAAATCAAGACGACATTTTTTTTTGTTTCATAAACCATCTAAGAGTGAACTTTATGGCAAATGTCAAGAAGATTGTGAAAACAGAATTTGCGCTACAATTGCTAGCCTAAAAATGTATTTTTGTAAATTTAAAGCGCAAACATCTTCGTGGAGCTGCGGTTTTCAATATCTAAGCTCATGGCTATCCAGTTAACATAATCTGGAAAACGTAGCTTCTTACATGAAAATAATGATTTTTAGGAAATTTTTCAAATTTGAAATTTTAAATGATCATAAACCACGCCCACATTGATCAATCATTACCATATTGATAATGTAGTCTTAAGACTCTACAATGATGACAACCACTAAGTTTCGTGCAGATCCATTTAACCAGGTCAGCAGTATAATGTATTGCTATTTATAGCGCCCCCTATTGTTTAATCAAGGTGAAAATCAAGACATACACTTGAATTGACCTTAGTTTTGAGTGTTATGAACAGCTTTGAAAAATGTCCAAATATTTTGAAGTTATGCTAAAAAAACTTTTTCATTCCCCAAAAAATATTTAAAAAATTCATATTTAAAAAAGTAAGAAAATTATCCAAAATCCCTTCAGATCGTTTGGTCAGCCGCTCCTCCTCTCTTGTCAGGCAAAGTTGTGATGTGATTGGGTTTGACGGCCGGGAGGAGTTAACGAAAGTACGTTTGACTTACTATGCAAATTTCTACTAATTAGCATAAGTTTAAAACATTTTTTAAAATACTCATCTTAATTTGACTGAGTCAATGAACATACTGGATGAGACCATTTGCTTGTTTACTAAAATATTGAGGAGAAAAATGCCAAAAACATTTTTGGGGTACAACAGCGCCAACTATTGGACAAACTTCAAACTTTTTTCTGTGATTGTAGATGTCACTATGACTGATATAATTTGTAACTTTCTGTATAGAATATGTATTTTTCATCAGTTAAAGGGCAAAAAATTTTAAAGCCTATAAGCCACGCCCACTTTTTAATCATTTTCAAAATATAGCTTAAGGGTCCAATGATTAACATATGTGCCAAGTTCTGTGGAAATCCATCAAGCCGTTTAGCTCAAACTAACTTTTTGACTCTTTAGCGCCCCCTTTTGGTGAATCCAAACAAAATGGGGAAGGTAGGGCTTACCGCTCATACTTCATAAGGGTCTAGAGTCTCATCACTTTATCTTGAGATATGGTGAAGATATCATCAATTAGCACATGTGCTAGCTAGCGCACTGATTTTGACATGGTGTCATTAGCCCAATTTTCAATATCTCTGCGTTTTTCTGCATCACAACAACTTATCTTAGTCCATAGATCATATGTACGAAGTTTGAAGTTGATTCGACGAAAAATGACGAATAGGTGATTAAAACTAAGCTTTGCATTTTTTGCGATCTAGCAAAAAATCTAGTTAGGCGGAAATGGGCGTGGCCAATACAAAAAAGATGGGGAATCATCCAAGGATCATGTACATATAAAGTTTTTGACTGTAGGACCTACGGTTTGGGAGCTAGTAGCTGAAACGTGTTGACCTCCGCAATAGCGCCACCTAGGTGACGCGGGGTCCAAATTTTCGAATCTGAGTAGCGGTCAGGATTTTCTATCAGACTGCCATGTCAGATTTTCCCTGGCAATTTCAGGCTCTTGCGCCCATATACTTTTAGCGGAGAAGAATAATAATAAATAATAATAAATAATGAAAAATCCGTAGAAAAACAATAGGGTTCCCTGCCCTTTGGGCTTGGAACCCTAACTAGAACTGCAAGCAGTTATCAACGGGTTCCAAGCCCCCAGCGCCAGTCGCCCACCCGGCCCCGCCCTCACCTTCGCCAGTCCTCACGCGCTCCCGCCCCAAAAACACGTTCTCCCGCCGGCGTCCCGTCAGCTCACTTCAACCGGCGCAATGAAAGTAACACTCAGGATACGTCATTAAACCTGCAAATCCTATACACATCTTTCAGAGGCATGGCTGACTTCTCAATCGTGATTACAATGGAATTCCACTGTTTCCTTATTAAAGAACGTGAAGATTTAATGAGTGAGATTATCAAACAATAATCTATACATCAACAGAATATTACAAACAACATAAATACTTGATAATGTCTTTAGATTTAATTGATTTTCAACAAAAACAATGAGTTTCATTTTGTGACTTACTGACCAAATGTTTCAAAAAATCATGAAAAATACATAACTCATCATAAAATTACCAAAATATTCTCACATGGCAGTGTTGACATGTGGAATAATATGATGTTGTTTTTAAATCAGTAGACTCAAAGCTTTTTTGAAGAAAAATCAGTAAATATAACTGTAAGGGTCACAGTCAAAATTAAAATATTCATAAAAAAATAGTGCTACTTTCTAAAATTTATAGAAAAATCTCAGATCACCATAGGTACATGTTGAATGTTGTAATTGGTTTATATTTACTGTATACCTAAAAAACTTTCTAACAAAAATTAATTACGTTGTTGTCCAACTATACAGAAAAACTGGCAAAAAGTTAAAAAATCATTAAAAATCAATGTTTTCGTACAAAAATCTCAAAATATTCCGAGATTGCCTCTGTGATGTGAGAATTCTTTTTATATTTTTGTTGGGGTCATAAATGTAAAATTGTACCTACAATAAAATAATATTTGCGTTAGTTGCTGTAGACAAAAATATGTCCTATAATTAAACACAAGGGGGAGCTCAAATCAAGACGACATTTTTTTTTGTTTCATAAACCATCTAAGAGTGAACTTTATGGCAAATGTCAAGAAGATTGTGAAAACAGAATTTGCGCTACAATTGCTAGCCTAAAAATGTATTTTTGTAAATTTAAAGCGCAAACATCTTCGTGGAGCTGCGGTTTTCAATATCTAAGCTCATGGCTATCCAGTTAACATAATCTGGAAAACGTAGCTTCTTACATGAAAATAATGATTTTTAGGAAATTTTTCAAATTTGAAATTTTAAATGATCATAAACCACGCCCACATTGATCAATCATTACCATATTGATAATGTAGTCTTAAGACTCTACAATGATGACAACCACTAAGTTTCGTGCAGATCCATTTAACCAGGTCAGCAGTATAATGTATTGCTATTTATAGCGCCCCCTATTGTTTAATCAAGGTGAAAATCAAGACATACACTTGAATTGACCTTAGTTTTGAGTGTTATGAACAGCTTTGAAAAATGTCCAAATATTTTGAAGTTATGCTAAAAAAACTTTTTCATTCCCCAAAAAATATTTAAAAAATTCATATTTAAAAAAGTAAGAAAATTATCCAAAATCCCTTCAGATCGTTTGGTCAGCCGCTCCTCCTCTCTTGTCAGGCAAAGTTGTGATGTGATTGGGTTTGACGGCCGGGAGGAGTTAACGAAAGTACGTTTGACTTACTATGCAAATTTCTACTAATTAGCATAAGTTTAAAACATTTTTTAAAATACTCATCTTAATTTGACTGAGTCAATGAACATACTGGATGAGACCATTTGCTTGTTTACTAAAATATTGAGGAGAAAAATGCCAAAAACATTTTTGGGGTACAACAGCGCCAACTATTGGACAAACTTCAAACTTTTTTCTGTGATTGTAGATGTCACTATGACTGATATAATTTGTAACTTTCTGTATAGAATATGTATTTTTCATCAGTTAAAGGGCAAAAAATTTTAAAGCCTATAAGCCACGCCCACTTTTTAATCATTTTCAAAATATAGCTTAAGGGTCCAATGATTAACATATGTGCCAAGTTCTGTGGAAATCCATCAAGCCGTTTAGCTCAAACTAACTTTTTGACTCTTTAGCGCCCCCTTTTGGTGAATCCAAACAAAATGGGGAAGGTAGGGCTTACCGCTCATACTTCATAAGGGTCTAGAGTCTCATCACTTTATCTTGAGATATGGTGAAGATATCATCAATTAGCACATGTGCTAGCTAGCGCACTGATTTTGACATGGTGTCATTAGCCCAATTTTCAATATCTCTGCGTTTTTCTGCATCACAACAACTTATCTTAGTCCATAGATCATATGTACGAAGTTTGAAGTTGATTCGACGAAAAATGACGAATAGGTGATTAAAACTAAGCTTTGCATTTTTTGCGATCTAGCAAAAAATCTAGTTAGGCGGAAATGGGCGTGGCCAATACAAAAAAGATGGGGAATCATCCAAGGATCATGTACATATAAAGTTTTTGACTGTAGGACCTACGGTTTGGGAGCTAGTAGCTGAAACGTGTTGACCTCCGCAATAGCGCCACCTAGGTGACGCGGGGTCCAAATTTTCGAATCTGAGTAGCGGTCAGGATTTTCTATCAGACTGCCATGTCAGATTTTCCCTGGCAATTTCAGGCTCTTGCGCCCATATACTTTTAGCGGAGAAGAATAATAATAAATAATAAACTAGAACTGCAAGCAGTTATCAACGGGTTCCAAGCCCCCAGCGCCAGTCGCCCACCCGGCCCCGCCCTCACCTTCGCCAGTCCTCACGCGGTCCCGCCCCAAAAACACGTTCTCCCGCCGGCGTCCTGTCAGCTCACTTCAACCGGCGCAATGAAAGTAACACTCAGGATACGTCGTTAAACCTGCAAATCCTATACACATCTTTCAGAGGCATGGCTGACTTCTCAATCGTGATTACAATGGAATTCCACTGTTTCCTTATTAAAGAACGTGAAGATTTAATGAGTGAGATTATCAAACAATAATCTATACATCAACAGAATATTACAAACAACATAAATACTTGATAATGTCTTTAGATTTAATTGATTTTCAACAAAAACAATGAGTTTCATTTTGTGACTTACTGACCAAATGTTTCAAAAAATCATGAAAAATACATAACTCATCATAAAATTACAAAAATATTCTCACATGGCAGTGTTGACATGTGGAATAATATGATGTTGTTTTTAAATCAGTAGACTCAAAGCTTTTTTGAAGAAAAATCAGTAAATATAACTGTAAGGGTCACAGTCAAAATTAAAATATTCATAAAAAAATAGTGCTACTTTCTAAAATTTATAGAAAAATCTCAGATCACCATAGGTACATGTTGAATGTTGTAATTGGTTTATATTTACTGTATACCTAAAAAACTTTCTAACAAAAATTAATTACGTTGTTGTCCAACTATACAGAAAAACTGGCAAAAAGTTAAAAAATCATTAAAAATCAATGCTTTCGTACAAAAATCTCAAAATATTCCGAGATTGCCTTTGTGATGTGAGAATTCTTTTTATATTTTTGTTGGGGTCATAAATGTAAAATTGTACCTACAATAAAATAATATTTGCGTTAGTTGCTGTAGACAAAAATATGTCCTATAATTAAACACAAGGGGGAGCTCAAATCAAGACGACATTTTTTTTTGTTTCATAAACCACCTAAGAGTGAACTTTATGGCAAATGTCAAGAAGATTGTGAAAACAGAATTTGCGCTACAATTGCTAGCCTAAAAATGTATTTTTGTAAATTTAAAGCGCAAACATCTTCGTGGAGCTGCGGTTTTCAATATCTAAGCTCATGGCTATCCAGTTAACATAATCTGGAAAACGTAGCTTCTTACATGAAAATAATGATTTTTAGGAAATTTTTCAAATTTGAAATTTTAAATGATCATAAACCACGCCCACATTGATCAATCATTACCATATTGATAATGTAGTCTTAAGACTCTACAATGATGTCAACCACTAAGTTTCGTGCAGATCCATTTAACCAGGTCAGCAGTATAATGTATTGCTATTTATAGCGCCCCCTATTGTTTAATCAAGGTGAAAATCAAGACATACACTTGAATTGACCTTAGGTTTGACTGTTATGAACAGCTTTGAAAAATGTCCAAATATTTTGAAGTTATGCTAAAAAAACTTTTTCATTCCCCAAAAAATATTTAAAAAATTCATATTTAAAAAAGTAAGAAAATTATCCAAAATCCCTTCAGATCGTTTGGTCAGCCGCTCCTCCTCTCTTGTCAGGCAAAGTTGTGATGTGATTGGGTTTGACGGCCGGGAGGAGTTAACGAAAGTACGTTTGACTTACTATGCAAATTTCTACTAATTAGCATAAGTTTAAAACATTTTTTAAAATACTCATCTTAATTTGACTGAGTCAATGAACATACTGGATGAGACCATTTGCTTGTTTACTAAAATATTGAGGAGAAAAATGCCAAAAACATTTTTGGGGTACAACAGCGCCAACTATTGGACAAACTTCAAACTTTTTTCTGTGATTGTAGATGTCACTATGACTGATATAATTTGTAACTTTCTGTATAGAATATGTATTTTTCATCAGTTAAAGGGCAAAAAATTTTAAAGCCTATAAGCCACGCCCACTTTTTAATCATTTTCAAAATATAGCTTAAGGGTCCAATGATTAACATATGTGCCAAGTTCTGTGGAAATCCATCAAGCCGTTTAGCTCAAACTAACTTTTTGACTCTTTAGCGCCCCCTTTTGGTGAATCCAAACAAAATGGGGAAGGTAGGGCTTACCGCTCATACTTCATAAGGGTCTAGAGTCTCATCACTTTATCTTGAGATATGGTGAAGATATCATCAATTAGCACATGTGCTAGCTAGCGCACTGATTTTGACATGGTGTCATTAGCCCAATTTTCAATATTTCTGCGTTTTTCTGCATCACAACAACTTATCTTAGTCCATAGATCATATGTACGAAGTTTGAAGTTGATTCGACGAAAAATGACGAATAGGTGATTAAAACTAAGCTTTGCATTTTTTGCGATCTAGCAAAAAATCTAGTTAGGCGGAAATGGGCGTGGCCAATACAAAAAAGATGGGGAATCATCCAAGGATCATGTACATATAAAGTTTTTGACTGTAGGACCTACGGTTTGGGAGCTAGTAGCTGAAACGTGTTGACCTCCGCAATAGCGCCACCTAGGTGACGCGGGGTCCAAATTTTTGAATCTGAGTAGCGGTCAGGATTTTCTATCGGACTGCCATGTCAGATTTTCCCTGACAATTTCAGGCTCTTGCGCCCATATAGTTTTAGCGGAGAAGAATAATAATAAATAATAAATAATGAAAAATCCGTAGAAAAACAATAGGGTTCCCTGCCCTTTGGGCTTGGAACCCTAATAATGAAAAATCCGTAGAAAAACAATAGGGTTCCCTGCCCTTTGGGCTTGGAACCCTAATAAATAATGAAAAATCCGTAGAAAAACAATAGGGTTCCCTGCCCTTTGGGCTTGGAACCCTAATAACTAGAACTGCAAGCAGTTATCAACGGGTTCCAAGCCCCCAGCGCCAGTCGCCCACCCGGCCCCGCCCTCACCTTCGCCAGTCCTCACGCGGTCCCGCCCCAAAAACACGTTCTCCCGCCGGCGTCCCGTCAGCTCACTTCAACCGGCGCAATGAAAGTAACACTCAGGATACGTCATTAAACCTGCAAATCCTATACACATCTTTCAGAGGCATGGCTGACTTCTCAATCGTGATTACAATGGAATTCCACTGTTTCCTTATTAAAGAACGTGAAGATTTAATGAGTGAGATTATCAAACAATAATCTATACATCAACAGAATATTACAAACAACATAAATACTTGATAATGTCTTTAGATTTAATTGATTTTCAACAAAAACAATGAGTTTCATTTTGTGACTTACTGACCAAATGTTTCAAAAAATCATGAAAAATACATAACTCATCATAAAATTACCAAAATATTCTCACATGGCAGTGTTGACATGTGGAATAATATGATGTTGTTTTTAAATCAGTAGACTCAAAGCTTTTTTGAAGAAAAATCAGTAAATATAACTGTAAGGGTCACAGTCAAAATTAAAATATTCATAAAAAAATAGTGCTACTTTCTAAAATTTATAGAAAAATCTCAGATCACCATAGGTACATGTTGAATGTTGTAATTGGTTTATATTTACTGTATACCTAAAAAACTTTCTAACAAAAATTAATTACGTTGTTGTCCAACTATACAGAAAAACTGGCAAAAAGTTAAAAAATCATTAAAAATCAATGCTTTCGTACAAAAATCTCAAAATATTCCGAGATTGCCTCTGTGATGTGAGAATTCTTTTTATATTTTTGTTGGGGTCATAAATGTAAAATTGTACCTACAATAAAATAATATTTGCGTTAGTTGCTGTAGACAAAAATATGTCCTATAATTAAACACAAGGGGGAGCTCAAATCAAGACGACATTTTTTTTTGTTTCATAAACCACCTAAGAGTGAACTTTATGGCAAATGTCAAGAAGATTGTGAAAACAGAATTTGCGCTACAATTGCTAGCCTAAAAATGTATTTTTGTAAATTTAAAGCGCAAACATCTTCGTGGAGCTGCGGTTTTCAATATCTAAGCTCATGGCTATCCAGTTAACATAATCTGGAAAACGTAGCTTCTTACATGAAAATAATGATTTTTAGGAAATTTTTCAAATTTGAAATTTTAAATGATCATAAACCACGCCCACATTGATCAATCATTACCATATTGATAATGTAGTCTTAAGACTCTACAATGATGACAACCACTAAGTTTCGTGCAGATCCATTTAACCAGGTCAGCAGTATAATGTATTGCTATTTATAGCGCCCCCTATTGTTTAATCAAGGTGAAAATCAAGACATACACTTGAATTGACCTTAGGTTTGACTGTTATGAACAGCTTTGAAAAATGTCCAAATATTTTGAAGTTATGCTAAAAAAACTTTTTCATTCCCCAAAAAATATTTAAAAAATTCATATTTAAAAAAGTAAGAAAATTATTCAAAATCCCTTCAGATCTTATGGTCAGCCGCTCCTCCTCTCTTGTCAGGCAAAGTTGTGATGTGATTGGGTTTGACGGCCGGGAGGAGTTAACGAAAGTACGTTTGACTTACTATGCAAATTTCTACTAATTAGCATAAGTTTAAAACATTTTTTAAAATACTCATCTTAATTTGACTGAGTCAATGAACATACTGGATGAGACCATTTGCTTGTTTACTAAAATATTGAGGAGAAAAATGCCAAAAACATTTTTGGGGTACAACAGCGCCAACTATTGGACAAACTTCAAACTTTTTTCTGTGATTGTAGATGTCACTATGACTGATATAATTTGTAACTTTCTGTATAGAATATGTATTTTTCATCAGTTAAAGGGCAAAAAATTTTAAAGCCTATAAGCCACGCCCACTTTTTAATCATTTTCAAAATATAGCTTAAGGGTCCAATGATTAACATATGTGCCAAGTTCTGTGGAAATCCATCAAGCCGTTTAGCTCAAACTAACTTTTTGACTCTTTAGCGCCCCCTTTTGGTGAATCCAAACAAAATGGGGAAGGTAGGGCTTACCGCTCATACTTCATAAGGGTCTAGAGTCTCATCACTTTATCTTGAGATATGGTGAAGATATCATCAATTAGCACATGTGCTAGCTAGCGCACTGATTTTGACATGGTGTCATTAGCCCAATTTTCAATATTTCTGCGTTTTTCTGCATCACAACAACTTATCTTAGTCCATAGATCATATGTACGAAGTTTGAAGTTGATTCGACGAAAATTGACGAATAGGTGATTAAAACTAAGCTTTGCATTTTTTGCGATCTAGCAAAAAATCTAGTTAGGCGGAAATGGGCGTGGCCAATACAAAAAAGATGGGGAATCATCCAAGGATCATGTACATATAAAGTTTTTGACTGTAGGACCTACGGTTTGGGAGCTAGTAGCTGAAACGTGTTGACCTCCGCAATAGCGCCACCTAGGTGACGCGGGGTCCAAATTTTTGAATCTGAGTAGCGGTCAGGATTTTCTATCAGACTGCCATGTCAGATTTTCCCTGACAATTTCAGGCTCTTGCGCCCATATAGTTTTAGCGGAGAAGAATAATAATAAACTAGAACTGCAAGCAGTTATCAACGGGTTCCAAGCCCCCAGCGCCAGTCGCCCACCCGCCCCGCCCTCCACTTCGCCAGTCCTCACGCGGTCCCGCCCCAAAAACACGTTCTCCCGCCGGCGTCCCGTCAGCTCACTTCAACCGGCGCAATGAAAGTAACACTCAGGATACGTCATTAAACCGGCTAAGCCTATACACATATCTTTCAGAGGCATGGCTGACTTCTCAATCGTGATTACAATGGAATTCCACTGTTTCCTTATTAAAATACGTGAAGATTTAATGAGTGAGATTATTAAACAATAATCTATACATCAACAGAATGTTACAAATAACATAAATACTTGATAATGTGTTTAGATTTAATAGATTTTCAACAAAAACAATGAGTTTCATTTTGTGACTTGCTGACCAAATGTTTAAAAAAATCATGAAAAATACATAACTCATCCTAAAATTACCAAAATATTCTCACATGGCAGTGTTAACATGCGGAATAATATGATGTTGTTTTTAAATCAGTAGACTCAAAGCTTTTTTGAAGAAAAATTGGGAAATATAACTATAAAGGTCACAACAAAAATTCAAATATTCATAAAAAAATAGTGCTACTTTCTAAAATTTATAGAAAAATCTCAGATCACCATAGGTACATGTTGAATGTTGTAATTGGTTTATATTTACTGTATACCTAAAAAACTTTCTAACAAAAATTAATTACGTTGTTGTCCAACTATACAGAAAAACTGGCAAAAAGTTAAAAAATCATTAAAAATCAATGCTTTCGTACAAAAATCTCAAAATATTCCGAGATTGCCTCTGTGATGTGAGAATTCTTTTTATATTTTTGTTGGGGTCATAAATGTAAAATTGTACCTACAATAAAATAATATTTGCGTTAGTTGCTGTAGACAAAAATATGTCCTATAATTAAACACAAGGGGGAGCTCAAATCAAGACGACATTTTTTTGTTTCATAAACCACCTAAGAGTGAACTTTATGGCAAATGTCAAGAAGATTGTGAAAACAGAATTTGCGCTACAATTGCTAGCCTAAAAATGTATTTTTGTAAATTTAAAGCGCAAACATCTTCGTGGAGCTGCGGTTTTCAATATCTAAGCTCATGGCTATCCAGTTAACATAATCTGGAAAACGTAGCTTCTTACATGAAAATAATGATTTTTAGGAAATTTTTCAAATTTGAAATTTTAAATGATCATAAACCACGCCCACATTGATCAATCATTACCATATTGATAATGTAGTCTTAAGACTCTACAATGATGACAACCACTAAGTTTCGTGCAGATCCATTTAACCAGGTCAGCAGTATAATGTATTGCTATTTATAGCGCCCCCTATTGTTTAATCAAGGTGAAAATCAAGACATACACTTGAATTGACCTTAGGTTTGACTGTTATGAACAGCTTTGAAAAATGTCCAAATATTTTGAAGTTATGCTAAAAAAACTTTTTCATTCCCCAAAAAATATTTAAAAAATTCATATTTAAAAAAGTAAGAAAATTATCCAAAATCCCTTCAGATCGTTTGGTCAGCCGCTCCTCCTCTCTTGTCAGGAAAAGTTGTGATGTGATTGGGTTTGACGGCCGGGAGGAGTTAACGAAAGTACGTTTGACTTACTATGCAAATTTCTACTAATTAGCATAAGTTTAAAACATTTTTTAAAATACTCATCTTAATTTGACTGAGTCAATGAACATACTGGATGAGACCATTTGCTTGTTTACTAAAATATTGAGGAGAAAAATGCCAAAAACATTTTTGGGGTACAACAGCGCCAACTATTGGACAAATTTCAAACTTTTTTCTGTGATTGTAGATGTCACTATGACTGATATAATTTGTAACTTTCTGTATAGAATATGTATTTTTCATCAGTTAAAGGGCAAAAAATTTTAAAGCCTATAAGCCACGCCCACTTTTTAATCATTTTCAAAATATAGCTTAAGGGTCCAATGATTAACATATGTGCCAAGTTCTGTGGAAATCCATCAAGCCGTTTAGCTCAAACTAACTTTTTGACTCTTTAGCGCCCCCTTTTGGTGAATCCAAACAAAATGGGGAAGGTAGGGCTTACCGCTCATACTTCATAAGGGTCTAGAGTCTCATCACTTTATCTTGAGATATGGTGAAGATATCATCAATTAGCACATGTGCTAGCTAGCGCACTGATTTTGACATGGTGTCATTAGCCCAATTTTCGATATTTCTGCGTTTTTCTGCATCACAACAACTTATCTTAGTCCATAGATCATATGTACGAAGTTTGAAGTTGATTCGACGAAAAATGACGAATAGGTGATTAAAACTAAGCTTTGCATTTTTTGCGATCTAGCAAAAAATCTAGTTAGGCGGAAATGGGCGTGGCCAATACAAAAAAGATGGGGAATCATCCAAGGATCATGTACATATAAAGTTTTTGACTGTAGGACCTACGGTTTGGGAGCTAGTAGCTGAAACATGTTGACCTCCGCAATAGCGCCACCTAGGTGACGCGGGGTCCAAATTTTTGAATCTGAGTAGCGGTCAGGATTTTCTATCAGACTGCCATGTCAGATTTTCCCTGACAATTTCAGGCTCTTGCGCCCATATAGTTTTAGCGGAGAAGAATAATAATAAATAATAACTAGAACTGCAAGCAGTTATCAACGGGTTCCAAGCCCCCAGCGCCAGTCGCCCACCCGCCCCGCCCTCAACTTCGCCAGTCCTCACGCGGTCCCGCCCCAAAAACACGTTCTCCCGCCGGCGTCCCGTCAGCTCACTTCAACCGGCGCAATGAAAGTAACACTCAGGATACGTCATTAAACCTGCAAAGCCTATACACATATCTTTCAGAGGCATGGCTGACTTCTCAATCGTGATTACAATGGAATTCCACTGTTTCCTTATTAAAGAACGTAAAGATTTAATGAGTGAGATTATCAAACAATCATCTATACATCAACAGAATATTACAAATAACATAAAGACTTGATAATGTCTTTAGATTTAATAGATTTTCAACAAAAACAATGAGTTTCATTTTGTGACTTACTGATCAATTGTTTTAAAAAATCATGAAAAATACATAAATCATCATAAAATTACCAAAATATTCTCACATGGCAGTGTTAACATGCGGAATAATATGATGTTGTTTTTAAATCAGTTGACTCAAAGCTTTTTTGAAGAAAAATTAGGAAATATAACTATAAAGGTCACAACAAAAATTTAAATATTCATAAAAAAATAGTGCTACTTTCTATAATTAGGAGAAAAATCTCAGATCACCATAGGTACGTGTGGAATGTTGTAAATGGCTTATATTTACTGTATACCTAAAAAGTTTTCTAACAAAAATTAATTACGTTGTTGTCCAACTATACAGAAAAACTGGTAAAAAGTTAAAAATTAATTAAAAATCTATGCTTTTGTACAGAAATCTCAAAATATTCCCAGGTTGCCTCTGTGACGTGAGAATTCTTCTTATATTTTTGTTGGGGTCATAAATGTAAAACTGTACTTACAATAAAATAATATTTGCATTAGTGTCTGTAGACAAAAATATGTCCTAAAATTAAACACAAGGGGGAGCTCATATCAAGACGACATTTTTTTTGTTTCATAAACCACCTAAGAGTGAACTTTGTAGCAAATTACAAGAAGGTTGTGAGAACAGAATTTGCGCTACAATTGCTAGCCTAAAAATGTATTTTCATAAATATAAAGCGTAAACCTCAACATGGAGCTGCGGCTTTCGTGACATAAGCTCTAGCCTATCCAGCTAACACAATCTGGAAATCTTAGCCTCTTACATGCAAAGAATGATTTTTAGGAAATTTTTCAAATTTGAAATTTTAAATGATAATAAGCCACGCCCACTTTGATAAATCATTACCATATTGATAATGTAATCTTAAGACTCTATAGTGATGACAACCACTAAGTTTCGTGCAGATCCATTTAGCCAGTTCAGCAGTATAATTTCTTCCCAGTTATAGCGCCCCCTATTGTTTAATCAAGTTGAAAACCAGGACATACACTTGAATTGACCTTAGGTATGACTGTTATGAACAGCTTTGAAAAATGTCAAAATCTTTTGAAGTTACTCTAAAAAAACTTTTTCATTCTCCAAAATTTTTAAAAAAAAATCATATTAAAAAAAATAAGCAAATTATCCAAAATCCCTTCACATCTTTTGGTCAGCCGCTCCTCCTCTCTTGTCAGGGAAAGATGTGATGTGATTGAGTTTGACGGCCGGGAGGAGTTAACGAAAGTACGTTGGACTTACTATGCAAATTTCTACTAATTTGCATAAGTTTAAAACATTTTTTAAAATACTCATCTAAATTTGACTGACTCAATGAACATACTGGATGAGATCATTTGTTTTTTTACGAAAGTAATGGGGAGAAACATGCCAAAAATATTTTTGGGGTACCACAGCGCCACCTATTGGACAAAATTCAAAAAATTTTCTGTGATTGTAGATGTCATTATGACTGATATGAATTGTAATTTTCTGTATAGAATATGTATTTTTCAGGAGTAAATGGGCGAAAACGTTTAAAGCCTATTTATAGCCTATAAGCCACGCCCACTTTTTAATCATTTTCAAAATATAGCTTAAGGGTCCGATGATTAACATATGTGCCAAGTTCTGTGGAAATCCATCAAGCCGTTTAGCTGAAACAAACTTTTTGACTCTTTAGCGCCCCCTATTGGTGAATCCACAGAAAATCGGGTAGATAGGGCTTACCGCTCATACTTCATAAGGGTGTAGAGTCTCATCAATTTATCTTGAGAAATGGTGAAGATATCATCAATTACCACATGTGCTAGCTAGCACACTGATTTTGACATGGTGTCATTAGCCCAATTTTCAATATTTCTGCCTTTTTCTTCATCACCACAACTTATCTTAGTCCATAGATCATATGTACGAAGTTTGAAGTTGATTCGACGAAAAATGACGAATAGGTGATTAAAAGTAAGTTTTGAGTTTTTTGCGATCTAGCAAAAAATCTAGTTAGGCGGAAATGGGCGTGGCCAATACAAAAAAGATGGAGAATCATCCAAGGATCATGTACATATAAAGTTTATGACTGTAGGACCTACGGTTTGGGAGCTAGTAGCTGAAACGTGTTGACCTCCGCAATAGCGCCACCTAGGTGACGCGGGGTCCAAATTTTCGAATCTGAGTAGCGGTCAGGATTTTGTATCAGACTGCCATGTCAGATTTTTCCTGGCAATTTCTGGCTCCTGCCCCCATACAAACGTAGCGGAGAAGAATAATAAATAATAATGAAAAATCCGTAGAAAAACAATAGGGTTCCCTGCCCTTTGGGCTTGGAACCCTAATAAATAATGAAAAATCCGTAGAAAAACAATAGGGTTCCCTGCCCTTTGGGCTTGGAACCCTAATAACTAGAACTGCAAGCAGTTATCAACGGGTTCCAAGCCCCCAGCGCCAGTCGCCCACCCGGCCCCACCCTCACCTTCGCCAGTCCTCACGCGGTCCCGCCCCAAAAACACGTTCTCCCGCCGGCGTCCCGTCAGCTCACTTCAACCGGCGCAATGAAAGTAACACTCAGGATACGTCATTAAACCTGCAAATCCTATACACATCTTTCAGAGGCATGGCTGACTTCTCAATCGTGATTACAATGGAATTCCACTGTTTCCTTATTAAAGAACGTGAAGATTTAATGAGTGAGATTATCAAACAATAATCTATACATCAACAGAATATTACAAACAACATAAATACTTGATAATGTCTTTAGATTTAATTGATTTTCAACAAAAACAATGAGTTTCATTTTGTGACTTACTGACCAAATGTTTCAAAAAATCATGAAAAATACATAACTCATCATAAAATTACCAAAATATTCTCACATGGCAGTGTTGACATGTGGAATAATATGATGTTGTTTTTAAATCAGTAGACTCAAAGCTTTTTTGAAGAAAAATCAGTAAATATAACTGTAAGGGTCACAGTCAAAATTAAAATATTCATAAAAAAATAGTGCTACTTTCTAAAATTTATAGAAAAATCTCAGATCACCATAGGTACATGTTGAATGTTGTAATTGGTTTATATTTACTGTATACCTAAAAAACTTTCTAACAAAAATTAATTACGTTGTTGTCCAACTATACAGAAAAACTGGCAAAAAGTTAAAAAATCATTAAAAATCAATGCTTTCGTACAAAAATCTCAAAATATTCCGAGATTGCCTCTGTGATGTGAGAATTCTTTTTATATTTTTGTTGGGGTCATAAATGTAAAATTGTACCTACAATAAAATAATATTTGCGTTAGTTGCTGTAGACAAAAATATGTCCTATAATTAAACACAAAGGGGAGCTCAAATCAAGACAACATTTTTTTTGTTTCATAAACCACCTAAGAGTGAACTTTATGGCAAATGTCAAGAAGATTGTGAAAACAGAATTTGCGCTACAATTGCTAGCCTAAAAATGTATTTTTGTAAATTTAAAGCGCAAACCTCTTCGTGGAGCTGCGGTTTTCAATATCTAAGCTCATGGCTATCCAGTTAACATAATCTGGAAAACGTAGCTTCTTACATGAAAATAATGATTTTTAGGAAATTTTTCAAATTTGAAATTTTAAATGATCATAAACCACGCCCACATTGATCAATCATTACCATATTGATAATGTAGTCTTAAGACTCTACAATGATGACAACCACTAAGTTTCGTGCAGATCCATTTAACCAGGTCAGCAGTATAATGTATTGCTATTTATAGCGCCCCCTATTGTTTAATCAAGGTGAAAATCAAGACATACACTTGAATTGACCTTAGGTATGACTGTTATGAACAGCTTTGAAAAATGTCCAAATATTTTGAAGTTATGCTAAAAAAACTTTTTCATTCCCCAAAAAATATTTAAAAAATTCATATTTAAAAAAGTAAGAAAATTATCCAAAATCCCTTCAGGTCGTTTGGTCAGCCGCTCCTCCTCTCTTGTCAGGCAAAGTTGTGATGTGATTGGGTTTGACGGCCGGGAGGAGTTAACGAAAGTACGTTTGACTTACTATGCAAATTTCTACTAATTAGCATAAGTTTAAAACATTTTTTAAAATACTCATCTTAATTTGACTGAGTCAATGAACATACTGGATGAGACCATTTGCTTGTTTACTAAAATATTGAGGAGAAAAATGCCAAAAACATTTTTGGGGTACAACAGCGCCAACTATTGGACAAACTTCAAACTTTTTTCTGTGATTGTAGATGTCACTATGACTGATATAATTTGTAACTTTCTGTATAGAATATGTATTTTTCATCAGTTAAAGGGCAAAACATTTTAAAGCCTATAAGCCACGCCCACTTTTTAATCATTTTCAAAATATAGCTTAAGGGTCCAATGATTAACATATGTGCCAAGTTCTGTGGAAATCCATCAAGCTGTTTAGCTCAAACTAACTTTTTGACTCTTTAGCGCCCCCTTTTGGTGAATCCAAACAAAATGGGGAAGGTAGGGCTTACCGCACATACTTCATAAGGGTCTAGAGTCTCATCACTTTATCTTGAGATATGGTGAAGATATCATCAATTAGCACATGTGCTAGCTAGCGCACTGATTTTGACATGGTGTCATTAGCCCAATTTTCAATATTTCTGCGTTTTTCTGCATCACAACAACTTATCTTAGTCCATAGATCATATGTACGAAGTTTGAAGTTGATTCGACGAAAAATGACGAATAGGTGATTAAAACTAAGCTTTGCATTTTTTGCGATCTAGCAAAAAATCTAGTTAGGCGGAAATGGGCGTGGCCAATACAAAAAAGATGGGGAATCATCCAAGGATCATGTACATATAAAGTTTTTGACTGTAGGACCTACGGTTTGGGAGCTAGTAGCTGAAACGTGTTGACCTCCGCAATAGCGCCACCTAGGTGACGCGGGGTCCAAATTTTTGAATCTGAGTAGCGGTCAGGATTTTCTATCAGACTGCCATGTCAGATTTTCCCTGACAATTTCAGGCTCTTGCGCCCATATAGTTTTAGCGGAGAAGAATAATAATAAATAATAATAAATAATAAATAATGAAAAATCCGTAGAAAAACAATAGGGTTCCCTGCCCTTTGGGCTTGGAACCCTAACTAGAACTGCAAGCAGTTATCAACGGGTTCCAAGCCCCCAGCGCCAGTCGCCCACCCGCCCCGCCCTCAACTTTGCCAGTCCTCACGCGGTCCCGCCCCAAAAACACGTTCTCCCGCCAGCGTCCCGTCAGCTCACTTCAACCGGCGCAATGAAAGTAACACTCAGGATACGTCATTAAACCTGCAAAGCCTATACACACATCTTTCAGAGGCATGGCTGACTTCTCAACCGTGATTACAATGGAATTCCACTGTTTCCTTATTAAAGAACGTGAAGATTTAATGAGTGAGATTATCAAACAATGATCTATACATCAACAGAATATTACAAATAACATAAATACTTGATAATGTCTTTAGATTTAAAAGATTTTCAACAAAAACTACGAGTTTCATTTTGTGACTTACTGACCAAATGTTTTAAAAAATCATGAAAAATACATAAATCATCCTAAAATTACCAAAATATTCTCACATGGCAGTGTTAACATGCCGAATAATATGATGTTGTTTTTAAATCAGTAGACTCAAAGCTTTTTTGAAGAAAAATTGGGAAATATAACTATAAAGGTCACAACAAAAATTCAAATATTCATAAAAAAATAGTGCTACTTTCTAAAATTAGGAGAAAAATCTCAGATCACCATAGGTACATGTGGAATGTTGTAAATGGCTTATATTTACTGTATACCTAAAAAAAACTTTCTAACAAAAATTAATTACGTTGTTGTCCAACTATACAGAAAAACTGGTAAAAAGTTAAAAATTCATAAAAAATCTATGCTTTTGTACAGAAATCTCAAAATATTCCCAGGTTGCCTCTGTGATGTGAGAATTCTTCTTATATTTTTGTTGGGGTCATAAATGTAAAACTGTACTTACAATAAAATAATATTTGCATTAGTGGCTGTAGACAAAAATATGTCCTACAATTAAACACAAGGGGGAGCTCAAATCAATACGACATTTTTTTTCTTTCATAAACCACCTAAGAGTGAACTTTGTGGCAAATTACAAGAAGATTGTGAGAACAGAATTTGCGCTACAATTGCTAGCCTAAAAATGTATTTTCGTAAATATAAAGCGCAAACCTCTTCATGGAGCTGCGGCTTTCGTGACATAAGCTCTAGCCAATCCAGTTAACACAATCTGGAAATCTTAGCCTCTTACATGCAAATTGTGATTTTTAGGAAATTTTTCAAATTTGAAATTTTAAATGATCATAAACCACGCCCACTTTGATCAATCATTACCATATTGATAATGTAGTCTTAAGACTCTATAGTGATGACAACCACTAAGTTTCGTGCAGATCCATTTAGCTGGTTCAGCAATATAATTTCTTCCCAGTTATAGCGCCCCCTATTGTTTAATCAAGGTGAAAACCAGGACATACACTTGAATTGACCTTAGGTATGATTGTTATGAACAGCTTTGAAAAATGTCAAAGTCTTTTGAAGTTACGCTAAAAAAACTTTTTCATTCCCAAAAAATTATTTTAAAAAATCATATTAAAAAAAATAAGCTAATTATCCAAAATCCCTTCACATCTTTTGGTCAGCCGCTCCTCCTCTCTTGTCAGGGAAAGTTGTGATGTGATTGAGTTTGACGGCCGGGAGGAGTTAACGAAAGTACGTTGGACTTACTATGCAAATTTCTCTAATTTGCATAAGTTTAAAACATTTTTTAAAATACTCATCTAAATTTGACTGACTCAATGAACACACTGGATGAGATCATTTGTTTTTTTACGAAAGAAATGGGGAGAACCATGCCAAAAATATTTTTGGGGTACCACAGCGCCACCTATTGGACAAAATTCAAAAAAATTTCTGTGATTGTAGATGTCACTATGACTGATATGAATTGTAATTTTCTGTATAGAATATGTATTTTTCATGAGTAAAAGGGCGTAAATTTTTAAAGCCTATAAGCCACGCCCACTTTTTAATCATTTTCAAAATATAGCTTAAGGGTCCGATGATTAACATATATGCCAAGTTCTGTGGAAATCCATCAAGCCGTTTAGCTGAAACAAACTTTTTGACTCTTTAGCGCCCCCTATTGGTGAATCCAAACAAAATGGGGTAGGTAGGGCTTACCGCTCATACTTCATAAGGGTCTAGAGTCTCATCAATTTATCTTGAGAAATGGTCAAGATATCATCAATTACCACATGTGCTAGCTAGCGCACTGATTTTGACATGGTGTCATTAGCCCAATTTTCAATATTTCTGCATTTTTCTTCACCACAACAACTTACCTTAGTCCATAGATCACATGTACGAAGTTTGAAGTTGATTCGACGAAAAATGACGAATAGGTGATTAAAAGTAAGTTTTGCGTTTTTTGCGATCTAGCAAAAAATCTAGTTAGGCGGAAATGGGCGTGGCCAATACAAACTACGTGCAGAATTATCCAAGGATCATGTACATATAAAGTTTTTGACTGTAGGACCTATGGTTTGGGAGCTAGTAGCGGAAACGTGTTGACCTCCGCAATAGCGCCACCTAGGTGACGCGGGGTCCAAATTTTCGAATCTGAGTAGCGGTCAGGATTTTCTATCAGACTGCCATGTCAGATTTTCCCTGGCAATTTCAGGCTCTTGCGCCCATATAGTTTTAGCGGAGAAGAATAATGAATAATAAACTAGAACTGCAAGCAGTTATCAACGGGTTCCAAGCCCCCAGCGCCAGTCGACCACCCGGCCCCGCCCTCAACTTCGCCAGTCCTCACGCGGTCCCGCCCCAAAAACACGTTCTCCCGCCGGCGTCCCGTCAGCTCACTTCAACCGGCGCAATGAAAGTAACACTCAGGATACCTCATTAAACCTGCCAAGCCTATACACATATCTTTCAGAGGCATGGCTGACTTCTCATTCGTGATTACAATGGAATTCCACTGTTTCCTTATTAAAGAACGTGAAGATTTAATGAGTGAGATTATCAAACAAGGATATATACATCAACAGAATTTTACAAATAACATAAATACTTGATAATGTCTTTAGATTTAAAAGATTTTCAACAAAAACTATGAGTTTCATTTTGTGACTTACTGACCAAATGTTTTAAAAAATCATGAAAAATACATAAATCATCCTAAAATTACCAAAATATTCTCACATTGCAGTGTTAACATGCGGAATAATATGATGTTGTTTTTAAATCAGTAGACTCAAAGCCTTTTTGAAGAAAAATTGGGAAATATAACTATAAAGGTCCTAACAAAAAATAAAATATTTATAAAAAAATAGTGCTACTTTCTAAAATTAATAGAAAAATCTCAGATCACCATAGGTACATGTGGAATGTTATAAATGTTTTATATTTACTTTATACCTAAAAAAAACTTTCTAACAAAAATTAGTTACTTTTTGTCCAACTATACAAAAAAACTAGCAAAAAGTAAAAAATTCATTAAAAATCAATGCTTTTGTATAAAAATCTCAAAATATTCCCAGATTGCCTCTGTGGTGTGAGTATCCTGTTCATATTTTCAAAAGGATCATAAATGTTAAACTTTTATTATAATAAAATAATATTTGCATTAGTGGCTGTAAACAAAAATTAGTCCTATAATTAAACACAAGGGGGAGCTCAAATCAAGACGACATTTTTTTTGTTTCATAAACCACCTAAGAGTGAGCTTTGTGGCAAATTTCAAGAAGATTGTGAAAACAAAATTTGCGCTACAATTGCTAGCCTAAAAATGTATTTTTGTAAATTTAAAGCGCAAACGTCTTCGTGGAGCTGCGGTTTTCGTGATCTAAGCTCACAGCTACCCAGTTAACACATTCTGGAAATCTTAGCCTCTTACATGCAAATATTGATTTTTAGGAAATTTTTCAAATTTGAAATTTTTAATGATCATAAACCACGCCCACTTTGATCAATCATTACCATATTGATAATGTAGTCTTAAGAGTCTATAAAGATGACAACCACTAAGTTTCGTGCAGATCCATTTAGCCAGTTCAGCAGTATATTTTCTTCCTAGTTATAGCGCCCCCTGTTGTCGAATCAAGCTGAAAATCAAGATATACACTTGAATTGACCTTATGAATGGTGGTTATGAATAGCTTTGAAAAATGTCAAAATCTTTAGAAGTTATGCTAAAAAAACTTTTTCATTCAAAAAAAATTATTTAAAAAAATCATATAAAAACAAAGAAGCAAATTATCCAAAATCCCTTCACAACTTTTGGTCAGCCGCTCCTCCTCTCTTGTCAGGCCATGTTTGGATTTGATTGTGTTTGACGGCCGGGAGGAGTTAACGAAAGTACGTTTGACTTACTATGCAAATTTCTACTAATTAGCATAAGTTTAAATTATTTTTTAAAATACTCTTCTAAATTTGACTGACTCAATGAACATACTGGATGAGACCCTTTGTTTTTTTACGAAAGAAATGGGGAAAAACATGCCAAAAACTTTTTTGGTGTACAACAGCGCCACCTAATGGTCCAAATTCAAAGTTTTTTCTGCGATTGTAGATGTCAATATGACTGATAAGAATTGTAACTTTCTGTATAGAATATGTATTTTTCATGAGTAAAAGGGCGAAAATTTTTAAAGCCTATAAGCCACGCCCACTTTTTAATCATTTTCAAAATATAGCTTAAGGGTCCAATGATTAACATATATGCCAAGTTCTGTGGAAATCCATCTAGCCGTTTAGCTGAAACAAACTTTTTGGCTCTTTAGCGCCCCCTATTGATGAATCCAAACAAAATAGGGTAGATAGGGCTTACCACCCATACTTTGTAAGGGTCTAGAGTCTCATCACTTTATCTTGAAAAATGGTGGAGATATCACCAATTAACACATGTGCTAGCTAGCGCACTGATTTTGACATGGTGTCATTAGCCCAAATTTCAATATTTCTGCGTGTTTCTTCATCAGAACTACTTATCTTACACCATAGATCATATGTACGAAGTTTGAAGTTGATTCGACGAAAAATGTCGAATAGGTGATTAAAACTAAGTTTTGCATTTTTTGCGGTCTAGCAAAAAATCTAGTTAGGCGGAAATGGGCGTGGCCAATACAAAAAAGATGGAGAATCATCTAAGGATCATGTACATATAAAGTTTTTGACTGTAGGACCTACGGTTTGGGAGCTAGTAGCTGAAACGTGTTGACCTCTGCAATAGCGCCATCTAGGTGACTCGGGGTCCAAATTTTCAAATCTGAGTAGCGGTCAGGATTTTCTATCAGACTGCCATGTCAGATTTTCCCTGGCAATTTCAGGCTCCTGCCCCCATACATTTCAAGCGGAGAAGAATAATAATAAACTAGAACTGCAAGCAGTTATCAACGGGTTCCAAGCCCCCAGCGCCAGTCGCCCACCCGCCCCGCCCTCCACTTCGCCAGTCCTCACGCGGTCCCGCCCCAAAAACACGTTCTCCCGCCGGCGTCCCGTCAGCTCACTTCAACCGGCGCAACGAAAGTAACACTCAGGATACCTCATTAAACCTGCAAAGCCTATACACATATCTTTCAGAGGCATGGCTGACTTCTCAATCGTGATTACAATGGAATTCCACAGTTTCCTTATTAAAGAACGTGAAGATTTAATGAGTGAGATTATCAAACAATGATATATACATCAACAGAATATTACAAATAACATAAATACTTGATAATGTCTTTAGATTTAAAAGATTGTCAACAAAAACTACGAGTTTCATTTTGTGACTTACTGACCAAATGTTTTAAAAAATCATGAAAAATACATAAATCATCCTAAAATTACCAAAATATTCTCACATGGCAGTGTTAACACGCGGAATAATATGATGTTGTTTTTAAATCAGTAGACTCAAAGCTTTTTTGAAGAAAAATTGGGAAATATAACTCTAAAGGTCACAACAAAAATTCAAATATTCATAAAAAAATAGTGCTACTTTCTAAAATTAGGAGATAAATCTCAGATCACCATAGGTACATGTGGAATGTTGTAAATGGCTTATATTTACTGTATACCTAAAAAAAACTTTCTAACAAAAATTAATTACGTTGTTGTCCAACTATACAGAAAAAACTGGTAAAAAGTTAAAAATTCATTAAAAATCTATGCTTTTGTACAGAAATCTCAAAATATTCCCAGGTTGCCTCTGTGATGTGAGAATTCTTTTTATATTTTTGTTGGGGTCATAAATGTAAAACTGTACTTACAATAAAATAATATTTGCATTAGTGGCTGTAGACAAAAATATGTCCTACAATTAAACACAAGGGGGAGCTCAAATCAATACGACATTTTTTTTCTTTCATAAACCACCTAAGAGTGAACTTTGTGGCAAATTACAAGAAGATTGTGAGAACAGAATTTGCGCTACAATTGCTAGCCTAAAAATGTATTTTCGTAAATATAAAGCGCAAACCTCTTTGTGGAGCTGCGGCTTTCATGACATAAGCTCTAGCCTGTCCAGTTAAAAAACTCTGTAAATCTTAGCCTCTTACATGCAAATAGTGATTTTTAGGAAATTTTTCAAATTTGAAAATTTAAATGATCATAAACCACGCCCACTTTGATCAATCATTACCATATTGATAATGTAGTCTTAAGACTCTATAGTGATGACAGCCACTAAGTTTCGTGCAGATCCATTTAGCCAGTTCAGCAGTATAATTTCTTCCCAGATATAGCGCCCCCTATTGTTTAATCAAGTTGAAAACCAGGACATACACTTGAATTGACCTTAGGTATGACTTTTATGAACAGCTTTGAAAAATGTCAAAATCTTTTGAAGTTACGCTAAAAAAACTTTTTCATTCCCAAAAAATTATTTTAAAAAATCATATTAAAAAAAATAAGCTAATTATCCAAAATCCCTTCACATCTTTTGGTCAGCCGCTCCTCCTCTCTTGTCAGGGAAAGTTGTGATGTGATTGAGTTTGACGGCCGGGAGGAGTTAACGAAAGTACGTTGGACTTACTATGCAAATTTCTACTAATTAGCATAAGTTTAAAACATTTTTTAAAAATCTCATCTAAATTTGACTGACTCAATGAAAATACTGGATAAGATCATTTGTTTTTTTACGAAAGAAATGGGGAGAAACATGCCAAAAATAATTTTGGGGTACCACAGCGCCACCTATTGGACAAAATTCAAATTTTTTTCTGTGATTGTAGATGTCACTATGACTGATATGAATTGTAATTTTCTGTATAGAATATGTATTTTTCATGAGTAAAAGGGCAAAAATTTTTAAAGCCTATAAGCCACGCCCACTTTTTATTCATTTTCAAAATGTAGCTTAAGGGTATGATGATTAACATATGTGCAAAGTTCTGTGGAAATCCATCAATCCGTTTAGCTGAAACAAACTTTTTGACTCTTTAGCGCCCCCTATTGATGAATCCAAACAAAATAGGGTAGATAGGGATTACCACCCATACTTTGTAATGGTCTAGAGTCTCATCACTTTATCTTGAAAAATGGTGGAGATATCATCAATTATCACATGTGCTAGCTAGCGCACTGATTTTGACATGGTGTCATTAGCCCAATTTTCAATATTTCTGCAATTTTCTTCATCAGAACTACTTATCTTAAACCATAGATCATATGTACGAAGTTTGAAGTTGATTCGACGAAAACTGACGAATAGGTGATTAAAACTAAGTTTTGCGTTTTTTGCGATCTAGCAAAAAATCTAGTTAGGCGGAAATGGGCGTGGCCAATACAAACGACATGCAGAATCATCCAAGGATCATGTACATATAAAGTTTTTGACTGTAGGACCTACGGTTTGGGAGCTAGTAGCTGAAAAGTGTTCACCTCCGCAATAGCGCCACCTATCTGACTCGGGGTCCAAATTTTCGAATCTGAGTAGCGGTCAGGATTTTCTATCAGACTGCCATGTCAGATTTTTTCTGGCAATTTCAGGCTCTTGCGCCCATATAGTTTTAGCGGAGAAGAATAATAATAATAAATAATAACTAGAACTGCAAGCAGTTATCAACGGGTTCCAAGCCCCCAGCGCCAGTCGCCTACCCGGCCCCGCCCTCCACTTCGCCAGTCCTCACGCGGTCCTGCCCCAAAAACACGTTCTCCCGCCGGCGTTCGTCAGCTCACTTCAACCGGCGCAATGAAAGTAACACTCAGGATACGTCATTAAACCTGCAAAGCCTATACACATATCTTTCAGAGGCATGGCTGACTCCTCAATCGTGATTACAATGGAATTCCACTGTTTCCTTATTAAAGAACGTGAAGATTTAATGAGTGAGGTTATCAAACAATGATCTATACATCAACAGAATATTACCAATAACATAAACACTTGATAATGTCTTTAGATTTAAAAGATTTTCAACAAAAACTATGAGTTTCATTTTGTGACTTACTGAACAAATGTTTTAAAAAATCATGAAAAATACATAAATCATCCTAAAATTACCAAAATATTCTCACATGGCAGTGTTAACATGCGGAATAATATGATGTTGTTTTTAAATCAGTTGACTCAAAGCTTTTTTGAAGAAAAATTGGGAAATATAACTATAAAGGTCACAACAAAAATAAAAATATTTATAAAAAAATAGTGCTACTTTCTAAAATTAGGAGAAAAATCTCAGATCACCATAGGTACATGTGGGATGTTATAAATGGCTTATATTTACTGTATACCTAAAAAGTTTTCTAACAAAAATTAATTACGTTGTTGTCCAACTATACAGAAAAACTGGTAAAAAGTTAAAAATTAATTAAAAATCTATGCTTTTGTACAGAAATCTCAAAATATTCCCAGGTTGCCTCTGTGACGTGAGAATTCTTCTTATATTTTTGTTGGGGTCATAAATGTAAAACTGTACTTACAATAAAATAATATTTGCATCAATGTCTGTAGACAAAAATATGTCCTAAAATTAAACACAAGGGGGAGCTCATATCAAGACGACATTTTTTTTGTTTCATAAACCACCTAAGAGTGAACTTTGTAGCAAATTACAAGAAGGTTGTGAGAACAGAATTTGCGCTACAATTGCTAGCCTAAAAACGTATTTTCGTAAATATAAAGCGCAAACCTCTTTGTGGAGCTGCGGCTTTCGTGACATAAGCTCTAGCCTATTCATTTAACACAATCTGGAAATCTTAGCCTCTTACATGCAAATAGTGATTTTTAGGAAATTTTTCAAATTTGAAATTTTAAATGATCATAAACCACGCCCACTTTGATCAATCATTACCATATTGATAATGTAGTCTTAAGACTTTATAGTGATGACAGCCACTAAGTTTCGTGCCGATCCATTTAGCCGGTTCAGCAGTATAATTTCTTCCCAGTTATAGCGCCCCCTATTGTTTAATCAAGTTGAAAACCAGGACATACACTTGAATTGACCTTAGGTATGACTGTTATGAACAGCTTTGAAAAATGTCAAAATCTCTTGAAGTTACGCTAAAAAAACTTTTTCATTCCCAAAAAATTATTTAAAAAAATCATATTTAAAAAAATAAGCAAATTATCGAAAATCCCTTCACATCTTTTGGTCAGCCGCTCCTCCTCTCTTGTCAGGGAAAGTTTTGATGTGATTGAGTTTGACGGCCGGGAGGAGTTAACGAAAGTACGTTGGACTTACTATGCAAATTTCTACTAATTTGCATAAGTTTAAAACATTTTTTAAATTACTCATCTAAATTTGACTGACTCAAAGAACACATTGGAATAGATCATTTGTTTTTTTACAAAAGAAATGGGGAGAAACATGCCAAAAATATTTTTGGGGTACCAGAGCGCCACCTATTGGACAAAATTCAAAAAATTTTCTGTGATTGTAGATGTCACGATGACTGATATGAATTGTAATTTTCTGTATAGAATATGTATTTTTCATGAGTAAAAGGGCGAAAATTTTTAAAGCCTATAAGCCACGCCCACTTTTTAATCATTTTCAAAATATAGCTTAAGGGTCCGACGATTAACATATGTGCCAAGTTCTGTGGAAATCCATCAAGCCGTTTAGCTGAAACAAACTTTTTGACTCTTTAGCGCCCCCTATTGGTGAATCCAAACAAAATGGGGTAGATAGGACTTACCGCTCATACTTTGTAAGGTTCTAGAGTCTCATCAATTTATTTTGAGAAATGGTGAAGATATCATCAATTAACACATGTGCTAGCTAGCGCACTGATTTTGACATGGTGTCATTAGCCCAATTTTCAATATTTCTGCATTTTTCTTCATCACAACAACTTAGCCTAGTCCATAGATCACATGTACGAAGTTTGAAGTTGATTCGACGAAAAATGTCGAATAGGTGATTAAAACTAAGTTTTGCATTTTTTGCGATCTAGCAAAAAATCTAGTTAGGCGGAAATGGGCGTGGCCAATACAAAAAAGATGGAGAATCAATCAAGGATCATGTGCATATAAAGTTTTTGACTGTAGGACCTACGGTTTGGGAGCTAGTAGCTAAAACGTGTTGACCTCTGCAATAGCGCCACCTAGGTGACCCGGGGTCCAAATTTTCGAATCTGAGTAGCGGTCAGGATTTTCTATCAGACTGCCATGTCAGATTTTTCCTTGCTATTTCAGGCTCTTGCGCCCATACAGACACAGCGGAGAAGAATAATAATAATAAATAATAAATAATAAATAATGAAAAATCCGTAGAAAAACAATAGGGTTCCCTGCCCTTTGGGCTTGGAACCCTAATAATAATGAAAAATCCGTAGAAAAACAATAGGGTTCCCTGCCCTTTGGGCTTGGAACCCTAACTAGAACTGCAAGCAGTTATCAACGGGTTCCAAGCCACCAGCGCCAGTCGCCCACCCGGCCCCGCCCTCAACTTCGCCAGTCCTCACGCGGTCCCGCCCCAAAAACACCTTCTCCCGCCGGCGTCCCGTCAGCTCACTTCAACCGGCGCAATGAAAGTAACACTCAGGATACGTCATTAAACCTGCAAAGCCTATAGAGCTCCGGACCCCACGTGACTCTCAGTTAGTGGACGCAATTTTGGCATGCAAAAAAAGGTAAACAAACACGGATGTAACCACGAACATGAACGGGATCCGCTTGGATTTTACTTCGTCGGAGTTTACTTCACACTTTAAAACAGAAGAAATCGTTTTATATAGTCAGAAATTAAATAGACTAAACATCTCCGACCCTTACCGTGCCCCTGGGATACTTTTTAAAAACGCCAGAAGCTGTCGGAGCCGCCTTCTTACCGGCACAACACCGGACCTGACCGGGGAACCCCTTGGGATTCCCCCGGCCGGAGGAGCTGGGGAGAAGGTCTGGGACTCTCGACTCTACTGCCCGCTCCGACGCCAGAAGCTGTCAGAGCAGACTTCATACCGGCACAACACCGGACCGACCGGGGAACCCCTTGGGATTCCCCCGGCCGGAGGAGCTGGGGAGAAGGTCTGGGACTCTCGACTCTACTGCCCGCTCCGACGCCAGAAGCTGTCAGAGCAGACTTCATACCGGCACAACACCGGACCGACCGGGGAACCCCTTGGGATTTACCCGGAGGAACTGGGTCCGGCACCGCGGTGCTCCGGCGGCTGGGGAGAGGGAAGTCATGCTACTGCCCCCGCAACCCGACTCCGGATACGCGGATGAAAATGGATGGATGGACAAATAACAGATTTACACGTAAGTAGTCTCGGTGAGACAGATAATAGCAATCCAAAGTGCTTTTTATGTGTGATCTGATCAACCATTGCTTAAAAATGAAATACAGCTTAGCCGGTTAATTGCTGTGATCATAAAACACGTAAACGGCAGCACGCAGAACTAACGAGGCAACGTTTTACGTGATGTTTACTTGTTGCTATGAGTAATAAGACAGAAAAAGCCACGCCAAAATAAGTTTAGGAAGCCCACTAAGAATCATATTAAAAGCATTTAAAATAAATACCATACACAGTTGAGGAAACGTTGGTTTAAGTACCTGATATGAAGCGGTCGCTGCTTAAGCAAAATCCTTTACTCTCGGGATCCCACAGCTTCATTTTCGCCCGGTCACTAGCGCGTTTTATTACAATGATCCAACGTTTGTGGCGCTCCGGATCCTGGGGAATCCTGTAGATGGCTCATTCCTTATGTCGTCCGCGTCTGTTCTGCATCCTGGGGCACAACAGGAATCTACCATATTTCCCGTTTGATTGAGTTTTCTGACAATAACATATAGTCCAGCTGCCGGCTTCTGCATGCCAAAATGGCGCCGTTTTGATTTGAACTGTTGCATGCCGGGAGAAGTGACGTCAACTCCCGGAGCTCTATACACATATCTTTCAGAGGCATGGCTGACTTCTCTATCGTGATTACAATGGAATTCCACTGTTTGCTTATTAAAGAACGTGAAGATTTAATGAGTGAGATTATCAAACAATGATCTATACATCAACAGAATATTACAAATAACATCAATACTTGATAATGTCTTTAGATTTAAAAGATTTTCAACAAAAACTACGAGTTTCATTTTGGGACTTACTGACCAAATGTTTTAAAAAATCATGAAAAATACATAAATCATCATAAAATTACCAAAATATTCTCACATGGCAGTGTTAACATGCGGAATAATATGATGTTGTTTTTAAATCAGTAGACTCAAAGCTTTTTTGAAGAAAAATTGGGAAATATAACTATAAAGGTCACAACAAAAATTAAAATATTCATAAAAGAATAGTGCTACTTTCTAAAATTAGGAGAAAAATCTCAGATCACCATAGGTACATGTGGAATGTTGTAAATGGCTTATATTTACTGTATACCTAAAAAGCTTTCTAACAAAAATTAATTACGTTGTTGTCCAACTATACAGAAAAACTGGTAAAAAGTTAAAAATTCATTAAAAATCTATGTTTTTGTACAGAAATCTCAAAATATTCCTAGCTTGCCTCTGTGATGTGAGAATTCTTCTTATATTTTTGTTGGGGTCATAAATGTAAAACTGTACTTACAATAAAATAATATTTGAATTAGTGGCTGTAGAAAAAAATATGTCCTATAATTAAACACTAGGGGGAGCTCAAATCAAGACGACATTTTTTTTATTTCATAAACCACCTAAGAGTGAACTTTGTGACAAATTACCAGAAGATTATGAGAACAGAATTTGCGCTACAATTGCTAGCCTAAAAATGTATTTTTGTAAATATAAAGCGCAAACCTCTTTGTGGAGCTGCGGCTTTCGTGACATAAGCTCTAGCCTATCCAGTTAACACAATCTGGAAATCTTAGCCTCTTACATGCAAATAGTGATTTTTAGGAAATTTTTCAAATTTGAAATTTTACATGATCATAAACCACGCCCACTTTGATCAATCATTACCATATTGATAATGTAGTCTTAAGCCTCTATAGTGATGACAACCACTAAGTTTCGTGCAGATCCATTTAGCCGGTTAAGCAGTATAATTGCTTCCCAGTTATAGCGCCCCCTATTGTTTAATCAAGTTGAAAACCAGGACATACACTTGAATTGACCTTAGGTATGACTGTTATGAACAGCTTTGAAAAATGTCAAAATCTTTTGAAGTTATGCTAAAAAAACTTTTTCATTCCCAAAAAATTATTTAAAAAAATCATATTAAAAAAAATAAGCAAATTATCCAAAATCCCTTCACATCTTTTGGTCAGCCGCTCCTCCTCTCTTGTCAGGGAAAGTTGTGATGTGATTGAGTTTGACGGCCGGGAGGAGTTAACGAAAGTACGTTGGACTTACTATGCAAATTTCTACTAATTTGCATAAGTTTAAAACATTTTTTAAAATACTCATCTAAATTTGACTGACTCAATGAACACACTGGATGAGATCATTTGTTTTTTTACAAAAGAAATGGGGAGAAACATGCCAAAAATATTTTTGGGGTACCACAGCGCCACCTATTGGACAAAATTCAAAAAATTTTCTGTGATTGTAGATGTCACTATGACTGATATGAATTGTAATTTTCTGTATAGAATATGTATTTTTCATGAGTAAAAGGGCGAAAATTTTTAAAGCCTATAAGCCACGCCCACTTTTTAATCATTTTCAAAATATAGCTTAAGGGTCCGATGACTAACATATGTGCCAAGTTCTGGGGAAATCCATCAAGCCGTTTAGCTCAAACAAACTTTTTGACTCTTTAGCGCCCCCTATTGGTGAATCCAAACAAAATGGGGTAGATAGGGCTTACCGCTCATACTTCATAAGGGTCTAGAGTCTCATCAGTTTATCTTGAGAAATGGTGAAGATATCATCAATTACCACATGTGCTAGCTAGCGCGCTGATTTTGACATGGTGTCATTAGCCCAATTTTCAATATTTCTGCATTTTTCTTCATCACAACAACTTAGCTTAGTCCATAGATCACATGTACGAAGTTTGAAGTTAATTCGACAAAAAATGATGAATAGGTGATTAAAAGTAAGTTTTGCGTTTTTTGCGATCTAGCAAAAAATCTAGTTAGGCGGAAATGGGCGTGGCCAATACAAAAAAGATGGAGAATCATCCAAGGATCATGGACATATAAAGTTTTTGACTATAGGACCTACGGTTTGGGAGCTAGTAGCTAAAACGTGTTGACCTCCGCAATAGCGCCACCTAGGTGACGCGGGGTCCAAATTTTCGAATCTGAGTAGCGGTCAGGATTTTCTATCAGACTGCCATGTCAGATTTTCCCTGGCAATTTCAGGCTCTTGCGCCCATACAGACACAGCGGAGAAGAATAATAATAACTAGAACTGCAAGCAGTTATCAACGGGTTCCAAGCCCCCAGCGCCAGTCGCCCACCCGCCCCGCCCTCAACTTCGCCAGTCCTCACGCGGTCCCGCCCCAAAAACACGTTCTCCCGCCGGCGTCCCGTCAGCTCACTTCAACCGGCGCAATGAAAGTAACACTCAGGATACGTCATTAAACCTGCAAAGCCTATACACAAATCTTTCAGAGGCATGGCTGACTTCTCAATCGTGATTACAATGGAATTCCACTGTTTCCTTATTAAAGAACGTGAAGATTTAATGAGTGAGATTATCAAACAATCATCTATACATCAACAGAATATTACAAATAACATAAAGACTTGATAATGTCTTTAGATTTAATAGATTTTCAACAAAAACAATGAGTTTCATTTTGTGACTTACTGATCAATTGTTTTAAAAAATCATGAAAAATACATAAATCATCATAAAATTACCAAAATATTCTCACATGGCAGTGTTAACATGCGGAATAATATGATGTTGTTTTTAAATCAGTTGACTCAAAGCTTTTTTGAAGAAAAATTAGGAAATATAACTATAAAGGTCACAACAAAAATTTAAATATTCATAAAAAAATAGTGCTACTTTCTATAATTAGGAGAAAAATCTCAGATCGCCATAGGTACGTGTGGAATGTTGTAAATGGCTTATATTTACTGTATACCTAAAAAGTTTTCTAACAAAAATTAATTACGTTGTTGTCCAACTATACAGAAAAACTGGTAAAAAGTTAAAAATTAATTAAAAATCTATGCTTTTGTACAGAAATCTCAAAATATTCCCAGGTTGCCTCTGTGACGTGAGAATTCTTCTTATATTTTTGTTGGGGTCATAAATGTAAAACTGTACTTACAATAAAATAATATTTGCATTAGTGTCTGTAGACAAAAATATGTCCTAAAATTAAACACAAGGGGGAGCTCATATCAAGACGACATTTTTTTTGTTTCATAAACCACCTAAGAGTGAACTTTGTAGCAAATTACAAGAAGGTTGTGAGAACAGAATTTGCGCTACAATTGCTAGCCTAAAAATGTATTTTCATAAATATAAAGCGTAAACCTCAACATGGAGCTGCGGCTTTCATGACATAAGCTCTAGCCTATCCAGCTAACACAATCTGGAAATCTTAGCCTCTTACATGCAAAGAATGATTTTTAGGAAATTTTTCAAATTTGAAATTTTAAATGATAATAAGCCACGCCCACTTTGATAAATCATTACCATATTGATAATGTAATCTTAAGACTCTATAGTGATGACAACCACTAAGTTTCGTGCAGATCCATTTAGCCAGTTCAGCAGTATAATTTCTTCCCAGTTATAGCGCCCCCTATTGTTTAATCAAGTTGAAAACCAGGACATACACTTGAATTGACCTTAGGTATGACTGTTATGAACAGCTTTGAAAAATGTCAAAATCTTTTGAAGTTACTCTAAAAAAACTTTTTCATTCTCCAAAATTTTTAAAAAAAAATCATATTAAAAAAAATAAGCAAATTATCCAAAATCCCTTCACATCTTTTGGTCAGCCGCTCCTCCTCTCTTGTCAGGGAAAGATGTGATGTGATTGAGTTTGACGGCCGGGAGGAGTTAACGAAAGTACGTTGGACTTACTATGCAAATTTCTACTAATTTGCATAAGTTTAAAACATTTTTTAAAATACTCATCTAAATTTGACTGACTCAATGAACATACTGGATGAGATCATTTGTTTTTTTACGAAAGTAATGGGGAGAAACATGCCAAAAATATTTTTGGGGTACCACAGCGCCACCTATTGGACAAAATTCAAAAAATTTTCTGTGATTGTAGATGTCATTATGACTGATATGAATTGTAATTTTCTGTATAGAATATGTATTTTTCAGGAGTAAATGGGCGAAAACGTTTAAAGCCTATTTATAGCCTATAAGCCACGCCCACTTTTTAATCATTTTCAAAATATAGCTTAAGGGTCCGATGATTAACATATGTGCCAAGTTCTGTGGAAATCCATCAAGCCGTTTAGCTGAAACAAACTTTTTGACTCTTTAGCGCCCCCTATTGGTGAATCCACACAAAATCGGGTAGATAGGGCTTACCGCTCATACTTCATAAGGGTGTAGAGTCTCATCAATTTATCTTGAGAAATGGTGAAGATATCATCAATTACCACATGTGCTAGCTAGCACACTGATTTTGACATGGTGTCATTAGCCCAATTTTCAATATTTCTGCCTTTTTCTTTATCACCACAACTTATCTTAGTCCATAGATCATATGTACGAAGTTTGAAGTTGATTCGACGAAAAATGACGAATAGGTGATTAAAAGTAAGTTTTGAGTTTTTTGCGATCTAGCAAAAAATCTAGTTAGGCTGAAATGGGCGTGGCCAATACAAAAAAGATGGAGAATCACCCAAGGATCATGTACATATAAAGTTTATGACTGTAGGACCTACGGTTTGGGAGCTAGTAGCTGAAACGTGTTGACCTCCGCAATAGCGCCACCTAGGTGACGCGGGGTCCAAATTTTCGAATCTGAGTAGCGGTCAGGATTTTGTATCAGACTGCCATGTCAGATTTTTCCTGGCAATTTCTGGCTCCTGCCCCCATACAAACGTAGCGGAGAAGAATAATAAATAATAATGAAAAATCCGTAGAAAAACAATAGGGTTCCCTGCCCTTTGGGCTTGGAACCCTAACTAGAACTGCAAGCAGTTATCAACGGGTTCCAAGCCCCCAGCGCCAGTCGCCCACCCGGCCCCGCCCTCACCTTCGCCAGTCCTCACGCGGTCCCGCCCCAAAAACACGTTCTCCCGCCGGCGTCCCGTCAGCTCACTTCAACCGGCGCAATGAAAGTAACACTCAGGATACGTCATTAAACCTGCAAATCCTATACACATCTTTCAGAGGCATGGCTGACTTCTCAATCGTGATTACAATGGAATTCCACTGTTTCCTTATTAAAGAACGTGAAGATTTAATGAGTGAGATTATCAAACAATAATCTATACATCAACAGAATATTACAAACAACATAAATACTTGATAATGTCTTTAGATTTAATTGATTTTCAACAAAAACAATGAGTTTCATTTTGTGACTTACTGACCAAATGTTTCAAAAAATCATGAAAAATACATAACTCATCATAAAATTACCAAAATATTCTCACATGGCAGTGTTGACATGTGGAATAATATGATGTTGTTTTTAAATCAGTAGACTCAAAGCTTTTTTGAAGAAAAATCAGTAAATATAACTGTAAGGGTCACAGTCAAAATTAAAATATTCATAAAAAAATAGTGCTACTTTCTAAAATTTATAGAAAAATCTCAGATCACCATAGGTACATGTTGAATGTTGTAATTGGTTTATATTTACTGTATACCTAAAAAACTTTCTAACAAAAATTAATTACGTTGTTGTCCAACTATACAGAAAAACTGGCAAAAAGTTAAAAAATCATTAAAAATCAATGTTTTCGTACAAAAATCTCAAAATATTCCGAGATTGCCTCTGTGATGTGAGAATTCTTTTTATATTTTTGTTGGGGTCATAAATGTAAAATTGTACCTACAATAAAATAATATTTGCGTTAGTTGCTGTAGACAAAAATATGTCCTATAATTAAACACAAGGGGGAGCTCAAATCAAGACGACATTTTTTTTTGTTTCATAAACCACCTAAGAGTGAACTTTATGGCAAATGTCAAGAAGATTGTGAAAACAGAATTTGCGCTACAATTGCTAGCCTAAAAATGTATTTTTGTAAATTTAAAGCGCAAACATCTTCGTGGAGCTGCGGTTTTCAATATCTAAGCTCATGGCTATCCAGTTAACATAATCTGGAAAACGTAGCTTCTTACATGAAAATAATGATTTTTAGGAAATTTTTCAAATTTGAAATTTTAAATGATCATAAACCACGCCCACATTGATCAATCATTACCATATTGATAATGTAGTCTTAAGACTCTACAATGATGACAACCACTAAGTTTCGTGCAGATCCATTTAACCAGGTCAGCAGTATAATGTATTGCTATTTATAGCGCCCCCTATTGTTTAATCAAGGTGAAAATCAAGACATACACTTGAATTGACCTTAGGTTTGACTGTTATGAACAGCTTTGAAAAATGTCCAAATATTTTGAAGTTATGCTAAAAAAACTTTTTCATTCCCCAAAAAATATTTAAAAAATTCATATTTAAAAAAGTAAGAAAATTATCCAAAATCCCTTCAGATCGTTTGGTCAGCCGCTCCTCCTCTCTTGTCAGGCAAAGTTGTGATGTGATTGGGTTTGACGGCCGGGAGGAGTTAACGAAAGTACGTTTGACTTACTATGCAAATTTCTACTAATTAGCATAAGTTTAAGACATTTTTTAAAATACTCATCTTAATTTGACTGAGTCAATGAACATACTGGATGAGACCATTTGCTTGTTTACTAAAATATTGAGGAGAAAAATGCCAAAAACATTTTTGGGGTACAACAGCGCCAACTATTGGACAAACTTCAAACTTTTTTCTGTGATTGTAGATGTCACTATGACTGATATAATTTGTAACTTTCTGTATAGAATATGTATTTTTCATCAGTTAAAGGGCAAAAAATTTTAAAGCCTATAAGCCACGCCCACTTTTTAATCATTTTCAAAATATAGCTTAAGGGTCCAATGATTAACATATGTGCCAAGTTCTGTGGAAATCCATCAAGCCGTTTAGCTCAAACTAACTTTTTGACTCTTTAGCGCCCCCTTTTGGTGAATCCAAACAAAATGGGGAAGATAGGGCTTACCGCTCATACTTCATAAGGGTCTAGAGTCTCATCACTTTATCTTGAGATATGGTGAAGATATCATCAATTAGCACATGTGCTAGCTAGCACACTGATTTTGACATGGTGTCATTAGCCCAATTTTCAATATTTCTGCGTTTTTCTGCATCACAACAACTTATCTTAGTCCATAGATCATATGTACGAAGTTTGAAGTTGATTCGACGAAAAATGACGAATAGGTGATTAAAACTAAGCTTTGCATTTTTTGCGATCTAGCAAAAAATCTAGTTAGGCGGAAATGGGCGTGGCCAATACAAAAAAGATGGGGAATCATCCAAGGATCATGTAAATATAAAGTTTTTGACTGTAGGACCTACGGTTTGGGAGCTAGTAGCTGAAACGTGTTGACCTCCGCAATAGCGCCACCTAGGTGACGCGGGGTCCAAATTTTCGAATCTGAGTAGCGGTCAGGATTTTCTATCAGACTGCCGTGTCAGATTTTCCCTGGCAATTTCAGGCTCTTGCGCCCATATACTTTTAGCGGAGAAGAATAATAATAAATAATAAACTAGAACTGCAAGCAGTTATCAACGGGTTCCAAGCCCCCAGCGCCAGTCGCCTACCCGGCCCCGCCCTCCACTTCGCCAGTCCTCACGCGGTCCCGCCCCAAAAACACGTTCTCCCGCCGGCGTTCGTCAGCTCACTTCAACCGGCGCAATGAAAGTAACACTCAGGATACGTCATTAAACCTGCAAAGCCTATACACATATCTTTCAGAGGCATGGCTGACTCCTCAATCGTGATTACAATGGAATTCCACTGTTTCCTTATTAAAGAACGTGAAGATTTAATGAGTGAGGTTATCAAACAATGATCTATACATCAACAGAATATTACCAATAACATAAACACTTGATAATGTCTTTAGATTTAAAAGATTTTCAACAAAAACTATGAGTTTCATTTTGTGACTTACTGAACAAATGTTTTAAAAAATCATGAAAAATACATAAATCATCCTAAAATTACCAAAATATTCTCACATGGCAGTGTTAACATGCGGAATAATATGATGTTGTTTTTAAATCAGTAGACTCAAAGCTTTTTTGAAGAAAAATTGGGAAATATAACTATAAAGGTCACAACAAAAATAAAAATATTCATAAAAAAATAGTGCTACTTTCTAAAATTAGGAGAAAAATCTCAGATCACCATAGGTACATGTGGGATGTTATAAATGGCTTATATTTACTGTATACCTAAAAAGCTTTCTAACAAAAATTAATTACGTTGTTGTCCAAATATACAGAAAAACTGGTAAAAAGTTAAAAATTCATTAAAAATATACGCTTTTGTACAGAAATCTCAAAATATTCCCAGGTTGCCTCTGTGATGTGAGAATTCTTCTTATATTTTTGTTGGGGTCATAAATGTAAAACTGTACTTACAATAAAATAATACTTGCATTAGTGGCTGTAGACAAAAATATGTCCTATAATTAAACACTAGGGGGAGCTCAAATCAAGACGACATTTTTTTTGTTTCATAACCCACCTAAGAGTGAACTTTGTGGCAAATTACAAGAAGATTGTGAGAACAGAATTTGCGCTACAATTGCTAGCCTAAAAACGTATTTTCGTAAATATAAAGCGCAAACCTCTTTGTGGAGCTGCGGCTTTCGTGACATAAGCTCTAGCCTATTCATTTAACACAATCTGGAAATCTTAGCCTCTTACATGCAAATAGTGATTTTTAGGAAATTTTTCAAATTTGAAATTTTAAATGATCATAAACCACGCCCACTTTGATCAATCATTACCATATTGATAATGTAGTCTTAAGACTTTATAGTGATGACAGCCACTAAGTTTCGTGCCGATCCATTTAGCCGGTTCAGCAGTATAATTTCTTCCCAGTTATAGCGCCCCCTATTGTTTAATCAAGTTGAAAACCAGGACATACACTTGAATTGACCTTAGGTATGACTGTTATGAACAGCTTTGAAAAATGTCAAAATCTCTTGAAGTTACGCTAAAAAAACTTTTTCATTCCCAAAAAATTATTTAAAAAAATCATATTTAAAAAAATAAGCAAATTATCGAAAATCCCTTCACATCTTTTGGTCAGCCGCTCCTCCTCTCTTGTCAGGGAAAGTTTTGATGTGATTGAGTTTGACGGCCGGGAGGAGTTAACGAAAGTACGTTGGACTTACTATGCAAATTTCGACTAATTTGCATAAGTTTAAAACATTTTTTAAATTACTCATCTAAATTTGACTGACTCAAAGAACACATTGGAATAGATCATTTGTTTTTTTACAAAAGAAATGGGGAGAAACATGCCAAAAATATTTTTGGGGTACCAGAGCGCCACCTATTGGACAAAATTCAAAAAATTTTCTGTGATTGTAGATGTCACGATGACTGATATGAATTGTAATTTTCTGTATAGAATATGTATTTTTCATGAGTAAAAGGGCGAAAATTTTTAAAGCCTATAAGCCACGCCCACTTTTTAATCATTTTCAAAATATAGCTTAAGGGTCCGACGATTAACATATGTGCCAAGTTCTGTGGAAATCCATCAAGCCGTTTAGCTGAAACAAACTTTTTGACTCTTTAGCGCCCCCTATTGGTGAATCCAAACAAAATGGGGTAGATAGGACTTACCGCTCATACTTTGTAAGGTTCTAGAGTCTCATCAATTTATTTTGAGAAATGGTGAAGATATCATCAATTAACACATGTGCTAGCTAGCGCACTGATTTTGACATGGTGTCATTAGCCCAATTTTCAATATTTCTGCATTTTTCTTCATCACAACAACTTAGCCTAGTCCATAGATCACATGTACGAAGTTTGAAGTTGATTCGACGAAAAATGTCGAATAGGTGATTAAAACTAAGTTTTGCATTTTTTGCGATCTAGCAAAAAATCTAGTTAGGCGGAAATGGGCGTGGCCAATACAAAAAAGATGGAGAATCAATCAAGGATCATGTGCATATAAAGTTTTTGACTGTAGGACCTACGGTTTGGGAGCTAGTAGCTGAAACGTGTTGACCTCTGCAATAGCGCCACCTAGGTGACCCGGGGTCCAAATTTTCGAATCTGAGTAGCGGTCAGGATTTTCTATCAGACTGCCTTGTCAGATTTTTCCTTGCAATTTCAGGCTCTTGCGCCCATACAGACACAGCGGAGAAGAATAATAATAATAAATAATAAATAATAAATAATGAAAAATCCGTAGAAAAACAATAGGGTTCCCTGCCCTTTGGGCTTGGAACCCTAATAATGAAAAATCCGTAGAAAAACAATAGGGTTCCCTGCCCTTTGGGCTTGGAACCCTAATAATAAATAATAAACTAGAACTGCAAGCAGTTATCAACGGGTTCCAAGCCCCCAGCGCCAGTCGCCCACCCGCCCCGCCCTCAACTTCGCCAGTCCTCACGCGGTCCCGCCCCAAAAACACGTTCTCCCGCCGGCGTCCCGTCAGCTCACTTCAACCGGCGCAACGAAAGTAACACTCGGGATACGTCATTAAACCTGCAAAGCCTATACACATATCTTTCAGAGGCATGGCTGACTTCTCAACCGTGATTACAATGGAATTCCACTGTTTCCTTATTAAAGAACGTGAAGATTTAATGAGTGAGATTATCAAACAATGATCTATACATCAACAGAATATTACAAATAACATAAATACTTGATAATGTCTTTAGATTTAAAAGATTTTCAACAAAAACTACGAGTTTCATTTTGTGACTTACTGACCAAATGTTTTAAAAAATCATGAAAAATACATAAATCATCATAAAATTACCAAAATATTCTCACATGGCAGTGTTAAGATGCGGAATAATATGATGTTGTTTTTAAATCAGTAGACTCAAAGCTTTTTTGAAGAAAAATTGGGAAATATAACTATAAAGGTCACAACAAAAATTCAAATATTCATAAAAAAATAGTGCTACTTTCTAAAATTAGGAGAAAAATCTCAGATCACCATAGGTACATGTGGAATGTTGTAAATGGCTTATATTTACTGTATACCTAAAAAAAACTTTCTAACAAAAATTAATTACGTTGTTGTCCAACTATACAGAAAAACTGGTAAAAAGTTAAAAATTCATTAAAAATCTATGCTTTTGTACAGAAATCTCAAAATATTCCCAGGTTGCCTCTGTGATGTGAGAATTCTTCTTATATTTTTGTTGGGGTCATAAATGTAAAACTGTACTTACAATAAAATAATATTTGCATTAGTGGCTGTAGACAAAAATATGTCCTACAATTAAACACAAGGGGGAGCTCAAATCAATACGACATTTTTTTTCTTTCATAAACCACCTAAGAGTGAACTTTGTGGCAAATTACAAGAAGATTGTGAGAACAGAATTTGCGCTACAATTGCTAGCCTAAAAATGTATTTTCGTAAATATAAAGCGCAAACCTCTTCATGGAGCTGCGGCTTTCGTGACATAAGCTCTAGCCAATCCAGTTGACACAATCTGGAAATCTTAGCCTCTTACATGCAAATTGTGATTTTTAGGGAATTTTTCAAATTTGAAATTTTAAATGATCATAAACCACGCCCACTTTGATCAATCATTACCATATTGATAATGTAGTCTTAAGACTCTATAGTGATGACAACCACTAAGTTTCGTGCAGATCCATTTAGCTGGTTCAGCAATATAATTTCTTCCCAGTTATAGCGCCCCCTATTGTTTAATCAAGGTGAAAACCAGGACATACACTTGAATTGACCTTAGGTATGATTGTTATGAACAGCTTTGAAAAATGTCAAAGTCTTTTGAAGTTACGCTAAAAAAACTTTTTCATTCCCAAAAAATTATTTTAAAAAATCATATTAAAAAAAATAAGCAAATTATCCAAAATCCCTTCACATCTTTTGGTCAGCCGCTCCTCCTCTCTTGTCAGGGAAAGTTGTGATGTGATTGAGTTTGACGGCCGGGAGGAGTTAACGAAAGTACGTTGGACTTACTATGCAAATTTCTACTAATTTGCATAAGTTTAAAACATTTGTTAAAATACTCATCTAAATTTGACTGACTCACTGAACACACTGGATGAGATCATTTGTTTTTTTACGAAAGAAATGGGGAGAACCATGCCAAAAATATTTTTGGGGTACCACAGCGCCACCTATTGGACAAAATTCAAAAAATTTTCTGTGATTGTAGATGTCACTATGACTGATAAGAATTGTAATTTTCTGTTTAGAATATATATTTTTCATGAGTAAAAGGGCGAAAAATTTTAAAGCCTATAAGCCACGCCCACTTTTTAATCATTTTCAAAATGTAGCTTAAGGGTCCGATGACTAACATATGTGCCAAGTTCTGGGGAAATCCATCAAGCCGTTTAGCTCAAACAAACTTTTTGACTCTTTAGCGCCCCCTATTGGTGAATCCAAACAAAATGGGGTAGATAGGGCTTACCGCTCATACTTCATAAGGGTCTAGAGTCTCATCAGTTTATCTTGAGAAATGGTGAAGATATCATCAATTACCACATGTGCTAGCTAGCGCGCTGATTTTGACATGGTGTCATTAGCCCAATTTTCAATATTTCTGCATTTTTCTTCATCACAACAACTTAGCTTAGTCCATAGATCACATGTACGAAGTTTGAAGTTGATTCGACAAAAAATGATGAATAGGTGATTAAAAGTAAGTTTTGCGTTTTTTGCGATCTAGCAAAAAATCTAGTTAGGCGGAAATGGGCGTGGCCAATACAAAAAAGATGGAGAATCATCCAAGGATCATGGACATATAAAGTTTTTGACTATAGGACCTACGGTTTGGGAGCTAGTAGCTAAAACGTGTTGACCTCCGCAATAGCGCCACCTAGGTGACGCGGGGTCCAAATTTTCGAATCTGAGTAGCGGTCAGGATTTTCTATCAGACTGCCATGTCAGATTTTCCCTGGCAATTTCAGGCTCTTGCGCCCATACAGACACAGCGGAGAAGAATAATAATAATAAATAATAAATAATAAATAATGAAAAATCCGTAGAAAAACAATAGGGTTCCCTGCCCTTTGGGCTTGGAACCCTAATAATGAAAAATCCGTAGAAAAACAATAGGGTTCCCTGCCCTTTGGGCTTGGAACCCTAAATAATAATAAATAATAACTAGAACTGCAAGCAGTTATCAACGGGTTCCAAGCCACCAGCGCCAGTCGCCCACCCGCCCCGCCCTCAACTTCGCCAGTCCTCACGCGGTGCCGCCCCAAAAACACGTTCTCCCGCCGGCGTCCCGTCAGCTCACTTCAACCGGAGCAATGAAAGTAACACTCAGGATACGTCATCAAACCTCTAAAGCCTATACACATATCTTTCAGAGGCATGGCTGACTTCTCAATGGTGATTACAATGGAATTCCACTGTTTCCTTATTAAAGAACGTGAAGATTTAATGAGTGAGATTATCAAACAATAATCTATACATCAACAGAATATCACAAATAACATAAATACTTGATAATGTCTTTAGATTTAAAAGATTTTCAACAAAAACTATGAGTTTCATTTTGTGACTTACTGACCAAATGTTTTAAAAAATCATGAAAAATACATAAATCATCATAAAATTACCAAAATATTCTCACATGGCAGTGTTAACATGCTGAATAATATGATGTTGTTTTTAAATCAGTAGACTCAAAGCTTTTTTGAAGAAAAATCGGTAAATATAACTGTAAGGCTCACAGTCAAAATTAAAATATTCATAAAAAAATAATGCTACTTTCTAAAATTAATAGAAAAATCTCAGATCAACATAGGCACATGTGGAATGTTATAAATGTTTTTATTTACTTTGTACCTAAGAAAAACTTTCTAACAAAAAATAGTTACTTTTTGTCCAACTATACAAAAAACTGGCAAAAAGTAAAAAATTCATTAAAAATCAATGCTTTTGTACAAAAATCTCAAAATATTCCCAGATTTTCTCTGTGATGTGTCTATTGTGCTCATATTTTTGTAAAGATCATAATTGTTAAACTTCTCTTACAATAAAATAATATTTGCATTAGTGGCTTTAGACAAAAATATGTCCTATAATTAAACACAAGGGGGAGCTCAAATCCAGACGACATTTTTTTTGTTTCATAAACCACCTAAGAGTGAACTTTGTGCCAAATTACAAGAAGATTGTGAGAATAGAATTTGCGCTACAATTGCTAACCTAAAAATTTATTTTCATAAATATAAAGCGCAAACCTCTATGTGGAGCTGCGGCTTTCGTGGCATAAGCTTTAGCCTATCCAGTTAACACAATCTGGAAATCTTAGCCTCTTACATGCAAATAATGATTTTTAGGAAATTTTTCAAATTTGACATTTTAAATGATCATAAACCACGCCCACTTTGATCAATCATTACCATATTGAAAATGTAGTCTTAAGACTCTATAGTGATGACAACCACTAAGTTTCGTGCAGATCCATTTAGCCGGTTCAGCAGTATAATTTCGTCCCAGTTATAGCGCCCCCTATTGTTTAATCAAGGTGAAAATCAAGACATACACTTGAATTGACCTTAGGTTTGACTGTTATTAACAGTTTTGAAAAATGTCCAAATATTTTGAAGTTATGCTAAAAAAACTTTTTCATTCCCCAAAAAATATTTCAAAAATTCATATTTAAAAAAGTAAGCAAATTATCCAAAATCCCTTCAGATCGTTTGGTCAGCCGCTCTTCCTCTCTTGTCAGGCAAAGTTGTGATGTGATTGGGTTTGACGGCCGGGAGGAGTTAACGAAAGTACGTTTGACTTACTATGCAAATTTCTACTAATTAGCATAAGTTTAAAACATTTTTTAAAATACTCATCTTAATTTGACTGAGTCAATGAACATACTGGATGAGACCATTTGCTTGTTTACTAAAATATTGAGGAGAAAAATGCCAAAAACATTTTTGGGGTACAACAGCGCCAACTATTGGACAAACTTCAAACTTTTTTCTGTGATTGTAGATGTCACTATGACTGATATAATTTGTAACTTTCTGTATAGAATATGTATTTTTCATCAGTTAAAGGGCAAAAAATTTTAAAGCCTATAAGCCACGCCCACTTTTTAATCATTTTCAAAATATAGCTTAAGGGTCCAATGATTAACATATGTGCCAAGTTCTGTGGAAATCCATCAAGCCGTTTAGCTCAAACTAACTTTTTGACTCTTTAGCGCCCCCTTTTGGTGAATCCAAACAAAATGGGGAAGGTAGGGCTTACCGCTCATACTTCATAAGGGTCTAGAGTCTCATCACTTTATCTTGAGATATGGTGAAGATATCATCAATTAGCACATGTGCTAGCTAGCGCACTGATTTTGACATGGTGTCATTAGCCCAATTTTCAATATTTCTGCGTTTTTCTGCATCACAACAACTTATCTTAGTCCATAGATCATATGTACGAAGTTTGAAGTTGATTCGACGAAAAATGACGAATAGGTGATTAAAAGTAAGTTTTGCATTTTTTGCGATCTAGCAAAAAATCTAGTTAGGCGGAAATGGGCGTGGCCAATACAAAAAAGATGGGGAACCATCCAAGGATCATGTACATATAAAGTTTTTGACTGTAGGACCTACGGTTTGGGAGCTAGTAGCTGAAACGTGTTGACCTCCGCAATAGCGCCACCTAGGTGACGCGGGGTCCAAATTTTCGAATCTGAGTAGCGGTCAGGATTTTCTATCAGACTGCCATGTCAGATTTTCCCTGGCAATTTCAGGCTCTTGCGCCCATATAGTTTTAGCGGAGAAGAATAATAATAAACTAGAACTGCAAGCAGTTATCAACGGGTTCCAAGCCCCCAGCGCCAGTCGCCCACCCGGCCCCGCCCTCAACTTCGCCAGTCCTCACGCGGTCCCGCCCCAAAAACACGTTCTCCCGCCGGCGTCCCGTCAGCTCACTTCAACCGGCGCAATGAAAGTAACACTCAGGATACGTCATTAAACCTGCAAAGCCTATACACATATCTTTCAGAGGCATGGCTGACTTCTCAACCGTGATTACAATGGAATTCCACTGTTTCCTTATTAAAGAACGTGAAGATTTAATGAGTGAGATTATCAAACAATGATATATACATCAACAGAATATTACAAATAACATAAATACTTGATAATGTCTTTAGATTTAAAAGATTTTCAACAAAAACTACGAGTTTTATTTTGTGACTTACTGACCAAATGTTTTAAAAAATCATGAAAAATACATAAATCATCCTAAAATTACCAAAATATTCTCACATGGCAGTGTTAACATGCGGAATAATATGATGTTGTTTTTAAATAAGTAGACTCAAAGCTTTTTTGAAGAAAAATTGGGAAATATAACTATAAAGGTCACAACAAAAATTCAAATATTCATAAAAAATAGTGCTACTTTCTAAAATTAGGAGAAAAATCTCAGATCACCATAGGTACATGTGGAATGTTGTAAATGGCTTATATTTACTGTATACCTAAAAAAAACTTTCTAACAAAAATTAATTACGTTGTTGTCCAACTATACAGAAAAACTGGTAAAAAGTTAAAAATTCATTAAAAATCTATGCTTTTGTACAGAAATCTCAAAATATTCCCAGGTTGCCTCTGTGATGTGAGAATTCTTCTTATATTTTTGTTGGGGTCATAAATGTAAAACTGTACTTACAATAAAATAATATTTGCATTAGTGGCTGTAGACAAAAATATGTCCTACAATTAAACACAAGGGGGAGCTCAAATCAATACGACATTTTTTTCTTTCATAAACCACCTAAGAGTGAACTTTGTGGCAAATTACAAGAAGATTGTGAGAACAGAATTTGCGCTACAAGTGCTAGCCTAAAAATGTATTTTCATAAATATAAAGTGCAAACCTCTTCATGGAGCTGCGGCTTTCGTGACATAAGCTCTAGCCAGTCCAGTTAACACAATCTGGAAATCTTAGCCTCTTACATGCAAATTGTGATTTTTAGGAAATTTTTCAAATTTGAAATTTTAAATGATCATAAACCACGCCCACTTTGATCAATCATTACCATATTGATAATGTAGTCTTAAGACTCTATAGTGATGACAACCACTAAGTTTCGTGCAAATCCATTTAGCTGGTTCAGCAATATAATTTCTTCCCAGTTATAGCGCCCCCTATTGTTTAATCAAGGTGAAAACCAGGACATACACTTGAATTGACCTTAGGTATGATTGTTATGAACAGCTTTGAAAAATGTCAAAGTCTTTTGAAGTTACGTTAAAAAAACTTTTTCATTCCCAAAAAATTATTTTAAAAAATCATATTAAAAAAAATAAGCAAATTATCCAAAATCCCTTCACATCTTTTGGTCAGCCGCTCGTCCTCTCTTGTCAGGGAAAGTTGTGATGTGATTGAGTTTGACGGCCGGGAGGAGTTAACGAAAGTACGTTGGACTTACTATGCAAATTTCTACTAATTTGCATGAGTTTAAAACATTTTTTAAAATACTCATCTAAATTTGACTTACTCAATGAACACACTGGATGAGATCATTTGTTTTTTTACGAAAGAAATGGGGAGAACCATGCCAAAAATATTTTTGGGGTACCACAGCGCCACCTATTGGACAAAATTCAAAAAATTTTCTGTGATTGTAGATGTCACTATGACTGATAAGAATTGTAATTTTCTGTTTAGAATATATATTTTTCATGAGTAAAAGGGCGAAAAATTTTAAAGCCTATAAGCCACGCCCACTTTTTAATCATTTTCAAAATGTAGCTTAAGGGTCCGATGACTAACATATGTGCCAAGTTCTGGGGAAATCCATCAAGCCGTTTAGCTCAAACAAACTTTTTGACTCTTTAGCGCCCCCTATTGGTGAATCCAAACAAAATGGGGTAGATAGGGCTTACCGCTCATACTTCATAAGGGTCTAGAGTCTCATCAGTTTATCTTGAGAAATGGTGAAGATATCATCAATTACCACATGTGCTAGCTAGCGCGCTGATTTTGACATGGTGTCATTAGCCCAATTTTCAATATTTCTGCATTTTTCTTCATCACAACAACTTAGCTTAGTCCATAGATCACATGTACGAAGTTTGAAGTTGATTCGACAAAAAATGATGAATAGGTGATTAAAAGTAAGTTTTGCGTTTTTTGCGATCTAGCAAAAAATCTAGTTAGGCGGAAATGGGCGTGGCCAATACAAAAAAGATGGAGAATCATCCAAGGATCATGGACATATAAAGTTTTTGACTATAGGACCTACGGTTTGGGAGCTAGTAGCTAAAACGTGTTGACCTCCGCAATAGCGCCACCTAGGTGACGCGGGGTCCAAATTTTCGAATCTGAGTAGCGGTCAGGATTTTCTATCAGACTGCCATGTCAGATTTTCCCTGGCAATTTCAGGCTCTTGCGCCCATACAGACACAGCGGAGAAGAATAATAATAATAAATAATAAATAATAAATAATGAAAAATCCGTAGAAAAACAATAGGGTTCCCTGCCCTTTGGGCTTGGAACCCTAAATAATAATAAATAATAACTAGAACTGCAAGCAGTTATCAACGGGTTCCAAGCCACCAGCGCCAGTCGCCCACCCGCCCCGCCCTCAACTTCGCCAGTCCTCACGCGGTGCCGCCCCAAAAACACGTTCTCCCGCCGGCGTCCCGTCAGCTCACTTCAACCGGAGCAATGAAAGTAACACTCAGGATACGTCATCAAACCTCTAAAGCCTATACACATATCTTTCAGAGGCATGGCTGACTTCTCAATGGTGATTACAATGGAATTCCACTGTTTCCTTATTAAAGAACGTGAAGATTTAATGAGTGAGATTATCAAACAATAATCTATACATCAACAGAATATCACAAATAACATAAATACTTGATAATGTCTTTAGATTTAAAAGATTTTCAACAAAAACTATGAGTTTCATTTTGTGACTTACTGACCAAATGTTTTAAAAAATCATGAAAAATACATAAATCATCATAAAATTACCAAAATATTCTCACATGGCAGTGTTAACATGCTGAATAATATGATGTTGTTTTTAAATCAGTAGACTCAAAGCTTTTTTGAAGAAAAATCGGTAAATATAACTGTAAGGCTCACAGTCAAAATTAAAATATTCATAAAAAAATAATGCTACTTTCTAAAATTAATAGAAAAATCTCAGATCAACATAGGCACATGTGGAATGTTATAAATGTTTTTATTTACTTTGTACCTAAGAAAAACTTTCTAACAAAAAATAGTTACTTTTTGTCCAACTATACAAAAAACTGGCAAAAAGTAAAAAATTCATTAAAAATCAATGCTTTTGTACAAAAATCTCAAAATATTCCCAGATTTTCTCTGTGATGTGTCTATTGTGCTCATATTTTTGTAAAGATCATAATTGTTAAACTTCTCTTACAATAAAATAATATTTGCATTAGTGGCTTTAGACAAAAATATGTCCTATAATTAAACACAAGGGGGAGCTCAAATCCAGACGACATTTTTTTTGTTTCATAAACCACCTAAGAGTGAACTTTGTGCCAAATTACAAGAAGATTGTGAGAATAGAATTTGCGCTACAATTGCTAACCTAAAAATTTATTTTCATAAATATAAAGCGCAAACCTCTATGTGGAGCTGCGGCTTTCGTGGCATAAGCTTTAGCCTATCCAGTTAACACAATCTGGAAATCTTAGCCTCTTACATGCAAATAATGATTTTTAGGAAATTTTTCAAATTTGACATTTTAAATGATCATAAACCACGCCCACTTTGATCAATCATTACCATATTGAAAATGTAGTCTTAAGACTCTATAGTGATGACAACCACTAAGTTTCGTGCAGATCCATTTAGCCGGTTCAGCAGTATAATTTCGTCCCAGTTATAGCGCCCCCTATTGTTTAATCAAGGTGAAAATCAAGACATACACTTGAATTGACCTTAGGTTTGACTGTTATTAACAGTTTTGAAAAATGTCCAAATATTTTGAAGTTATGCTAAAAAAACTTTTTCATTCCCCAAAAAATATTTCAAAAATTCATATTTAAAAAAGTAAGCAAATTATCCAAAATCCCTTCAGATCGTTTGGTCAGCCGCTCTTCCTCTCTTGTCAGGCAAAGTTGTGATGTGATTGGGTTTGACGGCCGGGAGGAGTTAACGAAAGTACGTTTGACTTACTATGCAAATTTCTACTAATTAGCATAAGTTTAAAACATTTTTTAAAATACTCATCTTAATTTGACTGAGTCAATGAACATACTGGATGAGACCATTTGCTTGTTTACTAAAATATTGAGGAGAAAAATGCCAAAAACATTTTTGGGGTACAACAGCGCCAACTATTGGACAAACTTCAAACTTTTTTCTGTGATTGTAGATGTCACTATGACTGATATAATTTGTAACTTTCTGTATAGAATATGTATTTTTCATCAGTTAAAGGGCAAAAAATTTTAAAGCCTATAAGCCACGCCCACTTTTTAATCATTTTCAAAATATAGCTTAAGGGTCCAATGATTAACATATGTGCCAAGTTCTGTGGAAATCCATCAAGCCGTTTAGCTCAAACTAACTTTTTGACTCTTTAGCGCCCCCTTTTGGTGAATCCAAACAAAATGGGGAAGGTAGGGCTTACCGCTCATACTTCATAAGGGTCTAGAGTCTCATCACTTTATCTTGAGATATGGTGAAGATATCATCAATTAGCACATGTGCTAGCTAGCGCACTGATTTTGACATGGTGTCATTAGCCCAATTTTCAATATTTCTGCGTTTTTCTGCATCACAACAACTTATCTTAGTCCATAGATCATATGTACGAAGTTTGAAGTTGATTCGACGAAAAATGACGAATAGGTGATTAAAAGTAAGTTTTGCATTTTTTGCGATCTAGCAAAAAATCTAGTTAGGCGGAAATGGGCGTGGCCAATACAAAAAAGATGGGGAACCATCCAAGGATCATGTACATATAAAGTTTTTGACTGTAGGACCTACGGTTTGGGAGCTAGTAGCTGAAACGTGTTGACCTCCGCAATAGCGCCACCTAGGTGACGCGGGGTCCAAATTTTCGAATCTGAGTAGCGGTCAGGATTTTCTATCAGACTGCCATGTCAGATTTTCCCTGGCAATTTCAGGCTCTTGCGCCCATATAGTTTTAGCGGAGAAGAATAATAATAAACTAGAACTGCAAGCAGTTATCAACGGGTTCCAAGCCACCAGCGCCAGTCGCCCACCCGCCCCGCCCTCAACTTCGCCAGTCCTCACGCGGTCCCGCCCCAAAAACACGTTCTCCCGCCGGCGTCCCGTCAGCTCACTTCAACCGGCGCAATGAAACTAACACTCAGGATACGTCATTAAACCGGCTAAGCCTATACACATATCTTTCAGAGGCATGGCTGACTTCTCAATCGTGATTACAATGGAATTCCACTGTTTCCTTATTAAAGAACGTGAAGATTTAATGAGTGAGATTATTAAACAATAATCTATACATCAACAGAATGTTACAAATAACATAAATACTTTATAATGTGTTTAGATTTAATAGATTTTCAACAAAAACAATGAGTTTCATTTTGTGACTTGCTGACCAAATGTTTAAAAAAATCATGAAAAATACACAACTCATCCTAAAATTACCAAAATATTCTCACATGGCAGTGGTAACATGCGGAATAATATGATGTTGTTTTTAAATCAGTAGACTCAAAGCTTTTTTAAAGAAAAATTGGGAAATATAACTATAAAGGTCACAACAAAAATTAAAATATTCATAAAAAAATAGTGCTACTTTCTAAAATTAGGAGAAAAATCTCAGATAACCATAGGTACATGTGGAATGTTGTAAATGGCTTATATTTACTGTATACCTAAAAAGCTTTCTAACAAAAATTAATTACGTTGTTGTCCAACTATACAAAATAACTGGCAAAAAGTAAAAAATTCATTAAAAATCAATGCTTTTGTACAAAAATCTCAAAATATTCCCAGATTGCCTCTGTGACGTGTGTATTGTGGTCATATTTTTGTAAGATCATAAATGTAAAACTTTTCTTACAATAAAATAATATTTGCATTAGTGGCTGTAGACAAAAATATGTCCTATAATTGAACACTAGGGGGAGCTCAAATCAAGACGACATTTTTTTTGTTTCATAAACCACCTAAGAGTGAACTTTGTGGTAAATTACAAGAAGATTGTGAGAACAGAATTTGTGCCACACTTGCTAGCGTAAAAATGTATTTTTGTTAATATAAAGCGCAAACCTCTTTGTGGAGCTGCGGCTATCGTGACATAAGCTCTAGCCTATCCAGTAACCACAATCTGGAAATCTTAGCCTCTTACATGCAAATAGTGATTTTTAGGAAATTTTTCAAATTTGAAATTTTAAATGATCGTAAACCACGCCCACTTTGATCAATCATTACCATATTGATAATGTAGTCTTAAGACTCTATAGTGATGACAACCACTAAGTTTCGTGCAGATCCATTTAGCTGGTTGAGCAGTATAATTTCTTCCCAGTTATAGCGCCCCCTATTGTTTAATCAAGTTGAAAACCAGGACATACACTTGAATTGACCTTAGGTATGAGTGTTATGAACAGCTTTGAAAAATGTCAAAATCTTTTGAAGTTACGCTAAAAAAACTTTTTCATTCCCAAAAAATTATTTAAAAAAATCATATTAAAAAAAATAAGCAAATTATCCAAAATCCCTTCACAACTTTTGGTCAGCCGCTCCCCCCCTCTTGTCAGGCAAAGTTGTGATGTGATTGAGTTTGACGGCCGGGAGGAGTTAACGAAAGTACGTTTGACTTACTATGCAAATTTCTACTAATTAGCATAAGTTTAAATTATTTTTTAAAATACTCATCTAAATTTGACTGACTCAATGAACATACTGGATGAGCCCATTTGTTTTTTTACTAAAACATTGAGGAGAGACATGCCAAAACCTTTTTTGGGGTACAACAGCGCCACCTATTGGACAAAATTCAAATTTATATCTGTGATTGTAGATGTCACTATGACTGATAAAATTTGTAACTTTCTGTATAGAATATGTATTTTTCATCAGTTAAAGGGCGAAAATTTTTAAAGCCTATAAGCCACGCCCACTTTTTAATCATTTTCAAAATATAGCTTAAAGGTCTGATGATTAACATATGTGCCAAGTTCTGTGGAAATCCATCAAGCCGTTTAGCTCAAACTAACTTTTTGCCTCTTTAGCGCCCCCTTTTGGTGAATCCGAACAAAATGGGGAAGATAGGGCTTACCGCTCATACTTCATAAGGGTCTAGAGTCTCATCACTTTATCTTGAGATATGGTGAAGATATCATCAATTAGCACATGTGATAGCTAGCGCACTGATTTTGACATGTTGTCATTAGCCCAATTTTCAATATTTCTGCGTTTTTCTGCATCACAACAACTTATCTTAGTCCATAGATCATATGTACAAAGTTTGAAGTTGATTCGACGAAAAATGACGAATAGGTGATTAAAACTAAGTTTTGCATTTTTTGCGATCTAGCAAAAAATCTAGTTAGGCGGAAATGGGCGTGGCCAATACAAAAAAGATGGAGAATCATCCAAGGATCATGGACATATAAAGTTTTTGACTATAGGACCTACGGTTTGGGAGCTAGTAACTAAAACGTGTTGACCTCCGCAATAGCGCCACCTAGGTGACGCGGGGTCCAAATTCTCGAACCTGAGTAGCGGTCAGGATTTTCTATCAGACTGCCATGTCAGATTTTCCCTGGCAATTTCAGGCTCTTGCGCCCATACAGACACAGCGGAGAAGAATAATAATAATAAATAATAAATAATAAATAATGAAAAATCCGTAGAAAAACAATAGGGTTCCCTGCCCTTTGGGCTTGGAACCCTAACTAGAACTGCAAGCAGTTATCAACGGGTTCCAAGCCCCCAGCGCCAGTCGCCCACCCGGCCCCGCCCTCAACTTCGCCAGTCCTCACGCGGTCCCGCCCCAAAAACACGTTCTCCCGCCGGCGTCCCGTCAGCTCACTTCAACCGGCGCAATGAAAGTAACACTCAGGATACGTCATTAAACCTGCAAAGCCTATACACATATCTTTCAGAGGCATGGCTGACTTCTCAACCGTGATTACAATGGAATTCCACTGTTTCCTTATTAAAGAACGTGAAGATTTAATGAGTGAGATTATCAAACAATGATATATACATCAACAGAATATTACAAATAACATAAATACTTGATAATGTCTTTAGATTTAAAAGATTTTCAACAAAAACTACGAGTTTTATTTTGTGACTTACTGACCAAATGTTTTAAAAAATCATGAAAAATACATAAATCATCCTAAAATTACCAAAATATTCTCACATGGCAGTGTTAACATGCGGAATAATATGATGTTGTTTTTAAATAAGTAGACTCAAAGCTTTTTTGAAGAAAAATTGGGAAATATAACTATAAAGGTCACAACAAAAATTCAAATATTCATAAAAAATAGTGCTACTTTCTAAAATTAGGAGAAAAATCTCAGATCACCATAGGTACATGTGGAATGTTGTAAATGGCTTATATTTACTGTATACCTAAAAAAAACTTTCTAACAAAAATTAATTACGTTGTTGTCCAACTATACAGAAAAACTGGTAAAAAGTTAAAAATTCATTAAAAATCTATGCTTTTGTACAGAAATCTCAAAATATTCCCAGGTTGCCTCTGTGATGTGAGAATTCTTCTTATATTTTTGTTGGGGTCATAAATGTAAAACTGTACTTACAATAAAATAATATTTGCATTAGTGGCTGTAGACAAAAATATGTCCTACAATTAAACACAAGGGGGAGCTCAAATCAATACGACATTTTTTTCTTTCATAAACCACCTAAGAGTGAACTTTGTGGCAAATTACAAGAAGATTGTGAGAACAGAATTTGCGCTACAAGTGCTAGCCTAAAAATGTATTTTCATAAATATAAAGTGCAAACCTCTTCATGGAGCTGCGGCTTTCGTGACATAAGCTCTAGCCAGTCCAGTTAACACAATCTGGAAATCTTAGCCTCTTACATGCAAATTGTGATTTTTAGGAAATTTTTCAAATTTGAAATTTTAAATGATCATAAACCACGCCCACTTTGATCAATCATTACCATATTGATAATGTAGTCTTAAGACTCTATAGTGATGACAACCACTAAGTTTCGTGCAAATCCATTTAGCTGGTTCAGCAATATAATTTCTTCCCAGTTATAGCGCCCCCTATTGTTTAATCAAGGTGAAAACCAGGACATACACTTGAATTGACCTTAGGTATGATTGTTATGAACAGCTTTGAAAAATGTCAAAGTCTTTTGAAGTTACGTTAAAAAAACTTTTTCATTCCCAAAAAATTATTTTAAAAAATCATATTAAAAAAAATAAGCAAATTATCCAAAATCCCTTCACATCTTTTGGTCAGCCGCTCGTCCTCTCTTGTCAGGGAAAGTTGTGATGTGATTGAGTTTGACGGCCGGGAGGAGTTAACGAAAGTACGTTGGACTTACTATGCAAATTTCTACTAATTTGCATGAGTTTAAAACATTTTTTAAAATACTCATCTAAATTTGACTTACTCAATGAACACACTGGATGAGATCATTTGTTTTTTTACGAAAGAAATGGGGAGAACCATGCCAAAAATATTTTTGGGGTACCACAGCGCCACCTATTGGACAAAATTCAAAAAAATTTCTGTGATTGTAGATGTCACTATGACTGATATGAATTGTAATTTTCTGTATAGAATATGTATTTTTCATGAGTAAAAGGGCGTAAATTTTTAAAGCCTATAAGCCACGCCCACTTTTTAATCATTTTCAAAATATAGCTTAAGGGTCCGATGATTAACATATATGCCAAGTTCTGTGGAAATCCATCAAGCCGTTTAGCTGAAACAAACTTTTTGACTCTTTAGCGCCCCCTATTGGTGAATCCAAACAAAATGGGGTAGGTAGGGCTTACCGCTCATACTTCATAAGGATCTAGAGTCTCATCAATTTATCTTGAGAAATGGTCAAGATATCATCAATTAACACATGTGCTAGCTAGCGCACTGATTTTGACATGGTGTCATTAGCCCAATTTTCAATATTTCTGCATTTTTCTTCACCACAACAACTTACCTTAGTCCATAGATCACATGTACGAAGTTTGAAGTTGATTCGACGAAAAATGACGAATAGGTGATTAAAAGTAAGTTTTGCGTTTTTTGCGATCTAGCAAAAAATCTAGTTAGGCGGAAATGGGCGTGGCCAATAGAAAAAAGATGCAGAATTATCCAAGGATCATGTACATATAAAGTTTTTGACTGTAGGACCTATGGTTTGGGAGCTAGTAGCTGAAACGTGTTGACCTCCGCAATAGCGCCACCTAGGTGACGCGGGGTCCAAATTTTTGAATCTGAGTAGCGGTCAGGATTTTCTATCAGACTGCCATGTCAGATTTTCCCTGGCAATTTCAGGCTCTTGCGCCCATATAGTTTTAGCGGAGAAGAATAATGAATAACTAGAACTGCAAGCAGTTATCAACGGGTTCCAAGCCCCCAGCGCCAGTCGCCCACCCGCCCCGCCCTCAACTTCGCCAGTTCTCACGCGGTCCCGCCCCAAAAACACGTTCTCCCGCCGGCGTCCCGTCAGCTCACTTCAACCGGCGCAATGAAAGTAACACTCAGGATACGTCATTAAACCTGCAAAGCCTATACACATATCTTTCAGAGGCATGGCTGACTTCTCAATCGTGATTACAATGGAATTCCACTGTTTCCTTATTAAAGAACGTGAAGATTTAATGAGTGAGATTATCAAACAATCATCTATACATCAACAGAATATTACAAATAACATAAAGACTTGATAATGTCTTTAGATTTAATAGATTTTCAACAAAAACAATGAGTTTCATTTTGTGACTTACTGATCAATTGTTTTAAAAAATCATGAAAAATACATAAATCATCATAAAATTACCAAAATATTCTCAGATGGCAGTGTTAACATGCGGAATAATATGATGTTGTTTTTAAGTCAGTTGACTCAAAGCTTTTTTGAAGAAAAATTAGGAAATATAACTATAAAGGTCACAACAAAAATTTAAATATTCATAAAAAAATAGTGCTACTTTCTATAATTAGGAGAAAAATCTCAGATCACCATAGGTACGTGTGGAATGTTGTAAATGGCTTATATTTACTGTATACCTAAAAAGTTTTCTAACAAAATTTAATTACGTTGTTGTCCAACTATACAGAAAAACTGGTAAAAAGTTAAAAATTAATTAAAAATCTATGCTTTTGTACAGAAATCTCAAAATATTCCCAGGTTGCCTCTGTGACGTGAGAATTCTTCTTATATTTTTGTTGGGGTCATAAATGTAAAACTGTACTTACAATAAAATAATATTTGCATTAGTGTCTGTAGACAAAAATATGTCCTAAAATTAAACACAAGGGGGAGCTCATATCAAGACGACATTTTTTTTGTTTCATAAACCACCTAAGAGTGAACTTTGTAGCAAATTACAAGAAGGTTGTCAGAACAGAATTTGCGCTACAATTGCTAGCCTAAAAAATGTATTTTCATAAATATAAAGCGTAAACCTCAACATGGAGCTGCGGCTTTCGTGACATAAGCTCTAGCCTATCCAGCTAACACAATCTGGAAATCTTAGCCTCTTACATGCAAATAATGATTTTTAGGAAATTTTTCAAATTTGAAATTTTAAATGATCATAAGCCACGCCCACTTTGATAAATCATTACCATATTGATAATGTAATCTTAAGACTCTATAGTGATGACAACAACTAAGTTTCGTGCAGATCCATTTAGCCAGTTCAGCAGTATAATTTCTTCCCAGTTATAGCGCCCCCTATTGTTTTATCAAGTTGAAAACCAGGACATACACTTGAATTGACCTTAGGTATGACTGTTATGAACAGCTTTGAAAAATGTCAAAATCTTTTGAAGTTACTCTAAAAAAACTTTTTCATTCTCCAAAATTTTTTAAAAAAAATCATATTAAAAAAAATAAGCAAATTATCCAAAATCCCTTCACATCTTTTGGTCAGCCGCTCCTCCTCTCTTGTCAGGGAAAGATGTGATGTGATTGAGTTTGACGGCCGGGAGGAGTTAACGAAAGTACGTTGGACTTACTATGCAAATTTCTACTAATTTGCATAAGTTTAAAACATTTTTTAAAATACTCATCTAAATTTGACTGACTCAATGAACATACTGGATGAGATCATTTGTTTTTTTACGAAAGTAATGGGGAGAAACATGCCAAAAATATTTTTGGGGTACCACAGCGCCACCTATTGGACAAAATTCAAAAAATTTTCTGTGATTGTAGATGTCATTATGACTGATATGAATTGTAATTTTCTGTATAGAATATGTATTTTTCAGGAGTAAATGGGCGAAAACGTTTAAAGCCTATTTATAGCCTATAAGCCACGCCCACTTTTTAATCATTTTCAAAATATAGCTTAAGGGTCCAATGATTAACATATGTGCCAAGTTCTGTGGAAATCCATCAAGCCGTTTAGCTGAAACAAACTTTTTGACTCTTTAGCGCCCCCTATTGGTGAATCCACACAAAATCGGGTAGATAGGGCTTACCGCTCATACTTCATAAGGGTGTAGAGTCTCATAAATTTATCTTGAGAAATGGTGAAGATATCATCAATTACCACATGTGCTAGCTAGCACACTGATTTTGACATGGTGTCATTAGGGCAATTTTCAATATTTCTGCCTTTTTCTTCATCACCACAACTTATCTTAGTCCATAGATCATATGTACGAAGTTTGAAGTTGATTCGACGAAAAATGACGAATAGGTGATTAAAAGTAAGTTTTGAGTTTTTTGCGATCTAGCAAAAAATCTAGTTAGGCGGAAATGGGCGTGGCCAATACAAAAAAGATGGAGAATCACCCAAGGATCATGTACATATAAAGTTTATGACTGTAGGACCTACGGTTTGGGAGCTAGTAGCTGAAACGTGTTGACCTCCGCAATAGCGCCACCTAGGTGACGCGGGGTCCAAATTTTCGAATCTGAGTAGCGGTCAGGATTTTGTATCAGACTGCCATGTCAGATTTTTCCTGGCAATTTCTGGCTCCTGCCCCCATACAAACGTAGCGGAGAAGAATAATAAATAATAATGAAAAATCCGTAGAAAAACAATAGGGTTCCCTGCCCTTTGGGCTTGGAACCCTAACTAGAACTAGAATAATAATAACTAGAACTGCAAGCAGTTATCAACGGGTTCCAAGCCCCCAGCGCCAGTCGCCCACCCGCCCCGCCCTCAACTTCGCCGGTCCTCACGCGGTCCCGCCCCAAAAACATGTTCTCCCGCCGGCGTCCCGTCAGCTCACTTCAACCGGCGCAATGAAAGTAACACTCAGGATACGTCATTAAACCTGCAAAGCCTATACACATCTTTCAGAGGCATGGCTGACTTCTCAATCGTGATTACAATGGAATTCCACTGTTTCCTTATTAAAGAACGTGAAGATTTAATGAGTGAGATTATCAAACAATAATCTATACATCAACAGAATATTACAAACAACATAAATACTTGATAATGTCCTTAGATTTAATTGATTTTCAACAAAAACAATGAGTTTCATTTTGTTACTTACTGACCAAATGTTTCAAAAAATCATGAAAAATACATAACTCATCATAAAATTACCAAAATATTCTCACATGGCAGTGTTAACATGTGGAATAATATGATGTTGTTTTTAAATCAGTAGACTCAAAGCTTTTTTGAAGAAAAATCAGTAAATATAACTGTAAGGGTCACAGTCAAAATTAAAATATTCATAAAAAAATAGTGCTACTTTCTAAAATTTATAGAAAAATCTCAGATCACCATAGGCACATGTGGAATGTTATAAATGTGTTATATTTACTTTGTACCTAAAAAAAACTTTCTTACAAAAATTAGTTACTTTTTGTCCAACTATACAAAAAACTGGCAAAAAGTAAAAAATTCATTAAAAATCAATGCTTTTGTACAAAAATCTCAAAATATTCCGAGATTGCCTCTGTGATGTGAGAATTCTTTTTATATTTTTGTTGGGGTCATAAATGTAAAATTGTACCTACAATAAAATAATATTTGCGTTAAATGCTGTAGACAAAAATATGTCCTATAATTAAACACAAGGGGGAGCTCAAATCAAGACGACGTTTTTTTTGTTTCATAAACCACCTAAGAGTGAACTTTATGGCAAATGTCAAGAAGATTGTGAAAACAGAATTTGCGCTACAATTGCTAGCCTAAAAATGTATTTTTGTAAATTTATAGCGCAAACATCTTCGTGGAGCTGCGGTTTTCAATATCTAAGCTCATGGCTATCCAGTTAACATAATCTGGAAAACGTAGCTTCTTACATGAAAATAATGATTTTTAGGAAATTTTTCAAATTTGAAATTTTAAATGATCATAAACCACGCCCACATTGATCAATCATTACCATATTTATAATGTAGTCTTAAGACTCTACAATGATGACAACCACTAAGTTTCGTGCAGATCCATTTAACCAGGTCAGCAGTATAATGTTTTGCTATTTATAGCGCCCCCTATTGTTTAATCAAGGTGAAAATCAAGACATACACTTGAATTGACCTTAGGTTTGACTGTTATGAACAGTTTTGAAAAATGTCCAAATATTTTGAAGTTATGCTAAAAAAACTTTTTCATTCCCCAAAAAATATTTAAAAAATTCATATTTAAAAAAGTAAGCAAATTATCCAAAATCCCTTCAGATCGTTTGGTCAGCCGCTCTTCCTCTCTTGTCAGGCAAAGTTGTGATGTGATTGGGTTTGACGGCCGGGAGGAGTTAACGAAAGTACGTTTGACTTACTATGCAAATTTCTACTAATTAGCATAAGTTTAAAACATTTTTTAAAATACTCATCTTAATTTGACTGAGTCAATGAACATACTGGATGAGACCATTTGCTTGTTTACTAAAATATTGAGGAGAAACATGCCAAAAACGTTTTTGGGGTACAACAGCGCCAACTATTGGACAAAATTCAAACTTTTTTCTGTGATTGTAGATGTCACTATGACTGATATGATTTGTAACTTTCTGTATAGAATATGTATTTTTCATCAGTTAAAGGGCAAAAATGTTTAAAGTCTATAAGCCACGCCCACTTTTTAATCATTTTCAAAATATAGCTTAAGGGTCCAATGATTAACATATGTGCCAAGTTCTGTGGAAATCCATCAAGCCGTTTAGCTCAAACTAACTTTTTGACTCTTTAGCGCCCCCTTTTGGTGAATCCAAACAAAATGGGGAAGATAGGGCTTACCGCTCATACTTCATAAGGGTCTAGAGTCTCATCACTTTATCTTGATATATGGTGAAGATATCATCAATTAGCACATGTGCTAGCTAGCGCACTGATTTTGACATGGTGTCATTAGCCCAATTTTCAATATTTCTGCGTTTTTCTGCATCACAACAACTTATCTTAGTCCATAGATCATATGTACGAAGTTTGAAGTTGATTCGACGAAAAATGACGAATAGGTGATTAAAAGTAAGTTTTGCATTTTTTGCGATCTAGCAAAAAATCTAGTTAGGCGGAAATGGGCGTGGCCAATACAAAAAAGATGGGGAACCATCCAAGGATCATGTACATATAACGTTTTTGACTGTAGGACCTACGGTTTGGGAGCTAGTAGCTGAAACGTGTTGACCTCCGCAATAGCGCCACCTAGGTGACGCGGGGTCCAAATTTTCGAATCTGAGTAGCGGTCAGGATTTTCCAACAGACTGCCATGTCAGATTTTCCCTGGCAATTTCAGGCTCTTGCGCCCATATAGTTTTACCGGAGAAGAATAATAAAAAATAAAAATAAACTAGAACTGCAAGCAGTTATCAACGGGTTCCAAGCCCCCAGCGCCAGTCGCCCACCCGGCCCCGCCCTCACCTTCGCCAGTCCTCACGCGGTCCCGCCCCAAAAACACGTTCTCCCGCCGGCGTCCCGTCAGCTCACTTCAACCGGCGCAATGAAAGTAACACTCAGGATACGTCATTAAACCTGCAAATCCTATACACATCTTTCAGAGGCATGGCTGACTTCTCAATCGTGATTACAATGGAATTCCACTGTTTCCTTATTAAAGAACGTGAAGATTTAATGAGTGAGATTATCAAACAATAATCTATACATCAACAGAATATTACAAACAACATAAATACTTGATAATGTCTTTAGATTTAATTGATTTTCAACAAAAACAATGAGTTTCATTTTGTGACTTACTGACCAAATGTTTCAAAAAATCATGAAAAATACATAACTCATCATAAAATTACCAAAATATTCTCACATGGCAGTGTTGACATGTGGAATAATATGATGTTGTTTTTAAATCAGTAGACTCAAAGCTTTTTTGAAGAAAAATCAGTAAATATAACTGTAAGGGTCACAGTCAAAATTAAAATATTCATAAAAAAATAGTGCTACTTTCTAAAATTTATAGAAAAATCTCAGATCACCATAGGTACATGTTGAATGTTGTAATTGGTTTATATTTACTGTATACCTAAAAAACTTTCTAACAAAAATTAATTACGTTGTTGTCCAACTATACAGAAAAACTGGCAAAAAGTTAAAAAATCATTAAAAATCAATGCTTTCGTACAAAAATCTCAAAATATTCCGAGATTGCCTCTGTGATGTGAGAATTCTTTTTATATTTTTGTTGGGGTCATAAATGTAAAATTGTACCTACAATAAAATAATATTTGCGTTAGTTGCTGTAGACAAAAATATGTCCTATAATTAAACACAAGGGGGAGCTCAAATCAAGACGACATTTTTTTTTTTTCATAAACCACCTAAGAGTGAACTTTATGGCAAATGTCAAGAAGATTGTGAAAACAGAATTTGCGCTACAATTGCTAGCCTAAAAATGTATTTTTGTAAATTTAAAGCGCAAACATCTTCGTGGAGCTGCGGTTTTCAATATCTAAGCTCATGGCTATCCAGTTAACATAATCTGGAAAACGTAGCTTCTTACATGAAAATAATGATTTTTAGGAAATTTTTCAAATTTGAAATTTTAAATGATCATAAACCACGCCCACATTGATCAATCATTACCATATTGATAATGTAGTCTTAAGACTCTACAATGATGACAACCACTAAGTTTCGTGCAGATCCATTTAACCAGGTCAGCAGTATAATGTATTGCTATTTATAGCGCCCCCTATTGTTTAATCAAGGTGAAAATCAAGACATACACTTGAATTGACCTTAGGTTTGACTGTTATGAACAGCTTTGAAAAATGTCCAAATATTTTGAAGTTATGCTAAAAAAACTTTTTCATTCCCCAAAAAATATTTAAAAAATTCATATTTAAAAAAGTAAGAAAATTATCCAAAATCCCTTCAGATCGTTTGGTCAGCCGCTCCTCCTCTCTTGTCAGGCAAAGTTGTGATGTGATTGGGTTTGACGGCCGGGAGGAGTTAACGAAAGTACGTTTGACTTACTATGCAAATTTCTACTGATTAGCATAAGTTTAAAACATTTTTTAAAATACTCATCTTAATTTGACTGAGTCAATGAACATACTGGATGAGACCATTTGCTTGTTTACCAAAATATTGAGGAGAAAAATGCCAAAAACATTTTTGGGGTACAACAGCGCCAACTATTGGACAAACTTCAAACTTTTTTCTGTGATTGTAGATGTCACTATGACTGATATAATTTGTAACTTTCTGTATAGAATATGTATTTTTCATCAGTTAAAGGGCAAAAAATTTTAAAGCCTATAAGCCACGCCCACTTTTTAATCATTTTCAAAATATAGCTTAAGGGTCCAATGATTAACATATGTGCCAAGTTCTGTGGAAATCCATCAAGCCGTTTAGCTCAAACTAACTTTTTGACTCTTTAGCGCCCCCTTTTGGTGAATCCAAACAAAATGGGGAAGGTAGGGCTTACCGCTCATACTTCATAAGGGTCTAGAGTCTCATCACTTTATCTTGAGATATGGTGAAGATATCATCAATTAGCACATGTGCTAGCTAGCGCACTGATTTTGACATGGTGTCATTAGCCCAATTTTGAATATTTCTGCGTTTTTCTGCATCACAACAACTTATCTTAGTCCATAGATCATATGTACGAAGTTTGAAGTTGATTCGACGAAAAATGACGAATAGGTGATTAAAACTAAGCTTTGCATTTTTTGCGATCTAGCAAAAAATCTAGTTAGGCGGAAATGGGCGTGGCCAATACAAAAAAGATGGGGAATCATCCAAGGATCATGGACATATAAAGTTTTTGACTGTAGGACCTACGGTTTGGGAGCTAGTAGCTGAAACGTGTTGACCTCCGCAATAGCGCCACCTAGGTGACGCGGGGTCCAAATTTTTGAATCTGAGTAGCGGTCAGGATTTTCTATCAGACTGCCATGTCAGATTTTCCCTGACAATTTCAGGCTCTTGCGCCCATATAGTTTTAGCGGAGAAGAATAATAATAAATAATAAATAATGAAAAATCCGTAGAAAAACAATAGGGTTCCCTGCCCTTTGGGCTTGGAACCCTAATAATGAAAAATCCGTAGAAAAACAATAGGGTTCCCTGCCCTTTGGGCTTGGAACCCTAATAAACTAGAACTGCAAGCAGTTATCAACGGGTTCCAAGCCCCCAGCGCCAGTCGCCCACCCGCCCCGCCCTCCACTTCGCCAGTCCTCACGCGGTCCCGCCCCAAAAACACGTTCTCCCGCCGGCGTCCCGTCAGCTCACTTCAACCGGCGCAATGAAAGTAACACTCAGGATACCTCATTAAACCTGCAAAGCCTATACACATATCTTTCAGAGGCATGGCTGACTTCTCAATCGTGATTACAATGGAATTCCACAGTTTCCTTATTAAAGAACGTGAAGATTTAATGAGTGAGATTATCAAACAATGATATATACATCAACAGAATATTACAAATAACATAAATACTTGATAATGTCTTTAGATTTAAAAGATTTTCAACAAAAACTACGAGTTTCATTTTGTGACTTACTGACCAAATGTTTTAAAAAATCATGAAAAATACATAAATCATCCTAAAATTACCAAAATATTCTCAAATAGCAGTGTTAACATGCGGAATAATATGATGTTGTTTTTAAATCAGTAGACTCAAAGCTTTTTTGAAGAAAAATTGGGAAATATAACTCTAAAGGTCACAACAAAAATTCAAATATTCATAAAAAAATAGTGCTACTTTCTAAAATTAGGAGAAAAATCTCAGATCACCATAGGTACATGTGGAATGTTGTAAATGGCTTATATTTACTGTATACCTAAAAAAAACTTTCTAACAAAAATTAATTACGTTGTTGTCCAACTATACAGAAAAAACTGGTAAAAAGTTAAAAATTCATTAAAAATCTATGCTTTTGTACAGAAATCTCAAAATATTCCCAGGTTGCCTCTGTGATGTGAGAATTCTTCTTATATTTTTGTTGGGGTCATAAATGTAAAACTGTACTTACAATAAAATAATATTTGCATTAGTGGCTGTAGACAAAAATATGTCCTACAATTAAACACAAGGGCGAGCTCAAATCAATACGACATTTTTTTTCTTTCATAAACCACCTAAGAGTGAACTTTGTGGCAAATTACAAGAAGATTGTGAGAACAGAATTTGCGCTACAATTGCTAGCCTAAAAATGTATTTTCGTAAATATAAAGCGCAAACCTCTTTGTGGAGCTGCGGCTTTCATGACATAAGCTCTAGCCTGTCCAGTTAAAAAACTCTGTTAATCTTAGCCTCTTACATGCAAATAGTGATTTTTAGGAAATTTTTCAAATTTGAAAATTTAAATGATCATAAACCACGCCCACTTTGATCAATCATTACCATATTGATAATGTAGTCTTAAGACTCTATAGTGATGACAGCCACTAAGTTTCGTGCAGATCCATTTAGCCAGTTCAGCAGTATAATTTCTTCCCAGATATAGCGCCCCCTATTGTTTAATCAAGTTGAAAACCAGGACATACACTTGAATTGACCTTAGGTATGACTTTTATGAACAGCTTTGAAAAATGTCAAAATCTTTTGAAGTTACGCTAAAAAAACTTTTTCATTCCCAAAAAATTATTTTAAAAAATCATATTAAAAAAAATAAGCTAATTATCCAAAATCCCTTCACATCTTTTGGTCAGCCGCTCCTCCTCTCTTGTCAGGGAAAGTTGTGATGTGATTGAGTTTGACGGCCGGGAGGAGTTAACGAAAGTACGTTGGACTTACTATGCAAATTTCTACTAATTAGCATAAGTTTAAAACATTTTTTAAAAATCTCATCTAAATTTGACTGACTCAATGAAAATACTGGATAAGATCATTTGTTTTTTTACGAAAGAAATGGGGAGAAACATGCCAAAAATAATTTTGGGGTACCACAGCGCCACCTATTGGACAAAATTCAAATTTTTTTCTGTGATTGTAGATGTCACTATGACTGATATGAATTGTAATTTTCTGTATAGAATATGTATTTTTCATGAGTAAAAGGGCAAAAATTTTTAAAGCCTATAAGCCACGCCCACTTTTTATTCATTTTCAAAATGTAGCTTAAGGGTATGATGATTAACATATGTGCAAAGTTCTGTGGAAATCCATCAATCCGTTTAGCTGAAACAAACTTTTTGACTCTTTAGCGCCCCCTATTGATGAATCCAAACAAAATAGGGTAGATAGGGATTACCACCCATACTTTGTAATGGTCTAGAGTCTCATCACTTTATCTTGAAAAATGGTGGAGATATCATCAATTATCACATGTGCTAGCTAGCGCACTGATTTTGACATGGTGTCATTAGCCCAATTTTCAATATTTCTGCAATTTTCTTCATCAGAACTACTTATCTTAAACCATAGATCATATGTACGAAGTTTGAAGTTGATTCAACGAAAACTGACGAATAGGTGATTAAAACTAAGTTTTGCGTTTTTTGCGATCTAGCAAAAAATCTAGTTAGGCGGAAATGGGCGTGGCCAATACAAACGACATGCAGAATCATCCAAGGATCATGTACATATAAAGTTTTTGACTGTAGGACCTACGGTTTGGGAGCTAGTAGCTGAAAAGTGTTCACCTCCGCAATAGCGCCACCTATCTGACTCGGGGTCCAAATTTTCGAATCTGAGTAGCGGTCAGGATTTTCTATCAGACTGCCATGTCAGATTTTTTCTGGCAATTTCAGGCTCTTGCGCCCATACAGACACAGCGGAGAAGAATAATAATAATAAATAATAATAAATAATAAATAATAATGAAAAATCCGTAGAAAAACAATAGGGTTCCCTGCCCTTTGGGCTTGGAACCCTAATAAATAATGAAAAATCCGTAGAAAAACAATAGGGTTCCCTGCCCTTTGGGCTTGGAACCCTAACTAGAACTGCAAGCAGTTATCAACGGGTTCCAAGCCCCCAGCGCCAGTCGCCCACCCGGCCCCGCCCTCACCTTCGCCAGTCCTCACGCGGTCCCGCCCCAAAAACACGTTCTCCCGCCGGCGTCCCGTCAGCTCACTTCAACCGGCGCAATGAAAGTAACACTCAGGATACGTCATTAAACCTGCAAATCCTATACACATCTTTCAGAGGCATGGCTGACTTCTCAATCGTGATTACAATGGAATTCCACTGTTTCCTTATTAAAGAACGTGAAGATTTAATGAGTGAGATTATCAAACAATAATCTATACATCAACAGAATATTACAAACAACATAAATACTTGATAATGTCTTTAGATTTAATTGATTTTCAACAAAAACAATGAGTTTCATTTTGTGACTTACTGACCAAATGTTTCAAAAAATCATGAAAAATACATAACTCATCATAAAATTACCAAAATATTCTCACATGGCAGTGTTGACATGTGGAATAATATGATGTTGTTTTTAAATCAGTAGACTCAAAGCTTTTTTGAAGAAAAATCAGTAAATATAACTGTAAGGGTCACAGTCAAAATTAAAATATTCATAAAAAAATAGTGCTACTTTCTAAAATTTATAGAAAAATCTCAGATCACCATAGGTACATGTTGAATGTTGTAATTGGTTTATATTTACTGTATACCTAAAAAACTTTCTAACAAAAATTAATTACGTTGTTGTCCAACTATACAGAAAAACTGGCAAAAAGTTAAAAAATCATTAAAAATCAATGCTTTCGTACAAAAATCTCAAAATATTCCGAGATTGCCTCTGTGATGTGAGAATTCTTTTTATATTTTTGTTGGGGTCATAAATGTAAAATTGTACCTACAATAAAATAATATTTGCGTTAGTTGCTGTAGACAAAAATATGTCCTATAATTAAACACAAGGGGGAGCTCAAATCAAGACGACATTTTTTTTGTTTCATAAACCACCTAAGAGTGAACTTTATGGCAAATGTCAAGAAGATTGTGAAAACAGAATTTGCGCTACAATTGCTAGCCTAAAAATATATTTTTGTAAATTTAAAGCGCAAACATCTTCGTGGAGCTGCGGTTTTCAATATCTAAGCTCATGGCTATCCAGTTAACATAATCTGGAAAACGTAGCTTCTTACATGAAAATAATGATTTTTAGGAAATTTTTCAAATTTGAAATTTTAAATGATCATAAACCACGCCCACATTGATCAATCATTACCATATTGATAATGTAGTCTTAAGACTCTACAATGATGACAACCACTAAGTTTCGTGCAGATCCATTTAACCAGGTCAGCAGTATAATGTATTGCTATTTATAGCGCCCCCTATTGTTTAATCAAGGTGAAAATCAAGACATACACTTGAATTGACCTTAGGTTTGACTGTTATGAACAGCTTTGAAAAATGTCCAAATATTTTGAAGTTATGCTAAAAAAACTTTTTCATTCCCCAAAAAATATTTAAAAAATTCATATTTAAAAAAGTAAGAAAATTATCCAAAATCCCTTCAGATCGTTTGGTCAGCCGCTCCTCCTCTCTTGTCAGGCAAAGTTGTGATGTGATTGGGTTTGACGGCCGGGAGGAGTTAACGAAAGTACGTTTCACTTACTATGCAAATTTCTACTAATTAGCATAAGTTTAAAACATTTTTTTAAATACTCATCTTAATTTGACTGAGTCAATGAACATACTGGATGAGACCATTTGCTTGTTTACTAAAATATTGAGGAGAAAAATGCCAAAAACATTTTTGGGGTACAACAGCGCCAACTATTGGACAAACTTCAAACTTTTTTCTGTGATTGTAGATGTCACTATGACTGATATAATTTGTAACTTTCTGTATAGAATATGTATTTTTCATCAGTTAAAGGGCAAAAAATTTTAAAGCCTATAAGCCACGCCCACTTTTTAATCATTTTCAAAATATAGCTTAAGGGTCCAATGATTAACATATGTGCCAAGTTCTGTGGAAATCCATCAAGCCGTTTAGCTCAAACTAACTTTTTGACTCTTTAGCGCCCCCTTTTGGTGAATCCAAACAAAATGGGGAAGGTAGGGCTTACCGCTCATACTTCATAAGGGTCTAGAGTCTCATCACTTTATCTTGAGATATGGTGAAGATATCATCAATTAGCACATGTGCTAGCTAGCGCACTGATTTTGACATGGTGTCATTAGCCCAATTTTCAATATTTCTGCGTTTTTCTGCATCACAACAACTTATCTTAGTCCATAGATCATATTACGAAGTTTGAAGTTGATTCGACGAAAAATGACGAATAGGTGATTAAAACTAAGCTTTGCATTTTTTGCGATCTAGCAAAAAATCTAGTTAGGCGGAAATGGGCGTGGCCAATACAAAAAAGATGGGGAATCATCCAAGGATCATGGACATATAAAGTTTTTGACTGTAGGACCTACGGTTTGGGAGCTAGTAGCTGAAACGTGTTGACCTCCGCAATAGCGCCACCTAGGTGACGCGGGGTCCAAATTTTTGAATCTGAGTAGCGGTCAGGATTTTCTATCAGACTGCCATGTCAGATTTTCCCTGACAATTTCAGGCTCTTGCGCCCATATAGTTTTAGCGGAGAAGAATAATAATAAATAATAAATAATAAATAATGAAAAATCCGTAGAAAAACAATAGGGTTCCCTGCCCTTTGGGCTTGGAACCCTAACTAGAACTGCAAGCAGTTATCAACGGGTTCCAAGCCCCCAGCGCCAGTCGCCCACCCGGCCCCGCCCTCACCTTCGCCAGTCCTCACGCGGTCCCGCCCCAAAAACACGTTCTCCCGCCGGCGTCCCAAAATATTCTCAAATAGCAGTGTTAACATGCGGAATAATATGATGTTGTTTTTAAATCAGTAGACTCAAAGCTTTTTTGAAGAAAAATTGGGAAATATAACTCTAAAGGTCACAACAAAAATTCAAATATTCATAAAAAAATAGTGCTACTTTCTAAAATTAGGAGAAAAATCTCAGATCACCATAGGTACATGTGGAATGTTGTAAATGGCTTATATTTACTGTATACCTAAAAAAAACTTTCTAACAAAAATTAATTACGTTGTTGTCCAACTATACAGAAAAAACTGGTAAAAAGTTAAAAATTCATTAAAAATCTATGCTTTTGTACAGAAATCTCAAAATATTCCCAGGTTGCCTCTGTGATGTGAGAATTCTTCTTATATTTTTGTTGGGGTCATAAATGTAAAACTGTACTTACAATAAAATAATATTTGCATTAGTGGCTGTAGACAAAAATATGTCCTACAATTAAACACAAGGGCGAGCTCAAATCAATACGACATTTTTTTTCTTTCATAAACCACCTAAGAGTGAACTTTGTGGCAAATTACAAGAAGATTGTGAGAACAGAATTTGCGCTACAATTGCTAGCCTAAAAATGTATTTTCGTAAATATAAAGCGCAAACCTCTTTGTGGAGCTGCGGCTTTCATGACATAAGCTCTAGCCTGTCCAGTTAAAAAACTCTGTTAATCTTAGCCTCTTACATGCAAATAGTGATTTTTAGGAAATTTTTCAAATTTGAAAATTTAAATGATCATAAACCACGCCCACTTTGATCAATCATTACCATATTGATAATGTAGTCTTAAGACTCTATAGTGATGACAGCCACTAAGTTTCGTGCAGATCCATTTAGCCAGTTCAGCAGTATAATTTCTTCCCAGATATAGCGCCCCCTATTGTTTAATCAAGTTGAAAACCAGGACATACACTTGAATTGACCTTAGGTATGACTTTTATGAACAGCTTTGAAAAATGTCAAAATCTTTTGAAGTTACGCTAAAAAAACTTTTTCATTCCCAAAAAATTATTTTAAAAAATCATATTAAAAAAAATAAGCTAATTATCCAAAATCCCTTCACATCTTTTGGTCAGCCGCTCCTCCTCTCTTGTCAGGGAAAGTTGTGATGTGATTGAGTTTGACGGCCGGGAGGAGTTAACGAAAGTACGTTGGACTTACTATGCAAATTTCTACTAATTAGCATAAGTTTAAAACATTTTTTAAAAATCTCATCTAAATTTGACTGACTCAATGAAAATACTGGATAAGATCATTTGTTTTTTTACGAAAGAAATGGGGAGAAACATGCCAAAAATAATTTTGGGGTACCACAGCGCCACCTATTGGACAAAATTCAAATTTTTTTCTGTGATTGTAGATGTCACTATGACTGATATGAATTGTAATTTTCTGTATAGAATATGTATTTTTCATGAGTAAAAGGGCAAAAATTTTTAAAGCCTATAAGCCACGCCCACTTTTTATTCATTTTCAAAATGTAGCTTAAGGGTATGATGATTAACATATGTGCAAAGTTCTGTGGAAATCCATCAATCCGTTTAGCTGAAACAAACTTTTTGACTCTTTAGCGCCCCCTATTGATGAATCCAAACAAAATAGGGTAGATAGGGATTACCACCCATACTTTGTAATGGTCTAGAGTCTCATCACTTTATCTTGAAAAATGGTGGAGATATCATCAATTATCACATGTGCTAGCTAGCGCACTGATTTTGACATGGTGTCATTAGCCCAATTTTCAATATTTCTGCAATTTTCTTCATCAGAACTACTTATCTTAAACCATAGATCATATGTACGAAGTTTGAAGTTGATTCAACGAAAACTGACGAATAGGTGATTAAAACTAAGTTTTGCGTTTTTTGCGATCTAGCAAAAAATCTAGTTAGGCGGAAATGGGCGTGGCCAATACAAACGACATGCAGAATCATCCAAGGATCATGTACATATAAAGTTTTTGACTGTAGGACCTACGGTTTGGGAGCTAGTAGCTGAAAAGTGTTCACCTCCGCAATAGCGCCACCTATCTGACTCGGGGTCCAAATTTTCGAATCTGAGTAGCGGTCAGGATTTTCTATCAGACTGCCATGTCAGATTTTTTCTGGCAATTTCAGGCTCTTGCGCCCATACAGACACAGCGGAGAAGAATAATAATAATAAATAATAATAAATAATAAATAATAATGAAAAATCCGTAGAAAAACAATAGGGTTCCCTGCCCTTTGGGCTTGGAACCCTAATAAATAATGAAAAATCCGTAGAAAAACAATAGGGTTCCCTGCCCTTTGGGCTTGGAACCCTAACTAGAACTGCAAGCAGTTATCAACGGGTTCCAAGCCCCCAGCGCCAGTCGCCCACCCGGCCCCGCCCTCACCTTCGCCAGTCCTCACGCGGTCCCGCCCCAAAAACACGTTCTCCCGCCGGCGTCCCGTCAGCTCACTTCAACCGGCGCAATGAAAGTAACACTCAGGATACGTCATTAAACCTGCAAATCCTATACACATCTTTCAGAGGCATGGCTGACTTCTCAATCGTGATTACAATGGAATTCCACTGTTTCCTTATTAAAGAACGTGAAGATTTAATGAGTGAGATTATCAAACAATAATCTATACATCAACAGAATATTACAAACAACATAAATACTTGATAATGTCTTTAGATTTAATTGATTTTCAACAAAAACAATGAGTTTCATTTTGTGACTTACTGACCAAATGTTTCAAAAAATCATGAAAAATACATAACTCATCATAAAATTACCAAAATATTCTCACATGGCAGTGTTGACATGTGGAATAATATGATGTTGTTTTTAAATCAGTAGACTCAAAGCTTTTTTGAAGAAAAATCAGTAAATATAACTGTAAGGGTCACAGTCAAAATTAAAATATTCATAAAAAAATAGTGCTACTTTCTAAAATTTATAGAAAAATCTCAGATCACCATAGGTACATGTTGAATGTTGTAATTGGTTTATATTTACTGTATACCTAAAAAACTTTCTAACAAAAATTAATTACGTTGTTGTCCAACTATACAGAAAAACTGGCAAAAAGTTAAAAAATCATTAAAAATCAATGCTTTCGTACAAAAATCTCAAAATATTCCGAGATTGCCTCTGTGATGTGAGAATTCTTTTTATATTTTTGTTGGGGTCATAAATGTAAAATTGTACCTACAATAAAATAATATTTGCGTTAGTTGCTGTAGACAAAAATATGTCCTATAATTAAACACAAGGGGGAGCTCAAATCAAGACGACATTTTTTTTGTTTCATAAACCACCTAAGAGTGAACTTTATGGCAAATGTCAAGAAGATTGTGAAAACAGAATTTGCGCTACAATTGCTAGCCTAAAAATATATTTTTGTAAATTTAAAGCGCAAACATCTTCGTGGAGCTGCGGTTTTCAATATCTAAGCTCATGGCTATCCAGTTAACATAATCTGGAAAACGTAGCTTCTTACATGAAAATAATGATTTTTAGGAAATTTTTCAAATTTGAAATTTTAAATGATCATAAACCACGCCCACATTGATCAATCATTACCATATTGATAATGTAGTCTTAAGACTCTACAATGATGACAACCACTAAGTTTCGTGCAGATCCATTTAACCAGGTCAGCAGTATAATGTATTGCTATTTATAGCGCCCCCTATTGTTTAATCAAGGTGAAAATCAAGACATACACTTGAATTGACCTTAGGTTTGACTGTTATGAACAGCTTTGAAAAATGTCCAAATATTTTGAAGTTATGCTAAAAAAACTTTTTCATTCCCCAAAAAATATTTAAAAAATTCATATTTAAAAAAGTAAGAAAATTATCCAAAATCCCTTCAGATCGTTTGGTCAGCCGCTCCTCCTCTCTTGTCAGGCAAAGTTGTGATGTGATTGGGTTTGACGGCCGGGAGGAGTTAACGAAAGTACGTTTCACTTACTATGCAAATTTCTACTAATTAGCATAAGTTTAAAACATTTTTTTAAATACTCATCTTAATTTGACTGAGTCAATGAACATACTGGATGAGACCATTTGCTTGTTTACTAAAATATTGAGGAGAAAAATGCCAAAAACATTTTTGGGGTACAACAGCGCCAACTATTGGACAAACTTCAAACTTTTTTCTGTGATTGTAGATGTCACTATGACTGATATAATTTGTAACTTTCTGTATAGAATATGTATTTTTCATCAGTTAAAGGGCAAAAAATTTTAAAGCCTATAAGCCACGCCCACTTTTTAATCATTTTCAAAATATAGCTTAAGGGTCCAATGATTAACATATGTGCCAAGTTCTGTGGAAATCCATCAAGCCGTTTAGCTCAAACTAACTTTTTGACTCTTTAGCGCCCCCTTTTGGTGAATCCAAACAAAATGGGGAAGGTAGGGCTTACCGCTCATACTTCATAAGGGTCTAGAGTCTCATCACTTTATCTTGAGATATGGTGAAGATATCATCAATTAGCACATGTGCTAGCTAGCGCACTGATTTTGACATGGTGTCATTAGCCCAATTTTCAATATTTCTGCGTTTTTCTGCATCACAACAACTTATCTTAGTCCATAGATCATATTACGAAGTTTGAAGTTGATTCGACGAAAAATGACGAATAGGTGATTAAAACTAAGCTTTGCATTTTTTGCGATCTAGCAAAAAATCTAGTTAGGCGGAAATGGGCGTGGCCAATACAAAAAAGATGGGGAATCATCCAAGGATCATGGACATATAAAGTTTTTGACTGTAGGACCTACGGTTTGGGAGCTAGTAGCTGAAACGTGTTGACCTCCGCAATAGCGCCACCTAGGTGACGCGGGGTCCAAATTTTTGAATCTGAGTAGCGGTCAGGATTTTCTATCAGACTGCCATGTCAGATTTTCCCTGACAATTTCAGGCTCTTGCGCCCATATAGTTTTAGCGGAGAAGAATAATAATAAATAATAAATAATAAATAATGAAAAATCCGTAGAAAAACAATAGGGTTCCCTGCCCTTTGGGCTTGGAACCCTAACTAGAACTGCAAGCAGTTATCAACGGGTTCCAAGCCCCCAGCGCCAGTCGCCCACCCGGCCCCGCCCTCACCTTCGCCAGTCCTCACGCGGTCCCGCCCCAAAAACACGTTCTCCCGCCGGCGTCCCGTCAGCTCACTTCAACCGGCGCAATGAAAGTAACACTGAGGATACGTCATTAAACCTGCAAATCCTATACACATCTTTCAGAGGCATGGCTGACTTCTCAATCGTGATTACAATGGAATTCCACTGTTTCCTTATTAAAGAACGTGAAGATTTAATGAGTGAGATTATCAAACAATAATCTATACATCAACAGAATATTACAAACAACATAAATACTTGATAATGTCTTTAGATTTAATTGATTTTCAACAAAAACAATGAGTTTCATTTTGTGACTTACTGACCAAATGTTTCAAAAAATCATGAAAAATACATAACTCATCATAAAATTACCAAAATATTCTCACATGGCAGTGTTGACATGTGGAATAATATGATGTTGTTTTTAAATCAGTAGACTCAAAGCTTTTTTGAAGAAAAATCAGTAAATATAACTGTAAGGGTCACAGTCAAAATTAAAATATTCATAAAAAAATAGTGCTACTTTCTAAAATTTATAGAAAAATCTCAGATCACCATAGGTACATGTTGAATGTTGTAATTGGTTTATATTTACTGTATACCTAAAAAACTTTCTAACAAAAATTAATTACGTTGTTGTCCAACTATACAGAAAAACTGGCAAAAAGTTAAAAAATCATTAAAAATCAATGCTTTCGTACAAAAATCTCAAAATATTCCGAGATTGCCTCTGTGATGTGAGAATTCTTTTTATATTTTTGTTGGGGTCATAAATGTAAAATTGTACCTACAATAAAATAATATTTGCGTTAGTTGCTGTAGACAAAAATATGTCCTATAATTAAACACAAGGGGGAGCTCAAATCAAGACGACATTTTTTTGTTTCATAAACCACCTAAGAGTGAACTTTATGGCAAATGTCAAGAAGATTGTGAAAACAGAATTTGCGCTACAATTGCTAGCCTAAAAATGTATTTTTGTAAATTTAAAGCGCAAACATCTTCGTGGAGCTGCGGTTTTCAATATCTAAGCTCATGGCTATCCAGTTAACATAATCTGGAAAACGTAGCTTCTTACATGAAAATAATGATTTTTAGGAAATTTTTCAAATTTGAAATTTTAAATGATCATAAACCACGCCCACATTGATCAATCATTACCATATTGATAATGTAGTCTTAAGACTCTACAATGATGACAACCACTAAGTTTCGTGCAGATCCATTTAACCAGGTCAGCAGTATAATGTATTGCTATTTATAGCGCCCCCTATTGTTTAATCAAGGTGAAAATCAAGACATACACTTGAATTGACCTTAGGTTTGACTGTTATGAACAGCTTTGAAAAATGTCCAAATATTTTGAAGTTATGCTAAAAAAACTTTTTCATTCCCCAAAAAATATTTAAAAAATTCATATTTAAAAAAGTAAGAAAATTATCCAAAATCCCTTCAGATCGTTTGGTCAGCCGCTCCTCCTCTCTTGTCAGGCAAAGTTGTGATGTGATTGGGTTTGACGGCCGGGAGGAGTTAACGAAAGTACGTTTGACTTACTATGCAAATTTCTACTAATTAGCATAAGTTTAAAACATTTTTTAAAATACTCATCTTAATTTGACTGAGTCAATGAACATACTGGATGAGACCATTTGCTTGTTTACTAAAATATTGAGGAGAAAAATGCCAAAAACATTTTTGGGGTACAACAGCGCCAACTATTGGACAAACTTCAAACTTTTTTCTGTGATTGTAGATGTCACTATGACTGATATAATTTGTAACTTTCTGTATAGAATATGTATTTTTCATCAGTTAAAGGGCAAAAAATTTTAAAGCCTATAAGCCACGCCCACTTTTTAATCATTTTCAAAATATAGCTTAAGGGTCCAATGATTAACATATGTGCCAAGTTCTGTGGAAATCCATCAAGCCGTTTAGCTCAAACTAACTTTTTGACTCTTTAGCGCCCCCTTTTGGTGAATCCAAACAAAATGGGGAAGGTAGGGCTTACCGCTCATACTTCATAAGGGTCTAGAGTCTCATCACTTTATCTTGAGATATGGTGAAGATATCATCAATTAGCACATGTGCTAGCTAGCGCACTGATTTTGACATGGTGTCATTAGCCCAATTTTCAATATTTCTGCGTTTTTCTGCATCACAACAACTTATCTTAGTCCATAGATCATATGTACGAAGTTTGAAGTTGATTCGACGAAAAATGACGAATAGGTGATTAAAACTAAGCTTTGCATTTTTTGCGATCTAGCAAAAAATCTAGTTAGGCGGAAATGGGCGTGGCCAATACAAAAAAGATGGGGAATCATCCAAGGATCATGTACATATAAAGTTTTTGACTGTAGGACCTACGGTTTGGGAGCTAGTAGCTGAAACGTGTTGACCTCCGCAATAGCGCCACCTAGGTGACGCGGGGTCCAAATTTTTGAATCTGAGTAGCGGTCAGGATTTTCTATCAGACTGCCATGTCAGATTTTCCCTGACAATTTCAGGCTCTTGCGCCCATATAGTTTTAGCGGAGAAGAATAATAATAAACTAGAACTGCAAGCAGTTATCAACGGGTTCCAAGCCCCCAGCGCCAGTCGCCCACCCGCCCCGCCCTCAACTTCGCCAGTCCTCACGCGGTCCCGCCCCAAAAACACGTTCTCCCGCCGGCGTCCCGTCAGCTCACTTCAACCGGCGCAACGAAAGTAACACTCAGGATACGTCATTAAACCTGCAAAGCCTATACACATATCTTTCAGAGGCATGGCTGACTTCTCAACCGTGATTACAATGGAATTCCACTGTTTCCTTATTAAAGAACGTGAAGATTTAATGAGTGAGATTATCAAACAATGATCTATACATCAACAGAATATTACAAATAACATAAATACTTGATAATGTCTTTAGATTTAAAAGATTTTCAACAAAAACTACGAGTTTCATTTTGTGACTTACTGACCAAATGTTTTAAAAAATCATGAAAAATACATAAATCATCCTAAAATTACCAAAATATTCTCACATGGCAGTGTTAACATGCGGAATAATATGATGTTGTTTTTAAATCAGTAGACTCAAAGCTTTTTTGAAGAAAAATTGGGAAATATAACTATAAAGGTCACAACAAAAATTCAAATATTCATAAAAAAATAGTGCTACTTTCTAAAATTAGGAGAAAAATCTCAGATCACCATAGGTACATGTGGAATGTTGTAAATGGCTTATATTTACTGTATACCTAAAAAAAACTTTCTAACAAAAATTAATTACGTTGTTGTCCAACTATACAGAAAAACTGGTAAAAAGTTAAAAATTCATTAAAAATCTATGCTTTTGTACAGAAATCTCAAAATATTCCCAGGTTGCCTCTGTGATGTGAGAATTCTTCTTATATTTTTGTTGGGGTCATAAATGTAAAACTGTACTTACAATAAAATAATATTTGCATTAGTGGCTGTGGACAAAAATATGTCCTACAATTAAACACAAGGGGGAGCTCAAATCAATACGACATTTTTTTTCTTTCATAAACCACCTAAGAGTGAACTTTGTGGCAAATTACAAGAAGATTGTGAGAACAGAATTTGCGCTACAATTGCTAGCCTAAAAATGTATTTTCGTAAATATAAAGCGCAAACCTCTTCATGGAGCTGCGGCTTTCGTGACATAAGCTCTAGCCAATGCAGTTGACACAATCGGGAAATCTTAGCCTCTTACATGCAAATTGTGATTTTAAGGGAATTTTTCAAATTTGAAATTTTAAATGATCATAAACCACGCCCACTTTGATCAATCATTACCATATTGATAATGTAGTCTTAAGACTCTATAGTGATGACAACCACTAAGTTTCGTGCAGATCCATTTAGCTGGTTCAGCAATATAATTTCTTCCCAGTTATAGCGCCCCCTATTGTTTAATCAAGGTGAAAACCAGGACATACACTTGAATTGACCTTAGGTATGATTGTTATGAACAGCTTTGAAAAATGTCAAAGTCTTTTGAAGTTACGCTAAAAAAACTTTTTCATTCCCAAAAAATTATTTTAAAAAATCATATTAAAAAAAATAAGCAAATTATCCAAAATCCCTTCACATCTTTTGGTCAGCCGCTCCTCCTCTCTTGTCAGGGAAAGTTGTGATGTGATTGAGTTTGACGGCCGGGAGGAGTTAACGAAAGTACGTTGGACTTACTATGCAAATTTCTACTAATTTGCATAAGTTTAAAACATTTTTTAAAATACTCATCTAAATTTGACTGACTCAATGAACACACTGGATGAGATCATTTGTTTTTTTACGAAAGAAATGGGGAAAAACATGCCAAAAACTTTTTTGGGGTACAACAGCGCCACCTAATGGTCCAAATTCAAAGTTTTTTCTGCGATTGTAGATGTCGCTATGACTGATAAGAATTGTAACTTTCTGTATAGAATATGTATTTTTCATGAGTTAAAGAGCGAAAATTTTTAAAGCCTATAAGCCACGCCCACTTTTTAATCATTTTCAAAATATAGCTTAAGGGTCCGATGATTAACATATATGCCAAGTTCTGTGGAAATCCATCAAGCCGTTTAGCTGAAACAAACTTTTTGACTCTTTAGCGCCCCCTATTGGTGAATCCAAACAAAATGGGGTAGGTAGGGCTTACCGCTCATGCTTCATAAGGGTCTAGAGTCTCATCAATTTATCTTGAGAAATGGTCAAGATATCATCAATTACCACATGTGCTAGCTAGCGCACTGATTTTGACATGGTGTCATTAGCCCAATTTTCAATATTTCTGCATTTTTCTTCACCACAACAACTTACCTTAGTCCATAGATCACATGTACGAAGTTTGAAGTTGATTCGACGAAAAATGACAAATAGGTGATTAAAAGTAAGTTTTGCGTTTTTTGCGATCTAGCAAAAAATCTAGTTAGGCGGAAATGGGCGTGGCCAATACAAACTACGTGCAGAATTATCCAAGGATCATGTACATATAAAGTTTTTGACTGTAGGACCTATGGTTTGGGAGCTAGTAGCTGAAACGTGTTGACCTCCGCAATAGCGCCACCTAGGTGACGCGGGGTCCAAATTTTCGAATCTGAGTAGCGGTCAGGATTTTCTATCAGACTGCCATGTCAGATTTTCCCTGGCAATTTCAGGCTCTTGCGCCCATATAGTTTTAGCGGAGAAGAATAATGAATAATAAATAATAATGAAAAATCCGTAGAAAAACAATAGGGTTCCCTGCCCTTTGGGCTTGGAACCCTAACTAGAACTGCAAGCAGTTATCAACGGGTTCCAAGCCCCCAGCGCCAGTCGCCCACCCGGCCCCGCCCTCACCTTCGCCAGTCCTCACGCGGTCCCGCCCCAAAAACACGTTCTCCCGCCGGCGTCCCGTCAGCTCACTTCAACCGGCGCAATGAAAGTAACACTCAGGATACGTCATTAAACCTGCAAATCCTATACACATCTTTCAGAGGCATGGCTGACTTCTCAATCGTGATTACAATGGAATTCCACTGTTTCCTTATTAAAGAACGTGAAGATTTAATGAGTGAGATTATCAAACAATAATCTATACATCAACAGAATATTACAAACAACATAAATACTTGATAATGTCTTTAGATTTAATTGATTTTCAACAAAAACAATGAGTTTCATTTTGTGACTTACTGACCAAATGTTTCAAAAAATCATGAAAAATACATAACTCATCATAAAATTACCAAAATATTCTCACATGGCAGTGTTGACATGTGGAATAATATGATGTTGTTTTTAAATCAGTAGACTCAAAGCTTTTTTGAAGAAAAATCAGTAAATATAACTGTAAGGGTCACAGTCAAAATTAAAATATTCATAAAAAAATAGTGCTACTTTCTAAAATTTATAGAAAAATCTCAGATCACCATAGGTACATGTTGAATGTTGTAATTGGTTTATATTTACTGTATACCTAAAAAACTTTCTAACAAAAATTAATTACGTTGTTGTCCAACTATACAGAAAAACTGGCAAAAAGTTAAAAAATCATTAAAAATCAATGCTTTCGTACAAAAATCTCAAAATATTCCGAGATTGCCTCTGTGATGTGAGAATTCTTTTTATATTTTTGTTGGGGTCATAAATGTAAAATTGTACCTACAATAAAATAATATTTGCGTTAGTTGCTGTAGACAAAAATATGTCCTATAATTAAACACAAGGGGGAGCTCAAATCAAGACAACATTTTTTTTTTTTCATAAACCACCTAAGAGTGAACTTTATGGCAAATGTCAAGAAGATTGTGAAAACAGAATTTGCGCTACAATTGCTAGCCTAAAAATGTATTTTTGTAAATTTAAAGCGCAAACATCTTCGTGGAGCTGCGGTTTTCAATATCTAAGCTCATGGCTATCCAGTTAACATAATCTGGAAAACGTAGCTTCTTACATGAAAATAATGATTTTTAGGAAATTTTTCAAATTTGAAATTTTAAATGATCATAAACCACGCCCACATTGATCAATCATTACCATATTGATAATGTAGTCTTAAGACTCTACAATGATGACAACCACTAAGTTTCGTGCAGATCCATTTAACCAGGTCAGCAGTATAATGTATTGCTATTTATAGCGCCCCCTATTGTTTAATCAAGGTGAAAATCAAGACATACACTTGAATTGACCTTAGGTTTGACTGTTATGAACAGCTTTGAAAAATGTCCAAATATTTTGAAGTTATGCTAAAAAAACTTTTTCATTCCCCAAAAAATATTTAAAAAATTCATATTTAAAAAAGTAAGAAAATTATCCAAAATCCCTTCAGATCGTTTGGTCAGCCGCTCCTCCTCTCTTGTCAGGCAAAGTTGTGATGTGATTGGGTTTGACGGCCGGGAGGAGTTAACGAAAGTACGTTTGACTTACTATGCAAATTTCTACTGATTAGCATAAGTTTAAAACATTTTTTAAAATACTCATCTTAATTTGACTGAGTCAATGAACATACTGGATGAGACCATTTGCTTGTTTACCAAAATATTGAGGAGAAAAATGCCAAAAACATTTTTGGGGTACAACAGCGCCAACTATTGGACAAACTTCAAACTTTTTTCTGTGATTGTAGATGTCACTATGACTGATATAATTTGTAACTTTCTGTATAGAATATGTATTTTTCATCAGTTAAAGGGCAAAAAATTTTAAAGCCTATAAGCCACGCCCACTTTTTAATCATTTTCAAAATATAGCTTAAGGGTCCAATGATTAACATATGTGCCAAGTTCTGTGGAAATCCATCAAGCCGTTTAGCTCAAACTAACTTTTTGACTCTTTAGCGCCCCCTTTTGGTGAATCCAAACAAAATGGGGAAGGTAGGGCTTACCGCTCATACTTCATAAGGGTCTAGAGTCTCATCACTTTATCTTGAGATATGGTGAAGATATCATCAATTAGCACATGTGCTAGCTAGCGCACTGATTTTGACATGGTGTCATTAGCCCAATTTTGAATATTTCTGCGTTTTTCTGCATCACAACAACTTATCTTAGTCCATAGATCATATGTACGAAGTTTGAAGTTGATTCGACGAAAAATGACGAATAGGTGATTAAAACTAAGCTTTGCATTTTTTGCGATCTAGCAAAAAATCTAGTTAGGCGGAAATGGGCGTGGCCAATACAAAAAAGATGGGGAATCATCCAAGGATCATGGACATATAAAGTTTTTGACTGTAGGACCTACGGTTTGGGAGCTAGTAGCTGAAACGTGTTGACCTCCGCAATAGCGCCACCTAGGTGACGCGGGGTCCAAATTTTTGAATCTGAGTAGCGGTCAGGATTTTCTATCAGACTGCCATGTCAGATTTTCCCTGACAATTTCAGGCTCTTGCGCCCATATAGTTTTAGCGGAGAAGAATAATAATAAATAATAAATAATGAAAAATCCGTAGAAAAACAATAGGGTTCCCTGCCCTTTGGGCTTGGAACCCTAACTAGAACTGCAAGCAGTTATCAACGGGTTCCAAGCCACCAGCGCCAGTCGCCCACCCGCCCCGCCCTCAACTTCGCCAGTCCTCACGCGGTCCCGCCCCAAAAACACGTTCTCCCGCCGGCGTCCTGTCAGCTCACTTCAACCGGCGCAATGAAACTAACACTCAGGATACGTCATTAAACCGGCTAAGCCTCTACACATATCTTTCAGAGGCATGGCTGACTTCTCAATCGTGATTACAATGGAATTCCACTGTTTCCTTATTAAAGAACGTGAAGATTTAATGAGTGAGATTATTAAACAATAATCTATACATCAACAGAATGTTACAAATAACATAAATACTTGATAATGTGTTTAGATTTAATAGATTTTCAACAAAAACAATGAGTTTCATTTTGTGACTTGCTGACCAAATGTTTAAAAAAATCATGAAAAATACATAACTCATCCTAAAATTACCAAAATATTCTCACATGGCAGTGTTAACATGCGGAATAATATGATGTTGTTTTTAAATCAGTAGACTCAAAGCTTTTTTGAAGAAAAATTGGGAAATATAACTATAAAGGTCACAACAAAAATTAAAATATTCATAAAAAAATAGTGCTACTTTCTAAAATTAGGAGAAAAATCTCAGATCACCATAGGTACGTGTGGAATGTTGTAAATGGCTTATATTTACTGTATACCTAAAAAGTTTTCTAACAAAAATTAATTACGTTGTTGTCCAACTATACAGAAAAACTGGTAAAAAGTTAAAAATTAATTAAAAATCTATGCTTTTGTACAGAAATCTCAAAATATTCCCAGGTTGCCTCTGTGACGTGAGAATTCTTTTTATATTTTTGTTGGGGTCATAAATGTAAAACTGTACTTACAATAAAATAATATTTGCATTAGTGTCTGTAGACAAAAATATGTCCTAAAATTAAACACAAGGGGGAGCTCATATCAAGACAACATTTTTTTTGTTTCATAAACCACCTAAGAGTGAACTTTGTAGCAAATTACAAGAAGGTTGTGAGAACAGAATTTGCGCTACAATTGCTAGCCTAAAAATGTATTTTCATAAATATAAAGCGTAAACCTCAACATGGAGCTGCGGCTTTCGTGACATAAGCTCTAGCCTATCCAGCTAACACAATCTGGAAATCTTAGCCTCTTACATGCAAATAATGATTTTTAGGAAATTTTTCAAATTTGAAATTTTAAATGATCATAAGCCACGCCCACTTTGATAAATCATTACCATATTGATGATGTAATCTTAAGACTCTATAGTGATGACAACCACTAAGTTTCGTGCAGATCCATTTAGCCAGTTCAGTAGTATAATTTCTTCCCAGTTATAGCGCCCCCTATTGTTTAATCAAGTTGAAAACCAGGACATACACTTGAATTGACCTTAGGTATGACTGTTATGAACAGCTTTGAAAAATGTCAAAATCTTTTGAAGTTACTCTAAAAAAACTTTTTCATTCTCCAAAATTTTTTAAAAAAAATCATATTAAAAAAAATAAGCAAATTATCCAAAATCCCTTCACATCTTTTGGTCAGCCGCTCCTCCTCTCTTGTCAGGGAAAGATGTGATGTGATTGAGTTTGACGGCCGGGAGGAGTTAACGAAAGTACGTTGGACTTACTATGCAAATTTCTACTAATTTGCATAAGTTTAAAACATTTTTTAAAATACTCATCTAAATTTGACTGACTCAATGAACATACTGGATGAGATCATTTGTTTTTTTACGAAAGTAATGGGGAGAAACATGCCAAAAATATTTTTGGGGTACCACAGCGCCACCTATTGGACAAAATTCAAAAAATTTTCTGTGATTGTAGATGTCATTATGACTGATATGAATTGTAATTTTCTGTATAGAATATGTATTTTTCAGGAGTAAATGGGCGAAAACGTTTAAAGCCTATTTATAGCCTATAAGCCACGCCCACTTTTTAATCATTTTCAAAATATAGCTTAAGGGTCCGATGATTAACATATGTGCCAAGTTCTGTGGAAATCCATCAAGCCGTTTAGCTGAAACAAACTTTTTGACTCTTTAGCGCCCCCTATTGGTGAATCCACACAAAATCGGGTAGATAGGGCTTACCGCTCATACTTCATAAGGGTGTAGAGTCTCATCAATTTATCTTGAGAAATGGTGAAGATATCATCAATTACCACATGTGCTAGCTAGCACACTGATTTTGACATGGTGTCATTAGCCCAATTTTCAATATTTCTGCCTTTTTCTTCATCACCACAACTTATCTTAGTCCATAGATCATATGTACGAAGTTTGAAGTTGATTCGACGAAAAATGACGAATAGGTGATTAAAAGTAAGTTTTGAGTTTTTTGCGATCTAGCAAAAAATCTAGTTAGGCGGAAATGGGCGTGGCCAATACAAAAAAGATGGAGAATCACCCAAGGATCATGTACATATAAAGTTTATGACTGTAGGACCTACGGTTTGGGAGCTAGTAGCTGAAACGTGTTGACCTCCGCAATAGCGCCACCTAGGTGACGCGGGGTCCAAATTTTCGAATCTGAGTAGCGGTCAGGATTTTGTATCAGACTGCCATGTCAGATTTTTCCTGGCAATTTCTGGCTCCTGCCCCCATACAAACGTAGCGGAGAAGAATAATAAATAATAACTAGAACTGCAAGCAGTTATCAACGGGTTCCAAGCCCCCAGCGCCAGTCGCCCACCCGCCCCGCCCTCAACTTCGCCAGTCCTCACGCGGTCCCGCCCCAAAAACACGTTCTCCCGCCGGCGTCCCGTCAGCTCACTTCAACCGGCGCAATGAAAGTAACACTCAGGATACGTCATTAAACCTGCAAAGCCTATACACATATCTTTCAGAGGCATGGCTGACTTCTCAATCGTGATTACAATGGAATTCCACTGTTTCCTCATTAAAGAACGTGAAGATTTAATGAGTGAGATTATCAAACAATCATCTATACATCAACAGAATATTACAAATAACATAAAGACTTGATAATGTCTTTAGATTTAATAGATTTTCAACAAAAACAATGTTTCATTTTGTGACTTACTGATCAATTGTTTTAAAAAATCATGAAAAATACATAAATCATCATAAAATTACCAAAATATTCTCACATGGCAGTGTTAACATGCGGAATAATATGATGTTGTTTTTAAATCAGTTGACTCAAAGCTTTTTTGAAGAAAAATTAGGAAATATAACTACAAAGGTCACAACAAAAATTTAAATATTCATAAAAAAATAGTGCTACTTTCTATAATTAGGAGAAAAATCTCAGATCACCATAGGTACGTGTGGAATGTTGTAAATGGCTTATATTTACTGTATACCTAAAAAGTTTTCTAACAAAAATTAATTACGTTGTTGTCCAACTATACAGAAAAACTGGTAAAAAGTTAAAAATTAATTAAAAATCTATGCTTTTGTACAGAAATCTCAAAATATTCCCAGGTTGCCTCTGTGACGTGAGAATTCTTCTTATATTTTTGTTGGGGTCATAAATGTAAAACTGTACTTACAATAAAATAATATTTGCATTAGTGTCTGTAGACAAAAATATGTCCTAAAATTAAACACAAGGGGGAGCTCATATCAAGACGACATTTTTTTTGTTTCATAAACCACCTAAGAGTGAACTTTGTAGCAAATTACAAGAAGGTTGTGAGAACAGAATTTGCGCTACAATTGCTAGCCTAAAAAATGTATTTTCATAAATATAAAGCGTAAACCTCAACATGGAGCTGCGGCTTTCGTGACATAAGCTCTAGCCTATCCAGCTAACACAATCTGGAAATCTTAGCCTCTTACATGCAAATAATGATTTTTAGGAAATTTTTCAAATTTGAAATTTTAAATGATCATAAGCCACGCCCACTTTGATAAATCATTACCATATTGATAATGTAATCTTAAGACTCTATAGTGTTGACAACAACTAAGTTTCGTGCAGATCCATTTAGCCAGTTCAGCAGTATAATTTCTTCCCAGTTATAGCGCCCCCTATTGTTTAATCAAGTTGAAAACCAGGACATACACTTGAATTGACCTTAGGTATGACTGTTATGAACAGCTTTGAAAAATGTCAAAATCTTTTGAAGTTACTCTAAAAAAACTTTTTCATTCTCCAAAATTTTAAAAAAAAAATCATATTAAAAAAAATAAGCAAATTATCCAAAATCCCTTCACATCTTTTGGTCAGCCGCTCCTCCTCTCTTTTCAGGGAAAGATGTGATGTGATTGAGTTTGACGGCCGGGAGGAGTTAACGAAAGTACGTTGGACTTACTATGCAAATTTCTACTAATTTGCATAAGTTTAAAACATTTTTTAAAATACTCATCTAAATTTGACTGACTCAATGAACATACTGGATGAGATCATTTGTTTTTTTACGAAAGTAATGGGGAGAAACATGCCAAAAATATTTTTGGGGTACCACAGCGCCACCTATTGGACAAAATTCAAAAAATTTTCTGTGATTGTAGATGTCATTATGACTGATATGAATTGTAATTTTCTGTATAGAATATGTATTTTTCAGGAGTAAATGGGCGAAAACGTTTAAAGCCTATTTATAGCCTATAAGCCACGCCCACTTTTTAATCATTTTCAAAATATAGCTTAAGGGTCCGATGATTAACATATGTGCCAAGTTCTGTGGAAATCCATCAAGCCGTTTAGCTGAAACAAACTTTTTGACTCTTTAGCGCCCCCTATTGGTGAATCCACACAAAATCGGGTAGATAGGGCTTACCGCTCATACTTCATAAGGGTGTAGAGTCTCATCAATTTATCTTGAGAAATGGTGAAGATATCATCAATTACCACATGTGCTAGCTAGCACACTGATTTTGACATGGTGTCATTAGCGCAATTTTCAATATTTCTGCCTTTTTCTTCATCACCAACACTTATCTTAGTCCATAGATCATATGTACGAAGTTTGAAGTTGATTCGACGAAAAATGACGAATAGGTGATTAAAAGTAAGTTTTGAGTTTTTTGCGATCTAGCAAAAAATCTAGTTAGGCGGAAATGGGCGTGGCCAATACAAAAAAGATGGAGAATCACCCAAGGATCATGTACATATAAAGTTTATGACTGTAGGACCTACGGTTTGGGAGCTAGTAGCTGAAACGTGTTGACCTCCGCAATAGCGCCATCTAGGTGACGCGGGGTCCAAATTTTCGAATCTGAGTAGCGGTCAGGATTTTGTATCAGACTGCCATGTCAGATTTTTCCTGGCAATTTCTGGCTCCTGCCCCCATACAAACGTAGCGGAGAAGAATAATAAATAATAATAATGAAAAATCCGTAGAAAAACAATAGGGTTCCCTGCCCTTTGGGCTTGGAACCCTAACTAGAACTGCAAGCAGTTATCAACGGGTTCCAAGCCCCCAGCGCCAGTCGCCCACCCGCCCCGCCCTCAACTTCGCCAGTCCTCATGCGGTCCAGCCCCAAAAACACGTTCTCCCGCCGGCGTCCCGTCAGCTCACTTCAACCGGCGCAATGAAACTAACACTCAGGATACGTCATTAAACCAGCAAAGCCTATACACATATCTTTCAGAGGCATGGCTGACTTCTCAATCGTGGTTACAATGGAATTCCACTGTTTCCTTATTAAAGAACGTGAAGATTTAATGAGTGAGATTATCAAACAATGATCTATACATCAACGGAATATTACAAATAACATAAATCCTTGATAATGTCTTTAGATTTAAAAGATTTTCAACAAAAACTATGAGTTTCATTTTGTGACTTACTGACCAAATGTTTTAAAAAATCATGAAAAATTCACAAATCATCCTAAAATTACCAAAATATTCTCACATGGCAGTGTTAACATGCGGAATACTATGATGTTGTTTTTAAATCAGTAGACTCAAAGCTTTTATGATAAAAAAATTGGGAAATATAACTATAAAGGTCACAACAAAAATTAAAATATTCATAAAAAAATAGTGCTACTTTCTAAAATTAGGAGAAAAATCTCAGATCACCATAGGTACATGTGGAATGTTGTAAATGGCTTATATTTACTGTATACCTAAAAAGCTTTCTAAAACAAATATTAATTACGTTGTTGTCCAACTATACAGAAAAACTGGTAAAAAGTTAAAAATTCATTAAAAATCTATGCTTTTGTATAGAAATCTCAAAATATTCCCAGGTTGCGTCTGTGATGTGAGAATTCTTCTCATATTTTTGATGGGGTCATAAATGTAAAACTGTACTTACAATAAAATAATATTTGCATTAGTGGCTGTAGACAAAAATATGTCCTACAATTAAACACTAGGGGGAGCTCAAATCAAAGAGGACATTTTTTTGTTTCATAAACCACCTAAGAGTGAACTTTGTAGCAAATTACAAGAAGGTTGTGAGAACAGAATTTGCGCTACAATTGCTAGCCTAAAAATGTATTTTCATAAATATAAAGCGTAAACCTCAACATGGAGCTGCGGCTTTCGTGACATAAGCTCTAGCCTATCCAGCTAACACAATCTGGAAATCTTAGCCTCTTACATGCAAATAATGATTTTTAGGAAATTTTTCAAATTTGAAATTTTAAATGATCATAAGCCACGCCCACTTTGATAAATCATTACCATATTGATAATGTAATCTTAAGACTCTATAGTGATGACAACCACTAAGTTTCGTGCAGATCCATTTAGCCAGTTCAGCAGTATAATTTCTTCCCAGTTATAGCGCCCCCTATTGTTTAATCAAGTTGAAAACCAGGACATACACTTGAATTGACCTTAGGTATGACTGTTATGAACAGCTTTGAAAAATGTCAAAATCTTTTGAAGTTACTCTAAAAAAACTTTTTCATTCTCCAAAATTTTTAAAAAAAATCATATTAAAAAAAATAAGCAAATTATCCAAAATCCCTTCACATCTTTTGGTCAGCCGCTCCTCCTCTCTTGTCAGGGAAAGATGTGATGTGATTGAGTTTGACGGCCGGGAGGAGTTAACGAAAGTACGTTGGACTTACTATGCAAATTTCTACTAATTTGCATAAGTTTAAAACATTTTTTAAAATACTCATCTAAATTTGACTGACTCAATGAACATACTGGATGAGATCATTTGTTTTTTTACGAAAGTAATGGGGAGAAACATGCCAAAAATATTTTTGGGGTACCACAGCGCCACCTATTGGACAAAATTCAAAAAATTTTCTGTGATTGTAGATGTCATTATGACTGATATGAATTGTAATTTTCTGTATAGAATATGTATTTTTCAGGAGTAAATGGGCGAAAACGTTTAAAGCCTATTTATAGCCTATAAGCCACGCCCACTTTTTAATCATTTTCAAAATATAGCTTAAGGGTCCGATGATTAACATATGTGCCAAGTTCTGTGGAAATCCATCAAGCCGTTTAGCTGAAACAAACTTTTTGACTCTTTAGCGCCCCCTATTGGTGAATCCACACAAAATCGGGTAGATAGGGCTTACCGCTCATACTTCATAAGGGTGTAGAGTCTCATCAATTTATCTTGAGAAATGGTGAAGATATCATCAATTACCACATGTGCTAGCTAGCACACTGATTTTGACATGGTGTCATTAGCCCAATTTTCAATATTTCTGCATTTTTCTTCATCACCACAACTTATCTTAGTCCATAGATCATATGTACGAAGTTTGAAGTTGATTCGACGAAAAATGACGAATAGGTGATTAAAAGTAAGTTTTGAGTTTTTTGCGATCTAGCAAAAAATCTAGTTAGGCGGAAATGGGCGTGGCCAATACAAAAAAGATGGAGAATCACCCAAGGATCATGTACATATAAAGTTTATGACTGTAGGACCTACGGTTTGGGAGCTAGTAGCTGAAACGTGTTGACCTCCGCAATAGCGCCACCTAGGTGACGCGGGGTCCAAATTTTCGAATCTGAGTAGCGGTCAGGATTTTGTATCAGACTGCCATGTCAGATTTTTCCTGGCAATTTCTGGCTCCTGCCCCCATACAAACGTAGCGGAGAAGAATAATAAATAACTAGAACTGCAAGCAGTTATCAACGGGTTCCAAGCCACCAGCGCCAGTCGCCCACCCGCCCCGCCCTCAACTTCGCCAGTCCTCACGCGGTCCCGCCCCAAAAACACGTTCTCCCGCCGGCGTCCCGTCAGCTCACTTCAACCGGCGCAATGAAACTAACACTCAGGATACGTCATTAAACCGGCTAAGCCTATACACATATCTTTCAGAGGCATGGCTGACTTCTCAATCGTGATTACAATGGAATTCCACTGTTTCCTTATTAAAGAACGTGAAGATTTAATGAGTGAGATTATTAAACAATAATCTATACATCAACAGAATGTTACAAATAACATAAATACTTTATAATGTGTTTAGATTTAATAGATTTTCAACAAAAACAATGAGTTTCATTTTGTGACTTGCTGACCAAATGTTTAAAAAAATCATGAAAAATACACAACTCATCCTAAAATTACCAAAATATTCTCACATGGCAGTGGTAACATGCGGAATAATATGATGTTGTTTTTAAATCAGTAGACTCAAAGCTTTTTTAAAGAAAAATTGGGAAATATAACTATAAAGGTCACAACAAAAATTAAAATATTCATAAAAAAATAGTGCTACTTTCTAAAATTAGGAGAAAAATCTCAGATAACCATAGGTACATGTGGAATGTTGTAAATGGCTTATATTTACTGTATACCTAAAAAGCTTTCTAACAAAAATTAATTACGTTGTTGTCCAACTATACAAAATAACTGGCAAAAAGTAAAAAATTCATTAAAAATCAATGCTTTTGTACAAAAATCTCAAAATATTCCCAGATTGCCTCTGTGACGTGTGTATTGTGGTCATATTTTTGTAAGATCATAAATGTAAAACTTTTCTTACAATAAAATAATATTTGCATTAGTGGCTGTAGACAAAAATATGTCCTATAATTGAACACTAGGGGGAGCTCAAATCAAGACGACATTTTTTTTGTTTCATAAACCACCTAAGAGTGAACTTTGTGGTAAATTACAAGAAGATTGTGAGAACAGAATTTGTGCCACACTTGCTAGCGTAAAAATGTATTTTTGTTAATATAAAGCGCAAACCTCTTTGTGGAGCTGCGGCTATCGTGACATAAGCTCTAGCCTATCCAGTAACCACAATCTGGAAATCTTAGCCTCTTACATGCAAATAGTGATTTTTAGGAAATTTTTCAAATTTGAAATTTTAAATGATCGTAAACCACGCCCACTTTGATCAATCATTACCATATTGATAATGTAGTCTTAAGACTCTATAGTGATGACAACCACTAAGTTTCGTGCAGATCCATTTAGCTGGTTGAGCAGTATAATTTCTTCCCAGTTATAGCGCCCCCTATTGTTTAATCAAGTTGAAAACCAGGACATACACTTGAATTGACCTTAGGTATGAGTGTTATGAACAGCTTTGAAAAATGTCAAAATCTTTTGAAGTTACGCTAAAAAAACTTTTTCATTCCCAAAAAATTATTTAAAAAAATCATATTAAAAAAAATAAGCAAATTATCCAAAATCCCTTCACAACTTTTGGTCAGCCGCTCCCCCCCTCTTGTCAGGCAAAGTTGTGATGTGATTGAGTTTGACAGCCGGGAGGAGTTAACGAAAGTACGTTTGACTTACTATGCAAATTTCTACTAATTAGCATAAGTTTAAATTATTTTTTAAAATACTCATCTAAATTTGACTGACTCAATGAACATACTGGATGAGCCCATTTGTTTTTTTACTAAAACATTGAGGAGAGACATGCCAAAACCTTTTTTGGGGTACAACAGCGCCACCTATTGGACAAAATTCAAATTTATATCTGTGATTGTAGATGTCACTATGACTGATAAAATTTGTAACTTTCTGTATAGAATATGTATTTTTCATCAGTTAAAGGGCGAAAATTTTTAAAGCCTATAAGCCACGCCCACTTTTTAATCATTTTCAAAATATAGCTTAAAGGTCTGATGATTAACATATGTGCCAAGTTCTGTGGAAATCCATCAAGCCGTTTAGCTCAAACTAACTTTTTGCCTCTTTAGCGCCCCCTTTTGGTGAATCCGAACAAAATGGGGAAGATAGGGCTTACCGCTCATACTTCATAAGGGTCTAGAGTCTCATCACTTTATCTTGAGATATGGTGAAGATATCATCAATTAGCACATGTGATAGCTAGCGCACTGATTTTGACATGTTGTCATTAGCCCAATTTTCAATATTTCTGCGTTTTTCTGCATCACAACAACTTATCTTAGTCCATAGATCATATGTACAAAGTTTGAAGTTGATTCGACGAAAAATGACGAATAGGTGATTAAAACTAAGTTTTGCATTTTTTGCGATCTAGCAAAAAATCTAGTTAGGCGGAAATGGGCGTGGCCAATACAAAAAAGATGGAGAATCATCCAAGGATCATGGACATATAAAGTTTTTGACTATAGGACCTACGGTTTGGGAGCTAGTAACTAAAACGTGTTGACCTCCGCAATAGCGCCACCTAGGTGACGCGGGGTCCAAATTCTCGAACCTGAGTAGCGGTCAGGATTTTCTATCAGACTGCCATGTCAGATTTTCCCTGGCAAATTCAGGCTCTTGCGCCCATACAGACACAGCGGAGAAGAATAATAATAATAAATAATAAATAATAAATAATGAAAAATCCGTAGAAAAACAATAGGGTTCCCGCCCTTTGGGCTTGGAACCCTAATAATGAAAAATCCGTAGAAAAACAATAGGGTTCCCTGCCCTTTGGGCTTGGAACCCTAACTAGAACTGCAAGCAGTTATCAACGGGTTCCAAGCCCCCAGCGCCAGTCGCCCACCCGGCCCCGCCCTCAACTTCGCCGGTCCTCACGCGGTCCCGCCCCAAAAACACGTTCTCCCGCCGGCGTCCCGTCAGCTCACTTCAACCGGCGCAATGAAAGTAACACTCAGGATACCTCATTAAACCTGCAAAGCCTATACACATATCTTTCAGAGGCATGGCTGACTTCTCAATCGTGGTTACAATGGAATTCTACTGTTTCCTTATTAAAGAACGTGAAGATTTAATGAGTGAGATTATCAAACAATAATCTATACATGAACAGAATATTATAAATAACATAAATTCTTGATAATGTCTTTAGATTTAAAAGATTTTCAACCAAAACTATAAGTTTCATTTTGTGACTCACTGATCAAATGATTTCAAAAAATCCTGAAAAATACATATATCATCTTAAAATTACCAAAATATTCTCACGCAGCAAGGTTAACATGCGGAATAATATGCTGTTGTTTTTAAATCAGTAGATTCAAAGCTTTTTTGAAGAAAAATTGGTAAATATAACTATAAGGATCACAGCCAAAATTTTAATATTCATAAAAAAATAGTGCTACTTTGTAAAATTAGTAGAATAATCTCAGATCACCATAGGTACATGTGGAATGTTATGAATGGTTTATATTTACTGTATACCTAAAAACCTTTCTAACAAAATTTATTTACGTTTTTGTCCACCTGTACAGAAAAACTGGCAAAAAGTTAAAAATTCATTAAAAATCAATGCTTTTGTACAAAAATGTCAAAATATTCCCAGATTGCCTCTGTGATGAGTGTATTGTGCTCATATTTTTGTAAGGAACATAATTGTTAAACTTTTCTTACAATAAAATAATATTTGCATTAGTGGCTGTAAACAAAAATTTGTCCTATAATTAAACACAAGGGGGAGCTCAAATCAAGACGACATTTTTTTTATTTCATAAACCACGTAAGAGTGACCTTTGTGCCAAATTTCAAGAAGATTGTGAAAAGAGAATTTGCACTAAAATTGCTAGCCTAAAATTGTATTTTCGTAAATTTAAAGCGCAAACCTCTTCATGGAGCTGCGGTTTTCATGATCTAAGCTGCATCTGATGCAGTTAACAGAACCTGAAAATCTTAGCCTCTTACATGCAAATAATGATTTTTAGGAAATTTTTCAAATTTGAAATTTTAAATGATCATAAACCACGCCCACTTTGATCAATCATTACCATATTGATAATGTAGTCTTAAGACTCTATAGTGATGACAACCACTAAGTTTCGTGCAGATCCATTTAGCCAGTTCAGCAGTATAGTTTCTTCCTAGTTATAGCGCCCCCTGTTGTTGAATCAAGCTGAAAATCAACATATACACTTGAATTGACCTTAGGTATGATTGTTATGAACAGCTTTGAAAAATGTCAAAATCTAGTGAAGTTATGCTAAAAAAACTTTTTCATTCCCAAAAAATTATTTTAAAAAATCATATAAAATCAAATAAGCAAATTATCCAAAATCCCTTCACAACTTTTGGTCAGCCGCTCCTCCTCTCTTGTCAGGGAAAGTTGTGATGTGATTGAGTTTGACGGCCGGGAGGAGTTAACGAAAGTACGTTTGACTTACTATGCAAATTTCTACTAATTAGCAAAAGTTTAAAACATTTTTTAAAATACTCATCTTAATTTGACTGACTCAATGAACATAATGGATGAGAACATTTGTTTTTTTACTGAAACATTGAGGAGAAACATGCCAAAACCATTTTTTGGGTACAACAGCGCCACCTATTGGACAAAATTCCAATTTCTTTCTGTGCTTGTAGATGTCACTATGACTGAAATGATTTATAAGTTTCTGTACAAAATATGTATTTTTCATGAGTTAAAGGGCGAAAATTTTTAAATTCTATAAGCCACGCCCACTTTTTAATCATTTTCAAAATGTAGCTTAAGGGTCCGATGATTAACATATCTGCCAAGTTCTGTGAAAATCCATCCAGCCGTTTCGCTCAAACTAACTTTTTGGCTCTTAAGCGCCCCCTATTGGTGAATCCAAACAAAATTGAGTATATTGGGCTTACCGCTCATACTTTGTAAGGGTCTAGAGTCTCATCATTTTATCTTGAACAACGGTGGAGATATCATCAATTAGCACATGTGCTAGCTAGCTAACAGAATTTGAGATGGTGTCATTAGCCCAATTTTCAATATTTTCGCGTGTTTTTTCATCACAACAACTTATCTTAGTCCGTAGATCATATGTACGAAGTTTGAAGTTGATTCGACGAAAAATGACGAATAGGTAATTAAAACTATGTTTTGTGTTTTTTGCGATCTAGCAAAAAATCTAGTTAGGCGGAAATGGGCGTGGCCAATACAAACGACATGCAGAATCATCCAAGGATCATGTACATATAAAGTTTTTGACTGTAGGACCTACGGTTTGGGAGCTAGTAACTGAAACGTGTTCACCTCCGCAATAGCGCCACCTAGGTGATTCGGGGTCCAAATTTTCGAATCTGAGTAGCGGTCAGGATTTTCTATCAGACTGCCTTGTCAGATTTTTTCTGGCAATTTCAGGCTCCTGCCCCCATACAGTATTAGCGGAGAAGAATAATAAATAATAATAAATAATGAAAAATCCGTAGAAAAACAATAGGGTTCCCTGCCCTTTGGGCTTGGAACCCTAACTAGAACTGCAAGCAGTTATCAACGGGTTCCAAGCCCCCAGCGCCAGTCGCCCACCCGCCCCGCCCTCAACTTCGCCGGTCCTCACGCGGTCCCGCCCCAAAAACATGTTCTCCCGCCGGCGTCCCGTCAGCTCACTTCAACCGGCGCAATGAAAGTAACACTCAGGATACGTCATTAAACCTGCAAAGCCTATACACATCTTTCAGAGGCATGGCTGACTTCTCAATCGTGATTACAATGGAATTCCACTGTTTCCTTATTAAAGAACGTGAAGATTTAATGAGTGAGATTATCAAACAATAATCTATACATCAACAGAATATTACAAACAACATAAATACTTGATAATGTCCTTAGATTTAATTGATTTTCAACAAAAACAATGAGTTTCATTTTGTTACTTACTGACCAAATGTTTCAAAAAATCATGAAAAATACATAACTCATCATAAAATTACCAAAATATTCTCACATGGCAGTGTTAACATGTGGAATAATATGATGTTGTTTTTAAATCAGTAGACTCAAAGCTTTTTTGAAGAAAAATCAGTAAATATAACTGTAAGGGTCACAGTCAAAATTAAAATATTCATAAAAAAATAGTGCTACTTTCTAAAATTTATAGAAAAATCTCAGATCACCATAGGCACATGTGGAATGTTATAAATGTGTTATATTTACTTTGTACCTAAAAAAAACTTTCTTACAAAAATTAGTTACTTTTTGTCCAACTATACAAAAAACTGGCAAAAAGTAAAAAATTCATTAAAAATCAATGCTTTTGTACAAAAATCTCAAAATATTCCGAGATTGCCTCTGTGATGTGAGAATTCTTTTTATATTTTTGTTGGGGTCATAAATGTAAAATTGTACCTACAATAAAATAATATTTGCGTTAGTTGCTGTAGACAAAAATATGTCCTATAATTAAACACAAGGGGGAGCTCAAATCAAGACGACATTTTTTTTGTTTCATAAACCACCTAAGAGTGAACTTTATGGCAAATGTCAAGAAGATTGTGAAAACAGAATTTGCGCTACAATTGCTAGCCTAAAAATGTATTTTTGTAAATTTATAGCGCAAACATCTTCGTGGAGCTGCGGTTTTCAATATCTAAGCTCATGGCTATCCAGTTAACATAATCTGGAAAACGTAGCTTCTTACATGAAAATAATGATTTTTAGGAAATTTTTCAAATTTGAAATTTTAAATGATCATAAACCACGCCCACATTGATCAATCATTACCATATTTATAATGTAGTCTTAAGACTCTACAATGATGACAACCACTAAGTTTCGTGCAGATCCATTTAACCAGGTCAGCAGTATAATGTTTTGCTATTTATAGCGCCCCCTATTGTTTAATCAAGGTGAAAATCAAGACATACACTTGAATTGACCTTAGGTTTGACTGTTATGAACAGTTTTGAAAAATGTCCAAATATTTTGAAGTTATGCTAAAAAAACTTTTTCATTCCCCAAAAAATATTTCAAAAATTCATATTTAAAAAAGTAAGCAAATTATCCAAAATCCCTTCAGATCGTTTGGTCAGCCGCTCTTCCTCTCTTGTCAGGCAAAGTTGTGATGTGATTGGGTTTGACGGCCGGGAGGAGTTAACGAAAGTACGTTTGACTTACTATGCAAATTTCTACTAATTAGCATAAGTTTAAAACATTTTTTAAAATACTCATCTTAATTTGACTGAGTCAATGAACATACTGGATGAGACCATTTGCTTGTTTACTAAAATATTGAGGAGAAACATGCCAAAAACGTTTTTGGGGTACAACAGCGCCAACTATTGGACAAAATTCAAACTTTTTTCTGTGATTGTAGATGTCACTATGACTGATATGATTTGTAACTTTCTGTATAGAATATGTATTTTTCATCAGTTAAAGGGCAAAAATTTTTAAAGTCTATAAGCCACGCCCACTTTTTAATCATTTTCAAAATATAGCTTAAGGGTCCAATGATTAACATATGTGCCAAGTTCTGTGGAAATCCATCAAGCCGTTTAGCTCAAACTAACTTTTTGACTCTTTAGCGCCCCCTTTTGGTGAATCCAAACAAAATGGGGAAGATAGGACTTACCGCTCATACTTTGTAAGGTTCTAGAGTCTCATCAATTTATTTTGAGAAATGGTGAAGATATCATCAATTAACACATGTGCTAGCTAGCGCACTGATTTTGACATGGTGTCATTAGCCCAATTTTCAATATTTCTGCATTTTTCTTCATCACAACAACTTAGCCTAGTCCATAGATCACATGTACGAAGTTTGAAGTTGATTCGACGAAAAATGTCGAATAGGTGATTAAAACTAAGTTTTGCATTTTTTGCGATCTAGCAAAAAATCTAGTTAGGCGGAAATGGGCGTGGCCAATACAAAAAAGATGGAGAATCAATCAAGGATCATGTGCATATAAAGTTTTTGACTGTAGGACCTACGGTTTGGGAGCTAGTAGCTGAAACGTGTTGACCTCTGCAATAGCGCCACCTAGGTGACCCGGGGTCCAAATTTTCGAATCTGAGTAGCGGTCAGGATTTTCTATCAGACTGCCATGTCAGATTTTTCCTTGCAATTTCAGGCTCTTGCGCCCATACAGACACAGCGGAGAAGAATAATAATAACTAGAACTGCAAGCAGTTATCAACGGGTTCCAAGCCACCAGCGCCAGTCGCCCACCCGCCCCGCCCTCAACTTCGCCAGTCCTCACGCGGTCCCGCCCCAAAAACACGTTCTCCCGCCGGCGTCCCGTCAGCTCACTTCAACCGGAGCAATGAAAGTAACACTCAGGATACGTCATCAAACCTCTAAAGCCTATACACATATCTTTCAGAGGCATGGCTGACTTCTCAATGGTGATTACAATGGAATTCCACTGTTTCCTTACTAAAGAACGTGAAGATTTAATGAGTGAGATTATCAAACAATAATCTATACATCAACAGAATATCACAAATAACATAAATACTTGATAATGTCTTTAGATTTAAAAGATTTTCAACAAAAACTATGAGTTTCATTTTGTGACTTACTGACCAAATGTTTTAAAAAATCATGAAAAATACATAAATCATCATAAAATTACCAAAATATTCTCACATGGCAGTGTTAACATGCAGAATAATATGATGTTGTTTTTAAATCAGTAGACTCAAAGCTTTTTTGAAGAAAAATCGGTAAATATAACTGTAAGGCTCACAGTCAAAATTAAAATATTCATAAAAAAATAATGCTACTTTCTAAAATTAATAGAAAAATCTCAGATCACCATAGGCACATGTGGAATGTTATAAATGTTTTTTATTTACTTGGTACCTAAGAAAAACTTTCTAACAAAAAATAGTTACTTTTTGTCCAACTATACAAAAAACTGGCAAAAAGTAAAAAATTCATTAAAAATCAATGCTTTTGTACAAAAATCTCAAAATATTCCCAGATTGCCTCTGTGATGTGTCTATTGTGCTCATATTTTTGTAAGGATCATAATTGTTAAACTTTTCTTACAATAAAATAATATTTGCATTAGTGGCTGTAGACAAAAATATGTCCTATAATTAAACACAAGGGGGAGCTCAAATCCAGACGACATTTTTTTTTTCATAAACCACCTAAGAGTGAACTTTGTCCCAAATTACAAGAAGATTGTGAGAAGAGAATTTGCGCTACAATTTCTATCCTAAAAATGTATTTTCATAAATATAAAGCGCAAACCTCTATGTGGAGCTGCGGCTTTCGTGGCATAAGCTCTAGCCTATCCAGTTAACACAATCTGGAAATCTTAGCCTCTTACATGCAAATAATGATTTTTAGGAAATTTTTCAAATTTGACATTTTAAATGATCATAAACCACGCCCACTTTGATCAATCATTACCATATTGATAATGTAGTCTTAAGACTCTATAGTGATGACAACCAGTAAGTTTCGTGCAGATCCATTTAGCCGGTTCAGCAGTATAATTTCGTCCCAGTTATAGCGCCCCCTATTGTTTAATCAAGTTGAAAACCAGGACATACACTTGAATTGACCTTAGGTATGACTGTTATGAACAGCTTTGAAAAATGTCAAAATCTTTTGAAGTGACGCAAAAAAAACTTTTTCATTCCCAAAAAATTATTTTAAAAAATCATATTAAAAAAATTAAGCAAATTATCCAAAATCCCTTCACAACTTTTGGTCAGCCGCTCCTCTTCTCTTGTCAGGGAAAGTTGTGATGTGATTGAGTTTGACGGCCGGGAGGAGTTAACGAAAGTACGTTGGACTTACTATGCAAATTTCTACTAATTTGCAAAAGTTTAAAACATTTTTTAAAATACTTATCTAAATTTGACTGACTCAATGAACATACTGGATGAGATCATTTGTTTTTTTAAAAAAGAAATGGGGAGAAACATGCCAAAAATATTTTTGGGGTACCACAGCGCCACCTATTGGACAAAATTCAAAAAATTTTCTGTGATTGTAGATGTCACTATGACTGATATGAATTGTAATTTTCTGTATAGAATATGTATTTTTCATGAGTAAATGGGCGAAAACTTTTAAAGCCTAGTTATAGCCTATAAGCCACGCCCACTTTTTAATCATTTTCAAAATATAGCTTAAGGGTCCGATGATTAACATATGTGCCAAGTTCTGTGGAAATCCATCAAGCCGTTTAGCTGAAACAAACTTTTTGACTCTTTAGCGCCCCCTATTGGTGAATTCAAACAATTAGGGGTAGATAGGGCTTACCGCTCATACTTCATAAGGGTCTAGAGTGTCAACAATTTATCTTGAGAAATGGTGAAGATATCATCAATTACCACTTGTGCTAGCTACCACACTGATTTTGACATGGTGTCATTAGCCCAATTTTTAATATGTCTGCATTTTTCTTCATCACAACAACTTACCTTAGTCCATAGATCACATGTACGAAGTTTGAAGTTGATTCGACGAAAAATGACGAATAGGTGATTAAAAGTAAGTTTTGTGTTTTTTGCGATCTAGCAAAAAATCTAGTTAGGCGGAAATGGGCGTGGCCAATATAAAAAAGATGGAGAATCATCCAAGGATCATGGACATATAAAGTTTTTGACTGTAGGACCTACGGTTTGGGAGCTAGTAGCTGAAACGTGTTGACCTCCGCAATAGCGCCACCTAGGTGATGCGGGGTCCAAATTTTTGAATCTGAGTAGCGGTCAGGATTTTCTATCAGACTGCCATGTCAGATTTTCCCTGGCGATTTCAGGCTCTTGCGCCCATACACTTTTAGCGGAGAAGAATAATAAATAATAATAAATAATAAATAATAATAAATAATAATGAAAAATTCGTAGAAAAACAATAGGGTTCCCTGCCCTTTGGGCTTGGAACCCTAATAAACTAGAACTGCAAGCAGTTATCAACGGGTTCCAAGCCCCCAGCGCCAGTCGCCCACCCGCCCCGCCCTCAACTTCGCCAGTCCTCATGCGGTCCAGCCCCAAAAACACGTTCTCCCGCCGGCGTCCCGTCAGCTCACTTCAACCGGCGCAATGAAACTAACACTCAGGATACGTCATTAAACCAGCAAAGCCTATACACATATCTTTCAGAGGCATGGCTGACTTCTCAATCGTGGTTACAATGGAATTCCACTGTTTCCTTATTAAAGAACGTGAAGATTTAATGAGTGAGATTATCAAACAATGATCTATGCATCAACGGAATATTACAAATAACATAAATCCTTGATAATGTCTTTAGATTTAAAAGATTTTCAACAAAAACTATGAGTTTCATTTTGTGACTTACTGACCAAATGTTTTAAAAAATCATGAAAAATTCACAAATCATCCTAAAATTACCAAAATATTCTCACATGGCAGTGTTAACATGCGGAATACTATGATGTTGTTTTTAAATCAGTAGACTCAAAGCTTTTATGATAAAAAAATTGGGAAATATAACTATAAAGGTCACAACAAAAATTAAAATATTCATAAAAAAATAGTGCTACTTTCTAAAATTAGGAGAAAAATCTCAGATCACCATAGGTACATGTGGAATGTTGTAAATGGCTTATATTTACTGTATACCTAAAAAGCTTTCTAAAACAAATATTAATTACGTTGTTGTCCAACTATACAGAAAAACTGGTAAAAAGTTAAAAATTCATTAAAAATCTATGCTTTTGTATAGAAATCTCAAAATATTCCCAGGTTGCGTCTGTGATGTGAGAATTCTTCTCATATTTTTGATGGGGTCATAAATGTAAAACTGTACTTACAATAAAATAATATTTGCATTAGTGGCTGTAGACAAAAATATGTCCTACAATTAAACACTAGGGGGAGCTCAAATCAAAGAGGACATTTTTTTGTTTCATAAACCACCTAAGAGTGAACTTTGTAGCAAATTACAAGAAGGTTGTGAGAACAGAATTTGCGCTACAATTGCTAGCCTAAAAATGTATTTTCATAAATATAAAGCGTAAACCTCAACATGGAGCTGCGGCTTTCGTGACATAAGCTCTAGCCTATCCAGCTAACACAATCTGGAAATCTTAGCCTCTTACATGCAAATAATGATTTTTAGGAAATTTTTCAAATTTGAAATTTTAAATGATCATAAGCCACGCCCACTTTGATAAATCATTACCATATTGATAATGTAATCTTAAGACTCTATAGTGATGACAACCACTAAGTTTCGTGCAGATCCATTTAGCCAGTTCAGCAGTATAATTTCTTCCCAGTTATAGCGCCCCCTATTGTTTAATCAAGTTGAAAACCAGGACATACACTTGAATTGACCTTAGGTATGACTGTTATGAACAGCTTTGAAAAATGTCAAAATCTTTTGAAGTTACTCTAAAAAAACTTTTTCATTCTCCAAAATTTTTAAAAAAAAATCATATTAAAAAAAATAAGCAAATTATCCAAAATCCCTTCACATCTTTTGGTCAGCCGCTCCTCCTCTCTTGTCAGGGAAAGATGTGATGTGATTGAGTTTGACGGCCGGGAGGAGTTAACGAAAGTACGTTGGACTTACTATGCAAATTTCTACTAATTTGCATAAGTTTAAAACATTTTTTAAAATACTCATCTAAATTTGACTGACTCAATGAACATACTGGATGAGATCATTTGTTTTTTTACGAAAGTAATGGGGAGAAACATGCCAAAAATATTTTTGGGGTACCACAGCGCCACCTATTGGACAAAATTCAAAAAATTTTCTGTGATTGTAGATGTCATTATGACTGATATGAATTGTAATTTTCTGTATAGAATATGTATTTTTCAGGAGTAAATGGGCGAAAACGTTTAAAGCCTATGTATAGCCTATAAGCCACGCCCACTTTTTAATCATTTTCAAAATATAGCTTAAGGGTCCGATGATTAACATATGTGCCAAGTTCTGTGGAAATCCATCAAGCCGTTTAGCTGAAACAAACTTTTTGACTCTTTAGCTTCCCCTATTGGTGAATCCACACAAAATCGGGTAGATAGGGCTTACCGCTCATACTTCATAAGGGTGTAGAGTCTCATCAATTTATCTTGAGAAATGGTGAAGATATCATCAATTACCACATGTGCTAGCTAGCACACTGATTTTGACATGGTGTCATTAGCCCAATTTTCAATATTTCTGCATTTTTCTTCATCACCACAACTTATCTTAGTCCATAGATCATATGTACGAAGTTTGAAGTTGATTCGACGAAAAATGACGAATAGGTCATTAAAAGTAAGTTTTGAGTTTTTTGCGATCTAGCAAAAAATCTAGTTAGGCGGAAATGGGCGTGGCCAATACAAAAAAGATGGAGAATCACCCAAGGATCATGTACATATAAAGTTTATGACTGTAGGACCTACGGTTTGGGAGCTAGTAGCTGAAACGTGTTGACCTCCGCAATAGCGCCACCTAGGTGACGCGGGGTCCAAATTTTCGAATCTGAGTAGCGGTCAGGATTTTGTATCAGACTGCCATGTCAGATTTTTCCTGGCAATTTCTGGCTCCTGCCCCCATACAAACGTAGCGGAGAAGAATAATAAATAATAATGAAAAATCCGTAGAAAAACAATAGGGTTCCCTGCCCTTTGGGCTTGGAACCCTAATAATAAATAATAAATAATGAAAAATCCGTAGAAAAACAATAGGGTTCCCTGCCCTTTGGGCTTGGAACCCTAACTAGAACTGCAAGCAGTTATCAACGGGTTCCAAGCCCCCAGCGCCAGTCGCCCACCCGGCCCCGCCCTCACCTTCGCCAGTCCTCACGCGGTCCCGCCCCAAAAACACGTTCTCCCGCCGGCGTCCCGTCAGCTCACTTCAACCGGCGCAATGAAAGTAACACTCAGGATACGTCATTAAACCTGCAAATCCTATACACATCTTTCAGAGGCATGGCTGACTTCTCAATCGTGATTACAATGGAATTCCACTGTTTCCTTATTAAAGAACGTGAAGATTTAATGAGTGAGATTATCAAACAATAATCTATACATCAACAGAATATTACAAACAACATAAATACTTGATAATGTCTTTAGATTTAATTGATTTTCAACAAAAACAATGAGTTTCATTTTGTGACTTACTGACCAAATGTTTCAAAAAATCATGAAAAATACATAACTCATCATAAAATTACCAAAATATTCTCACATGGCAGTGTTGACATGTGGAATAATATGATGTTGTTTTTAAATCAGTAGACTCAAAGCTTTTTTGAAGAAAAATCAGTAAATATAACTGTAAGGGTCACAGTCAAAATTAAAATATTCATAAAAAAATAGTGCTACTTTCTAAAATTTATAGAAAAATCTCAGATCACCATAGGTACATGTTGAATGTTGTAATTGGTTTATATTTACTGTATACCTAAAAAACTTTCTAACAAAAATTAATTACGTTGTTGTCCAACTATACAGAAAAACTGGCAAAAAGTTAAAAAATCATTAAAAATCAATGCTTTCGTACAAAAATCTCAAAATATTCCGAGATTGCCTCTGTGATGTGAGAATTCTTTTTATATTTTTGTTGGGGTCATAAATGTAAAATTGTACCTACAATAAAATAATATTTGCGTTAGTTGCTGTAGACAAAAATATGTCCTATAATTAAACACAAGGGGGAGCTCAAATCAAGACGACATTTTTTTTGTTTCATAAACCACCTAAGAGTGAACTTTATGGCAAATGTCAAGAAGATTGTGAAAACAGAATTTGCGCTACAATTGCTAGCCTAAAAATATATTTTTGTAAATTTAAAGCGCAAACATCTTCGTGGAGCTGCGGTTTTCAATATCTAAGCTCATGGCTATCCAGTTAACATAATCTGGAAAACGTAGCTTCTTACATGAAAATAATGATTTTTAGGAAATTTTTCAAATTTGAAATTTTAAATGATCATAAACCACGCCCACATTGATCAATCATTACCATATTGATAATGTAGTCTTAAGACTCTACAATGATGACAACCACTAAGTTTCGTGCAGATCCATTTAACCAGGTCAGCAGTATAATGTATTGCTATTTATAGCGCCCCCTATTGTTTAATCAAGGTGAAAATCAAGACATACACTTGAATTGACCTTAGGTTTGACTGTTATGAACAGCTTTGAAAAATGTCCAAATATTTTGAAGTTATGCTAAAAAAACTTTTTCATTCCCCAAAAAATATTTAAAAAATTCATATTTAAAAAAGTAAGAAAATTATCCAAAATCCCTTCAGATCGTTTGGTCAGCCGCTCCTCCTCTCTTGTCAGGCAAAGTTGTGATGTGATTGGGTTTGACGGCCGGGAGGAGTTAACGAAAGTACGTTTCACTTACTATGCAAATTTCTACTAATTAGCATAAGTTTAAAACATTTTTTTAAATACTCATCTTAATTTGACTGAGTCAATGAACATACTGGATGAGACCATTTGCTTGTTTACTAAAATATTGAGGAGAAAAATGCCAAAAACGTTTTTGGGGTACAACAGCGCCAACTATTGGACAAACTTCAAACTTTTTTCTGTGATTGTAGATGTCACTATGACTGATATAATTTGTAACTTTCTGTATAGAATATGTATTTTTCATCAGTTAAAGGGCAAAAAATTTTAAAGCCTATAAGCCACGCCCACTTTTTAATCATTTTCAAAATATAGCTTAAGGGTCCAATGATTAACATATGTGCCAAGTTCTGTGGAAATCCATCAAGCCGTTTAGCTCAAACTAACTTTTTGACTCTTTAGCGCCCCCTTTTGGTGAATCCAAACAAAATGGGGAAGGTAGGGCTTACCGCTCATACTTCATAAGGGTCTAGAGTCTCATCACTTTATCTTGAGATATGGTGAAGATATCATCAATTAGCACATGTGCTAGCTAGCGCACTGATTTTGACATGGTGTCATTAGCCCAATTTTCAATATTTCTGCGTTTTTCTGCATCACAACAACTTATCTTAGTCCATAGATCATATTACGAAGTTTGAAGTTGATTCGACGAAAAATGACGAATAGGTGATTAAAACTAAGCTTTGCATTTTTTGCGATCTAGCAAAAAATCTAGTTAGGCGGAAATGGGCGTGGCCAATACAAAAAAGATGGGGAATCATCCAAGGATCATGGACATATAAAGTTTTTGACTGTAGGACCTACGGTTTGGGAGCTAGTAGCTGAAACGTGTTGACCTCCGCAATAGCGCCACCTAGGTGACGCGGGGTCCAAATTTTTGAATCTGAGTAGCGGTCAGGATTTTCTATCAGACTGCCATGTCAGATTTTCCCTGACAATTTCAGGCTCTTGCGCCCATATAGTTTTAGCGGAGAAGAATAATAATAAATAACTAGAACTGCAAGCAGTTATCAACGGGTTCCAAGCCCCCAGCGCCAGTCGCCCACCCGCCCCGCCCTCAACTTCGCCGGTCCTCACGCGGTCCCGCCCCAAAAACACGTTCTCCCGCCGGCGTCCCGTCAGCTCACTTCAACCGGCGCAATGAAAGTAACACTCAGGATACGTCATTAAACCTGCAAAGCCTATACACATCTTTCAGAGGCATGGCTGACTTCTCAATCGTGATTACAATGGAATTCCACTGTTTCCTTATTAAAGAACGTGAAGATTTAATGAGTGAGATTATCAAACAATAATCTATACATCAACAGAATATTACAAACAACATAAATACTTGATAATGTCCTTAGATTTAATTGATTTTCAACAAAAACAATGAGTTTCATTTTGTTACTTACTGACCAAATGTTTCAAAAAATCATGAAAAATACATAACTCATCATAAAATTACCAAAATATTCTCACATGGCAGTGTTAACATGTGGAATAATATGATGTTGTTTTTAAATCAGTAGACTCAAAGCTTTTTTGAAGAAAAATCAGTAAATATAACTGTAAGGGTCACAGTCAAAATTAAAATATTCATAAAAAAATAGTGCTACTTTCTAAAATTTATAGAAAAATCTCAGATCACCATAGGCACATGTGGAATGTTATAAATGTGTTATATTTACTTTGTACCTAAAAAAAACTTTCTTACAAAAATTAGTTACTTTTTGTCCAACTATACAAAAAACTGGCAAAAAGTAAAAAATTCATTAAAAATCAGTGCTTTCGTACAAAAATCTCAAAATATTACGAGATTGCCTCTGTGATGTGAGAATTCTTTTTATATTTTTGTTGGGGTCATAAATGTAAAATTGTACCTACAATAAAATAATATTTGCGTTAGTTGCTGTAGACAAAAATATGTCCTATAATTAAACACAAGGGGGAGCTCAAATCAAGACGACATTTTTTTTTGTTTCATAAACCACCTAAGAGTGAACTTTATGGCAAATGTCAAGAAGATTGTGAAAACAGAATTTGCGCTACAATTGCTAGCCTAAAAATGTATTTTTGTAAATTTATAGCGCAAACATCTTCGTGGAGCTGCGGTTTTCAATATCTAAGCTCATGGCTATCCAGTTAACATAATCTGGAAAACGTAGCTTCTTACATGAAAATAATGATTTTTAGGAAATTTTTCAAATTTGAAATTTTAAATGATCATAAACCACGCCCACATTGATCAATCATTACCATATTTATAATGTAGTCTTAAGACTCTACAATGATGACAACCACTAAGTTTCGTGCAGATCCATTTAACCAGGTCAGCAGTATAATGTTTTGCTATTTATAGCGCCCCCTATTGTTTAATCAAGGTGAAAATCAAGACATACACTTGAATTGACCTTAGGTTTGACTGTTATGAACAGTTTTGAAAAATGTCCAAATATTTTGAAGTTATGCTAAAAAAACTTTTTCATTCCCCAAAAAATATTTAAAAAATTCATATTTAAAAAAGTAAGAAAATTATCCAAAATCCCTTCAGATCGTTTGGTCAGCCGCTCCTCCTCTCTTGTCAGGCAAAGTTGTGATGTGATTGGGTTTGACGGCCGGGAGGAGTTAACGAAAGTACGTTTGACTTACTATGCAAATTTCTACTAATTAGCATAAGTTTAAAACATTTTTTAAAATACTCATCTTAATTTGACTGAGTCAATGAACATACTGGATGAGACCATTTGCTTGTTTACTAAAATATTGAGGAGAAAAATGCCAAAAACATTTTTGGGGTACAACAGCGCCAACTATTGGACAAACTTCAATTTTTTTTTCTGTGATTGTAGATGTCACTATGACTGATATAATTTGTAACTTTCTGTATAGAATATGTATTTTTCATCAGTTAAAGGGCAAAAAATTTTAAAGCCTATAAGCCACGCCCACTTTTTAATCATTTTCAAAATATAGCTTAAGGGTCCAATAATTAACATATGTGCCAAGTTCTGTGGAAATCCATCAAGCCGTTTAGCTCAAACTAACTTTTTGACTCTTTAGCGCCCCCTTTTGGTGAATCCAAACAAAATGGGGAAGGTAGGGCTTACCGCTCATACTTCATAAGGGTCTAGAGTCTCATCACTTTATCTTGAGATATGGTGAAGATATCATCAGTTAGCACATGTGCTAGCTAGCGCACTGATTTTGACATGGTGTCATTAGCCCAATTTTCAATATTTCTGCGTTTTTCTGCATCACAACAACTTATCTTAGTCCATAGATCATATGTACGAAGTTTGAAGTTGATTCGACGAAAAATGACGAATAGGTGATTAAAACTAAGCTTTGCATTTTTTGCGATCTAGCAAAAAATCTAGTTAGGCGGAAATGGGCGTGGCCAATACAAAAAAGATGGGGAATCATCCAAGGATCATGTACATATAAAGTTTTTGACTGTAGGACCTACGGTTTGGGAGCTAGTAGCTGAAACGTGTTGACCTCCGCAATAGCGCCACCTAGGTGACGCGGGGTCCAAATTTTTGAATCTGAGTAGCGGTCAGGATTTTCTATCAGACTGCCATGTCAGATTTTCCCTGACAATTTCAGGCTCTTGCGCCCATATAGTTTTAGCGGAGAAGAATAATAATAAATAATAAACTAGAACTGCAAGCAGTTATCAACGGGTTCCAAGCCCCCAGCGCCAGTCGCCTACCCGGCCCCGCCCTCCACTTCGCCAGTCCTCACGCGGTCCCGCCCCAAAAACACGTTCTCCCGCCGGCGTTCGTCAGCTCACTTCAACCGGCGCAATGAAAGTAACACTCAGGATACGTCATTAAACCTGCAAAGCCTATACACATATCTTTCAGAGGCATGGCTGACTCCTCAATCGTGATTACAATGGAATTCCACTGTTTCCTTATTAAAGAACGTGAAGATTTAATGAGTGAGGTTATCAAACAATGATCTATACATCAACAGAATATTACCAATAACATAAACACTTGATAATGTCTTTAGATTTAAAAGATTTTCAAGAAAAACTATGAGTTTCATTTTGTGACTTACTGAACAAATGTTTTAAAAAATCATGAAAAATACATAAATCATCCTAAAATTACCAAAATATTCTCACATGGCAGTGTTAACATGCGGAATAATATGATGTTGTTTTTAAATCAGTAGACTCAAAGCTTTTTTGAAGAAAAATTGGGAAATATAACTATAAAGGTCACAACAAAAATAAAAATATTCATAAAAAAATAGTGCTACTTTCTAAAATTAGGAGAAAAATCTCAGATCACCATAGGTACATGTGGGATGTTATAAATGGCTTATATTTACTGTATACCTAAAAAGCTTTCTAACAAAAATTAATTACGTTGTTGTCCAAATATACAGAAAAACTGGTAAAAAGTTAAAAATTCATTAAAAATATACGCTTTTGTACAGAAATCTCAAAATATTCCCAGGTTGCCTCTGTGATGTGAGAATTCTTCTTATATTTTTGTTGGGGTCATAAATGTAAAACTGTACTTACAATAAAATAATACTTGCATTAGTGGCTGTAGACAAAAATATGTCCTATAATTAAACACTAGGGGGAGCTCAAATCAAGACGACATTTTTTTTGTTTCATAACCCACCTAAGAGTGAACTTTGTGGCAAATTACAAGAAGATTGTGAGAACAGAATTTGCGCTACAATTGCTAGCCTAAAAACGTATTTTCGTAAATATAAAGCGCAAACCTCTTTGTGGAGCTGCGGCTTTCGTGACATAAGCTCTAGCCTATTCATTTAACACAATCTGGAAATCTTAGCCTCTTACATGCAAATAGTGATTTTTAGGAAATTTTTCAAATTTGAAATTTTAAATGATCATAAACCACGCCCACTTTGATCAATCATTACCATATTGATAATGTAGTCTTAAGACTTTATAGTGATGACAGCCACTAAGTTTCGTGCCGATCCATTTAGCCGGTTCAGCAGTATAATTTCTTCCCAGTTATAGCGCCCCCTATTGTTTAATCAAGTTGAAAACCAGGACATACACTTGAATTGACCTTAGGTATGACTGTTATGAACAGCTTTGAAAAATGTCAAAATCTCTTGAAGTTACGCTAAAAAAACTTTTTCATTCCCAAAAAATTATTTAAAAAAATCATATTTAAAAAAATAAGCAAATTATCGAAAATCCCTTCACATCTTTTGGTCAGCCGCTCCTCCTCTCTTGTCAGGGAAAGTTTTGATGTGATTGAGTTTGACGGCCGGGAGGAGTTAACGAAAGTACGTTGGACTTACTATGCAAATTTCTACTAATTTGCATAAGTTTAAAACATTTTTTAAATTACTCATCTAAATTTGACTGACTCAAAGAACACATTGGAATAGATCATTTGTTTTTTTACAAAAGAAATGGGGAGAAACATGCCAAAAATATTTTTGGGGTACCAGAGCGCCACCTATTGGACAAAATTCAAAAAATTTTCTGTGATTGTAGATGTCACGATGACTGATATGAATTGTAATTTTCTGTATAGAATATGTATTTTTCATGAGTAAAAGGGCGAAAATTTTTAAAGCCTATAAGCCACGCCCACTTTTTAATCATTTTCAAAATATAGCTTAAGGGTCCGACGATTAACATATGTGCCAAGTTCTGTGGAAATCCATCAAGCCGTTTAGCTGAAACAAACTTTTTGACTCTTTAGCGCCCCCTATTGGTGAATCCAAACAAAATGGGGTAGATAGGACTTACCGCTCATACTTTGTAAGGTTCTAGAGTCTCATCAATTTATTTTGAGAAATGGTGAAGATATCATCAATTAACACATGTGCTAGCTAGCGCACTGATTTTGACATGGTGTCATTAGCCCAATTTTCAATATTTCTGCATTTTTCTTCATCACAACAACTTAGCCTAGTCCATAGATCACATGTACGAAGTTTGAAGTTGATTCGACGAAAAATGTCGAATAGGTGATTAAAACTAAGTTTTGCATTTTTTGCGATCTAGCAAAAAATCTAGTTAGGCGGAAATGGGCGTGGCCAATACAAAAAAGATGGAGAATCAATCAAGGATCATGTGCATATAAAGTTTTTGACTGTAGGACCTACGGTTTGGGAGCTAGTAGCTGAAACGTGTTGACCTCTGCAATAGCGCCACCTAGGTGACCCGGGGTCCAAATTTTCGAATCTGAGTAGCGGTCAGGATTTTCTATCAGACTGCCATGTCAGATTTTTCCTTGCAATTTCAGGCTCTTGCGCCCATACAGACACAGCGGAGAAGAATAATAATAATAAATAATAAATAATAAATAATGAAAAATCCGTAGAAAAACAATAGGGTTCCCTGCCCTTTGGGCTTGGAACCCTAACTAGAACTGCAAGCAGTTATCAACGGGTTCCAAGCCCCCAGCGCCAGTCGCCTACCCGGCCCCGCCCTCCACTTCGCCAGTCCTCACGCGGTCCCGCCCCAAAAACACGTTCTCCCGCCGGCGTTCGTCAGCTCACTTCAACCGGCGCAATGAAAGTAACACTCAGGATACGTCATTAAACCTGCAAAGCCTATACACATATCTTTCAGAGGCATGGCTGACTCCTCAATCGTGATTACAATGGAATTCCACTGTTTCCTTATTAAAGAACGTGAAGATTTAATGAGTGAGGTTATCAAACAATGATCTATACATCAACAGAATATTACCAATAACATAAACACTTGATAATGTCTTTAGATTTAAAAGATTTTCAACAAAAACTATGAGTTTCATTTTGTGACTTACTGAACAAATGTTTTAAAAAATCATGAAAAATACATAAATCATCCTAAAATTACCAAAATATTCTCACATGGCAGTGTTAACATGCGGAATAATATGATGTTGTTTTTAAATCAGTAGACTCAAAGCTTTTTTGAAGAAAAATTGGGAAATATAACTATAAAGGTCACAACAAAAATAAAAATATTCATAAAAAAATAGTGCTACTTTCTAAAATTAGGAGAAAAATCTCAGATCACCATAGGTACATGTGGGATGTTATAAATGGCTTATATTTACTGTATACCTAAAAAGCTTTCTAACAAAAATTAATTACGTTGTTGTCCAAATATACAGAAAAACTGGTAAAAAGTTAAAAATTCATTAAAAATATACGCTTTTGTACAGAAATCTCAAAATATTCCCAGGTTGCCTCTGTGATGTGAGAATTCTTCTTATATTTTTGTTGGGGTCATAAATGTAAAACTGTACTTACAATAAAATAATACTTGCATTAGTGGCTGTAGACAAAAATATGTCCTATAATTAAACACTAGGGGGAGCTCAAATCAAGACGACATTTTTTTTTGTTTCATAACCCACCTAAGAGTGAACTTTGTGGCAAATTACAAGAAGATTGTGAGAACAGAATTTGCGCTACAATTGCTAGCCTAAAAACGTATTTTCGTAAATATAAAGCGCAAACCTCTTTGTGGAGCTGCGGCTTTCGTGACATAAGCTCTAGCCTATTCATTTAACACAATCTGGAAATCTTAGCCTCTTACATGCAAATAGTGATTTTTAGGAAATTTTTCAAATTTGAAATTTTAAATGATCATAAACCACGCCCACTTTGATCAATCATTACCATATTGATAATGTAGTCTTAAGACTTTATAGTGATGACAGCCACTAAGTTTCGTGCCGATCCATTTAGCCGGTTCAGCAGTATAATTTCTTCCCAGTTATAGCGCCCCCTATTGTTTAATCAAGTTGAAAACCAGGACATACACTTGAATTGACCTTAGGTATGATTGTTATGAACAGCTTTGAAAAATGTCAAAATCTCTTGAAGTTACGCTAAAAAAACTTTTTCATTCCCAAAAAATTATTTTAAAAAATCATATTTAAAAAAATAAGCAAATTATCGAAAATCCCTTCACATCTTTTGGTCAGCCGCTCCTCCTCTCTTGTCAGGGAAAGTTTTGATGTGATTGAGTTTGACGGCCGGGAGGAGTTAACGAAAGTACGTTGTACTTACTATGCAAATTTCTACTAATTTGCATAAGTTTAAAACATTTTTTAAATTACTCATCTAAATTTGACTGACTCAAAGAAAACATTGGAATAGATCATTTGTTTTTTTACAAAAGAAATGGGGAGAAACATGCCAAAAATATTTTTGGGGTACCAGAGCGCCACCTATTGGACAAAATTCAAAAAATTTTCTGTGATTGTAGATGTCACGATGACTGATATGAATTGTAATTTTCTGTATAGAATATGTATTTTTCATGAGTAAAAGGGCGAAAATTTTTAAAGCCTATAAGCCACGCCCACTTTTTAATCATTTTCAAAATATAGCTTAAGGGTCCGACGATTAACATATGTGCCAAGTTCTGTGGAAATCCATCAAGCCGTTTAGCTGAAACAAACTTTTTGACTCTTTAGCGCCCCCTATTGGTGAATCCAAACAAAATGGGGTAGATAGGACTTACCGCTCATACTTTGTAAGGTTCTAGAGTCTCATCAATTTATTTTGAGAAATGGTGAAGATATCATCAATTAACACATGTGCTAGCTAGCTCACTGATTTTGACATGGTGTCATTAGCCCAATTTTCAATATTTCTGCATTTTTCTTCATCACAACAACTTAGCCTAGTCCGTAGATCACATGTACGAAGTTTGAAGTTGATTCGACGAAAAATGTCGAATAGGTGATTAAAACTAAGTTTTGCATTTTTTGCGATCTAGCAAAAAATCTAGTTAGGCGGAAATGGGCGTGGCCAATACAAAAAAGATGGAGAATCAATCAAGGATCATGTGCATATAAAGTTTTTGACTGTAGGACCTACGGTTTGGGAGCTAGTAGCTGAAACGTGTTGACCTCTGCAATAGCGCCACCTAGGTGACCCGGGGTCCAAATTTTCGAATCTGAGTAGCGGTCAGGATTTTCTATCAGACTGCCATGTCAGATTTTTCCTTGCAATTTCAGGCTCTTGCGCCCATACAGACACAGCGGAGAAGAATAATAATAATAAATAATAAATAATAAATAATGAAAAATCCGTAGAAAAACAATAGGGTTCCCTGCCCTTTGGGCTTGGAACCCTAACTAGAACTGCAAGCAGTTATCAACGGGTTCCAAGCCCCCAGCGCCAGTCGCCCACCCGCCCCGCCCTCAACTTCGCCAGTCCTCACGCGGTCCAGCCCCAAAAACACGTTCTCCCGCCGGCGTCCCGTCAGCTCACTTCAACCGGCGCAATGAAACTAACACTCAGGATACGTCATTAAACCGGCAAAGCCTATACACATATCTTTCAGAGGCATGGCTGACTTCTCAATCGTGGTTACAATGGAATTCCACTGTTTCCTTATTAAAGAACGTGAAGATTTAATGAGTGAGATTATCAAACAATATCTATACATCAACGGAATATTACAAATAGCATAAATCCTTGATAATGTCTTTAGATTTAAAAGATTTTCAACAAAAACTATGAGTTTCATTTTGTGACTTACTGACCAAATGTTTTAAAAAATCATGAAAAATACACAAATCATCCTAAAATTACCAAAATATTCTCACATGGCAGTGTTAACATGCGGAATACTATGATGTTGTTTTTAAATCAGTAGACTCAAAGCTTTTTTGAAGAAAAAATTGGGAAATATAACTATAAAGGTCACAACAAAAATTAAAATATTCATAAAAAAATAGTGCTACTTTCTAAAATTAGGAGAAAAATCTCAGATCACCATAGGTACATGTGGAATGTTGTAAATGGCTTATATTTACTGTATACCTAAAAAGCTTTCTAAAACAAATATTAATTACTTTGTTGTCCAACTATACAGAAAAACTGGTAAAAAGTTAAAAATTCATTAAAAATCTATGCTTTTGTATAGAAATCTCAAAATATTCCCAGGTTGCTTCTGTGATGTGAGAATTCTTCTCATATTTTTGATGGGGTCATAAATGTAAAACTGTACTTACAATAAAATAATATTTGCATTAGTGGCTGTAGACAAAAATATGTCCTACAATTAAACACTAGGGGGAGCTCAAATCAAGACGACATTTTTTTTGTTTCATAAACCACCTAAGAGGGAACTTTTTGGCAAATTACAAGAAGATTGTGAGAACAGAATTTGCGCTACAATTGCTAGCCTAAAAATTTATTTTCGTAAATATAAAGCGCACACCTCTTCGTGGAGCTGCGGCTTTCGTGACCTAAGCTCTAGCCTATCCAGTTAAGACAATCTGGAAATCTTAGCCTGTTACATGCAAATAGTGATTTTTAGGAAATTTTTCAAATTTGAAATTTTAAATGATCATAAACCACGCCCACTTTGATCAATCATTACCATATTGATATTGTGGTCTTAAGACTCTATAGTGATGATAACCACTAAGTTTCGTGCAGATCCATTTAGCCAGTTCAGCAGTATAATTTCTTCCCAGTTATAGCGCCCCCTATTGTTTAATCAAGTTGAAAACCAGGACATACACTTGAATTGACCTTAGGTATGGCTGTTATGAACAGCTTTGAAAATTGTCAAAATCTTTTGAAGTTACGCTAAAAAAACTTTTTCATTCCCAAAAAATTATTTTAAAAAATCATATTAAAAAAAATAAGCAAATTATCCAAAATCCCTTCACAACTTTTGGTCAGCCGCTCCTCCTCTCTTGTCAGGGAAAGTTGTGATGTGATTGAGTTTGACGGCCGGGAGGAGTTAACGAAAGTACGTTTGACATACTATGCAAATTTCTACTAATTAGCATAAGTTTAAAACACTTTTTAAAATACTCATCTAAATTTGACTGACTCAATGAACATACTGGATGAGATCATTTGTTTGTTTACGAAAAAAATGGGGAGAAACATGCCAAAAATATTTTTGGGGTACCACAGCGCCACCTATTGGACAAAATTCAAAAAATTTTCTGTGATTGTAGATGTCACTATGACTGATAAGAATTGTAATTTTCTGTTTAGAATATATATTTTTCATGAGTAAAAGGGCGAAAAATTTTAAAGCCTATAAGCCACGCCCACTTTTTAATCATTTTCAAAATGTAGCTTAAGGGTCCGATGACTAACATATGTGCCAAGTTCTGGGGAAATCCATCAAGCCGTTTAGCTCAAACAAACTTTTTGACTCTTTAGCGCCCCCTATTGGTGAATCCAAACAAAATGGGGTAGATAGGGCTTACCGCTCATACTTCATAAGGGTCTAGAGTCTCATCAGTTTATCTTGAGAAATGGTGAAGATATCATCAATTACCACATGTGCTAGCTAGCGCGCTGATTTTGACATGGTGTCATTAGCCCAATTTTCAATATTTCTGCATTTTTCTTCATCACAACAACTTAGCTTAGTCCATAGATCACATGTACGAAGTTTGAAGTTGATTTGACAAAAAATGATGAATAGGTGATTAAAAGTAAGTTTTGCGTTTTTTGCGATCTAGCAAAAAATCTAGTTAGGCGGAAATGGGCGTGGCCAATACAAAAAAGATGGAGAATCATCCAAGGATCATGGACATATGAAGTTTTTGACTATAGGACCTACGGTTTGGGAGCTAGTAACTAAAACGTGTTGACCTCCGCAATAGCGCCACCTAGGTGACGCGGGGTCCAAATTTTCGAATCTGAGTAGCGGTCAGGATTTTCTATCAGACTGCCATGTCAGATTTTCCCTGGCAATTTCAGGCTCTTGCGCCCATACAGACACAGCGGAGAAGAATAATAATAATAAATAATAAACTAGAACTGCAAGCAGTTATCAACGGGTTCCAAGCCCCCAGCGCCAGTCGCCTACCCGGCCCCGCCCTCCACTTCGCCAGTCCTCACGCGGTCCCGCCCCAAAAACACGTTCTCCCGCCGGCGTTCGTCAGCTCACTTCAACCGGCGCAATGAAAGTAACACTCAGGATACGTCATTAAACCTGCAAAGCCTATACACATATCTTTCAGAGGCATGGCTGACTCCTCAATCGTGATTACAATGGAATTCCACTGTTTCCTTATTAAAGAACGTGAAGATTTAATGAGTGAGGTTATCAAACAATGATCTATACATCAACAGAATATTACCAATAACATAAACACTTGATAATGTCTTTAGATTTAAAAGATTTTCAACAAAAACTATGAGTTTCATTTTGTGACTTACTGAACAAATGTTTTAAAAAATCATGAAAAATACATAAATCATCCTAAAATTACCAAAATATTCTCACATGGCAGTGTTAACATGCGGAATAATATGATGTTGTTTTTAAATCAGTAGACTCAAAGCTTTTTTGAAGAAAAATTGGGAAATATAACTATAAAGGTCACAACAAAAATAAAAATATTCATAAAAAAATAGTGCTACTTTCTAAAATTAGGAGAAAAATCTCAGATCACCATAGGTACATGTGGGATGTTATAAATGGCTTATATTTACTGTATACCTAAAAAGCTTTCTAACAAAAATTAATTACGTTGTTGTCCAAATATACAGAAAAACTGGTAAAAAGTTAAAAATTCATTAAAAATATACGCTTTTGTACAGAAATCTCAAAATATTCCCAGGTTGCCTCTGTGATGTGAGAATTCTTCTTATATTTTTGTTGGGGTCATAAATGTAAAACTGTACTTACAATAAAATAATACTTGCATTAGTGGCTGTAGACAAAAATATGTCCTATAATTAAACACTAGGGGGAGCTCAAATCAAGACGACATTTTTTTTTGTTTCATAACCCACCTAAGAGTGAACTTTGTGGCAAATTACAAGAAGATTGTGAGAACAGAATTTGCGCTACAATTGCTAGCCTAAAAACGTATTTTCGTAAATATAAAGCGCAAACCTCTTTGTGGAGCTGCGGCTTTCGTGACATAAGCTCTAGCCTATTCATTTAACACAATCTGGAAATCTTAGCCTCTTACATGCAAATAGTGATTTTTAGGAAATTTTTCAAATTTGAAATTTTAAATGATCATAAACCACGCCCACTTTGATCAATCATTACCATATTGATAATGTAGTCTTAAGACTTTATAGTGATGACAGCCACTAAGTTTCGTGCCGATCCATTTAGCCGGTTCAGCAGTATAATTTCTTCCCAGTTATAGCGCCCCCTATTGTTTAATCAAGTTGAAAACCAGGGCATACACTTGAATTGACCTTAGGTATGACTGTTATGAACAGCTTTGAAAAATGTCAAAATCTCTTGAAGTTACGCTAAAAAAACTTTTTCATTCCCAAAAAATTATTTTAAAAAATCATATTTAAAAAAATAAGCAAATTATCGAAAATCCCTTCACATCTTTTGGTCAGCCGCTCCTCCTCTCTTGTCAGGGAAAGTTTTGATGTGATTGAGTTTGACGGCCGGGAGGAGTTAACGAAAGTACGTTGTACTTACTATGCAAATTTCTACTAATTTGCATAAGTTTAAAACATTTTTTAAATTACTCATCTAAATTTGACTGACTCAAAGAAAACATTGGAATAGATCATTTGTTTTTTTACAAAAGAAATGGGGAGAAACATGCCAAAAATATTTTTGGGGTACCAGAGCGCCACCTATTGGACAAAATTCAAAAAATTTTCTGTGATTGTAGATGTCACGATGACTGATATGAATTGTAATTTTCTGTATAGAATATGTATTTTTCATGAGTAAAAGGGCGAAAATTTTTAAAGCCTATAAGCCACGCCCACTTTTTAATCATTTTCAAAATATAGCTTAAGGGTCCGACGATTAACATATGTGCCAAGTTCTGTGGAAATCCATCAAGCCGTTTAGCTGAAACAAACTTTTTGACTCTTTAGCGCCCCCTATTGGTGAATCCAAACAAAATGGGGTAGATAGGACTTACCGCTCATACTTTGTAAGGTTCTAGAGTCTCATCAATTTATTTTGAGAAATGGTGAAGATATCATCAATTAACACATGTGCTAGCTAGCTCACTGATTTTGACATGGTGTCATTAGCCCAATTTTCAATATTTCTGCATTTTTCTTCATCACAACAACTTAGCCTAGTCCGTAGATCACATGTACGAAGTTTGAAGTTGATTCGACGAAAAATGTCGAATAGGTGATTAAAACTAAGTTTTGCATTTTTTGCGATCTAGCAAAAAATCTAGTTAGGCGGAAATGGGCGTGGCCAATACAAAAAAGATGGAGAATCAATCAAGGATCATGTGCATATAAAGTTTTTGACTGTAGGACCTACGGTTTGGGAGCTAGTAGCTGAAACGTGTTGACCTCTGCAATAGCGCCACCTAGGTGACCCGGGGTCCAAATTTTCGAATCTGAGTAGCGGTCAGGATTTTCTATCAGACTGCCATGTCAGATTTTTCCTTGCAATTTCAGGCTCTTGCGCCCATACAGACACAGCGGAGAAGAATAATAATAATAAATAATAAATAATAAATAATGAAAAATCCGTAGAAAAACAATAGGGTTCCCTGCCCTTTGGGCTTGGAACCCTAATAATAAATAATGAAAAATCCGTAGAAAAACAATAGGGTTCCCTGCCCTTTGGGCTTGGAACCCTAATAATGAAAAATCCGTAGAAAAACAATAGGGTTCCCTGCCCTTTGGGCTTGGAACCCTAATAAATAATGAAAAATCCGTAGAAAAACAATAGGGTTCCCTGCCCTTTGGGCTTGGAACCCTAATAATGAAAAATCCGTAGAAAAACAATAGGGTTCCCTGCCCTTTGGGCTTGGAACCCTAATAACTAGAACTGCAAGCAGTTATCAACGGGTTCCAAGCCCCCAGCGCCAGTCGCCCACCCGGCCCCGCCCTCACCTTCGCCGGTCCTCACGCGGTCCCGCCCCAAAAACACGTTCTCCCGCCGGCGTCCCGTCAGCTCACTTCAACCGGCGCAATGAAAGTAACACTCAGGATACGTCATTAAACCTGCAAAGCCTATACACATATCTTTCTGAGGCATGGCTGACTTCTCAATCGTGATTACAATGGAATTCCACTGTTTCCTTATTAAAGAACGTGAAGATTTAATGAGTGAGATTATCAAACAATCATCTATACATCAACAGAATATTACAAATAACATAAAGACTTGATAATGTCTTTAGATTTAATAGATTTTCAACAAAAACAATGAGTTTCATTTTGTGACTTACTGATCAATTGTTTTAAAAAATCATGAAAAATACATAAATCATCATAAAATTACCAAAATTTTCTCACATGGCAGTGTTAACATGCGGAATAATATGATGTTGTTTTTAAATTAGTTGACTCAAAGCTTTTTTGAAGAAAAATTAGGAAATATAACTATAAAGGTCACAACAAAAATTTAAATATTCATAAAAAAATAGTGCTACTTTCTATAATTAGGAGAAAAATCTCAGATCACCATAGGTACGTGTGGAATGTTGTAAATGGCTTATATTTACTGTATACCTAAAAAGTTTTCTAACAAAAATTAATTACGTTGTTGTCCAACTATACAGAAAAACTGGTAAAAAGTTAAAAATTAATTAAAAATCTATGCTTTTGTACAGAAATCTCAAAATATTCCCAGGTTGCCTCTGTGACGTGAGAATTCTTCTTGTATTTTTGTTGGGGTCATAAATGTAAAACTGTACTTACAATAAAATAATATTTGCATTAGTGTCTGTAGACAAAAATATGTCCTAAAATTAAACACAAGGGGGAGCTCATATCAAGATGACATTTTTTTGTTTCATAAACCACCTAAGAGTGAACTTTGTAGCAAATTACAAGAAGGTTGTGAGAACAGAATTTGCGCTACAATTGCTAGCCTAAAAATGTATTTTCATAAATATAAAGCGTAAACCTCAACATGGAGCTGCGGCTTTCGTGACATAAGCTCTAGCCTATCCAGCTAACACAATCTGGAAATCTTAGCCTCTTACATGCAAATAATGATTTTTAGGAAATTTTTCAAATTTGAAATTTTAAATGATCATAAGCCACGCCCACTTTGATAAATCATTACCATATTGATAATGTAATCTTAAGACTCTATAGTGATGACAACCACTAAGTTTCGTGCAGATCCATTTAGCCAGTTCAGCAGTATAATTTCTTCCCAGTTATAGCGCCCCCTATTGTTTAATCAAGTTGAAAACCAGGACATACACTTGAATTGACCTTAGGTATGACTGTTATGAACAGCTTTGAAAAATGTCAAAATCTTTTGAAGTTACTCTAAAAAAACTTTTTCATTCTCCAAAATTTTTTAAAAAAAATCATATTAAAAAAAATAAGCAAATTATCCAAAATCCCTTCACATCTTTTGGTCAGCCGCTCCTCCTCTCTTGTCAGGGAAAGATGTGATGTGATTGAGTTTGACGGCCGGGAGGAGTTAACGAAAGTACGTTGGACTTACTATGCAAATTTCTACTAATTTGCATAAGTTTAAAACATTTTTTAAAATACTCATCTAAATTTGACTGACTCAATGAACATACTGGATGAGATCATTTGTTTTTTTACGAAAGTAATGGGGAGAAACATGCCAAAAATATTTTTGGGGTACCACAGCGCCACCTATTGGACAAAATTCAAAAAATTTTCTGTGATTGTAGATGTCATTATGTCTGATATGAATTGTAATTTTCTGTATAGAATATGTATTTTTCAGGAGTAAATGGGCGAAAACATTTAAAGCCTATTTATAGCCTATAAGCCACGCCCACTTTTTAATCATTTTCAAAATATAGCTTAAGGGTCCGATGATTAACATATGTGCCAAGTTCTGTGGAAATCCATCAAGCCGTTTAGCTGAAACAAACTTTTTGACTCTTTAGCGCCCCCTATTGGTGAATCCACACAAAATCGGGTAGATAGGGCTTACCGCTCATACTTCATAAGGGTGTAGAGTCTCATCAATTTATCTTGAGAAATGGTGAAGATATCATCAATTACCACATGTGCTAGCTAGCACACTGATTTTGACATGGTGTCATTAGCCCAATTTTCAATATTTCTGCCTTTTTCTTCATCACCACAACTTATCTTAGTCCATAGATCATATCTACGAAGTTTGAAGTTGATTCGACGAAAAATGACGAATAAGTGATTAAAAGTAAGTTTTGAGTTTTTTGCGATCTAGCAAAAAATGTAGTTAGGCGGAAATGGGCGTGGCCAATACAAAAAAGATGGAGAATCAACCAAGGATCATGTACATATAAAGTTTATGACTGTAGGACCTACGGTTTGGGAGCTAGTAGCTGAAACGTGTTGACCTCCACAATAGCGCCACCTAGGTGACGCGGGGTCCAAATTTTCGAATCTGAGTAGCGGTCAGGATTTTGTATCAGACTGCCATGTCAGATTTTTCCTGGCAATTTCTGGCTCCTGCCCCCATACAAACGTAGCGGAGAAGAATAATAAATAACTAGAACTGCAAGCAGTTATCAACGGGTTCCAAGCCCCCAGCGCCAGTCGCCTACCCGGCCCCGCCCTCCACTTCGCCAGTCCTCACGCGGTCCCGCCCCAAAAACACGTTCTCCCGCCGGCGTTCGTCAGCTCACTTCAACCGGCGCAATGAAAGTAACACTCAGGATACGTCATTAAACCTGCAAAGCCTATACACATATCTTTCAGAGGCATGGCTGACTCCTCAATCGTGATTACAATGGAATTCCACTGTTTCCTTATTAAAGAACGTGAAGATTTAATGAGTGAGGTTATCAAACAATGATCTATACATCAACAGAATATTACCAATAACATAAACACTTGATAATGTCTTTAGATTTAAAAGATTTTCAACAAAAACTATGAGTTTCATTTTGTGACTTACTGAACAAATGTTTTAAAAAATCATGAAAAATACATAAATCATCCTAAAATTACCAAAATATTCTCACATGGCAGTGTTAACATGCGGAATAATATGATGTTGTTTTTAAATCAGTAGACTCAAAGCTTTTTTGAAGAAAAATTGGGAAATATAACTATAAAGGTCACAACAAAAATAAAAATATTCATAAAAAAATAGTGCTACTTTCTAAAATTAGGAGAAAAATCTCAGATCACCATAGGTACATGTGGGATGTTATAAATGGCTTATATTTACTGTATACCTAAAAAGCTTTCTAACAAAAATTAATTACGTTGTTGTCCAAATATACAGAAAAACTGGTAAAAAGTTAAAAATTCATTAAAAATATACGCTTTTGTACAGAAATCTCAAAATATTCCCAGGTTGCCTCTGTGATGTGAGAATTCTTCTTATATTTTTGTTGGGGTCATAAATGTAAAACTGTACTTACAATAAAATAATACTTGCATTAGTGGCTGTAGACAAAAATATGTCCTATAATTAAACACTAGGGGGAGCTCAAATCAAGACGACATTTTTTTTTGTTTCATAACCCACCTAAGAGTGAACTTTGTGGCAAATTACAAGAAGATTGTGAGAACAGAATTTGCGCTACAATTGCTAGCCTAAAAACGTATTTTCGTAAATATAAAGCGCAAACCTCTTTGTGGAGCTGCGGCTTTCGTGACATAAGCTCTAGCCTATTCATTTAACACAATCTGGAAATCTTAGCCTCTTACATGCAAATAGTGATTTTTAGGAAATTTTTCAAATTTGAAATTTTAAATGATCATAAACCACGCCCACTTTGATCAATCATTACCATATTGATAATGTAGTCTTAAGACTTTATAGTGATGACAGCCACTAAGTTTCGTGCCGATCCATTTAGCCGGTTCAGCAGTATAATTTCTTCCCAGTTATAGCGCCCCCTATTGTTTAATCAAGTTGAAAACCAGGGCATACACTTGAATTGACCTTAGGTATGACTGTTATGAACAGCTTTGAAAAATGTCAAAATCTCTTGAAGTTACGCTAAAAAAACTTTTTCATTCCCAAAAAATTATTTTAAAAAATCATATTTAAAAAAATAAGCAAATTATCGAAAATCCCTTCACATCTTTTGGTCAGCCGCTCCTCCTCTCTTGTCAGGGAAAGTTTTGATGTGATTGAGTTTGACGGCCGGGAGGAGTTAACGAAAGTACGTTGTACTTACTATGCAAATTTCTACTAATTTGCATAAGTTTAAAACATTTTTTAAATTACTCATCTAAATTTGACTGACTCAAAGAAAACATTGGAATAGATCATTTGTTTTTTTACAAAAGAAATGGGGAGAAACATGCCAAAAATATTTTTGGGGTACCAGAGCGCCACCTATTGGACAAAATTCAAAAAATTTTCTGTGATTGTAGATGTCACGATGACTGATATGAATTGTAATTTTCTGTATAGAATATGTATTTTTCATGAGTAAAAGGGCGAAAATTTTTAAAGCCTATAAGCCACGCCCACTTTTTAATCATTTTCAAAATATAGCTTAAGGGTCCGACGATTAACATATGTGCCAAGTTCTGTGGAAATCCATCAAGCCGTTTAGCTGAAACAAACTTTTTGACTCTTTAGCGCCCCCTATTGGTGAATCCAAACAAAATGGGGTAGATAGGACTTACCGCTCATACTTTGTAAGGTTCTAGAGTCTCATCAATTTATTTTGAGAAATGGTGAAGATATCATCAATTAACACATGTGCTAGCTAGCTCACTGATTTTGACATGGTGTCATTAGCCCAATTTTCAATATTTCTGCATTTTTCTTCATCACAACAACTTAGCCTAGTCCGTAGATCACATGTACGAAGTTTGAAGTTGATTCGACGAAAAATGTCGAATAGGTGATTAAAACTAAGTTTTGCATTTTTTGCGATCTAGCAAAAAATCTAGTTAGGCGGAAATGGGCGTGGCCAATACAAAAAAGATGGAGAATCAATCAAGGATCATGTGCATATAAAGTTTTTGACTGTAGGACCTACGGTTTGGGAGCTAGTAGCTGAAACGTGTTGACCTCTGCAATAGCGCCACCTAGGTGACCCGGGGTCCAAATTTTCGAATCTGAGTAGCGGTCAGGATTTTCTATCAGACTGCCATGTCAGATTTTTCCTTGCAATTTCAGGCTCTTGCGCCCATACAGACACAGCGGAGAAGAATAATAATAATAAATAATAAATAATAAATAATGAAAAATCCGTAGAAAAACAATAGGGTTCCCTGCCCTTTGGGCTTGGAACCCTAACTAGAACTGCAAGCAGTTATCAACGGGTTCCAAGCCCCCAGCGCCAGTCGCCCACCCGCCCCGCCCTCAACTTCGCCAGTCCTCACGCGGTCCAGCCCCAAAAACACGTTCTCCCGCCGGCGTCCCGTCAGCTCACTTCAACCGGCGCAATGAAACTAACACTCAGGATACGTCATTAAACCGGCAAAGCCTATACACATATCTTTCAGAGGCATGGCTGACTTCTCAATCGTGGTTACAATGGAATTCCACTGTTTCCTTATTAAAGAACGTGAAGATTTAATGAGTGAGATTATCAAACAATATCTATACATCAACGGAATATTACAAATAGCATAAATCCTTGATAATGTCTTTAGATTTAAAAGATTTTCAACAAAAACTATGAGTTTCATTTTGTGACTTACTGACCAAATGTTTTAAAAAATCATGAAAAATACACAAATCATCCTAAAATTACCAAAATATTCTCACATGGCAGTGTTAACATGCGGAATACTATGATGTTGTTTTTAAATCAGTAGACTCAAAGCTTTTTTGAAGAAAAAATTGGGAAATATAACTATAAAGGTCACAACAAAAATTAAAATATTCATAAAAAAATAGTGCTACTTTCTAAAATTAGGAGAAAAATCTCAGATCACCATAGGTACATGTGGAATGTTGTAAATGGCTTATATTTACTGTATACCTAAAAAGCTTTCTAAAACAAATATTAATTACGTTGTTGTCCAACTATACAGAAAAACTGGTAAAAAGTTAAAAATTCATTAAAAATCTATGCTTTTGTATAGAAATCTCAAAATATTCCCAGGTTGCTTCTGTGATGTGAGAATTCTTCTCATATTTTTGATGGGGTCATAAATGTAAAACTGTACTTACAATAAAATAATATTTGCATTAGTGGCTGTAGACAAAAATATGTCCTACAATTAAACACTAGGGGGAGCTCAAATCAAGACGACATTTTTTTTGTTTCATAAACCACCTAAGAGTGAACTTTTTGGCAAATTACAAGAAGATTGTGAGAACAGAATTTGCGCTACAATTGCTAGCCTAAAAATTTATTTTCGTAAATATAAAGCGCACACCTCTTCGTGGAGCTGCGGCTTTCGTGACCTAAGCTCTAGCCTATCCAGTTAAGACAATCTGGAAATCTTAGCCTGTTACATGCAAATAGTGATTTTTAGGAAATTTTTCAAATTTGAAATTTTAAATGATCATAAACCACGCCCACTTTGATCAATCATTACCATATTGATATTGTGGTCTTAAGACTCTATAGTGATGATAACCACTAAGTTTCGTGCAGATCCATTTAGCCAGTTCAGCAGTATAATTTCTTCCCAGTTATAGCGCCCCCTATTGTTTAATCAAGTTGAAAACCAGGACATACACTTGAATTGACCTTAGGTATGGCTGTTATGAACAGCTTTGAAAATTGTCAAAATCTTTTGAAGTTACGCTAAAAAAACTTTTTCATTCCCAAAAAATTATTTTAAAAAATCATATTAAAAAAAATAAGCAAATTATCCAAAATCCCTTCACAACTTTTGGTCAGCCGCTCCTCCTCTCTTGTCAGGGAAAGTTGTGATGTGATTGAGTTTGACGGCCGGGAGGAGTTAACGAAAGTACGTTTGACATACTATGCAAATTTCTACTAATTAGCATAAGTTTAAAACACTTTTTAAAATACTCATCTAAATTTGACTGACTCAATGAACATACTGGATGAGATCATTTGTTTGTTTACGAAAAAAATGGGGAGAAACATGCCAAAAATATTTTTGGGGTACCACAGCGCCACCTATTGGACAAAATTCAAAAAATTTTCTGTGATTGTAGATGTCACTATGACTGATAAGAATTGTAATTTTCTGTTTAGAATATATATTTTTCATGAGTAAAAGGGCGAAAAATTTTAAAGCCTATAAGCCACGCCCACTTTTTAATCATTTTCAAAATGTAGCTTAAGGGTCCGATGACTAACATATGTGCCAAGTTCTGGGGAAATCCATCAAGCCGTTTAGCTCAAACAAACTTTTTGACTCTTTAGCGCCCCCTATTGGTGAATCCAAACAAAATGGGGTAGATAGGGCTTACCGCTCATACTTCATAAGGGTCTAGAGTCTCATCAGTTTATCTTGAGAAATGGTGAAGATATCATCAATTACCACATGTGCTAGCTAGCGCGCTGATTTTGACATGGTGTCATTAGCCCAATTTTCAATATTTCTGCATTTTTCTTCATCACAACAACTTAGCTTAGTCCATAGATCACATGTACGAAGTTTGAAGTTGATTCGACAAAAAATGATGAATAGGTGATTAAAAGTAAGTTTTGCGTTTTTTGCGATCTAGCAAAAAATCTAGTTAGGCGGAAATGGGCGTGGCCAATACAAAAAAGATGGAGAATCATCCAAGGATCATGGACATATGAAGTTTTTGACTATAGGACCTACGGTTTGGGAGCTAGTAACTAAAACGTGTTGACCTCCGCAATAGCGCCACCTAGGTGACGCGGGGTCCAAATTTTCGAATCTGAGTAGCGGTCAGGATTTTCTATCAGACTGCCATGTCAGATTTTCCCTGGCAATTTCAGGCTCTTGCGCCCATACAGACACAGCGGAGAAGAATAATAATAATAATTAAAGCTGCAAGCAGCGTCGTTCGGCCCTCGCAGCTCCGCGCCGCTCCGGTCTGCCGTCGCACCAGTGCACGTCTGACAGAACAGAAACGTCAACCACCCCGACACCAGAAACCGCGAATGGCCTCCTAGTCTGCACCTCACCCTGACTCAGCATCCCCTCTGAGCTCACCATTAAATTGAATATTAAGATTACGGCGTTACGCCAGAATTCGCCATGGCATCAAAGCCCCTCCCTTTCTGGAAAGCTATCAGATCTGAATGGTCATTACAGCATCATGAAGACAGTGCATGACCTTAGGGTCATGTTGACTAAATTAGAGGGGACAAATATGGGCATTTCAGCATAAAAAATAAATTCCTGTAGTCAGGGGGCGGGGCTTAGGTGATGTCAGCTGTCCACATTGTCATTGTTTACAGATATGGTCAATGATCACACAGACAAAGTTCGAAAAAGATCTGATCATGCACATGGGAGTTATTAAGTCAAGTAAAGTAATGGCGAAAGGTCAACGTTTGAGGCTTAGCCACGCCCACACCTTTCAACTTTTGAAAAATCCGACGGTTGAATTTTTTCCCCTATGTCTTAAGAGTGTATTGCAGAAGTTTGAAGGTGATTGGTGAAAAGGGCGACGGAGCATCACTCTCCAAACAATGTGTGCGAAAACCACTAAATCACGTACTTGCACCAAAATGGCCGACTTCCTGTGCGACTTTACGCTTGGCTCCAAGAGACTTTTTTGTAGGTCCTGAGACCCCACATTAGTGTACCAAATTTCGTAATCCTCAGTCAAAGCATGGCTTGGGGCTGAAAGTTTTAATGGCTCTAGGGGGCGCTATTTAAGAATATAGGCCACGCCCACAAACTTCAGCTGTCTATTTCTCTTGGAGCTCAGACTAGGATCACTCACCAGAAGTTTCGTAGCAATATCACGATAACTGAAGAAATGAGACAAACGTATTTCCATGGCGTGATGGCGATTTTCGCCATGGTCCCAAAGCCCCGCCTTTTTTCAAAACCTGCCAGTACTGGAGACCAAGTAACCTCAACTTGTCTACTGCTGTTTGCCACAGAATCCTGGTGATTGGGTAAAAGGAGTCCAGTAGGGAGCTGTGAAAAAAAGAGTAGCGTGGCGACAGGTCAAAGTTTGAGGCTTAGCCACGCCCACACCTTTCAACTTTTGAAAAATCCGACGGTTAAATTTTTTCCCCTATGTCTTAAGGGTATATAGCAGAAGTTTGAAGGAGATTGGTGAAAAGGGCGACGGAGCATCACTCTCCAAACAACGTGTGCGAAAACCACTAAATCGCGTACTTGATCCAAAATGGCCGACTTCCTGTGCGACTTTGAACTTGACTCCAAGAGACTTTTTTGTAGGTCCTGAGACACCACATTAGTGTACCAAATTTCGTAATCCTCAGTCAAAGCATGGCTTGGGGCTAATAGTTTAAATGGTCCTAGGGGGCGCTATTTCAAAACATAGGCCACGCCCACAAAATTCAGCTGTCTATTTCTCTTGGAGCTCAGACTAGGATCACTCACCAGAAGTTTCGTAGCAATATCACGATAACTGAAGAAATGAGAGACAAACGTATTTCCATGGCGTGATGGCGATTTTCGCCATGGTCCCAAAGCCCCGCCTTTTTTCAAAACCTGCCAGTACTGGAGACCAAGTAACCTCAACTTGTCTACTGCTGTTTGCCACAGAATCCTGGTGATTGGGTAAAAGGAGTCCAGTAGGGAGCTGTGAAAAAAAGAGTAGCGTGGCGACAGGTCAAAGTTTGAGGCTTAGCCACGCCCACACCTTTCAACTTTTGAAAAATCCGACGGTTGAATTTTTTCCCCTATGTCTTAAGGGTATATAGCAGAAGTTTGAAGGAGATTGGTGAAAAGGGCGACGGAGCATCACTCTCCAAACAACGTGTGCGAAAACCACTAAATCGCGTACTTGATCCAAAATGGCCGACTTCCTGTGCGACTTTGAACTTGACTCCAAGAGACTTTTTTGTAGGTCCTGAGACACCACATTAGTGTACCAAATTTCGTAATCCTCAGTCAAAGCATGGCTTGGGGCTAATAGTTTTAATGGTCCTAGGGGGCGCTATTTCAGAAAATAGGCCACGCCCACCAGATGTTCACATCAGATCTTTTGGGGGGCCGGACTAGGATCACTCACAAGAAGTTTCGTGACGATATCTTTGGAAATGACGAAATGGGAGGCAAACGTAAGGCCAAGGCGGTACGCCTGAATTCGCCGCGCCACCACAGCCCCGCCCTCTGCCGAAAACTCCCATACAGTGACGCCAAGCAACCCCCACTTGTCTTGAGTTACCAGCTACAAATTTGTGGTGATTAAGTGAAATGGGGCAATTTGGGACCTTTCACAGTAAAACTTGATCTTTTTGGTCCTGAGGGGGCGGGGCTTGTGTGATGTCATCATCCGACCTTTCAATTTACTTTGTGGGTGGATGACGAATGACCACAGAAAGTTTGGTAACTCTATTCCATTCAGTTATGAAGTTATAGCAATTTAAATATTTTTGGCGAGTAGTCAAACTTCGAGGCCTGGCTCCGCCCCTTCAACATATACGAAAACTCAGAATCCTTATCTCATTTTGTTCGCCCATCCCTTCTGAGCAATTTTACACAATTTTTGAGACGATCGTGCGAAAAATGATCGAGCAATCCAATCAGAAACGGACCCTAAAAACGGCAAAAACGGCAAAAAATCGCCATTTCAACCCAAAATGGCCGACTTCCTGTTTGATATTGACCATGGTTGCAAGAGACTTTTCTGTGCGGACTGTTGAGTACTACAAGTGTACCAAATTTCATAACTGTACGATAAACTAAGCTTTATGGAGAGGGGTTTTTTTCACTTTGTAGGGGGCGCTGTTCAGCCATTTTCTTTGCGATTTTTTTGGGACCTTTAAAATATCAAATTTTTCACCAGGCCTGACAAGTGTGCAAAATATTGTGAGTTTTGGGGTATGTTAAGGTCCCCAAAAAGCTGTTCAAAGGGGGCACGGAATAACAAAAAATAATAATAATCAGAGCAAAAACAAGAGGCCTTCGCAGCGCTTTCGCTGCTCGGGCCTAAATAATAAATAATAAATAATGAAAAATCCGTAGAAAAACAATAGGGTTCCCTGCCCTTTGGGCTTGGAACCCTAATAATGAAAAATCCGTAGAAAAACAATAGGGTTCCCTGCCCTTTGGGCTTGGAACCCTAACTAGAACTGCAAGCAGTTATCAACGGGTTCCAAGCCACCAGCGCCAGTCGCCCACCCGCCCCGCCCTCAACTTCGCCAGTCCTCACGCGGTGCCGCCCCAAAAACACGTTCTCCCGCCGGCGTCCCGTCAGCTCACTTCAACCGGAGCAATGAAAGTAACACTCAGGATACGTCATCAAACCTCTAAAGCCTATACACATATCTTTCAGAGGCATGGCTGACTTCTCAATGGTGATTACAATGGAATTCCACTGTTTCCTTATTAAAGAACGTGAAGATTTAATGAGTGAGATTATCAAACAATAATCTATACATCAACAGAATATCACAAATAACATAAATACTTGATAATGTCTTTAGATTTAAAAGATTTTCAACAAAAACTATGAGTTTCATTTTGTGACTTACTGACCAAATGTTTTAAAAAATCATGAAAAATACATAAATCATCATAAAATTACCAAAATATTCTCACATGGCAGTGTTAACATGCTGAATAATATGATGTTGTTTTTAAATCAGTAGACTCAAAGCTTTTTTGAAGAAAAATCGGTAAATATAACTGTAAGGCTCACAGTCAAAATTAAAATATTCATAAAAAAATAATGCTACTTTCTAAAATTAATAGAAAAATCTCAGATCACCATAGGCACATGTGGAATGTTATAAATGTTTTTTATTTACTTTGTACCTAAGAAAAACTTTCTAACAAAAAATAGTTACTTTTTGTCCAACTATACAAAAAACTGGCAAAAAGTAAAAAATTCATTAAAAATCAATGCTTTTGTACAAAAATCTCAAAATATTCCCAGATTTTCTCTGTGATGTGTCTATTGTGCTCATATTTTTGTAAAGATCATAATTGTTAAACTTCTCTTACAATAAAATAATATTTGCATTAGTGGCTTTAGACAAAAATATGTCCTATAATTAAACACAAGGGGGAGCTCAAATCCAGACGACATTTTTTTTGTTTCATAAACCACCTAAGAGTGAACTTTGTGCCAAATTACAAGAAGATTGTGAGAATAGAATTTGCGCTACAATTGCTAGCCTAAAAATGTATTTTCATAAATATAAAGCGCAAACCTCTATGTGGAGCTGCGGCTTTCGTGGCATAAGCTCTAGCCTATCCAGTTAACACAATCTGGAAATCTTAGCCTCTTACATGCAAATAATGATTTTTAGGAAATTTTTCAAATTTGACATTTTAAATGATCATAAACCACGCCCACTTTGATCAATCATTACCATATTGATAATGTAGTCTTAAGACTCTATAGTGATGACAACCACTAAGTTTCGTGCAGATCCATTTAGCCGGTTCAGCAGTATAATTTCGTCCCAGTTATAGCGCCCCCTATTGTTTAATCAAGGTGAAAATCAAGACATACACTTGAATTGACCTTAGGTTTGACTGTTATGAACAGTTTTGAAAAATGTCCAAATATTTTGAAGTTATGCTAAAAAAACTTTTTCATTCCCCAAAAAATATTTCAAAAATTCATATTTAAAAAAGTAAGCAAATTATCCAAAATCCCTTCAGATCGTTTGGTCAGCCGCTCTTCCTCTCTTGTCAGGCAAAGTTGTGATGTGATTGGGTTTGACGGCCGGGAGGAGTTAACGAAAGTACGTTTGACTTACTATGCAAATTTCTACTAATTAGCATAAGTTTAAAACATTTTTAAAATACTCATCTTAATTTGACTGAGGCAATGAACATACTGGATGAGACCATTTGCTTGTTTACTAAAATATTGAGGAGAAAAATGCCAAAAACATTTTTGGGGTACAACAGCGCCAACTATTGGACAAACTTCAAACTTTTTTCTGAGATTGTAGATGTCACTATGACTGATATAATTTGTAACTTTCTGTATAGAATATGTATTTTTCATCAGTTAAAGGGCAAAAAATTTTAAAGCCTATAAGCCACGCCCACTTTTTAATCATTTTCAAAATATAGCTTAAGGGTCCAATGATTAACATATGTGCCAAGTTCTGTGGAAATCCATCAAGCCGTTTAGCTCAAACTAACTTTTTGACTCTTTAGCGCCCCCTTTTGGTGAATCCAAACAAAATGGGGAAGGTAGGGCTTACCGCTCATACTTCATAAGGGTCTAGAGTCTCATCACTTTATCTTGAGATATGGTGAAGATATCATCAATTAGCACATGTGCTAGCTAGCGCACTGATTTTGACATGGTGTCATTAGCCCAATTTTCAATATTTCTGCGTTTTTCTGCATCACAACAACTTATCTTAGTCCATAGATCATATGTACGAAGTTTGAAGTTGATTCGACGAAAAATGACGAATAGGTGATTAAAAGTAAGTTTTGCATTTTTTGCGATCTAGCAAAAAATCTAGTTAGGCGGAAATGGGCGTGGCCAATACAAAAAAGATGGGGAACCATCCAAGGATCATGTACATATAAAGTTTTTGACTGTAGGACCTACGGTTTGGGAGCTAGTAGCTGAAACGTGTTGACCTCCGCAATAGCGCCACCTAGGTGACGCGGGGTCCAAATTTTCGAATCTGAGTAGCGGTCAGGATTTTCTATCAGACTGCCATGTCAGATTTTCCCTGGCAATTTCAGGCTCTTGCGCCCATATAGTTTTACCGGAGAAGAATAATAATAAACTAGAACTGCAAGCAGTTATCAACGGGTTCCAAGCCCCCAGCGCCAGTCGCCTACCCGGCCCCGCCCTCCACTTCGCCAGTCCTCACGCGGTCCCGCCCCAAAAACACGTTCTCCCGCCGGCGTTCGTCAGCTCACTTCAACCGGCGCAATGAAAGTAACACTCAGGATACGTCATTAAACCTGCAAAGCCTATACACATATCTTTCAGAGGCATGGCTGACTCCTCAATCGTGATTACAATGGAATTCCACTGTTTCCTTATTAAAGAACGTGAAGATTTAATGAGTGAGGTTATCAAACAATGATCTATACATCAACAGAATATTACCAATAACATAAACACTTGATAATGTCTTTAGATTTAAAAGATTTTCAACAAAAACTATGAGTTTCATTTTGTGACTTACTGAACAAATGTTTTAAAAAATCATGAAAAATACATAAATCATCCTAAAATTACCAAAATATTCTCACATGGCAGTGTTAACATGCGGAATAATATGATGTTGTTTTTAAATCAGTAGACTCAAAGCTTTTTTGAAGAAAAATTGGGAAATATAACTATAAAGGTCACAACAAAAATAAAAATATTCATAAAAAAATAGTGCTACTTTCTAAAATTAGGAGAAAAATCTCAGATCACCATAGGTACATGTGGGATGTTATAAATGGCTTATATTTACTGTATACCTAAAAAGCTTTCTAACAAAAATTAATTACGTTGTTGTCCAAATATACAGAAAAACTGGTAAAAAGTTAAAAATTCATTAAAAATATACGCTTTTGTACAGAAATCTCAAAATATTCCCAGGTTGCCTCTGTGATGTGAGAATTCTTCTTATATTTTTGTTGGGGTCATAAATGTAAAACTGTACTTACAATAAAATAATACTTGCATTAGTGGCTGTAGACAAAAATATGTCCTATAATTAAACACTAGGGGGAGCTCAAATCAAGACGACATTTTTTTTTGTTTCATAACCCACCTAAGAGTGAACTTTGTGGCAAATTACAAGAAGATTGTGAGAACAGAATTTGCGCTACAATTGCTAGCCTAAAAACGTATTTTCGTAAATATAAAGCGCAAACCTCTTTGTGGAGCTGCGGCTTTCGTGACATAAGCTCTAGCCTATTCATTTAACACAATCTGGAAATCTTAGCCTCTTACATGCAAATAGTGATTTTTAGGAAATTTTTCAAATTTGAAATTTTAAATGATCATAAACCACGCCCACTTTGATCAATCATTACCATATTGATAATGTAGTCTTAAGACTTTATAGTGATGACAGCCACTAAGTTTCGTGCCGATCCATTTAGCCGGTTCAGCAGTATAATTTCTTCCCAGTTATAGCGCCCCCTATTGTTTAATCAAGTTGAAAACCAGGACATACACTTGAATTGACCTTAGGTATGACTGTTATGAACAGCTTTGAAAAATGTCAAAATCTCTTGAAGTTACGCTAAAAAAACTTTTTCATTCCCAAAAAATTATTTTAAAAAATCATATTTAAAAAAATAAGCAAATTATCGAAAATCCCTTCACATCTTTTGGTCAGCCGCTCCTCCTCTCTTGTCAGGGAAAGTTTTGATGTGATTGAGTTTGACGGCCGGGAGGAGTTAACGAAAGTACGTTGTACTTACTATGCAAATTTCTACTAATTTGCATAAGTTTAAAACATTTTTTAAATTACTCATCTAAATTTGACTGACTCAAAGAAAACATTGGAATAGATCATTTGTTTTTTTACAAAAGAAATGGGGAGAAACATGCCAAAAATATTTTTGGGGTACCAGAGCGCCACCTATTGGACAAAATTCAAAAAATTTTCTGTGATTGTAGATGTCACGATGACTGATATGAATTGTAATTTTCTGTATAGAATATGTATTTTTCATGAGTAAAAGGGCGAAAATTTTTAAAGCCTATAAGCCACGCCCACTTTTTAATCATTTTCAAAATATAGCTTAAGGGTCCGACGATTAACATATGTGCCAAGTTCTGTGGAAATCCATCAAGCCGTTTAGCTGAAACAAACTTTTTGACTCTTTAGCGCCCCCTATTGGTGAATCCAAACAAAATGGGGTAGATAGGACTTACCGCTCATACTTTGTAAGGTTCTAGAGTCTCATCAATTTATTTTGAGAAATGGTGAAGATATCATCAATTAACACATGTGCTAGCTAGCTCACTGATTTTGACATGGTGTCATTAGCCCAATTTTCAATATTTCTGCATTTTTCTTCATCACAACAACTTAGCCTAGTCCGTAGATCACATGTACGAAGTTTGAAGTTGATTCGACGAAAAATGTCGAATAGGTGATTAAAACTAAGTTTTGCATTTTTTGCGATCTAGCAAAAAATCTAGTTAGGCGGAAATGGGCGTGGCCAATACAAAAAAGATGGAGAATCAATCAAGGATCATGTGCATATAAAGTTTTTGACTGTAGGACCTACGGTTTGGGAGCTAGTAGCTGAAACGTGTTGACCTCTGCAATAGCGCCACCTAGGTGACCCGGGGTCCAAATTTTCGAATCTGAGTAGCGGTCAGGATTTTCTATCAGACTGCCATGTCAGATTTTTCCTTGCAATTTCAGGCTCTTGCGCCCATACAGACACAGCGGAGAAGAATAATAATAATAAATAATAAATAATAAATAATGAAAAATCCGTAGAAAAACAATAGGGTTCCCTGCCCTTTGGGCTTGGAACCCTAATAACTAGAACTGCAAGCAGTTATCAACGGGTTCCAAGCCACCAGCGCCAGTCGCCCACCCGCCCCGCCCTCAACTTCGCCAGTCCTCACGCGGTCCCGCCCCAAAAACACGTTCTCCCGCCGGCGTCCCGTCAGCTCACTTCAACCGGCGCAATGAAAGTAACACTCAGGATACGTCATTAAACCTGCAAATCCTATACACATCTTTCAGAGGCATGGCTGACTTCTCAATCGTGATTACAATGGAATTCCACTGTTTCCTTATTAAAGAACGTGAAGATTTAATGAGTGAGATTATCAAACAATAATCTATACATCAACAGAATATTACAAACAACATAAATACTTGATAATGTCTTTAGATTTAATTGATTTTCAACAAAAACAATGAGTTTCATTTTGTGACTTACTGACCAAATGTTTCAAAAAATCATGAAAAATACATAACTCATCATAAAATTACCAAAATATTCTCACATGGCAGTGTTGACATCTGGAATAATATGATGTTGTTTTTAAATCAGTAGACTCAAAGCTTTTTTGAAGAAAAATCAGTAAATATAACTGTAAGGGTCACAGTCAAAATTAAAATATTCATAAAAAAATAGTGCTACTTTCTAAAATTTATAGAAAAATCTCAGATCACCATAGGTACATGTTGAATGTTGTAATTGGTTTATATTTACTGTATACCTAAAAAACTTTCTAACAAAAATTAATTACGTTGTTGTCCAACTATACAGAAAAACTGGCAAAAAGTTAAAAAATCATTAAAAATCAATGCTTTCGTACAAAAATCTCAAAATATTCCGAGATTGCCTCTGTGATGTGAGAATTCTTTTTATATTTTTGTTGGGGTCATAAATGTAAAATTGTACCTACAATAAAATAATATTTGCGTTAGTTGCTGTAGACAAAAATATGTCCTATAATTAAACACAAGGGGGAGCTCAAATCAAGACGACATTTTTTTTTGTTTCATAAACCACCTAAGAGTGAACTTTATGGCAAATGTCAAGAAGATTGTGAAAACAGAATTTGCGCTACAATTGCTAGCCTAAAAATGTATTTTTGTAAATTTAAAGCGCAAACATCTTCGTGGAGCTGCGGTTTTCAATATCTAAGCTCATGGCTATCCAGTTAACATAATCTGGAAAACGTAGCTTCTTACATGAAAATAATGATTTTTAGGAAATTTTTCAAATTTGAAATTTTAAATGATCATAAACCACGCCCACATTGATCAATCATTACCATATTGATAATGTAGTCTTAAGACTCTACAATGATGACAACCACTAAGTTTCGTGCAGATCCATTTAACCAGGTCAGCAGTATAATGTATTGCTATTTATAGCGCCCCCTATTGTTTAATCAAGGTGAAAATCAAGACATACACTTGAATTGACCTTAGGTTTGACTGTTATGAACAGCTTTGAAAAATGTCAAAATCTTTTGAAGTTACGCTAAAAAAACTTTTTCATTCCCAAAAAATGATTTAAAAAAATCATAATAAAAAAAATAAGCAAATTATCCAAAATCCCTTCACATCTTTTGGTCAGCCGCTCCTCCTCTCTTGTCAGGGAAAGTTGTGATGTGATTGAGTTTGACGGCTGGGAGGAGTTAACGAAAGTACGTTGGACTTACTATGCACATTTCTGCTAATTTGCATAAGTTTAAAACATTTTTTAAAATACTCATCTAAATTTGACTGACTCAATGAACACACTGGATGAGATTATTTGTTTTTTTACGTAAGAAATGGGGAGAAACATGCCAAAAATATTTTTGGGGTACCACAGCGCCACCTATTGGACAAAATTCAAAAATTTTTCTGTGATTGTAGATGTCACTATGACTGATAAGAATTGTAATTTTCTGTTTAGAATATATATTTTTCATGAGTAAAAGGGCGAAAAATTTTAAAGCCTATAAGCCACGCCCACTTTTTAATCATTTTCAAAATGTAGCTTAAGGGTCCGATGACTAACATATGTGCCAAGTTCTGGGGAAATCCATCAAGCCGTTTAGCTCAAACAAACTTTTTGACTCTTTAGCGCCCCCTATTGGTGAATCCAAACAAAATGGGGTAGATAGGGCTTACCGCTCATACTTCATAAGGGTCTAGAGTCTCATCAGTTTATCTTGAGAAATGGTGAAGATATCATCAATTACCACATGTGCTAGCTAGCGCGCTGATTTTGACATGGTGTCATTAGCCCAATTTTCAATATTTCTGCATTTTTCTTCATCACAACAACTTAGCTTAGTCCATAGATCACATGTACGAAGTTTGAAGTTGATTCGACAAAAAATGATGAATAGGTGATTAAAAGTAAGTTTTGCGTTTTTTGCGATCTAGCAAAAAATCTAGTTAGGCGGAAATGGGCGTGGCCAATACAAAAAAGATGGAGAATCATCCAAGGATCATGGACATATAAAGTTTTTGACTATAGGACCTACGGTTTGGGAGCTAGTAGCTAAAACGTGTTGACCTCCGCAATAGCGCCACCTAGGTGACGCGGGGTCCAAATTTTCGAATCTGAGTAGCGGTCAGGATTTTCTATCAGACTGCCATGTCAGATTTTCCCTGGCAATTTCAGGCTCTTGCGCCCATACAGACACAGCGGAGAAGAATAATAATAATAAATAATAAATAATAAATAATGAAAAATCCGTAGAAAAACAATAGGGTTCCCTGCCCTTTGGGCTTGGAACCCTAACTAGAACTGCAAGCAGTTATCAACGGGTTCCAAGCCCCCAGCGCCAGTTGCCCACCCGCCCCGCCCTCAACTTCGCCAGTCCTCACGCGGTCCCGCCCCAAAAACACGTTCTCCCGCCGGCGTCCCGTCAGCTCACTTCAACCGGCGCAATGAAAGTAACACTCAGGATACGTCATTAAACCTGCAAAGCCTATACACATATCTTTCAGAGGCATGGCTGACTTCTCAATCGTGATTACAATGGAATTCCACTGTTTCCTTATTAAAGAACGTGAAGATTTAATGAGTGAGATTATCAAACAATCATCTATACATCAACAGAATATTACAAATAACATAAAGACTTGATAATGTCTTTAGATTTAATAGATTTTCAACAAAAACAATGAGTTTCATTTTGTGACTTACTGATCAATTGTTTTAAAAAATCATGAAAAATACATAAATCATCATAAAATTACCAAAATATTCTCACATGGCAGTGTTAACATGCGGAATAATATGATGTTGTTTTTAAATCAGTTGACTCAAAGCTTTTTTGAAGAAAAATTAGGAAATATAACTATAAAGGTCACAACAAAAATTTAAATATTCATAAAAAAATAGTGCTACTTTCTATAATTAGGAGAAAAATCTCAGATCACCATAGGTACGTGTGGAATGTTGTAAATGGCTTATATTTACTGTATACCTAAAAAGTTTTCTAACAAAAATTAATTACGTTGTTGTCCAACTATACAGAAAAACTGGTAAAAAGTTAAAAATTAATTAAAAATCTATGCTTTTGTACAGAAATCTCAAAATATTCCCAGGTTGCCTCTGTGACGTGAGAATTCTTCTTATATTTTTGTTGGGGTCATAAATGTAAAACTGTACTTACAATAAATAATATTTGCATTAGTGTCTGTAGACAAAAATATGTCCTAAAATTAAACACAAGGGGGAGCTCATATCAAGACGACATTTTTTTTGTTTCATAAACCACCTAAGAGTGAACTTTGTAGCAAATTACAAGAAGGTTGTGAGAACAGAATTTGCGCTACAATTGCTAGCCTAAAAATGTATTTTCATAAATATAAAGCGTAAACCTCAACATGGAGCTGCGGCTTTCGTGACATAAGCTCTAGCCTATCCAGTTAACACAATCTGGAAATCTTAGCCTCTTACATGCAAATAATGATTTTTAGGAAATTTTTCAAATTTGAAATTTTAAATGATCATAAGCCACGCCCACTTTGATAAATCATTACCATATTGATAATGTAATCTTAAGACTCTATAGTGATGACAACCACTAAGTTTCGTGCAGATCCATTTAGCCAGTTCAGCAGTATAATTTCTTCCCAGTTATAGCGCCCCCTATTGTTTAATCAAGTTGAAAACCAGGACATACACTTGAATTGACCTTAGGTATGACTGTTATGAACAGCTTTGAAAAATGTCAAAATCTTTTGAAGTTACTCTAAAAAAACTTTTTCATTCTCCAAAATTTAAAAAAAAAATCATATAAAAAAAAATAAGCAAATTATCCAAAATCCCTTCACATCTTTTGGTCAGCCGCTCCTCCTCTCTTGTCAGGGAAAGATGTGATGTGATTGAGTTTGACGGCCGGGAGGAGTTAACGAAAGTACGTTGGACTTACTATGCAAATTTCTACTAATTTGCATAAGTTTAAAACATTTTTTAAAATACTCATCTAAATTTGACTGACTCAATGAACATACTGGATGAGATCATTTGTTTTTTTACGAAAGTAATGGGGAGAAACATGCCAAAAATATTTTTGGGGTACCACAGCGCCACCTATTGGACAAAATTCAAAAAATTTTCTGTGATTGTAGATGTCATTATGACTGATATGAATTGTAATTTTCTGTATAGAATATGTATTTTTCAGGAGTAAATGGGCGAAAACGTTTAAAGCCTATTTATAGCCTATAAGCCACGCCCACTTTTTAATCATTTTCAAAATATAGCTTAAGGGTCCGATGATTAACATATGTGCCAAGTTCTGTGGAAATCCATCAAGCCGTTTAGCTGAAACAAACTTTTTGACTCTTTAGCGCCCCCTATTGGTGAATCCACACAAAATCGGGTAGATAGGGCTTACCGCTCATACTTCATAAGGGTGTAGAGTCTCATCAATTTATCTTGAGAAATGGTGAAGATATCATCAATTACCACATGTGCTAGCTAGCACACTGATTTTGACATGGTGTCATTAGCCCAATTTTCAATATTTCTGCCTTTTTCTTCATCACCACAACTTATCTTAGTCCATAGATCATATGTACGAAGTTTGAAGTTGATTCGACGAAAAATGACGAATAGGTGATTAAAAGTAAGTTTTGAGTTTTTTGCGATCTAGCAAAAAATCTAGTTAGGCGGAAATGGGCGTGGCCAATACAAAAAAGATGGAGAATCACCCAAGGATCATGTACATATAAAGTTTATGACTGTAGGACCTACGGTTTGGGAGCTAGTAGCTGAAACGTGTTGACCTCCGCAATAGCGCCACCTAGGTGACGCGGGGTCCAAATTTTCGAATCTGAGTAGCGGTCAGGATTTTCTATCAGACTGCCATGTCAGATTTTTCCTGGCAATTTCTGGCTCCTGCCCCCATACAAACGTAGCGGAGAAGAATAATAAATAACTAGAACTGCAAGCAGTTATCAACGGGTTCCAAGCCACCAGCGCCAGTCGCCCACCCGCCCCGCCCTCAACTTCGCCAGTCCTCACGCGGTCCCGCCCCAAAAACACGTTCTCCCGCCGGCGTCCCGTCAGCTCACTTCAACCGGCGCAATGAAACTAACACTCAGGATACGTCATTAAACCGGCTAAGCCTATACACATATCTTTCAGAGGCATGGCTGACTTCTCAATCGTGATTACAATGGAATTCCACTGTTTCCTTATTAAAGAACGTGAAGATTTAATGAGTGAGATTATTAAACAATAATCTATACATCAACAGAATGTTACAAATAACATAAATACTTTATAATGTGTTTAGATTTAATAGATTTTCAACAAAAACAATGAGTTTCATTTTGTGACTTGCTGACCAAATGTTTAAAAAAATCATGAAAAATACACAACTCATCCTAAAATTACCAAAATATTCTCACATGGCAGTGGTAACATGCGGAATAATATGATGTTGTTTTTAAATCAGTAGACTCAAAGCTTTTTTAAAGAAAAATTGGGAAATATAACTATAAAGGTCACAACAAAAATTAAAATATTCATAAAAAAATAGTGCTACTTTCTAAAATTAGGAGAAAAATCTCAGATAACCATAGGTACATGTGGAATGTTGTAAATGGCTTATATTTACTGTATACCTAAAAAGCTTTCTAACAAAAATTAATTACGTTGTTGTCCAACTATACAAAATAACTGGCAAAAAGTAAAAAATTCATTAAAAATCAATGCTTTTGTACAAAAATCTCAAAATATTCCCAGATTGCCTCTGTGACGTGTGTATTGTGGTCATATTTTTGTAAGATCATAAATGTAAAACTTTTCTTACAATAAAATAATATTTGCATTAGTGGCTGTAGACAAAAATATGTCCTATAATTGAACACTAGGGGGAGCTCAAATCAAGACGACATTTTTTTTGTTTCATAAACCACCTAAGAGTGAACTTTGTGGTAAATTACAAGAAGATTGTGAGAACAGAATTTGTGCCACACTTGCTAGCGTAAAAATGTATTTTTGTTAATATAAAGCGCAAACCTCTTTGTGGAGCTGCGGCTATCGTGACATAAGCTCTAGCCTATCCAGTAACCACAATCTGGAAATCTTAGCCTCTTACATGCAAATAGTGATTTTTAGGAAATTTTTCAAATTTGAAATTTTAAATGATCGTAAACCACGCCCACTTTGATCAATCATTACCATATTGATAATGTAGTCTTAAGACTCTATAGTGATGACAACCACTAAGTTTCGTGCAGATCCATTTAGCTGGTTGAGCAGTATAATTTCTTCCCAGTTATAGCGCCCCCTATTGTTTAATCAAGTTGAAAACCAGGACATACACTTGAATTGACCTTAGGTATGAGTGTTATGAACAGCTTTGAAAAATGTCAAAATCTTTTGAAGTTACGCTAAAAAAACTTTTTCATTCCCAAAAAATTATTTAAAAAAATCATATTAAAAAAAATAAGCAAATTATCCAAAATCCCTTCACAACTTTTGGTCAGCCGCTCCCCCCCTCTTGTCAGGCAAAGTTGTGATGTGATTGAGTTTGACGGCCGGGAGGAGTTAACGAAAGTACGTTTGACTTACTATGCAAATTTCTACTAATTAGCATAAGTTTAAATTATTTTTTAAAATACTCATCTAAATTTGACTGACTCAATGAACATACTGGATGAGCCCATTTGTTTTTTTACTAAAACATTGAGGAGAGACATGCCAAAACCTTTTTTGGGGTACAACAGCGCCACCTATTGGACAAAATTCAAATTTATATCTGTGATTGTAGATGTCACTATGACTGATAAAATTTGTAACTTTCTGTATAGAATATGTATTTTTCATCAGTTAAAGGGCGAAAATTTTTAAAGCCTATAAGCCACGCCCACTTTTTAATCATTTTCAAAATATAGCTTAAAGGTCTGATGATTAACATATGTGCCAAGTTCTGTGGAAATCCATCAAGCCGTTTAGCTCAAACTAACTTTTTGCCTCTTTAGCGCCCCCTTTTGGTGAATCCGAACAAAATGGGGAAGATAGGGCTTACCGCTCATACTTCATAAGGGTCTAGAGTCTCATCACTTTATCTTGAGATATGGTGAAGATATCATCAATTAGCACATGTGATAGCTAGCGCACTGATTTTGACATGTTGTCATTAGCCCAATTTTCAATATTTCTGCGTTTTTCTGCATCACAACAACTTATCTTAGTCCATAGATCATATGTACAAAGTTTGAAGTTGATTCGACGAAAAATGACGAATAGGTGATTAAAACTAAGTTTTGCATTTTTTGCGATCTAGCAAAAAATCTAGTTAGGCGGAAATGGGCGTGGCCAATACAAAAAAGATGGAGAATCATCCAAGGATCATGGACATATAAAGTTTTTGACTATAGGACCTACGGTTTGGGAGCTAGTAACTAAAACGTGTTGACCTCCGCAATAGCGCCACCTAGGTGACGCGGGGTCCAAATTCTCGAACCTGAGTAGCGGTCAGGATTTTCTATCAGACTGCCATGTCAGATTTTCCCTGGCAATTTCAGGCTCTTGCGCCCATACAGACACAGCGGAGAAGAATAATAATAATAAATAATAAATAATAAATAATGAAAAATCCGTAGAAAAACAATAGGGTTCCCTGCCCTTTGGGCTTGGAACCCTAATAATGAAAAATCCGTAGAAAAACAATAGGGTTCCCTGCCCTTTGGGCTTGGAACCCTAACTAGAACTGCAAGCAGTTATCAACGGGTTCCAAGCCCCCAGCGCCAGTCGCCCACCCGCCCCGCCCTCAACTTCGCCAGTCCTCACGCGGTCCCGCCCCAAAAACACGTTCTCCCGCCGGCGTCCCGTCAGCTCACTTCAACCGGCGCAATGAAAGTAACACTCAGGATACGTCATTAAACCTGCAAAGCCTATACACATATCTTTCAGAGGCATGGCTGACTTCTCAATCGTGATTACAATGGAATTCCACTGTCTCCTTATTTAAGAACGTGAAGATTTAATGAGTGAGATTATCAAACAATAATCTATACATCAACAGAATATTACAAACAACATAAATACTTGATAATGTCTTTAGATTTAATTGATTTTCAACAAAAACAATGAGTTTCATTTTGTGACTTACTGACCAAATGTTTCAAAAAATCATGAAAAATACATAACTCATCATAAAATTACCAAAATATTCTCACATGGCAGTGTTAACATGTGGAATAATATGATGTTGTTTTTAAATCAGTAGACTCAAAGCTTTTTTGAAGAAAAATCAGTAAATATAACTGTAAGGGTCACAGTCAAAATAAAAATATTCATAAAAAAATAATGCTACTTTCTAAAATTTATAGAAAAATCTCAGATCACCATAGGCACATGTGGAATGTTATAAATGTGTTATATTTACTTTGTACCTAAAAAAAACGTTCTTACAAAAATTAGTTACTTTTTGTCCAACTATACAAAAAACCGGCAAAAAGTAAAAAATTCATTAAAAATCAATGCTTTCGTACAAAAATCTCAAAATATTCCGAGATTGCCTCTGTGATATGAGAATTCTTTTTATATTTTTGTTGGGGTCATAAATGTAAAATTGTACCTACAATAAAATAATATTTGCGTTAGTTGCTGTAGACAAAAATATGTCCTATAATTAAACACAAGGGGGAGCTCAAATCAAGACGACATTTTTTTTCTTTCATAAACCACCTAAGAGTGAACTTTGTGGCAAATGTCAAGAAGATTGTGAAAACAGAATTTGCACTACAATTGCTAGCCTAAAAATGTATTTTTGTAAATTTAAAGCGCAAACATCTTCGTGGAGCTGCGGTTTTCAATATCTAAGCTCATGGCTATCCAGTTAACATAATCTGGAAAACGTAGCTTCTTACATGAAAATAATGATTTTTAGGAAATTTTTCAAATTTGAAATTTTAAATGATCATAAACCACGCCCACATTGATCAATCATTACCATATTGATAATGTAGTCTTAAGACTCTACAATGATGACAACCACTAAGCTTCGTGCAGATCCATTTAACCAGGTCAGCAGTATAATGTATTGCTATTTATAGCGCCCCCTATTGTTTAATCAAGGTGAAAATCAAGACATACACTTGAATTGACCTTAGGTTTGACTGTTATGAACAGCTTTGAAAAATGTCCAAATATTTTGAAGTTATGCTAAAAAAACGTTTTCATTCCCAAAAAAATATTTAAAAAATTCATATTTAAAAAAGTAAGCAAATTATCCAAAATCCCTTCAGATCGTTTGGTCAGCCGCTCCTCCTCTCTTGTCAGGCAAAGTTTTGATGTGATTGGGTTTGACGGCCGGGAGGAGTTAACGAAAGTACGTTTGACTTACTATGCAAATTTCTACTAATTAGCATAAGTTTAAAACATTTTTTAAAATACTCATCTTAATTTGACTGAGTCAATGAAAATACTGGATGAGACCATTTGCTTGTTTACTAAAATATTGAGGAGAAACATGCCAAAAACATTTTTGGGGTACAACAGCGCCAACTATTGGACAAAATTCAAACTTTTTTCTGTGATTGTAGATGTCACTATGACTGATATGATTTGTAACTTTCTGTATAGAATATGTATTTTTCATCAGTTAAAGGGCAAAAATTTTTAAAGCCTATAAGCCACGCCCACTTTTTACTCATTTTCAAAATATACCTTAAGGGTCCAATGATTAACATATGTGCCAAGTTCTGTGGAAATCCATCAAGCCGTTTAGCTCAAACTAACTTTTTGACTCTTTAGCGCCCCCTTTTGGTGAATCCAAACAAAATGGGGAAGGTAGGGCTTACCGCTCATACTTCATAAGGGTCTAGAGTCTCATCACTTTATCTTGAGATATGGTGAAGATATTATCAATTAGCACATGTGCTAGCTAGCGCACTGATTTTGACATGGTGTCATTAGCCCAATTTTCAATATTTCTGCGTTTTTCTGCATCACAACAACTTATCTTAGTCCATAGATCATATGTACGAAGTTTGAAGTTGATTCGACAAAAAATGACGAATAGGTGATTAAAACTAAGTTTTGCATTTTTTGCGATCTAGCAAAAAATCTAGTTAGGCGGAAATGGGCGTGGCCAATACAAAAAAGATGGGGAATCATCCAAGGATCATGTACATATAAAGTTTTTGACTGTAGGACCTACGGTTTGGGAGCTAGTAGCTGAAACGTGTTGACCTCCGCAATAGCGCCACCTAGGTGACGCGGGGACCAAATTTTCGAATCTGAGTAGCGGTCAGGATTTTCTATCAGACTGCCATGTCAGATTTTCCCTGGCAATTTCAGGCTCTTGCGCCCATATACTTTTAGCGGAGAAGAATAATAATAAATAATAAACTAGAACTGCAAGCAGTTATCAACGGGTTCCAAGCCACCAGCGCCAGTCGCCCACCCGCCCCGCCCTCAACTTCGCCAGTCCTCATGCGGTCCCGCCCCAAAAACACGTTCTCCCGCCGGCGTCCCGTCAGCTCACTTCAACCGGCGCAATGAAAGTAACACTCAGGATACGTCATTAAACCTGCAAATCCTATACACATCTTTCAGAGGCATGGCTGACTTCTCAATCGTGATTACAATGGAATTCCACTGTTTCCTTATTAAAGAACGTGAAGATTTAATGAGTGAGATTATCAAACAATAATCTATACATCAACAGAATATTACAAACAACATAAATACTTGATAATGTCTTTAGATTTAATTGATTTTCAACAAAAACAATGAGTTTCATTTTGTGACTTACTGACCAAATGTTTCAAAAAATCATGAAAAATACATAACTCATCATAAAATTACCAAAATATTCTCACATGGCAGTGTTGACATGTGGAATAATATGATGTTGTTTTTAAATCAGTAGACTCAAAGCTTTTTTGAAGAAAAATCAGTAAATATAACTGTAAGGGTCACAGTCAAAATAATTAAATATTCATAAAAAAATAGTGCTACTTTCTAAAATTTATAGAAAAATCTCAGATCACCATAGGTACATGTTGAATGTTGTAATTGGTTTATATTTACTGTATACCTAAAAAACTTTCTAACAAAAATTAATTACGTTGTTGTCCAACTATACAGAAAAACTGGCAAAAAGTTAAAAAATCATTAAAAATCAATGCTTTCGTACAAAAATCTCAAAATATTCCGAGATTGCCTCTGTGATGTGAGAATTCTTTTTATATTTTTGTTGGGGTCATAAATGTAAAATTGTACCTACAATAAAATAATATTTGCGTTAGTTGCTGTAGACAAAAATATGTCCTATAATTAAACACAAGGGGGAGCTCAAATCAAGACGACATTTTTTTTTGTTTCATAAACCACCTAAGAGTGAACTTTATGGCAAATGTCAAGAAGATTGTGAAAACAGAATTTGCGCTACAATTGCTAGCCTAAAAATGTATTTTTGTAAATTTAAAGCGCAAACATCTTCGTGGAGCTGCGGTTTTCAATATCTAAGCTCATGGCTATCCAGTTAACATAATCTGGAAAACGTAGCTTCTTACATGAAAATAATGATTTTTAGGAAATTTTTCAAATTTGAAATTTTAAATGATCATAAACCACGCCCACATTGATCAATCATTACCATATTGATAATGTAGTCTTAAGACTCTACAATGATGACAACCACTAAGTTTCGTGCAGATCCATTTAACCAGGTCAGCAGTATAATGTATTGCTATTTATAGCGCCCCCTATTGTTTAATCAAGGTGAAAATCAAGACATACACTTGAATTGACCTTAGGTTTGACTGTTATGAACACCTTTGAAAAATGTCAAAATCTTTTGAAGTTACGCTAAAAAAACTTTTTCATTCCCAAAAAATGATTTAAAAAAATCATAATAAAAAAAATAAGCAAATTATCCAAAATCCCTTCACATCTTTTGGTCAGCCGCTCCTCCTCTCTTGTCAGGGAAAGTTGTGATGTGATTGAGTTTGACGGCTGGGAGGAGTTAACGAAAGTACGTTGGACTTACTATGCACATTTCTGCTAATTTGCATAAGTTTAAAACATTTTTTAAAATACTCATCTAAATTTGACTGACTCAATGAACACACTGGATGAGATTATTTGTTTTTTTACGTAAGAAATGGGGAGAAACATGCCAAAAATATTTTTGGGGTACCACAGCGCCACCTATTGGACCAAATTCAACAAATTTTCTGTGATTGTAGATGTCACTATGACTGATAAGAATTGTAATTTTCTGTTTAGAATATATATTTTTCATGAGTAAAAGGGCGAAAAATTTTGAAGCCTATAAGCCACGCCCACTTTTTAATCATTTTCAAAATGTAGCTTAAGGGTCCGATGACTAACATATGTGCCAAGTTCTGGGGAAATCCATCAAGCCGTTTAGCTCAAACAAACTTTTTGACTCTTTAGCGCCCCCTATTGGTGAATCCAAACAAAATGGGGTAGATAGGGCTTACCGCTCATACTTCATAAGGGTCTAGAGTCTCATCAGTTTATCTTGAGAAATGGTGAAGATATCATCAATTACCACATGTGCTAGCTAGCGCGCTGATTTTGACATGGTGTCATTAGCCCAATTTTCAATATTTCTGCATTTTTCTTCATCACAACAACTTAGCTTAGTCCATAGATCACATGTACGAAGTTTGAAGTTGATTCGACAAAAAATGATGAATAGGTGATTAAAAGTAAGTTTTGCGTTTTTTGCGATCTAGCAAAAAATCTAGTTAGGCGGAAATGGGCGTGGCCAATACAAAAAAGATGGAGAATCATCCAAGGATCATGGACATATAAAGTTTTTGACTATAGGACCTACGGTTTGGGAGCTAGTAGCTAAAACGTGTTGACCTCCGCAATAGCGCCACCTAGGTGACGCGGGGTCCAAATTTTCGAATCTGAGTAGCGGTCAGGATTTTCTATCAGACTGCCATGTCAGATTTTCCCTGGCAATTTCAGGCTCTTGCGCCCATACAGACACAGCGGAGAAGAATAATAATAATAAATAATAAATAATAAATAATGAAAAATCCGTAGAAAAACAATAGGGTTCCCTGCCCTTTGGGCTTGGAACCCTAATAATGAAAAATCCGTAGAAAAACAATAGGGTTCCCTGCCCTTTGGGCTTGGAACCCTAATAAATAATGAAAAATCCGTAGAAAAACAATAGGGTTCCCTGCCCTTTGGGCTTGGAACCCTAAATAATAAATAATGAAAAATCCGTAGAAAAACAATAGGGTTCCCTGCCCTTTGGGCTTGGAACCCTAACTAGAACTGCAAGCAGTTATCAACGGGTTCCAAGCCCCCAGCGCCAGTCGCCCACCCGCCCCGCCCTCACCTTCGCCAGTCCTCACGCGGTCCCGCCCCAAAAACACGTTCTCCCGCCGGCGTCCCGTCAGCTCACTTCAACCGGCGCAATGACAGTAACACTCAGGATACGTCATTAAACTTGCAAAGCCTATCCACATATCTTTCAGAGGCATGGCTGTCTTCTCAATCGTGATTACAATGGAATTCCACTGTTTCCCTATTAAAGAACGTGACGATTTAATGAGTGAGATTATCAAACAATGATCTATACATCAACAGAATATTACAAATAACATAAATACTTGATAATGTCTTTAGATTTAAAAGATTTTCAACAAAAACTATGAGTTTCATTTTGTGACTTATTGACCAAATGTTTTAAAAAATCATGAAAAATACATAAATCATCCTAAAAATACCAAAATATTCCCACATGGCAGTGTTAACATGCGGAATAATATGATGTTGTTTTTAAATCAGTAGACTGAAAGCTTTTTTGAAGAAAAATTGGGAAATATAACTATAAAGGTCACAACAAAAATTAAAATATTCATAAAAAAATAGTGCTACTTTCTAAAATTAGGAGAAAAATCTCAGATCACCATAGGTACATGTGGAATGTTGTAAATGGCTTATATTTACTGTATACTTAAAAAGCTTTCTAACAAAAATTAATTACGTTGTTGTCCAACTATACAGAAAAACTGGTAAAAAGTTAAAAATTCATTAAAAATCTATGCTTTTGAACAGAAATCTCAAAATATTCCCAGGTTGCCTCAGTGATGTGAGAATTCTTCTCATATTTTTGTTGGGGTCATAAATGTAAAACTGTACTTACAATAAAATAATATTTGCATTAGTGGCTGTAGACAAAAATTAGTCCTATAATTAAACACAAGGGGGAGCTCAAATCAAGACGACATTTTTTTTCTTTCATAAACCACCTAAGAGTGAACTTTGTGGCAAATTACAAGAAGATTGTGAGAACAGAATTTGCGCTACAATTGCTAGCCTAAAAATGTATTTTCATAAATATAAAGCGCAATCCTCTTCGTGGAGCTGCGGGTTTCGTGACATAAGATCTAACCTATCCAGATAACTCAATCTGGAAATCTTAGCCTCTTAAATGCAAATATTGATTTTTAGGAAATTTTTCAAATTAGAAATTTTAAATGATCATAAACCACGCCTACTTTGATCAATCATTACCATATTGATATTGTAGTCTTAAGACTCTATAGTGATGACAACCACTAAGTTTCGTGCAGATCCATTTAGCCGGTTCAGCAGTATAATTTCTTCCCAGTTATAGCGCCCCCTATTGTTTAATCAAGTTGAAAACCAGGACATACACTTGAATTGACCTTAGCTATGACTTTCATGAACAGCTTTGAAAAATGTCAAAATCTTTTGAAGTTACGCTAAAAAAACGTTTTCATTCCCAAAAAATTATTTTAAAAAATCATATTAAAAAAAATAAGCAAATTATCCAAAATCCCTTCACATCTTTTGGTCAGCCACTCCTCCTCTCTTGTCAGGGAAAGTTGTGATGTGATTGAGTTTGACGGCCGGGAGGAGTTAACGAAAGTACGTTGGACATACTATGCAAATTTCTACTAATTTGCAAAAGTTTAAAACATTTTTTAAAATACTCATCTAAATTTGACTGACTCAATGAACATACTGGATGAGATGATTTGTTTTTTTACGAAAGAAATGGGGAGAAACATGCCAAAAATATTTTTGGGGTACCACAGCGCCACCTATTGGACAAAATTCAAAAAATTTTCTGTGATTGTAGATGTCACTATGACTGATATGAATTGTAATTTTCTGTATAGAATATGTATTTTCATGAGTAAATGGGCGAAAGCTTTTAAAGCCTATTTATAGCCTATAAGCCACGCCCACTTTTTAATCATTTTCAAAATATAGCTTAAGGGTCCAATGATTAACATATGTGCCAAGTTCTGTGGAAATCCATCAAGCCGTTTAGCTGAAACAAACTTTTTGACTCTTTAGCGCCCCCTATTGGTGAATCCACACAAAATGGGGTAGATAGGGCTTACCGCTCACACTTCATAAGGGTCTAGAGTCTCATCAATTTATCTTGAGAAATGGTGAAGATATCATCAATTACCACATGTGCTAGCTAGCACACTGATTTTGACATGGTGTCATTAGCCCAATTTTCAATATTTCTGCATTTTTCATCATCACAACAACTTACCTTAGTCCATAGATCACATGTACGAAGTTTGAAGTTGATTCGACGAAAAATGACGAATAGGTGATTAAAAGTAAGTTTTGCGTTTTTTGCGATCTAGCAAAAAATCTAGTTAGGCGGAAATGGGCGTGGCCAATACAAAAAAGATGGAGAATCATCCAAGGATCATGTACATATAAAGTTTTTGACTGTAGGACCTGCGGTTTGGGAGCTAGTAGCTGAAACGTGTTGACGTCCGCTATAGCGCCACCTAGGTGACACGGGGTCCAAATTTTCGAATCTGAGTAGCGGTCAGGATTTTCTATCAGACTGCCATGTCAGATTTTCCCTGGCAATTTCAGGCTCTTGCGCCCATATAGTTTTAGCGGAGAAGAATAATAATAAATAATAAATAATAAATAATAATGAAAAATCCGTAGAAAAACAATAGGGTTCCCTGCCCTTTGGGCTTGGAACCCTAACTAGAACTGCAAGCAGTTATCAACGGGTTTCAAGCCCCCAGCGCCAGTCGACCACCCGGCCCTGCCCTCAACTTCGCCAGTCCTCACGCGGTCCCGCCCCAAAAACACGTTCTCTTGCCGGCGTCCCATCCTTTTTTTCGAGTGCAACAAGACTGTTTTTCAGCCCTCTTTTTGAGGTGGTCTGCTTCAGGCTGACCAGGGCCAACACCCCCCCTGCTGACAGCAAATTCACACCTTCCATTAGAGCAAGCCTCTGATTGGTGGGTAGGATCAGCCCACATGGGCTCATGGCATGCTCAATTCATTATCATTCATTATCATGCTGATTACCTAGAACCTAAAAATTACTCTGACAGCATTCCTGGCAAACCTAAGCAAGGATGTGTAGAATCAACCGGGCCAAGCTGGGGCAGACTGGAGCTATCCGGGCAGGGCCGACCAGGTACAGATGGGAATGGCCCTAAAAGGTTGAAGGATCGATCCCAACTCTGACCAGAAAATGCTGCCTGATCTCTCAGTGCACACCAGGAAAGGTTTGGCTACATTGTAGCTCATTCCCACCAGCGTGTGGCTAGGTGTTAGAATGGATGAAAGACTCCGAAACAAAAACATCACTATAAAATCCGTATTTGATCTAAATATTATCAACCAATAATCCATACATCAACAGTATATTACAAATAACATAAATACTTGATACTGTTGCTAGATTTAATAGATTTATCAACAAAAACTATGAGTTTCATTTTGTGACTTTCTGATCAAATGAATTCAGAAAATCCTGAAAAATCCATAAATCATCCCAAAATTACCAAAATATTCTCACATGGCAATGTTAACATGCGGAATAATATGAAGTTGTTTTTACATCAGTGGACTCAAAGCTTTTTTAAGGAAAAATCTGTGAATATCACAGTAAGGGTCACAGGCAAAATTTAAATTTTCATAAAAAAATAGTGCTACTTTCTAAAATTAGGAGAAAAATCTCAGATCCCCATAGGTGCATGTGGAATGTTATAAATGTTTTATATTTACTTTGTACCTAAAAAAACTTTCTAACAAAAATTAGTTACTTTTTGTCCATCTATACAAAAAAACTGGTAAAAAGTAAAAAATTCATTAAAAATCAATGCTTTTGTACAAAAATCTCAAAATATTCCCAGATTGCCTCTGTGATGTGGTTATTGTGCTCATATTTTTGTAAGGATCATAATTGTTAAACTTTTCTTACAATAAAATAATATTTGCATTAGTGGCTGTAAACAAAAATTAGTCATATAATTAAACACAAGGGGGAGCTCAAATCAAGACGACATTTTTTTTATTTCATAAACCACCTAAGAGGGAACTTTGTGGTAAATTTCAAGAAGATTGTGAAAACAGAATTTGCGCTACAATTGCTAGCCTAAAAATGTATTTTCATAAATATAAAGCGTAAACATCTTCGTGGAGCTGCGATTTTCGTGATCTAAGCTATAGGCTACCCAGTTAACACAATCTGGAAATCTTAGCCTCTTATACGCAAATAATGATTTTTAGGAAATTTTTCAATTTTAAAATTCTAAATGAACATAAACCACGCCCACTTTGATCAATCATTACCATATTGATAATGTAGACTTAAGACTCTATGAAGATGACAACCATTAAGTTTCGTGCAGATCCATTTAGCCAGTTCAGCAGTATAATTTCTTCCTATTTATAGCGCCCCCTATTGCTGAATCAAGCTGAAAATCAAGATATACACTTGAATTGACCTTAGGTATGGAGGTTATGAAGAGTTTTGAAAAATGTCAAAATCTTTTGAAGTTATGCTAAAAAAACTTTTTCATTCCAAAAAAATTATTTAAAAAAATCGTATAAAAACAAATAAGCAAATTTTCCAAAATCCCTTCACAACTTTTCGTCAGCCGCTCCTCCTCTCTTATCAGGGAAAGTTGTGATGTGATTGATTTTGACGGCCAGGAGGAGTTAACGAAAGTACTTTTGACTTACTATGCAAATTTCTACTAATTAGCATAAGATTAAATTATTTTTTAAAATACACTTCTAAATTTGACTGACTCAATGAACATACTGGATGATACCGTTTGTTTTTTTGTGAAAGAAATGGGGAGAAACATGCCAAAAACATTTTTGGGATACAACAGCGCCACCTATTGGTCAAAATTCAAACTTTTTTCTGTGATTGTAAATGTCGCTATGACTGATAAGAATTGTAACTTTCTGTATAGAATATGTATTTTTCATGAGGAAAACGGCGAAAATTTTTAAAGCCTATAAGCCACGCCCAGTTTTTAATCACTTTCAAAATATAGCTTAAGGGTCCGATGATTAACATATGTGCCAAGTTCTGTGGAAATCCATCAAGCCGTTTAGCTGAAACAAACTTTTTGACTCTTTAGCGCCCCCTATTGGTGAATCCAAACAAACTTGGGTAGATAGGGCTTACCGCTCATACGTTGTAAGGGTCTAGAGTCTCATCATTTTATCTGGAAAATTGGTGGAGATATCATCAATTAGGACATGTGCTAGCTAGCTCACTGATTTTGACTTTGTGTCATTAGCTCAATTTTCAATATTTCTGCATTTTTCTTCATCACAACAACTTACCTTAGACCATAGATCATATGTACGAAGTTTGAAGTTGATTCGACGAAAAATGACGAATAGGTGATGAAAACTAAGTTTTGCGTTTTTTGCGATCTAGCAAAAAATCTAGTTAGGCGGAAATGGGCGTGGCCAATACAAAAAAGATGGAGAATCATCCAAGGACCATGTCCATATAAAGTTTTTGACTGTAGGACCTACGGTTTGGGAGCTAGTAGCTGAAACGTGTTGACGCCTGCAATAGCGCCACCTAGGTGACGCGGGGTCCAAATTTTCGAATCTGAGTAGCGGTCAGGATTTTCTATCAGACTGCCATGTCAGATTTTCCCTGGCAATTTCAGGCTCTTGTGCCCATATACTTTTAGCGGAGAAGAAGAAAAATAATGAAAAATCCGTAGAAAAACAATAGGGTTCCCTGCCCTTTGGGCTTGGAACCCTAATAATAAATAATAAATAATGAAAAATCCGTAGAAAAACAATAGGGTTCCCTGCCCTTTGGGCTTGGAACCCTAATAATGAAAAATCCGTAGAAAAACAATAGGGTTCCCTGCCCTTTGGGCTTGGAACCCTAATAATACATTTTATTTCAAAGCGCCTTTCAGGACACCCAAGGTCACTTTACACAAAACACGTAATAAAATACAATAAAACAATAATAAAACCCAAAGAAGAAAAAACAGAGAGAAACATTTCAATAAAATCAGAGGTTGTAGGCAGATTTAAACATGTGTGTTTTGAGTTTTGTTTTGAAAAGGGTAAAACTGTCGACGTTCCTGATGTCTGGGGGAAGTGAGTTCCAGAGTCGAGGAGCAGAGCGGCTGAAAGCTCTGCTCCCCATGGTAGCGAGACGGGCAGAAGGAACCGCAAGATGGATGGAAGAAGAAGATCTGAGTGAACGGGACGGGGTGTGAATACTTATAAGGTCTGAGATATATGGAGGAGAGAGGTTGTGGATTGCTTTGAAGGTATGGAGGAGAATTTTGAAGATGGACCTGAATTTAACTGGGAGCCAGTGAAGCTGCTGGAGAACCGGCGTGATGTGGTGAAAGGAAGGGGTTCTGGTGATAATACGGGCTGCTGAATTCTGGACCAGTTGCAGCTTATGAAGGAGTTTGTTGGGAAGACCATAAAGAAGTGAATTGCAATAGTCGATACGGGAGGTGACGAGGCTGTGGACGAGAATGGCGGCAGTGTGAGGGGTCAGTGAGGGACGAAGACGGTTTATGGAACGTAGATGGAAGTATGCTGACCGAATTAAGTTATTAATGTGAGCCTGAAATGAACGTGAGCTGTCGAGAATGACACCCAGACTCTTGACATGAGGTGAGGGGGAGACTGTGGCGCTGTCAATAGTTAAAGAAAAGCTGTCAGATGTTGAGAGGGTGGAGTTAGTGCCAACAAGAAGAAGTTCAGTTTTATTGCCGTTGAGTTTGAGGAAATTAGAGGTGAACCATGATTTGATTTCAGAGAGGCAGAGTGTAAGGGAGGATGGTGGGAGAGTTGAGTTGGGCTTACTGGAAATGTAGAGCTGGGTGTCATCTGCAAAGCAGTGAAACTGGATATTGAATTTGCGGAAGATTTTGCCGATAGGGAGGAGATATACTATGAAGAGGAGGGGCCCCAGGACAGAGCCCTGGGGCACACCTGACTTGACTGGGGAGGGTTCTGAGGTAAAGGATTTTAACTGGATGAACTGAGTGCGGCCAGTAAGGTAAGATTGAAACCAGCTGAGGGGGGTGTGAGTGATGCCTAAGGAAGAGAGTCTATTGAGGAGGATGGGATGAGAAATGGTGTCAAAGGCCGCACTCAGATAGAGGAGAATAAGAATAGAGATTAAACCAGAATCAGCAGCAATGAGTAGGTCGTTAGTGATCTTGATGAGAGCTGTTTCTGTGCTGTGGTGGGGACGGAAGCCAGACTGAAACTGTTCATAAAGGTTATTGCGGGTGAGATGTGAATGGAGCTGAGATGCAACAGTTTTCTCAAGGACTTTGGAAATGAAGGGAAGATGGGAAATGGGACGGAGGTTATTAAAATCATTGGGATCTAAACCAGGTTTTTTTTAGAATAGGGCTGACTGAAGCGGATTTGAATAGGGATGGGACCGTACCAGAGGATAGTGAGGAATGAATAATGGCTGTTATAAAAGGGAGCAGAGAAGAAAGGCACGATTTAACTAAAACAGTTGGAATAGGGTCCAGTTGACAGGTGGAAGGTTTGGATTTGGTGATGTAATCTAATATTTCTGAGGGATGGGGAAGTTCAAAGGAGGAGAACGGAATGGTGGGTTCAAATAAATCAGGAGAGGGAGGGGAGGAATGAGGTAAAGAGAGATGGATTCTATTGACCTTCTCATTAAAAAACTGAAGGAGATAGTTACAGGTTTATGAAGAGTAAAGATGGATGGGTAAGGAGTCGGGAGGCTGAAAAATGCTGTTCATGATGGAAAATAATGTTTTAGTGTTGCTGGAGTTGGACGAGATGAGACCGGAGTAATACTGAGATTTGGCATGGGAGATGGAGTCCTTGTAGAGAGAAATCTGAGCAGAATATAAGTCTTTATGGATGGTGAGACCGGTTTTCTTGTAGAGTCTTTCAAGCCTCCGGTTGGTAGCTTTCAAGGAGCGAAGGGCAGGGGTGAACCATGGAGCAGACCGAGTAAAATGTACAGAGCGGGATTTGATGGGAGCAAATGAATTAAGGATAGAAACCAGACCGTTATTGTACTGAATGACAAGATCATCGGGAGTAGAGGACAAATTAGGGGTCAAGGTGGCAAAACTGGAGGACAGGGAGGCTAGATCAATGTCCTTAATATTACGAAAAGAAATGATACGTGGTGAATTGATGATGGAGAGACGGAGGGGAACAGAAAAAGAGATGAGGAAGTGGTCCGTGAAAGGGAGCGGGTCAGCTGTACAGTTGGAGGGGGTCAGGCCGGAGAAGCAGATTAAATCCAGGGTGTGACCTTTAATGTGAGTGGGAAAATTGGCATATTGATGAAAACTGAGGCTGTCCAAAGATGAGGAGAAGTCTTTGCTGAGGGGGAGGGCCATATTGTCCATATGAATATTAAAATCACCAAGTAAAATTACATTTGGGGAAAGGGAGGACAGATGGGATAAAAGAGCAGAGAGTTCATTTAAAAACTCAGGGCTGAACTTAGGGGGACGATAAACAGTGACAATTATTGTGGGGGTCGGGCCAGAGAGTTGACAGGCGAGGCATTCCAGAGTGGTGAGAGGAGGAAGGCTTACGGGAAGGACCTTCCAAGTCTCGCGATAGAGTATCGCGAGACCACCGCCGCGGCCCGACCCACGGGGTTTGGAGAGGTAAACAAATCCGGGAGGAGTACAGTCATTGAGTTGTGAGAAATCGCTGGGTTGTTGCCATGTTTCGTTCAGACAAAGAAAGTCTAGCTTATGGTCACTGATGGTATCTTGGAGGAGATGTCCTTTACCAGAGAGGGAGCGAATGTTGAGAAGACCAAAATTAGCAGTGCGGAAGTCCCTGGCGACAGGAGCATTAGCCCGACTAGCCAGCCGGGCTAACACGCTGGAGTCGGTAGCTCGGCAGGTATTCCTGGGTAGCCGCCGGCTAGTCGTGGACCAGAAGGAGGGTATTCTTTTGGAGCCATCGAGATGGAGGTTCCGCCGGGACCCCCGATGGATATACCGACGGCGAGGCTGGAAGGTGATGTCGGGGAAGAGGCACAGAGCTGGTGGTGGAGATCCGGAGTAGTGAAAGCGGAGGTTGAAGAGCTCCGCCGCCGAGTACTGGAGAAGGCCATCCACGGACAGAAGAATGAGCGACAGGATGATCCAGGCCAGTGCGAGGCACACAGAAATCCTGCTGGACCACATTATGGAGTGGAGCAGGGAGGTGGTGATGTGCAACCAAAACTCAAGCTGAGCAGGTAGGTGAAAATGAGTTTTCACCGACACAGGGATGTGACTAGGGTGAAAAAGAAGAAAAAAAATACATTGTGTAAGAAATGCACGGCAGCGTTCACTCAACCGGAACCGGAACACAACAAGTGGAGACAGAATTTCACATCATTCTGGGTCCATTTGTGTGAAAACAAGGTCCAATCAGGCTGAAACGCTACAGGAAGGCAGAATCTATTGAGTTGTAGGTGATCTGAACGTTTTATGATGATAGTACCTTCCTAAGGGGGTCAAACCATGTCCCAAAGGTCACCGGGCCTGGTGTCACTTTAAAGAAGTAGTCCTGTTACACATTTGTGGGCTTATAACTTTTCTTCTAAATGTCCTAGAGAGGTCAAGTTTGTTTTAGAGTACTCCAATTACCAGCCCCTACAACCCCAAAAAGGAATGGAGTCATTAGTACTTATGGTTTTTAAATGGCAGCCAGAATTATGTCGCACAAAGCACAATTTCACATCATTCTGGGTCCATTTGTGTGAAAACAAGGTCCAATCAGGCTGAAACGCTACAGGAAGGTAGAATCTATTGAGTTGTAAGTGATCTGAAAGTTTCATGATGATAGCACATTCCTAAGGGGGTCAAACCATGTCCCAAAGGTCACCGGGCCTGGTGTCACTTTAAAGAAGTAGTCCAGTTACACCTTTGTGGGCTTATAACTTTTCTTCTGAATGGCCTAGAGAGGTCAGGTTTGTTTTAGAGTACTCCAATTAACAGCCCCTATAACCCAAAAAAGGAATGGAGTCATTAGCACTTATGGTTATTAAATGGCACCCAGAATTATGTCGCACAAAGCACAATTTCACATCATTCCGGGTCAATTTCTCAGAAAAAAGCTTCAATCAGGCTGAAACGTCACAGAAAAGTAGAATCTATTGAGTTGTAAATGATTCCTGTGTTTCATGATGATAGCACATTCCTAAGAGGGTCAAGTTAGGTTATAAAGGTCACAGGATCACTTGTTCCTTAAAAGCGGCGTTCTAAACACACATTTGGGGGCTTATAACTTGGCTTCTGAATGTCTCAGAGAGGTCAGGTTTGTTTTAGGGTACTCCAATCAACTGCCCCTATTACCCCAAAAAGGAATGGAGTCATTAGCACTTATGGTTTTTAAATGGCACCCAGAATTATGGAGAGGGTGCTCGCTGCAGAACCTCAAAGGCGGAGCTGCACCATAAGGTGGCGCTGCACCAGTGTCAGCCCCGCCCATTCACGCAAACTCAGCCTAACCCACTGACTTCCGTTGTTGTTTTCAACTTTTCAGTCGCAAACTGACCTGACCCACATGAATTACGGCTGTTACTAGTTTACAGTCATTAATGCTATGTTCTATGCTCCAATTAAACAAGATAAATATAACTTGCTACATGACAAAGTCTGAATATATCTCGAAATGAAAAGGTTTCTTTCAGCGAATATCTGCCCATAGCCGGTCTAACAAAACTGTTGTTCAACAGCATGTCAGACTATTGAATAGGCTCTGGTAGTCTAGTGGCAAGATTGTTAGAGTTAAATTTTGCTTTCCCCTCAGCTGATGCTGGTTCGATTCTTGGTGGAGTCATCAGCAATCTATTTAGCCAGCTGAAACATTTAATTTGTTTATATTTTAGTTGTAATGTTTATTTTCAGTAAAATATTTATGTCTCTAAAAGTTCTTTGAATTTGGTCGTTCCTAAACAGCATTTTAGTTGAAACTCTGATCACAAACACACAACCATGCTCGTCTTCTGTACTTGACATAACGTCACGTTATCTGCCATATTACCATTACCTGCCTTTTTTATAGCAAAGTTTTATGCTAGTTTATTATATTTTATTCTACTTTATTCTATTTTTAATGATATTATTCATGTTATATATAGCACGTTAGTACAGAAGCCAGTTCCTAGTTTGTGAATTGTTTGTTCACTGACAATGGCAATAAACCTAATCTGATTCTGACAAATGGACTCACACTGGCTAAATAAACGAATAAATAAAAAAAACACATTAGTCATTATATGTTAAACAGTATACCAGTAAATTGTTGTAAACATAGTACTGGCAAGTGTAGCTAGAAATGAAGAAAAGAGGTTGTAAACTACCTAAAACTTACACTACTGGGAGGCAAACCCGCCAGAACTGTCATGATCCTGTTCCTGCCAAAGACCTGTTACCACAGCAACCACTGCTGCACCTCATCAGCTCCATTCACTCCACCTGTTCCGTCATCAACCTTATTCACCACACCTGCTCCTCCTGCTATTTAATATCCACTCAGCCACCCAGCCATTGCCAGATTATCGAACGTTCTCCTAGTAGATTCTCCAGCATTCTCTTACCTTGTCTCCTGATCCCGACTCTGTTCCGTTCCTGACCTTGATTATTGGATTATCCTGTTGGCTCCGACTCTGCTCCGTCTCCGACTCCGATTCTTGGATTACCTTGTCTGCACCGCTGCCTTTCTGATCCTCTGGCTCCGACTCTGCTCCGTCCCCGACTTCGCTTCCTGGATCTCCCTTGTGGATTATTCTCTGCTTCAGATCTCCCGGTAACGACCTCCTGCCTCCTGACATTGCCTCTGCCTCTCTCCTTTAAATAAACTCGTTTAACTGTCATTCTGTGTTGGGTGTTTTTACGGATCCGCCAGTCAGCTCGTTACAGAATAATCTGGCCACAATGGATCTGAACCCAACATCAGAGTGGCGTGTTAGTGTGGAGACGGCAATAAACAAACTGGAAAACAAGACGGAGGAAATGCTAAACTTGCTACGAGCTAACCAGGAGATATCGCAGCCAGCTGCTTCCGGTTTAACGCCAGACTCCACCCTCCTGCCCCGAAGTTCTCCTATTCATGAGCCACGTCTGGTTCCGCCTGAAGTATTCCGAGGTGACTCAAAGAACTGCCGTGCATTTCTTACACAATGTGAGATCCAGTTTGAGCTGCAGCCTTCCTCGTTCCCCACGGAGCGATCACGAGTGGCATACGTCATTTCCTTATTGTCAGGACAAGCCCGTGTTTGGGGAACTGGAGAATGGGCAAGGAACTCTGGAATCTGTTACAATTACCATGATTTTGCTCATGAACTTATAAGGATTTTTGATCCACTATTACCTGGTCGTGAAGCCACCCGCAAACTCATGACATTAAAACAGGATAACAGAAGAGTCACGGACTACATCATTGACTTCCATGCGATTTCTGCCACCAGTGACTGGAATGAGCCCGCTCTAATGGACATGTTTTACCAAGGTCTTTCTGACAGAATCAAAGACGAGATGGCCACCCGGGAATTCCCTAAGACCTTGGTAGAACTGGAGAACCTCGCTACTAGGATTGATCTTCGACTATTGGAATACAGGAGCGACAGAACAACCCGGAATATTAATCAGCCTGCACCAGCCCCTTACCGTCCTGCTCGTCAGTCATTCTCAGGTGAATTATCTAAGACTGGTTGTGCTTCTACTCCCATCCGGACTGAGGAACCCATGCAACTGGGCAGGTCAAAATTATCACCCGAAGAGAAGACCAGAAGGAGGAATCTTAATCTATGTCTGTATTGCGGCAACCCGGGACACATAATTCGGAACTGCCCGTTAAAAGGACAGGCCCAGTAGATATCCAGAGGTGTCTACTGGGTCACATTAATCCGAAGTCCTCGTCCAGACCTCCAATCATTGCCGTATTTTCCTACGCAAATCAGGAAACTAAGCTACCAGTATTCATTGACTCTGGCGCTGACACAGAGTTCATGGATTATAACACGGCCAAGACTTTGGGATTGGAGCTTCAACCCGTGTCGGGGACTCAGGATATTCTGGCTATTGATGGTCATACTATGTATCGTGCTACCCAGGAGACGAAACCTATAAACATGAGGATTGAAGGTAACCACACAGAGACTCTAAAATTTCTGGTTATTAAATCTCCTAGTCTTCCCATCATTTTGGGCAACACCTGGTTACAAAAACACAACCCACAAATTGACTGGTGCAAAGGAAAGATTCTTCAATGGTCTGCTCACTGCCATCATAACTGTTTAAACTATGCCTCACCATCTACTCAGTCTATGCAGGATTCCCAGGACATCTACCCTGACCTTTCGAAGGTACCCAAGGCGTACCATGATCTGAAAGAGGTTTTCAACAAACATCGTGCCACCTCTCTTCCACCTCACCGCCCATATGACTGTGCTATTGACTTATTACCTGGTACCTTTCCTCCTAGGGGCTGTTTGTTTTCCCTCTCTATTCCCGAACAAACAGCCATGACCAAATATATTCAGGAATCACTTCAGGCAGGACTTATCCGACCATCCTCCTCCCCAGCCGGAGCTGGGTTTTTCTTTGTGGAAAAGAAAGATGGTTCCCTCAGACCTTGTATTGACTATCGTGCCCTGAATGACATAACCATAAAAAATCGTTACCCCTTACCACTCATAAACACTGCTTTTGACTCTCTTCACAATGCCCGAATATTCACGAAACTAGATCTACGCAATGCCTACCACTTGGTTCGTGTACGTGAAGGAGATGAATGGAAGACTGCTTTTAACACCCCCACGGGGCATTATGAGTATCTGGTGATGCCATTTGGACTAACTAATGCACCTGCTGTTTTTCAGGCCCTCATCAACGATATTCTTAGAGACATGGTGGGCAGCTATGTGTTCGTCTATCTCGATGATGTTTTGGTTTTTTCTCCTGATCCAGAGACCCACCAGAAACATGTACATGCTGTACTTCTCCGCCTCCTCCAGAATAACCTGTTTGTCAAGGCTAAAAAGTGTGAATTCCATCATACCACTGTCTCTTTTCTTGGTTTCACTATCTCTCCCAATCAGATCGCCATGGATCCTGCCAAAACTTCTGCCGTCGTCAACTGGCCCATTCCCACAACCCGCAAACAGCTCCAACGGTTCCTAGGATTCGCCAACTTCTATCGGAGATTCATCAAAGGTTACAGTAAGATCGCTGCACCCCTGCATGCCCTCACTTCCAACAAGGTCAGTTTTCTATGGAACAAGTCAGCCCAGGACTCATTTCAAAAGCTCAAAGACATGTTTACGTCCGCACCAGTCCTGCATTTACCTGATACCACAAGACAGTTTATTGTGGAAGTTGATGCCTCTGCCTTTGGAGTTGGGGCTGTCCTCAGTCAGAGGTCCAGGGATGATAAAGTACATCCATGTGCATTTTTCTCCAAGACTCTTTCATCCACAGAGCGCAATTATGATGTCGGGGATCGGGAACTTTTGGCCATCAAACTCGCTCTGGAGGAATGGCGGCATTGGCTGGAGGGGGCTGTTACACCATTCATTGTGTGGACCGATCATCGGAACCTGGAATACATCAAAACAGCTAAAAGACTCAATGCTCGACAAGCCAGGTGGGCGATATTTTTCAGTCGTTTCAACTTCACTCTGTCTTATCGCCCAGGAGAAAAGAACACAAAACCCGATGCCCTGTCCAGATCTATGGAACCCGCAATAACCAACCAGGACTACGACCCCGACACTCTGATTCTCCCACAAAGGATATTGCTTGGAGCATCCAGATTGGAGCTGGAGAATCAACTCCGACAGGCGCACCAGCAGTATCCTGTGCCTCCCCAGTGTCCTCCCGATCGCCTGTTCGTTCCTGATGCCCTCCGTTCCCAGGTACTCACCTTCTGCCACAGCTCCCGTCTCTATTGCCATCCTGGCATCTCCAAAACGATGGTCCTTGTACGCAATAATTTCTGGTGGCCTACCCTGTCTAGAGATGTTAAAGAGTTTGTTTCAGCCTGTCCTACCTGTGCCAAAGCCAAGATCTCTCGACAACCCCCGGCTGGATTATTACGACCATTGTCCATTCCCCGCCGTCCCTGGTCTCACATCAGCATGGATTTCATCACGGGTCTTCCTCCTTCTGATGGTTTCAAGGTAATTCTCACCATCGTAGACCGTTTCTCGAAAATGTCCCATCTGGTTCCTCTTAGGAAACTCCCCTCGGCCAAAGACATGGCTGACATCATGGCGAGAGAGGTGTTTCGCCTTCATGGATTACCCCTGGACATTGTCTCTGATCGTGGTCCTCAGTTCGTCTCTGGCTTTTGGAGGGAGTTCTGTGCTCGTCTGGGCATTCAAGTGAGCCTCTCATCCGGTTTTCACCCCCAGACCGATGGACAATCGGAGAGGATCAACCAGGAGGTGGAGACCAGACTCCGGGCACTTTGTGAGGACGATGCAACCTCCTGGTCCCGTAACCTGCCTTGGGTGGAGCATGCCCTTAACTCCCTGCCGTCAAGTTCCACAGGTGTGTCTCCGTTCTATGCCGTCTATGGTTTTCAGCCTCCTGTGTTCTCCCTGCAGGACCATGTGTCCCCGGGTTCCTTCGGCCCAGGCGGCTGCTCTCCGGTGTCATCGGGCTTGGAGGATGGCCCGCAGGAACCTCGTCCACTCCTCTGCAGTCTACTCCCGCTCTGCTAACCGTCGTCGCATTCCTGCTCCTACCTACAGTCTTGGGCAAAGGGTGTGGTTGTCCACTAAGGATGTTCCCCTCAGGGTGGATTGCCGCAAGCTGGCGCCTCGGTTCATTGGTCCCTTCCCTGTGTCTAAGGTCATTAACCCTGCTGCGGTCCACCTCCGTCTCCCCGGACCCCTTCGCATCCATCCCACCTTTCACGTCTCCAGGATCAAGCCCGTCGTCTCCTCGGCACTTGTGCCCGCCTCCGGGCCCCCTCCGCCCGCCCGGCTGGTGGGGGGTGGGCCGGTTTGGGATGTGCGGCGACTCCTACGATCCAGGCGCTGGGGTCGGGGACTTCAGTACCTGGTGGATTGGGAGGGGTTTGGTCCTGAGGAGCGTTCCTGGGTTCCCGCCAGGGACATCCTCGATGGTTCCCTTATCCGCGACTTCCACCGGACCCATCCTGACCAGCCGGGTGGACCGGCTGGTGCCGGTCCTTGAGGGGGGGTACTGTCATGATCCTGTTCCTGCCAAAGACCTGTTACCACAGCAACCACTGCTGCACCTCATCAGCTCCATTCACTCCACCTGTTCCGTCATCAACCTTATTCACCACACCTGCTCCTCCTGCTATTTAATATCCACTCAGCCACCCAGCCATTGCCAGATTATCGAACGTTCTCCTAGTAGATTCTCCAGCATTCTCTTACCTTGTCTCCTGATCCCGACTCTGTTCCGTTCCTGACCTTGATTATTGGATTATCCTGTTGGCTCCGACTCTGCTCCGTCTCCGACTCCGATTCTTGGATTACCTTGTCTGCACCGCTGCCTTTCTGATCCTCTGGCTCCGACTCTGCTCCGTCCCCGACTTCGCTTCCTGGATCTCCCTTGTGGATTATTCTCTGCTTCAGATCTCCCGGTAACGACCTCCTGCCTCCTGACATTGCCTCTGCCTCTCTCCTTTAAATAAACTCGTTTAACTGTCATTCTGTGTTGGGTGTTTTTACGGATCCGCCAGTCAGCTCGTTACAAGAACTGCATGTCAACCTGACTCCATAACCACTACACCACCACATCTGTTATAAATCATGTAGCGTTACATGTAATTGTGCTTCTCAGTGTGTCTCTGAGATGGGTTGTATGGTTTATTGGCGGTATCTCAGTAGAAGTAATTTCAGAAATAATTTGTCAGAAAATTCACAGAATATCCAGATTTGAGAACCAAGACCAGACCCGCTTCGGGGGAGGAGACCAAATTGAAGCTGAGATGGGAGGAAAATGCATGTATGAGGCTAAAAATGGCTTTGTCGTGTTTCTTATGAGGAAATGACGATATAACATGATTAAAAGTTCCAAAAGTTAGATTTTTAATTATATGGAACCTTTACAAAAACTGTTCAATTAACTTCTCAACTCCGTCCTCAATCTTGCATTTTTTAGCTATAACACCCTCTTTGGTTCCAGAATGCTATCAAGTCTGACAACTGGAAGGAATTGGACTGACTCTAATGGAATGGGCGGGGCTGATTCTGGAATGGGCGGGGCTGACTCTGGTGCAGCTCCACCTTCTGGTGCAGCTCCGCCTTTGTGGTTCTGCACTTGCATAAAACAAGAACAAGCTGTTGGAATACAGAGTTGATTAGCAACAACTGCAAAGTCAAGTAGTTGGTGATTTGTCTAACTTCCTTAGGGGGAAAAAACAACTCCAATGCCCAGTGAGCTGATAGCAACAATAGAAAGGTTGGCCATATTTCTAGTCAGAAAATGAGATCAACTTGTGTGTAGAGATGGGGAAATGTACTTTGAACGTTCACCCAAAAAACTTGGGCATCTATGTTTGGAACAAGATCGAACAGAAAAAAGTTAAACGTTGCAATCAAGGGCTCAATACACAGAGAACATAGTGCTTCTACCATGCATCACCCTTTGATAGCTCAGTTGGTTGAGACAGCTCAAAAGACATCCTTAGGTCAGTGGTTCAAATCTGGATTGAAGAAAAAGGTAGATGTTCTTTTTTGATGAGCTCTCGCTCTTCTCAAGTCGGCATCTTTACTATTGTTTTGTTACAATTGATCATCACTGCTTACAGATGGAGCTGAGGAAACATGCCGTGATCGTATAGTGGTTAGTACTCTGAGTTGTGGCCGCTGCAATCCTGTGTCGAATCCAGGTCATGGCAAATGTTCCTTTACATTCCATCTTAAATAACCTTTCTGTCAGAGGAAACTTTGCTAAGTTGACAAGAAAAGCAGGTATGCAAAAGCTCAAAAGAAGTCATAAAACAAGAACAAGCTGTTGGAATACAAAGTTGATTAGCAACCACTGCCAAGTCAAGTAGTTGGTGATTTGTCTAACTTCGTTAGGGGGAAAAAACAACTCCAATGCCCAGTGAGCTGATAGCAACAATAGAAAGGTTGGCCATATTTCTAGTCAGAAAATGAGATCAACTTGTGTGTAGAGACGGGGAAATGTACTTTGAACGTTCACCCAAAAAACTTGGGCATCTATGTTTGGAACAAGATCGAACAGAAAAAAGTTAAACGTTGCAATCAAGGGCTCAATACACAGAGTACATAGTGCTTCTACCATGCATCACCCTTTGATAGCTCAGTTGGTTGAGACAGCTCAAAAGACATCCTTAGGTCAGTGGTTCAAATCTGGATTGAAGAAAAAGGTAGATGTTCTTTTTTGATGAGCTCTCGCTCTTCTCAAGTCGGCATCTTTACTATTGTTTTGTTACAATTGATCATCACTGCTTACAGATGGAGCTGAGGAAACATGCCGTGATCGTATAGTGGTTAGTACTCTGAGTTGTGGCCGCTGCAATCCTGTGTCGAATCCAGGTCATGGCAAATGTTCCTTTACATTCCATCTTAAATAACCTTTCTGTCAGAGGAAACTTTGCTAAGATGACAAGAAAAGCAGGTATGCAAGAGCTCAAAAGAAGTCATAAAACAAGAACAAGCTGTTGGAATACAAAGTTGATTAGCAACCACCGCCAAGTCAAGTAGTTGGTGATTTGTCTAACTTCCTTAGGGGGAAAAAACAACTCCAATGCCCAGTGAGCTGATAGCAACAATAGAAAGGTTGGCCATATTTCTAGTAAGAAAATGAGATCCACTTGTGTGTAGAGAGGGGGAAATGTACTTTGAACGTTCACCCAAAAAACCTTGGCAACTATGTTTGGAACAAGATCGAACAGAAAAAAGTAAAACGTTGCAATCAAGGGCTCAATACACAGAGTACATAGTGCTTCTACCATGCATCACCCTTTGATAGCTCATTTGGTTGAGACAGCTCAAAAGACATCCTTAGGTCAGTGGTTCAAATCTGGATTGAAGAAAAAGGTAGATGATCTTTTTTGATGAGCTCTCGCTCTTCTCAAGTCGACATCTTTACTATCGTTTTGTTACAATTGATCATCACTGCTTACAGATGGAGCTGAGAAAACATGCCGTGATCGTATAGTGCTTAGTACTCTGCGTTGTGGCCGATTCAATCCTGGGTCGAATCCAGGTCATGGCAAATGTTCCTTTACATTCCATCTTAAATAACCTTTCTGTCAGAGGAAACTTTGCTAAGATGACAAGAAAAACAGGTATGCAAAAGCTCAAAAGAAGTCATAAAACGAGAACAAGCTGTTGGAATACAGAGTTGATTAGCAACTACTGCAAAGTCAAGTAGTTGGTGATTTGTCTAACTTCCTTAGGGGGAAAAACAACTCCAATGCCCAGTGAGCTGATTGCAACAATAGAAAGGTTGGCCATATTTCTAGTCAGAAAATGAGATCCACTTGTGTGTAGAGACGGGGAAATGTACTTTGAACGTTCACCCAAAAAACTTGGGCATCAATGTTTATTATTAGTTTAGTTTATTTCAAACAAAGAAAACATGCATAATTTTTTTAAAAATACCACAAACAGAAAAAATACATATCATCCCTTCTTCTGTGTTTGAAAAGGAGTAGGCTGAAGTGGAAACTTATATATCCCTACCCCTTTATACGAGTAATTTTTACTTGTTTACTAAATCTAACACAAAACCTACTGTTACGGCTGCCAGCCTGACCAGTGGAGAGAAGCAACCAAATTCACCCATCTGTAGTGAATCAGCCTGACACCGCTCCTCCTCCTCCTCTCTCCCAGACTGCTGAGGAGCACAGCTGAGAGGAATCAACCTAATGAGCAAACACCTGCATAAAAGGGCTGTGCCTTCAGTAGTCTGGGAGGCAGCAGTGCAGGGGTTCTGCTGTCCTCCTGGGTTTGTGTAGTTTTAACCCCTGTTCGTTTGAGTTTTGGAACTTTTGTAATTTTTAACTCTTAAGGAGAAATTGTGAACGATCCAGTGGGATCTTTTGTGTGTGTGGGTTTTAAGGTTAACTTTGTCTGTGGCTATTTTACTGACCTCGGTTTTAAACACCTTCCGTTGTGGTAAAGCTTTTAAGATAAGTTTTTACCAGGTGTTTTAGTCAGTAGAATGTTTTTAGACTTTTATCAACTTCAGGATCTTAAAACACCTTCGTTGTGGTAAAACTTTTAAAATAAGTTTTTACCAGGTGTTTTATAGTTGATAATGTGCTTTGTACTGTTAACCTTTTAGAGAAATCAGTTTTGCTCGTGTTTTAATACCTTTTGTACAAATAAACCCATTTTAAACTCCGCCGCCAGTTCTTATGTTCTCCCCATCCTTCACACTTTTAAACATCTCATGTCGGGGACGTAACACCTACATTAAAACAAACAAAATGGTACAAGTCACCAAAAACCACCAAATTATATGGAAAAAAAACAAAAAAGAAAACAAAAACATCTTTTTACAATTGATACAATTTACTTTTCCTTGGAATAAAGGACACCCACATAAATCTATTTTCCACTATATACTTGTTCAGAATATGTTATAATTCATTTTAAACACATTTATTTTTGTACTTTGATTTCTTCTTCTAAATTGTTCCATAATTTAACCCCTATTATTGTGATACACATCTGTTTTAATGTTGTTCTAAACTTATGGATCTTTAAGTTTAGTGTCCCTCTCAGGTTATATCCTCCTTCTCTCTCTGTGAACAGTTTCTGTATTTTATCAGGCATTAATTTATTTCTTACTTTATACATTATTTGTGCTGTTTTGTATTTAACCAAGTCCTGGAACTTCATTGTCTGCGTTTTAATAAAAAGTTGATTTGTGTGATCCAAATATCCTGAATTTGTTATTAATCTGATAGCCCTTTTCTGCATTGTTGTTTGTAAATGACTTTTGTACGTGTTTCGCCAGACCTCTACACAATAGCTCAAATATGGCAGTAGCATCGTATTGTATAACATATAAAGTGCTTTCTGATTAAAAATATACTTAGCTTTCCCCAATATAGCAATGCCCCGTGCAAGCTTCCCCCTAACATATTTGATGTGTGACTTCCAACAGATTCTGCTGTCTATGACCACCCCAAGAAATTTTATTTCATATACTCTCTCAATTTTTACATTATTAATTACTATATCTAATTCATTGTATCTGCTTTCATTACCAAACAACATAAATTTTGTTTTCTCTAAATTTAGTGACAGTTTATTTACATCAAACCATTTTTATAATTTATTTCCTTTGTGACCACATCCAGGACCTGTTGCAATTCCACACCCGAGCAAAAAACATTTGTGTCATCTGCAAACAATACAAACTTCAATACTTGTGAAACCCTACAAATGTCATTTATGTACATTATGTATAGTTTAGGTCCTAAGACTGATCCTTGAGGTACCCCACATTGTATCTCTCTTAGTCCTGATTTATGTTGATTTATTTGCACATATTGTTGTCTATTTGATAAATAACTTTTTATCCAGTCCAATACTATACCCCTGAAACCATATTTTTCCATTTTCTCATCAATACGTCATGGTTTACTGTATCGAAAGCTTTCTTCAGATCCAAAAAGAACCCTATTGCATGCTTCTTTTTGTCAATGTTTGGAACAAGATCGAACAGAAAAAAGTAAAAAGTTGCAATCAAGGCCTCAATACACAAAGTACATAGTGCTCCTACCATGCATCACCCTTTGATAGCTCAGTTGGTTGACAGCTCAAAAGACATCATTAGGTCAGTGGCTCAAATCTGGTTTGAAGGAAAAGGTAGATGTTCTTTTTTGATAATCGCTCGCTCTTCTCAAGTCGATATCTTCTCTATGGTTTTGTCACAGCTGATCATCCCAGCTTACAGATGGAGCTGAGGAAACATGCCGTGATCGTATAGTGGTTAGTACTCTGCGTTGTGGCCGCTGCAATCCTGGCTCGAATCCAGGTCATGGCAAATGTTCCTTTACATTCCATCTTAAATAACATTTCTGTCAGAGGAAACTTTGCTAAGATGACAAGAAAAACAGGTATGCAAAAGCTCAAAAGAAGTCATAAAACAAGAACAAGCTGTTGGAATACAGAGTTGATTAGCAACCACTGCAACATCAAGAAGTTGGTGATTTGTCTAACTTCCTTAGGGGGAAACAACAACTCCAATGCCCAGTGAGCTGATAGCAACAATAGAAAGGTTGGCCATATTTCTAGTAAGAAAATGAGATCCACTTGTGTGTAGAGAGGGGGAAATGTACTTTGAACGTTCACCCAAAATACTTGGGCATCTATGTTTGGAACAAGATCGAACAGAAAAAAGTAAAACGTTGCCATCAAGGGCTCAATACACAGAGTACATAGTGCTTCTACCATGCATCACCCTTTGATAGCTCATTTGGTTGAGACAGCTCAAAAGACATCCTTAGGTCAGTGGTTCAAATCTGGATTGAAGAAAAAGGTAGATGATCTTTTTTGATGAGCTCTCGCTCTTCTCAAGTCGACATCTTTACTATCGTTTTGGTACAGCTGATCATCACTGCTTACAGATTGAGCTGAGGAAACATGCCGTGATCGTATAGTGGTTAGTACTCTGCGTTGTGGCCGCATCAATCCTGGGTCGAATCCAGGTCATGGCAACTGTTCCTTTACATTCCATTTTAAATAACGTTTCTGTCAGAGGAAACTTTGCTAAGATGACAAGAAAAACAGGTATGCAAAAGCTCAAAAGATGTCCTAAAACGAGAACAAGCTGTTGGAATACAGAGTTGATTAGCAACTACTGCAACATCAAGTAGTTGGTGATTTGTCTAACTTCCTTAGGGGGAAAAACAACTCCAATGCCCAGTGAGATGTTAGCAACAATAGAAAGGTTGGCCATATTTCTAGTCAGAAAATGAGATACACTTGTGTGTAGAGACGGGGAAAATAGCCTTCAGCTTGAGGCGGCTGCCTCCGCATGGTCCTAGTGCCCGATTTGTATCACAGTATAACAGTTTTGTACGGTAAAATCTGACGAACGACCGGAAAAAGGGCACTTTGGGCACTTCGGACAGAAGGGGCAGGGTCTCAAGCACCCTCCGCACCCCTCTCTGCACGTGCCTGCAGCAGAACTACTGTGGTTGTGTGTGTAAACAGCTTCACTCTTCACCTCTAAGCTTAATAAAAACGCTTCTTTGCTCCATCTTCCTTAAAACAAATGACAAGTTTAATTCGACACACACACACACACACCAAACTGGGACCCGTGAAACAAACTCGTTTTTGCTGATTTCTGCCTAAAATGTAATAAAAAAAAACAAATATACAAACGAAAAATGCCTATAAACAGAACCGCTTTCAGCTTAGTTTTCTACCGCTATTTTTTTTAACAAAGCCGGGGACTTCCGGATGTGCTTGGTCGTGTGAGGACGTGCGTGCGGAGGCTCCGTGCAAAAGTAGTCAAAATAGTGATATTGTCAGTTTGCTACCATTTTTGAGGAGCTCGTTTACTGCGATTCGTGCTTTGAAGTGAACGAAGGTGCTCACGGGGCAATTTAGGATCGAGAATGTCCAACTGACAGACCCGTGCTGGCGTGGAAAAGTTGCACGCGGACAGCAATTCTGCCGTCTCGGCTAGCAAAGCTAATGCTAGCCCAGCACACGCTGACGACATGCCTCAGTGGGCTCAAGACATGATGTCTGAGATAAAAAAAACAAATGCTGGGATTACGAAATACAGATATGAGACAAAAACCGAGATCATGAGATGCAAAGAGGAAATAGAAAAGGGAAGAAAAGAGGCAAAAGCCGAGATGGAAAAGTGGGCTAAGACAGTGGAAGATAACACTAAAGCTCAATTTGAGTTGCTATGTGAGGAGGCGAGGCTGATAAAAGAGTCGAACATCAGTCTGGCTAACGAGATGGAAGCGCGGAAGAAAGAAGTGGATGACACACTGAACGGCCAGTCTGATAGTATAACCAGCATGGAGATGAAACTGAAGGAAATGGAGAAGGAGATACTGAAGCTGAGGAGACGGAGTGAGGACCTCGAAGTAAGATCGCGACAAAACAACATATGCATCGTGGGGGTAAGGGAAGGGGCTGAGATAGGCAAGAAGCCATCGGAGTTCATAGCTGGACTGCTGAAAGAAAAACTGGGGCTATCAGTGACACCGACGCTTGACCGAGCACACCGAACACTCGGTGCGAGACGAGACGGAGCCGGGGCTCCACCGAGAGCGTTCGTGGTGAGATGCCACTACTACATGGAGAAGGAGGAGATATTGAAGAAGGCGAGGGAAATGGAGAGAACACCAGAAGGTCGGAACGGACGGATTCACATCTTTCCAGACTACACCCAGGAAGTAAACGACAGGAGAACAGCCTTCAAAGAAGCACGGAACCTCCTGCGTACCTGCGGGGGGGTAAGATATGGGCTCCGTTACCCGGCAACGCTGGTGATTACACCAGAGGGAGGACAAACGAGAACTTTTGAGAGCCCAAAAGAAGCCATGGAGTTCATCAAGAAGACACTGATCTCTGGGTGAAGTATATGGGCTGGTCTGAGTTTGGCTAAGTATAAGGTCTACACTGGTGTAAGGACTTAAAACTCTTAGGAAGGATATTGTTGGTTAGATTTTACAATGCTGACAAAGTAACATCTCATTCTCTTGCTTTACATTTGAATAAATAGCTTAAGAAATGCTGTGGCCCTGCTTTATACTATTTATGAAAGAAAAGAGGGGGGAACTAAAGGGCCGCCACTAGTACAAGTTATTTTTGTATTACTGTATTTTCTTCTCAAAGGTTTTTGTTTTAATTTATTTATTTAAAAAAAAAATTTTTTTTGGTTACGAGCTCCCCCTACTGGGGTGATATTATATTTTTAGAACCATGGGATATTTTGCTCGGAGCCACACACGGTAGGCTTGGTGTGTAGGAGAAGGCGGACCGGCTGGCCACGAGAGTGCTTGTTAAAGAGCACTGCGTTTGGATTTATGTTCATATATGTATTGTGTTATGTGTTAATTGTGTATGTGTGTGTGTTGCTTTCCCGTTTTTTCCCAGACATCCCCCTTTTATTTTCTTTGTTTTAGCTGCCAGATCCTCAGGGTGTGATCCAGATAGTGGACGGTATAGGAGCGTAGTGGGCATGTTGGACTGTGGACTCCTGGCATGGCACCAAACATGGATGTGAGCAGAATGGGCACAAATTTGATGAGCTGGAACGTAAGGGCGATCAATAAGCCGGCAAAACGGAGTAAGATCTTTTCGTATTTAAGAGACCAGGGAGCAGAGATAGTATATTTGCAAGAGACACACCTGTTAAATAGGGATCACCTCAAACTGTGTAGGGGGGGATTTAATCAGATTTATCATTCAAATTTTGATAGTAGGAGTCGAGGAGTGGCCATCCTTATACACAGGAATGTACAATTCATAGAAACATCTGCCATAAAAGATAAACATGGTCGATATGTTATTGTAGCTGGGAAATTATTCAATATGCCGGTAGTGTTGGCAAATGTATACGCACCCAACTGGGATAATGTTCAATTTTTTAAGGATTTGTTTTCACTACTACCTAATTTGGACACACATAATCTGATTTTGGGGGGAGACCTGAACTGTGTCCTAGATTTAACTTTGGACCACTCTAGCCCAACACTTAATGTGTTAAGTAAATCTGCTCAATGTGTTAATTCCTTTTGTAAAACATATGGTATATTCGATCCATGGAAATATGCAAATCCGACTGCTAGACAGTACTCCTTTTATTCCCCGCCACACCAAACTTATACTAGGATTGATTATTTTTTGTTAGACAATAAATTGACCCCTATGGTAATGAATGTAGAATACCCTGGTATAGTATTATCTGACCATAGCCCGGTCACACTGAAAATTAAATTCCCTGAGTATACACCACCTCGGAGGATGTGGCGCCTTAATAATAGATTATTGGCTGATGAGGATTTTAAAGAATTCATTAATTCGCAAATAGTTTTTTTTCCTGGATCTTAACGATACTTCTGATATAAGCAGTGGCACTTTATGGGAATCATTGAAAGCGTATATACGTGGACAAATCATTTCATACAGTGCTGGTGAAAGGAAAAGAAAAATTAAACATACCACAGAATTAATGAAAGCAATAAAAGAAGTTGACCAGGCAAATTCTATGACTCCATTAGAGGAGCTGCATAGAAAAAGGATCCTGCTCCAGACTGAATATGATATCCTGACAAGTCAGCATGAGGAGGACTCATATCTTAGGTTAAGGCAAGGTCTCTACGAGCATGGCGAGCGCGCTGGTAAACTCCTGAGCTACCAACTGAAACAATCAGCAACTGCTGGTAGGATAGTAGAGATAGGAGATAATATGGGTAATAAAATTATAGATCATATGGGTATTAATAATGAATTTAAATCTTTTTATGAGGACTTGTACACCTCAGAAATAAATGATAGGGACCGAGTGAAGGATTTTTTTGAAAACCTTGAAATATTACCACTAGAGGCAGCTGACAGAGATAGGTTGGAGGAACCCATCTCGACCACGGAGATAGACAAAGCAATTCGGAGTATGAAGACAGGAAAAGCGCCGGGCCCTGATGGCTACCCAAGTGAGTTTTACAAAACATTTGCTCCCAAACTGATACCCTTGCTTCACAGATTATTTATGGAAGCTCTTGATAAAAAAGCTTTGCCCCAAACAATGTCGCAAGCTTTGATCTCTGTACTCCTTACGAAGAATAAGGACCCACTTAAATGTGAGTCGTATCGCCCAGTAAGTTTACTTGGATGTGATTATAAAATACTGACTAAAGTACTGGCAGCTAGAATTGAGCTTATTATAAATAAGATAATACATCCTGATCAGACAGGGTTTGTTACAGGTAGACAACTTTCCAGCAATCTCCGCCGTCTGTTTAATGTAATATATACTGCTGAAGATAACAATGTACCAGAGATTGTGATATCCCTTGATGCCCACAAAGCCTTTGACAGAATAGAATATTATTATTTATTTATGGCTCTTGAAAGATTTGGCTTTGGTCCAACATTTTGTTCGTGGATTAAAATAATTTATTTGAGCCCCCAGGCTAGGGTGAGAACAAATAATATCATATCTGAACCCTTCTCTCTACTCCGGGGAACAAGACAGGGGTGCCCTTTGTCACCCCTGCTCTTTGATGTGGCAATTGAACTTCTTGCGATAAAGCTGAGACAGGCTGCTGAATTGGTGGGGATACAAAGGGGGACACAAAATCATAGGCTATCCTTATATGCGGACGATCTCCTCCTCTTCCTGTCAAACCCTGACATTAGTATCCCGGTGGCACTTGGTATTATCAAGGATTTTGGGGGGGTGTCGGGCTATAAAATTAATTTAGACAAAAGTGTTCTTTTCCCCATTAATAAACAGGCGAGGAAACTTTCTTTCCGGGCCTATCCCTTGGCAATACATAAGGACAAATTCACGTACTTAGGTGTTAATGTAACTAGTAAATATAAAGATTTGCTGGACAAGAACTTTAAGGTTACACTGGACAAAGCAAAATTAGATATGGAAAGGTGGGCATCACTCCCCTTATCATTAGCAGGGAAGATAAATTCTGTTAAAATGAATATAATGCCACGGTTCCTTTATTTATTTCAGACGATACCAATTTTCATTCCTAAATCATTTTTTAAGGAATTGAACAAATGTACATCTACCTTTATCTGGAAAAAAACAGTCCCCAGGATAAGAAGAGAGTTTCTGGAGAGACAGAAAGAAGAAGGAGGCCTGGCTCTGCCGAATTATATGCACTATTATTTTGCTGCTAATATACATAAGTTGTTATTTTGGGTCAAAGGGTTAGATGAGGATGAAACCCCAATATGGGTTCATATGGAAAGGTATGTCTCTAGCCCAGTGTCCCTGCGCTCCCTGGTCTGCGCTCCTTTACCCTTGAGCAAACATCTTTACACAAATAACCCGGTTATATCTAACTCTTTGAAAATTTGGACTCAATTCAGATTACATTTTGGAAACAGGAATGCCCTCCTAGCTGCTCCCATCTATGGAAATCATTTGTTTTCCCCAGCCCTTGGGGGAACAGCCTTTAGGGAATGGCACAGAGCTGGGGTGGAATGCGTCAAATATCTTTTTAAAAATGGTACTTTTATGTCTGCTGCTCAACTGGAAAAGGACTATGGAATCTCCTCCAAGACTAACTATTTCAGATATCTCCAGGTTCGGGACTTTGTGAAAAAGTCATTCAGCCCCTCCCTCGAGCTTCCACAAAGTGGATGGATAGATGAGCTGATGGGCACAGATCCGACCGCTAAGGGGACAATCTCAACGTTATATGCAAGTATTCAGAATGTGGCTTCCCCCTCCCTGGACAACGTAAGAAGGAAATGGGAGGAAGAATTGGGACTGGACATTTCAGAGGTTGACTGGGGAGGGGCAGTAGATCTAGTACACTCTGCTTCTGTATGTATAAGACATGGATTGATACAGTTTAAAGTGTTACATAGACTCCACTTGTCAAAGGAGAAACTGGCAAGAATGTACCGGGGGTCCGATCCGACCTGCCCCAGATGTAAACAGGTGCCAGCCAACTTATGCCATATGTTTTGGTCTTGTCCCAGGCTGAAAGACTTTTGGACTAACATCTTTAGAACGTTCTCACTTATTTATAACGAAGACATGGAACCAATGCCTCTGACAGCCATCTTTGGTGTGGCACCGAGGGAAACTCGGCTAACAGCCTCTCAGAGGAAGGCAATAGCATTTACCTCATTGTTGGCCAGGAGACTTATTCTATTTAACTGGATAAAGGCAACACCGCCATCCCACAAACGCTGGTTGGAAGAAGTGATGGCACACCTCAAATTAGAACATCTCAGATTCACGATTCAGGGCAACACCAAAAAATTCTTTAAGGTCTGGCAGCCTTTCATTTCTTATTTTGAAGATAAGTTGCCGTCTACTCCATAACTGGCAACTCCCCCCCCCCCCCCCCCCCCCCTTATTTTTTATTTTATTTTTTTGTCTGGGTATAGTTTTATTTTGCATTGTGTTGTAGGATTTGAGTTTGAGCTTTTTTGTGTGAATGATATGCTTTTTGAAAACTTAATAAAAACACTTTGATTATTATTATTTTTTAACAAAGCCTCCTGGGATCAAGCTAGTTTACGGTGGGTTTTTCCTATTACACATTCAAGCTAGTTTTCGGTGGGGCATGTTTTAGCCTTAAATTACATGAAAAAAAATTGCGGTATTAGATCTTATATAAAAAACAAACCAAAAATGCCCAAACACGTATTTATTTTTTTGTGAACGTGAACTGTGAACGTTTAAGACAAATAGCAACACTTAAATCAACTTCCGAACTGGAAAAACTAATATCCGCGATAAACATCTGTTTTAGTACCGGAAGAGGTTATCTCTGCTTTCTGAATGTCCATATTGCTAGATATGCTGAGTTTTAAGGCGAAATCCTGGGGAATTTCGTCTAGAAATGCAATTACCTAACCGTGCGCGATCCCGCGGTGGCTAATCATTTTTTGGCAGCGAGTCGATTTATGGCACAACACCGGCGTGCGCGAGCCCACCCCAGCCTGTTGTTTGTGAGATTAGATTAGGCTGCTTTTAGCTCGCTGCCGGGGAGCGCGAGGACACCGAGAGAGTGAGAAGAGCACCCTTCAGCTTCCGCTGGTCCTCCGGGAAAGATGTCAGTGATGAGTCCATCCCGAGAAACCAGGAGCTAACTGGATGTTTGGTCAGAAAGTTTCCCTTCGGACGAAGATAAAGCCACCGAGAGGGACAGGTGTCAGCCGCCGGACTGCTAGCGGGTCAAACTCTTATTTTCTTTTCCAAGGGAGCAGGACTCTTTTTCCGAGCCATGTTGTGGACCAGGGGGCTCGTCCTGCTGCTCTGCTGGGGGGTTACCAGCGGCGAGCTACAGGCGGAGGAGAGGGACGGCGCCCGGGATGAGGTCAGGTCGGACTCCCGCAGACAGCGCTCCCCTCCTCCTGTGGAGCCGCTGGACTTTGGGTTTGTTCCAGCTGCGGTTTATGACACCCATGCCTATTACGAACCCGGGACCATAGGCATCCTTTTCCACGTGGTCCATGCGTTCCTCTACGTTGTTCAGCCAAACTCCTTCCCCAAAGGTGAGGACCTCCTCCACCCCCAGCTCATCTTTCACTATTCCCCATCCTTTCTTGAATTTATTAGAAACATCAGATTTTAATAAATCAGCCAATAATTAATTCCAACAAAGGCTATCTATGGAACTAATTTGTCTCAGAATTAATTTATCCTAATCTGGTCCATGTGACCTCTTTTCTTTACAGATAAACTTTTAGTAAAACACATGTAAAAAAAGTATATGGTCATGTAATAAAAGTAAAAAAAATAAATTTAATGCTATGGTAATACTGGGTATGCAGATTTATTTAATGGGTTGTAGCTTCTAAATTCACATGCAGACTAATTATTAGTTGGATGGGTTTGTTTTAGTGATATTTGTGATATTTAAAAAGATTTGTCTACAAAACAGGCTCAATAACCTTTGAATGAAGGACAATGCAAATGAGCTCATGGTAGCAGTTTATGGATTACAATTAATAAAGGTGCATCATATTTATAACATATTAAAAACATTAATATGTTTCTCTGTAGGAATATAAGCTGTGTTCAATTTAAACTGCAAAAACCTAATAAAATATTACTGTGTGTGTTTAAGTTTAACTTCATCTTATACCATCTCGGTCATAAATCTAAAGAAACTGTCTCATTCACAAGAGGAAGTTGGAATTGTGTTGATTATTAAGATCAATATTAGATAATTTTCTTTTTCATGTGTCTTATATGCATTGTTTGTCATGTGTGGCAATAGTCTAACCCACGACATACAGAATCAGTCCACGAACCAGGGTGAGAGTTTCAAAAAAACATTTATTAAAAGGGAAACTAAAAGAGCAGTGAGGAAGTCAAGCTGAGTTCTTCAGACAGGATTTCGGTGGGGGGATCTGGAGACAGAGGGTGTTAGGTCCGGTACAAGATGACTGATTGATATTTGGTCGGAGAGGACTTACGGTCTTGAAGTGTGGATGACTCGAGAGGGGAGTGGGTCCGGTCTGAGGACTAGGAGCTTACTTGTGGCAGGGTTCCTGAGCGCTTTAGGTGGAGGGAGCTGAGCATGGAGGTTGGTGTAGATCCGGGTGGGTTTAGGTGCGCTATCGGGAGTGGGGAGACCAGGGACGTACCGAGAGACGAGTGGGGTGACGAGGAGTTCCAGGTTGCCTTCTGTCTGAGGTGGAAGTGGAGCGATGTCTGCAGAGAGGGTGAACATGAGGTCAAACAAAAAATCTACAGCTAGTTCTCTGAATTGGCTGTTTGGTGATACCAAAATTGAGTTAATCATCCAGCGAAGTGAAGGCGTCTCTCAAGTGCTTAAAGTGCTTCCTACAAGGCACATGTAGAAGTTTCCTACAAGGAAATCGCTGACTTAGCTGAATTTTGTTTTGCGAAACTGAACTTCAGCGACCTATTTTACATCATACGTTAAATAGCAAAGTCCAAAAAGCACTCAAAACTTCAAACAAAAGGTTGTGGTGCTAGTTATTTGCACAGTGCTGCTGTGTGAGTGGGAATATATAGACACATACATATTTTTGAAAGGGAAATTAAACTTTCTGTGCAATGTTTTCTTCATTATAAAAAAACTGCTCACACTGTTGTGGTAGTGGTGGCTTGTGCTTGTTGAACCTATGAGCCTATTTTAGTAGCAGATTAATGGGACCATTAGCTATCATAGGTCATAAATGATCTCCATGGAGTCATGCTGTTAGACAGAGGTGGATAAGAGGTGGCCATGTAATCAATGGATAACTTCTTCAAACCAAGTTCTGTAGTTCAGTAGCACAGTGATCAATACACAGAGAGGTTGAACTATTAAAAGCTGTTTATGTGTCACATGTAGAACTGTAAATGGAGGATGGCACAGAGCAATAGGATTGAAGGTTTTACGTTGATGCTGTTTTGGTGTCCAGTGTTACCAACGCTGGCTGGGTAACCAGTTAGCAAATCAGTGATTAGAGGAGGCTTTCTCTGTCACCTGCATCACTACATAATACCTTAATCCACCGGGCCATATGCTGCAGCCTTTGTGGACTTTCCAGTGATTTACAATTACCCATATGCACAGGCAGAGCACATGTAGGGGACACCAGCTCACACATCACGCTAAGTATCTGACACTGCTTAAAATGTGCGGTGCACCTCATCTGCCAGGTCCTTTTGAGTCAGTAAATAAGTAAACAAACTCAGAGCCAAGCAGCATCAACAGTCAAGGAAATTTACGTGTAAGAAGCTTTTTATTTGTCTAGTACTTCAAGAAGACTTCAATGTTATCCTTCAAAAAATAATGATCCACATTCAAAGCGTAATAGTTACATTTATTTTTATATCTTCATCTTTTACATTAACTTTGATTTATTGAACCTTTGAATTGAATTGATTTGTGTCTGCATGAAAAGTAAAAAATATGCACATTAAATATGTCAAATTTCTTATAAAAATTTCTAATATCAATATGGTGTTTTGGAACACGTATTTTTATTCATCATGAGAGAGATGTGAATGTAAAATGAGATTCTTAAAACAAAGAAGTGATTTTATAATTTGGTCTATGACTCTGAACTTGAATGGTTTTCCATAAGAAATGAAAAAATTAGGGATGCTGGTATGGGTATCGGTGCTGATACCAGTACCAGTATTGATATCGGTAAAAGTTAACTGATACCAGGAACCAATACCAATGCAGTTACCTGAAAGTGGCTTCACTGTAACTTGTTGTTTCTGTTCACCTGATATTTTAGTTTTGTGATCATTTCTATTAATATGTTTTATTTTTCATCTACCTCACAGTCTTTTCCTGTTGAAACCAGAAAAGAAAAGAAAACCTGGATTCCAATTCATTACATTTTTTGTGTGGTAGAAGTATCGGTAATCGGTATCGACAAGTACACAGATCCAAGTATCGCCATCGTAACGGTTTGGAAAAAAGTGGTATCGATGAATCCCTAGAAAAAATGATAGCTAAAGTCAGTGTTGGGATATTTCATTTTAAAAATGAACTAGTTCAAAGTTCAGTTCATACATTTTAAAACAAACTAATTTTTTTGTTAAAAAAAATACAGGTCCTTCTCAAAAAAGTAGCATATTTTGATAAAGTTCATTATTGTCTGTAATGTACTGATAAACATTAGACTTTCATATTTATTTTATTCATTACACACAACTGAAGTAGTTCAAGCCTTTTTTTTTGTTTCTAATATTGATGATTGTGGCGTACAGCTCATGAAAACCCAAAATTCCTCTATCTCAAAAAATTAGCATATCATGAAAAGGTTCTCTAAACGAGCTATTAACCTAATCATCTGAATCAACTAATTAACTCCAAACACCTGTAAAAGATTCCTGAGGCTTTTAAAAACTCCCAGCCTGGTTCATTACTCAAAACCGCAATCATGGGTAAGACAGCCGACCTGACTGCTGTCCAGAAGGCCATCATTGACGCCCTCAAGCAAGAGGGTAAGACTCAGAAAGAAATTTCTGAACAAATAGGCTGTTCCCAGCGTGCTGTATCAAGGCACCTCAGTGGGAAGTGTGTAGGAAGGAAAAAGTGTGGCAGAAAACGCTTCACAACGAGAAGAGGTGACCGGACCCTGAGGAAGATTGTGGAGAAGAACAGATTCCAGACCTTGGGGGACCTGCGGAAGCAGTTGACTGAGTCTGGAGTAGAAACATCCAGAGCCACCGTGTACAGGCGTGTGCAGGAAATGGGCTACAGGTGCTGCATTCCCCAGGTCAAGCCACTTTTGAACCAGAAATAGCGGCAGAAGCGCCTGACCTGGGCTACAGAGAAGCAGCACCGGACTGTTGCTCAGTGGTCCAAAGTACTTTTTTCGGATGAAAGTAAATTTTGCACGTCATTCGGAAATCAAGGTGCCAGAGTCTGGAGGAAGACTGGGCAGAGGGAAATGGCAAAATGTCTGATGTCCAGTGTCAAGTACCCACAGTCAGTAATGGTCTGGGGTGCCATGTCAGCTGCTGGTGTTGGTCCACTGTGTTTTATCAAGGGCAGGGTCAATGCAGCTAGCTATCAGGAGATTTTGGAGCACTTCACGCTTCCATCTGCTGAAAAGCTTTATGGAGATGAAAATTTCATTTTTAAGCACAACCTGGCACCTGCTCACAGTACCAAAACCACTGGGAAATGGTTTACTGACCATGATATTACTGTGCTCAATGGGCCTGCCAATTGACCTTCCGGCTCTTGGAGAGTACAGATGCCTTTTCCTCCTCTCCTCCCTATCTTATCCCAAGGCTTTTTGTCTGTCTTTGGGTGCACGGTGCTTCTGCATTTTTTCTGGAAATGATTAAAAATGGACCTGGTCAGTTGGTCTCGCAATGCGATTGACACAATTTTTTCAATGATGAGAATGGGAGAAGGGGCTCCCGGATGCCCCTCTGGGACAGAGCCAGCTGGGCATATCATGGACTCCTGGAAACAGTGGAACCTGTTCTGCCTTTCTCAACTGTCTGTAGAGGATTCTGAAGACGTCTGGATATTCGTGGTGTTGGTGTCGGGATTCCTGCTGTTTGGCCTGAGCGGTTACCTGGGTTACCAGAAAATTAATTAGCTTTAGAGGGATATTGGCTCAATCCCGGAGCTCAGGGATGGATTACACCGCGCTGTGAATGCACAAACTCATATAATTGTCAAGATGAGTTAGGCCTGGGCGATATGGCAAAAAGAATGATCATGATATATTTTTCCATATCGTTCGATCTCGATTTTAATCACGATTAATTTTTACATAGACAGTTTAAAGCAGCTTAAAATGTAAAAATAAAGAAACTAGATATTAGTTAAACCTTTTATTGACATTCTGTGTGTCTTTAATGCTATACAGGTACAAAATAAACAAATTATTTGCTTTGGGAAAATTAACATACCCTAAAATGTGAACTTTTTTATCTGTGATATGTAAATGCCATTTATGCCATAGCTACTGGCACTTAATCTTAACAATACTGTTTAGCTACTTTGCAGGTACAAAATCAAACAACGGAAAACAAATATAAAATATGAAAATTAGCAGTGCAGAATTCTCTAATCAAATATTTTATGCAAACAATTACACACCTATAGACCAAAGTTTAAACTGTAAACCTGAATGTCAGTTTTGCTGTGCTATAAACCAACTGAATAAAATGTGCAGAATTTGTAAACACTTTATCTTAGATAACAATGCAGTATAACTATGTTGCAGCTACAAAATTAAACAATGCAAAACAAATACATATAAAATTAGAACTGAACTCAAATTAAACTGTATTTTTGGCAAAGAAAATCACACACCTAAAGAACAAAGTTTAAACTGTAAACCTGATTTTCAGATTTGCCATGTTACAAACCAAATGAATAAATTGTGCAAAACTTGTAAACACAATAGAACATAACACTGGTGCACATTACTTAGGACTACAGCCTGTTCATCTGTTTGACCAGACATGGAAACAGCAAAAGGCTTTTTGAAAAAGGTGCCAAGAGTCTTTTTTTGTTACATTCATTGGTGTAACTGAATATGTGGCTTCTGCTGAGGTAGTTGGTCTGGACTGGGAAGTCTTCCATTCATCCAGCATCTTGATTTTTACAGTCTCTATTTTGCCAGCCTGGACGTAGTTGGTCTTGAAGCGAGGTGCACATTACTTAGGACTTGGTGACAGATTTTTTGCTAGGAACACTAACTCACAGCATCTGGCTTTAAAGCTGCCCTGTGGCATGACACAATATTGCCACCTGTGCTAAAAGCCCTCTCTGAGGGTGAGCTAGTAACAGGAGGTACCGCTGGAGGTGAGCTAGTAACAGGAGGTACCGGTACAGAGGTACCGCTTTGCCAAGAGGCTAACTCTGGGATATGTTGTGGAGTGGATCTTCCACCATACCAGTGGATTGGTTTCACTGTCTGCATTTGGCACTTGCAGGTAACTGTTTAGTTCAGCCTCTACAGCTTGTTCATCTGTTTGACCAGACGTGGAAGCAGCAAAGGACTTTTTGAAAAAGCTGCCAAGAGTCTTTTTTTGTTACTTTCACTGGTGCAGCTGAAGATGTGGCTTCTGCTGAGGTAGTTGGTCTGGACTGTGAAGTCTTCCATTCGTCCAACATCTGAGACACAGAGTTGATCTTTAAAGCCTCTTTTTTTTGTCAGCCTGGATGTAGTTGGTCTTGAAGCGAGGATCAACAAGGGTTGCCATGCTCAGGAGGTCATCAGTGACATCATCATCATATTTTTCATTTAAGTAGCAGGTGACTGAATTCTTGATGGCCTTGGTAAGTTCTGTGTCAGTATCATCTGGCTTTAAGAACTCTTCATTAAAGAGCTGAAGGACAGGTTTCACACAAGAGATACTGACATATGCTTCTCCAGAAAGGGCGTCAGTAAAGTCAACCAGGGGATTCAGGGCCTTGTGGACAGACTCTAGAACATCTATGTCCTGCCATGAAGGAACCAGGTGCCTGTTTTTTCTGTCATCTGACAAAACCTTTGCAATGGCCTTCTCCTGCTCCAGAATTCTTGCAATCATTGCATGACGCGACCCTCCACCTGGTGGGGGATTCTGTGATCAACTTGTGCTTTGGCAGTTTAAGTTCATCCTGGGCAGCTGCTAGTGCTTTTTTCTTTTTCCATGAGTAAGAAAAAGCACTGACCAGTTTTTTGGACACACCAACAGCTCTCTCAGTCCTCTCGTCTTTCATGCTTCCACCTGAAAAAAATATTAAATAACTTAACAAATCTGAAAATTACTAGAATTGACAGAGACTGCAAAATGCAAAACCTACAAACTCCATAAAACAATTTTAGTTTGCATTTTTTCAAATGCTATTAATCAAGAGATAACCAAAAACTGGGTTCAGTAAGTGTCAGAATGACAACAAAAAGCTTTCAGTTGATCCAGAATGGTACGACAAGAGTCCTGATAAATACTTTTAAACCTCTTAGGGCCCTGTGTCCACACATATGTGGACATTGGCTCCTTACACTATAAAATGTTTAATCTTCACCTTAGACCTTTTTGTTATCATTTATAGACACGATATTGACTAAGTTAACTTTCTTTGTTTTCTTCTTTATAGGAAATTTGACAAATTCTTTATTTAATGAAATTTAATTTATTTTAATATTTGTAATTTTGTTTTTTAATGAGAGTAGACTACTCTGTAATAGTTTGATATACTTTTTCTTTTAAATCACAACAAATACAGGTTCAGGTCTCAGGAGGTTAACATTTCTCCTGTTGTAGCTTTCCTTCATTGCCTCCCTCTTAAATGTAATTATAAGATCCCCCTAATATTTAAAGCTCTAAAAACATATTTTCTATTTGCATTGCTTGTTATATATTAATATAGAACCAATTTCTTGATATTTACTTACCTATAGCGGAGTGCAGCCGGTGACCAAAACACTGAAGCCGAGTCCATCCTTGGAGAGCAACAGCTTTAACTATGTTGGCTCCGTTATCTGTTGTGATGCACACCTGGCGGTCTTTGCTAAGGTTCCATGATTCCAGTGCATCCTCCAGCCCCCAACTGATGATTTCAGCTGTGTGGTCCTCCGGAAAATATGCTGTCTGCAGGCATGTGCTTTGAAGAGTCCACTCCTTGTCAATGTAGTATATTGTTAGACTCAAATATGGCTCAGATGAACGACTCGACCAAAGGTCAGTGGTAGTTGCAAAGAATGAAACATCTTTGAGCTCCATCTCTAGCTTTTCTCTGCATTCATCATACAGCTGTGGCAGTGCGGTTTGAGAAAAATACTTTCGGCCAGGTATTTCGTACCTCTGGTCCAGCACTTTGATTAAATGCTTAAATCCTTCTTTCTCTACTGTGTTCAGAGGCATCATGTCTTTTGCGATACAAAAAGTTATAGCTTTTGTGATGGTTTTGCTTCTCTTTGAGTTCTGCTCGTACGGTGCAACAGCTGAAAATGACGAGATGATTGATTGCTGTTTTGGTTGTGCAGCTGCACCGCCAGTGCCAGCTGGACCACTACTAGCAGCCGCGCTAGTGCTAAGTCTACTTTGAGACAAGCTAACAAGTTGTCTGGACTCTGCTCGCATTTTCACGCTCTCTGTATAATCACTTGGGTGGTATTTCTTTAGATGATTAAATAGATTCGTAGTGTTGCCAGTTTTTGAAGGCACCATTCGCCGACATACCTTGCATATCGGCTTGATTTGCTCAACGTCACTTTTGAGATACCCGAACCACCGCCACACAACTGACGTTGAGTAACTTTTCTTCTGAACAATGTCTTCATCTCCAGAAGACAACTCCGAGTCATGACTGGGATCTACTTCGCTGTCTTCAGCTCCACGTTTGGCCATTCTGCTTAAACCTCCTCACCGAAGTAGCGGAGCAGGAAAAGTGTTATTGCAAATGCTCCTTCTTTTTGTTAAATGGCGGTGGGAAACCAACGCGCATGGAGGGTTAGCGCCCCCTACTGAGGCTGCAAACATCTGTTATTTCTGATCGAGACTCCCAGCTGATCACCGTAATTGAACTGAAAATGATCGTGATCACAAAGTACGATCATATGATCGCCCAGCCCTAAGATGAGTCGTAAGCTTGGAACTTTGGCTAAGATTCAGGCTCTGGCACAGAAGGTTGATTCAATCAAGGAGTGAGTTGACGGGACAGCATGGTTGGGAATAGATTAATTTACGCCATTATTGGATCTGGAAGGGTTGGAGACCAAGTCAAGTTGTCAACTTTATTCATAAAGCACTTTACAACAGCATAAAAGCTGACCAAAGTGCTTAACAAGCCAAAAAGAACAGAAGCTCCCTAAAAATTCTAAAAATAAGATAAAAAGTTCATCACAAAGTAAAAACATGATAAAACAAATGTATCAAACTGACATAAAAGCTACTAAAAACAGATGCATTCTCAAACTGAATTAAAAGCAACTGAGAACAGATGAGTCTTTAAAAGTGATTTAAAACCAGTGTAGCGGAATATAGTTGGTATATTCTTACACTTGTATTAAGGTCCAGAGATATCACTGATCCAACCCTGAGCTGGATCACTAATCTTTGGACCAGGCCCTTAGAATCAAAAGAGGTTGTTTTTACTACAGGGAATTTTACTCAAACACTTTGTATTGAATTAGAGACAAGAGGAGAGAGAGAGGTGGGACGTTTTAGAATATTTATTTTGTAATTATTCGAAACAGTCACCAGGACTAACTCTCTAATGATGGGTGCAGATGAATGTAATGCTGAAGTGTTGGTGTGTGTGTGTCAGTTCAGAATCTCCATCTGGTGGAGGCGAGACTGAGTGCGAGGTGTTGTTTGCCCTAACTGACCGAAGATGGATTTCAGGAGGAAGACACGAGACGCAATCTATGCCGAACTACGTACCATGCGGAGACTTCCGTGTTAGATCCGGATGCCGGGTTTAGGGACCCTCCTTGTGCTGGAACTGGTGAAACAGCGTCGGCAGCACGACAAACCAGTCTATGGATCGCCTCTCGGTACAACGGCAGGGTTCAGCGTCACGTAGAGACAGTTCAGCTTTTATTCTGAAGGAACCGTCGTCTTGTTGATAAAACAACAGAATTTTCCAGCTTGACAGTTCTCAGCTTAAAAGTAGAAAATACAGCTGGCCAGGCTGTACTTCACTTAGACATCAGATGGATTTGAGAGCTGGTTGAACTCACGTTGGAACTACGTTGAAACTTGCGGTGGAACTAAATTAAAGTGGAGTTGTTCGGTTTGATCAAGCTTAGTTGTTTATTATTCTTAGCCATTTATGATTCTTAGCCAATCGGAGTGGACAGATTAACTAAACACCAAAGAGCTCTGCCACGCATCAGAAAGGAAGTTCTGATTGGATGAGTGAACAATGTGTCATGTGTTTACCTTATGTGGATCAGGATGTCTAGCTCAGTTAGCCCAAAGTCCTGTTATTCATTAAACACATAAATCATAACATTGTGATTTCACAGATCAGTCACCTGATTATTATTGACCAACAGTTGTTTTGATTAGCTTTATTAGAAATAAAGTTCTTTGATTAACTAATGAAAAGTGTTCTTCGTCCTTCTTCTGTCTTCTTTGCTGGAATATAAACACCAGAAGCAAGCGCACGACCTTGGCAATTTATGCACACTGTCACTGTGTCAAAGGGCAGCTGTTAAGGGCAGAAATGGCATATTCATAATGCTACACCAGACAGTGCTGCTACTGAGCTTCTCTTTGTTCTCGGCACCTCCAGGAGAAACTGGTCGGCTGACCTCAGTGACCGAGACGGGAAGTGAGTAACTAAAAGTTCACACAGATACTGCAGAGCAAGGCCATGTACAGCTTTAAAAGCCAATAAATGAACCTTGTACTGGACCCTAAAATTTACAGGCAGCCAGTGCAGCGAAGCTAAAATTGGGATAATGTGCTCCCTCTTTCTCGAACCCGTCAATAGGCGTGCTGCTGCATTTTGCACCATTTGAAGACGGGAGAGGTGAGACTGAGGGAGACCGAGGTACAGTTTGTTGCAATAGTCAAGGCGTGATGTAATAAATGCGTGAATCACCATCTCAAAGTCATGACTTGAGAGCAGACGCTTAACCTTGGCGATCCTCCTTAACTGATAAAAACTAGCTTTGGTGACGGCACTGATTTGCTTTTCCAGAAGCAGATCACTGTCAAGCCGGACTCCCAGACTGGTTGCTACAGGTTTCAAAAATAGGGCTAGTGGACCAAGGTCAGCGGAACATGGCCCACTGGACACACTAGGACTAAAAAGCATCAATTCAATTCAATTCAATTCAAAAATACTTTATTAATCCCAGAGGGAAATTGATTGCTGTAGTAGCTCAGAATAATAATAATAATCAAGTCATCAAAGAGTTATTTTATATTACAATGGCTGTTGGCAGGAAGTATCTTCAGTAGCGGTCAGTGTTGCATCAAAACTGAAGAAGCCTCTGACTGAAGACACTCTTCCGTTGTCGGACAGTCTTGAGAAGAGAATGCTCAGGGTTGTCCATCATTTTCTTGATTCTCTGGAGAATCCTTCTTTGCATTATCTCCTCCAGCGGTTCCACAGTCGTCCCCAGAACAGAACCAGCTTTTTTTATTAGGCTGTTGAGCCTTTTCAGGCCCCTGCTTCTGATGCTACTAGCCCAACAGATGATGGCTGAAGAGATTACACTCTCAACAACAGACTTGTAGAAGATCTGCAGCGTCTTGCTACAGACGTTGAAGGACCTAAGTGTCCTCAAGAAGTGCAGTCTGCTGTGTCCCTTCTTGTAAACGGCTTCGCTGTTCTTTCTCCAGTCCAGTCTGTTGTCCAGGTGAACTCCAAGGTATTTGTATTCCTCAACCACCTCCACTTCTTCTCCCATGATGGAAACAGTGTTTGACTCCACCCTGTTTCTTCTGAAGTCTAAAATCATCTCCTTTGTTTTGTTCACGTTCAAGTTCAGGTGATTTTTTTCCACACCATGCCACAAAGCGCTCCACCAGCTCTCTGTACTCAGCTTCCTGTCCCATCTCTGATGCACCCGACAACTGCAGAGTCATCTGAGTATTTCTGTAGATGACAGGTCTCTGATTTGTACTGGAAGCCTGAGGTGTACAGGGTGAAAAGGAATGGTGACAGTACAGTCCCCTGTGGTGCTCCAATGTTACTGATCGCCTGTGCAGTTCTTCAGCCTCACAAACTGTGGTCTGTTTGTCAGGCAGTCTTTAATCCAGGCGATAGTTGAGGCCCCCACCTGTGTCTTCTGGAGTTTCTGGCAATGTACATCAGGCTGGATTGTGTTAAATGCACTGGAGAAATCAAAGAACATGACCCTGACAGTGCTGCCTGCTTTGTCCAGATGACAGTGGATTGGTTGAAGCAGCTGGATGATGGCATCTTCAACTCCAACTCCATGGCGATAAGCAAACTGCAGCGGGTCCTGATATGTCCTAGTTTGTGTAACCGGATTACAGGATACAATAAGATAATTAAAAGAAAAAATAAACAAATGGGCCAATAATTAGGTTCGGGGAGAATTGGAGGTTGTTTAAGAATGACTGGAGTCACGGGTATAGCATGAAACGGTTTATATACTAAATTTTAATAATAATGGGAAATATAACACATAAAGATAACACACAAAAACAGATGAAAACAATCGACAATAGTAAAATGCTCGGTATGAGATTGGATCATATGAGTCACAAGTCAGCCGGCGTCAAGTCAAATCCCCACGCTTGGGGTGAAAGTCAGAGTCCGGTGGTGCGATTTTTTCCTACCGCACCGTTGAGATTGTTCACAGAAGAGAGCAGTCTGCTCTTCAGTTACTTGAGATGTCCTGGTTCGTTCAGTGGTTAAGGCTCGCCATCTCCCTCATCAGGAAGAAATCCAGTTCTCGTTCCAAGTGAGTGATCATAGGAGTCGGGATCAAACCCAAGGAAAAAAAAAAAAAAACCCAGCCTGTAAACAACAGGACTGTTAGCGAGTTGGCATCGACCCTTCTCGTCACATCACAGCATAAAGTCTTACAGACTTAAACAAATGCTTCACTCTATTGGCATAGCCAATCATGTTTGGGTTCACAGTTCAACTAACATAACATCAATTTGATTGTCTATTAAAATAATTCTCAGTAGCTCTGGAAATATAATTACATATATGACAACAATTGTTCAGCTCAATAGGCTCAGTTAGATTCTATTACTCTACACTATTCAACAAGAAATACATTCATGACAACAAGGATACATTTAGTTGTGTTTCTATACAGCATTGTGACACCATGTTCTATAACAAAATTCAACAAAATATAAATTCTGGTCCTTTGGTCCACCTTTGTAAAATAATTCCTCCCTAATCAGTTAGCTTTTATTTATTTTTATTTATCTATTTTTTTTTATTATTAAATGTTTGGTTAAGGGACGCATTGCTAATTCTATGGCGTTAGCTATAACGCCCCTGAGGACCTTGTACATCTAGGCCGTACCACCATTAACTGGCGGTTTGAGCCGTTAACTCCTGGGAATCCCATATGCCCTACCGCCGTTAACTGGCGGTTTGAGCCGTTAACTCCTATATGCCCTACCACCGTTAACTGGTAGTTTGAGATGTTAACTCCTGGGATCTAACGTCTAGCAGCCCACTGCTGTCACCTCGGTTGCTGTAATTAGCTTTTTGAATTTAATAATTTACTGAATTTAATCTCATTCACTCACCAACGCGCTCCAACGGTTCCCTCCTACAGAGGATTGGTTCACTCTGTCGTCTCCACACAAATCTATAAGAATGGAATTAATTTGATAAGCTATTTAAGTTTCCTTTTTTTTTTTTAAGTTGCATCGTTAGCTTTTTCTCTTCTTTTTTCTTTACTCACCGCGTTGGTTCCAAGTTCCTAGCTCTTATTAGAAGGAGTCAAGTCCGCCTCTCCCTCTATCTATGCGGCACCCAAATCAGGGTTCTTCACGGCCTCGACCGTTGTTTTTTTTTCTCTCTCTCTCTCTCTCTAACCGCTCAGTCTTTGCTTTCTGTATCTGCGTGCTGCACAGCCGTTTGTCTCTCCTCTCGCTCAGCTGCGTCGCACGGTTTTATTTCGCGGAGGCGGGACTTATTTCTCTCAGCCAATGAAATTTCAGATTCCCACCTGGACCAATAGTATACAGCTTTCCTCTTCTGTTTCTGTTAGTGATGTTCAAGATTCTTGTTTTAACCGATGTTTAATATTAAACTCGTTATTTTAGTTATTCACCCTTCCAATAATTCATTATGAAATTATCTATTAGTTAATTAGATATCTATTAATTAGTATTGTTAATTTCCTTAATTTATATTTTATATTTTATCTAAATTGAGGATGGATCATATTAGTAAGCCAATTAGTTAATACCTCATTAAGGTTCTAGCTTCTGGGTTACATCCTCCCCCATTAAATATCATGCACGTCCCTGTGCATTGTTTCTACGGGGTACACAACTTCTTGAGTAAGAGAGTCAATAAAAGCTTTATTAAGTCCTTGGAAAAGGGACCTAACTACGGTCACTAGTGGATTGCCCAATTGAGAGTAAGTTAGTCTTTGAGGAGGCTGACTACTTCGTTCAGATCTCCTGACATACATCTCTGGTTGCACAGTATCATGCTCATCCGTTTCGGTTTGATTCTCAACTGAGACAGGACGAAGTGAGCTCTCTGTTTCCGACAGAGCTGATGAGCTATTCTCTAAGACTTTGGTCTTTTCAGATGTATGTGTCTGATCGTGTATGATGGGTTCAAAACTTACATCACGTTGCTGCGACTTTAGGACACCATCCAATTGAGGTAGGTTTGTGTTAGTTTCATCCCCCGTTTCTACGTCAGGTAAGTATACTTCGGTTTTTTTCGTTTTTTCAGGTAAGTATGTTGCTGCTTCTTTCACTCTTTCAGGTAAGAATGTTTCGGTGTTGATGCCTTTGTCAAGTAAGGACAATTCAGCATTTTCATTACCAGCTAAGGTTGGTTCCTTGCGATCCCCTGTGTGTAAGGATAGTGTGTTTTGTTGTTGAATATTATTTACCGGTCCTGAATCTGCTATGAGTTCCCTATTTGGCAAGGTGACAGCTATTTGATAGGATGGTCGGTTTAGCACTTGTGGAAGATCAGAGTAATAAAACTCATCTACCTCTTCGTCAAGTGGCTCATCTGGGTCAGGTTCTAAGGCTGAACTCTGTCTTGTATGAGGTCTGCTTGGTTTCGTAACGCGTTCTGTTTCATTTTCTAATGAAGAGAGAAAACCACAAGGCAGTAAAAGATCTCTGTGGAGTGTTCTGTTGGGTCCTTCTCCGTTCTCTGGTTTTACAGTGTATACTGGCAAGTTTTCCATCTGTTTGAGAACTATATACACTGTTTGCTCCCATTTGTCTGCTAATTTATGCTTTTCTCTTAAGCGAAGATTTCGGACTAAAACACGATCTCCCACACCTAGTGTGGACTCACGAATGTTTCTGTCGAACCGTTCTTTGTTCTTCCTCGCTGTTTTTTGAGAGTTTTTTATGACAATGTCATAACTCTGTTCCAGATGACTCTTCAGTTCTTTAACATACTGAGAATGAGTTATAGAGGGCTTGTTCAAATGCGGTAACCCAAAGGCAATATCTATAGGCAACCGAGGCTGCCTACCGAACATTAGCTCGTAGGGAGAGTATCCCGTCACGTCATTTTTTGTACAATTGTACGAGTGAGTAAGTGGTTTTACAAAATCGCGCCAGTGATGTTTCTCAGTGGCTTGTAAAGTTCCCAACATGCTGAGTAATGTACGATTGTACCGTTCAACGGGGTTGCCACGAGGGTGATAAGGGCTCGTTCTGACTTTACGGATACCAAGTAAAGAACAAAGTTCCTTGATTGTACGTGATTCGAAATCCCGTCCCTGATCACTATGAAGACGCTCAGGAAACCCGTAGTGGACTAAAAAATGTTCCCACAGGTTCTTCGCGACGGTGGTGGCTTTCTGATCTTTGGTTGGGATGGACACTGCATACTTTGTAAAATGGTCTGTAATCACTAAGACATCTTTAGTGTTCTTACTGTCTGGTTCTATGGAGAGAAAATCCATGCAAACTAACTCCATAGGTCTGGTGGTGGTAATACTCACCATTGGAGCAGCTTTGTCAGGGAGGGCCTTCCGACGGATACATCTTTCGCAAGTTTTAACTTTGATTTCGATATCACTAGCCATTCTTGGCCAGTAAAAACGGGACCGAATGAGATCTGTCGTACGTTCAACCCCAAGATGCCCCATATCATCATGTAGGCTTTGCATGACTGTTGAACGTAATGAATCAGGCAAGACTAACTGCAATGATGTCTCTGGTCCTAATTGGCGTCTCCGGTACAGTAAATCATTTTGAAACTCAAACCGTTTCCACTCTCTCAAAAGGTTAAGAACCACCGGGGGTTCTGCAATAGTATCAGTTGGCGGTTTATTGTCAGTCATAAGCAGCTGAATGACTCGGCCAATGGTTGGATCTTTCCTCTGCAAGGAGACAAGGTCAGCATGGTTATACTTGGGCACAGCAAAGAAACTGTCACTATTGTCTTCCAACTGGAATAGGTCTGGAATGGCCGCTGCAGACATGGCAAGTGACTGAACTAAACCACAAGGAGAATCAGTCTCATCCAAGACCATGTGCTTTTGGCATGTTGCCTTCACTGCTTCGGCTTGAAGTTGAAGCTCGACTTCTTTGACAGAGGATAAAAGATGAGATCGGAACTCATCTAGTCGTTGGCATTCCTCAGTGAATTTTGAGTTGTCTTCAGGTTTATCATGCAGCCTCCTAGACAGGCCATCCGCGTCAACGTTCTGTGTACCTGCACGGTATCTGATGTCAAAATTATAGGTGGACAACGCAGCTAGCCAACGATAGCTCGTTGCATCGAGTTTTGCCGTTGTTAAGAGGTAAGTTAACGGATTATTATCAGTAATGACAGTGAATGTGTTCCCATACAAATAGTCATGAAACTTATCTGTTATGGCCCACTTTAAGGCTAGAAACTCCAACTTGTGCGCAGGATACCTAGTTTCACTAGAGCTTAAACCGCGACTTGCATAAGCGATTACCTGTGTGACACCGTTTTGCACTTGGTATAGCGCTGCACCGAGTCCGGTCGTACTAGCATCTGTGTGTACTAGATATGGGAGTTTTGCGTCAGCGTAGCCAAGAACTGGCGAAGTGGTAAGTTTTTCAATAATAGTTTGAAAGGACTTCTCACAGTCTTGGCTCCAACGATTCCCAAAGGGTTCTTTGGGGTTCAAGTACTTTGATCTACATGGTGGTGTTTTAAAGTTTTTCCGTTTGGGTGGATAACCAGCCGTGAGAGATGTTAGTGGCTTGACAATATTTGAGTAATCTTTAACGAAGCGTCGGTAATAACCGGTAAATCCTAAGAAAGATTGGAGTTCCTTCAAAGTCTGAGGCTTCGGCCATGTTTTGAGTGCTTCCACCTTATCTGGATCGGTTTTTATGCCATCTCGAGATACTATATGTCCAAGATAACGCACAGATGTCTGGAAAAAACGACACTTATCTGGTGATAGCTTGAGTCCGTATTCTCTAAGCCGTTCAAGAACGTGAGAAAGTCTGGTTTCGTGTTCTTCCAAGGAGTTGGAAAAGACGATCAAGTCGTCTAGGAAAACTAACACTTCCTTCAGATTAATGTCCTTCATACACTTTTCCATAACCCGTTGGAAAGTGCTTGGAGCATTTGTTATTCCTTGTGGCATACGGTTAAATTCATAAAACCCAAACGGGCAAACAAAAGCAGTTTTAGATTTATCCTTTTCACACATCTCTATTTGATAGTAACCTGACTTGAGGTCCATCACAGAAAACCACTGTGATCCAGCGAGAGCAGAAAAGGACTCCTCCAAGTTAGGCAGGGCATATGCGTCGCGAATGGTTTGCAGATTAAGCTTTCTATAGTCTATACATAGACGTACCTCACCATTCTTTTTCCGAACTACCACTATTGGTGAGGCAAATGGAGACTCCGACTCTCTTATTATACCGGTTTCCAAGAGGGCTTCCAAATGTTTTCTCACGGCTTCATAATCATGTGGATGGATCGGCCGAGATTTCTGTTTGAATGGGGTCTCGTCTTTTAAGTTGATGTGATGTCTTATCTGTTGTGTATGACCAAAATCAAGATCGTGGTGCGAAAACACATCGGAGTAAGTGTTAAGTTTGTTGGTGATCCTCCCTTTCCATTCTTCGGACAAGGGCGAAGTACCGAAGTCAAAACTGAGAGGAGGGTTTGAAGGTGAAGTCTGTTGCTGCGAACTACACGCCGCAAGTACTTTCTGATCACTTTTGTCAGGTTCTGGATATGGCATAACACGATCGGCTTTAACTAACTCAGCGATCACACAGTTAGTGGGTAATGTGATGTCATGGTTAGTTTCGTTTCTTAGTACAACAGGTACTTTGTATGGACCATGTGAAGGTAAGGAAATGAGGCAACAGTCTACAATTATACCCCCTGGTAGAGAACCATTGGTGGGTTGTTCAATGAGTGCATAAGGCTCATGCTTGTTTTGGCTGGGTTGCATAAACCCTTCTAGTAACAGTTTTTTATTTGCAGGGAGAACTTCTTGGGTTCTCCCTCGAAGCTTCACCACACCAACTCGTCCATCTTTGCTTTGTTTTTTTCTGACTGCTAAGGCTTTTAGCACGTGTTGGTACCCATAAGAGAGTGCCTTGGAATCAGGTAAGTTATTGGCAGACAATTGCTCATACAAAGGATCGAGTGTGTTTGTGCCAATGAGTAGTGGTGTATCAGAGTTTGAGCTTATATCCGGAACCACTAACGCAAGGGTAGGTAACTCAAGTCCAGACTGATCGAGCTCTTTTGGAAATGTGACACTTATCTCTATGTATCCTAAATAAGGAACTGCTTGACCGTTTGCGCCCTCGACTTCTAACAGATTACTGATGGGTTTAATTGAGAGGTCAGGTAAGTGTTGTTGGGGTTATTAGGAGCGAACAATTCGTAAGCTTTAACTTACTTTTGGATTCTTCAATAAATTCTGTAAATATGGAACTATTTACTGATTTATTAATTAATTAAGATATTCTTAGATATCTTCGGGGCACCACCCTTTAATTAGAAAGGGAAATGAATCCAAAACTCTTATCAGTCTTTCTTGAAGTTCGTAGAATCCTCGGAGCAGAGACTTCTCTTCGACACAACAAAGCTACTGGACACAAAAATCTGAATTTTATAACATTTAATTAACAATTTGTCAAATGAATAAACAGTGGAATAGATGAATAATAACCGTGTGATATGATTGAAGATGGATGTGTTTGCATGTGATGGAGGATGTATGAATGGGGTCCTTTGTTCTCACAAAGGAGTAGTGTGTGTGTGTGTGTGTGTGTGTGTGTGTATGTGTGTGTGTGTGCGTGTGTATGGATTCAAAATGGAGTCTTGAATACAAGATGGCTGACCCCTTTGTCTGGCTAAAATGTGGGTGGCAACTTGCACTTTAACTTCCAAAGCACTTAGAATCAGTAGTAACTTAACCTTAAATCACTCAAAACATTTCAAAAGATCATGAAACAACACAAAAGATTAATCACAAATTAATATCTTTTAGTTTCAGCCTGGCCATGACAGAAACCATTTTAAGATACCAAACAATGATCAATAAGCAGTTTATTCTTTCAAAATGACCCGACGGACGTGTTTGGGACGAAAGAGGAAAACACGAAGCTACTTTTTAAGCAATAGACGCGGTTTATTGCTTATTCGAGACTATAGAGGAAACGGGAGAAGGAAAGAATGAGAGAAAGAGATGAGTTTCTGATCACCAGAACAGTGAAGCGTCCCTCACTGTTTTGATTTGACGGTTCTCCGTGTTTCTCCGCAGTTTGGCGTCGTCCGTCGGTTTGATGCTTTCTCCGTTGTTTACCTCCATGAGTGTTTCTCCACGGGCTGGACAGAGACAGCAAAGTTTCTTTCTGTGCTGAGTTATAACTTACAGCGTGCTTGATGGAGTTGTTGCTTTCCTCCGCAGTTCTGTGTCCTCAAACATCAGCTGGAGGGGAGCAGAAACGAGCAGATCTGATGGGCTTGCAGTTTAGTTTCCAGCAGTTCCGTGGGCTCAACTTGGCACTTAGAGCTTCCGCGTGCTCAAGTTGTCGGAGCGTTGACAAGCGTGTCCTTACCGCCAGGTATCCTGGGCAAAAGAACGAGGATTCTTTGTCTCTGCTGAAGATTTATGGTCTTAGTTCGCGGGAAAAGCTCCACGGCTTCCCGCACATGCGCAGAACGTGTTTCTGGTACTAGGCGGTGACGTCATCACAATGCTTCCGTGTGCAAAGCATCATGGGAAATGAAGTTTCTTGGCGCTGATGTGATTATTTGCTTTTCAGAGCAATTTAAGCACAGTCATTTTGGAGAAAATCACTGCATAGTAATTTCCTCATGAGGTCAGACCCTCAACATTCCCCCTTTTGGTTTCGGGGATCGCGCCCAAAGCTCGATCGTCGGAAGCACAGATGGGTTTGTTCCTCATGAACGTAGGTCGACTTGATTGTCGGAAGCACAGGTGGGTTTGTCCCTTAGGACGTTGGTCTCCTTGGACGCCTTTGTCTTTGGTCTTTGTCTTGGATCCTGGCGCCTTTGGTCTTTGTCTTTGTCAGGCACAAAGAGGATAGGAAACGGGATAGTCCCCAACGCGCATAACGAGAAGAAGCCACTCACGCAGGTGGTACGCAATGATGATGTCGTCCATGCGAGAGGTAGTAGTGTAGAAGGAGGAAGGTCGGTGGGCGGTTAACTCCACGAGTGGACACAAAGGCATCTCACCGCCGGCCATACAGTTCAGTTTATGGAGCACGCGGTGATGTACGAGGTCCATAGTTCGCAAACGCGCATTGACCTATGTGGTCCCAAGATTCCCCCCTTTTTGGTCCAAAGGGTGGATCAGGACAGTCTTTGGGCTAAAACAAGGACCATAAAACTAAGAGGTACTACAATGTGCTGGTGCGTCAGACAGAGTCATTGACAGACTGAGCTGGGCCGGCACATAACCACTAGTTAATATGTGACCAAGTACGAAACAAAAATACAGAAAACCCCCAAAAAAAACATATAACATCCAAGAAAATTCATAGCAACCTTGAGGTCTCATAAAATACATTCTTAGGTCATACATTCAGTGTGTAGCTTATAAAGAATGTGACATACTGCAACACTCAGATAAATATGTGAGGTAGACTAAAATGAGAACTACTCTTAGGTTTACAGAATAACAAAGAAAATGTTGCTCACCCCCTTTAGACAGGTGTGGTACATTCACGCTTGGAGTCTCCCCGAACGCAGTTACGAGGCACACCGTAGGTGAGCAAGTGCATCTTATCTTGGAGTTTCTTAACACGCCTGTAGGCGGAATAAGCTATCACGGCCGTGATGAGCCATTCCATCCCCAGGGCGACCAATGTGCAGATTAAAGTCGTATAATCTGTGTCATTGTAGCGTCTTGGGCGTCAAAGTAAGTTCACGCGGGTTTTGTGTGAACTTAGCAAATTTGGTTCCTTCAATCAGTAATTGTTGGTCAATTTCTAAATCGAAGGCAAAGTTATAACCCTGGAAAGCGTCCATGATCTCAATCTCTGAGTCATGCTGTTCGAGGTTGAGGTTATGGAGTGCCAGGTTTCTAGTTCAAAGTGGAAATGCCTACCGTCCTTTCAAATACCAATGTTCAGCATCGACCTAAACCTATAGATGTGAGGTGTCACAATTATGGGAACGTTTAACAGGAAACCGAGTTCTAATTTTTTTTTCAACGTGAATGGGAATTGCACTGCCTAGGCTGTACGCTAGGTGGATTTGTGAAAGGTGCACAGTAGAGGGGTAGCAGCTGTCAAGCTATCTTTGAGCAGGTCCAGTGGTACCAAGTACGGGGAAATACGACTTTCAACCAAGCTGTCCAGCGTGGAACTTACTTCCCTGAGCAGGTCCTGCATCAAATCTCTCACCACTCATGTGTACACAATATCCTGATGTATGGTTTCAGACAAAGTCTTGATTGCACGTAGAGATTCATTAATCAGAGCCTAGTATAAGTACCAGAGTACTCTGTAAGGTTTTAGTAGGTACATCCTGTTAGCGGTCTAGGAAGGAGTTTCTCTTGGTTAGTGAAAGTGACGGCGGGGGGGGGCCTGGTTCTTTGTCGGTTAGTACATGTTAGTGGGTTAAACGTGCACTTTCCCCCCCTTTCCATGCATAGAACTATGTAGTGACTACGTCTACCTCCTGCGGGGAGTCTGGTCTCTGTACCCGCGGGGATGGTTTGACGTAGGGTTTGATTTGGTTTGCATGCACCCATTTGTAGACAGGCTCCTGTCTCGCTTTGGTGATGCGTAACCTGTATGCAACTGGAGAGAGTTTTGCCACGATCTCAAATGGTCCTGACCAGCAGGGCAGGAACTTCTTAGCTTTGCGTGCCGGTTGGGCGAACCGAAAGTAGAATACTTTGTCACCCACCTCGTATTCGCGGCTGGTTGTCTTTTGGTCGTAGTAGGCTTTAGCGCCTTCTACGTTGGTCTCCAGTTTCTTCTGAGCGTGCGCGAACGTAGCTCTGAGGTGTGTTTTCAAGTCTGCCACATACTGATGAGCGGTATAGGCAGTGGCAACACTGACATCCTCTGGGTGATACAGGAGGTGCAGTGGTAGAGTCATCAGTCTGCCGGTCATCATCTCAAAGGGCGTAACCCCAGTGGATCGCTGTGGAGTGGACCGTATGGCCATCAGGACCAGAGGGAGCTTGACGTCCCAGTCCTTCCCAGTGGAGCAGACGTACTTTTTGAGCATGGAGACGACCGTGCGGTTCATCCGTTCGACCTGTCCGGATGACTGTGGGTGATAGGGGAGGTGGAATCTCACTTCCACTCCCAGAAGTTCAAACAGGGACGTCATTACACTGGATGTGAAATGAGTTCCCCGGTCAGAGTCAATGCAGAGTGGAAGTCCCCATCGACTGAAAACGTGGTTAATCAGCAGTACAGCGGTTGTGACGGCTGTATCGTTTGGCGCTGGAAGGCATTCCACCCACTTTGTGAAACTGCAAGTTACAGTTAGCATATATTTGTTTCCTCTTGCCGATTTGGGAACCGGTCCAACCCAGTCGATCTGCAGGTGGGACCAAGGGAAGGTTATTCCCCTGCGTTGCAGTGGTGCTCTAGCAAGCGGCTGGGAGGGTTGAAACTGGGCACAGACGAGGCAGCCTTGGACATAGCTGTGTACGTCCTTGGACATCGACGGCCAATATGCTACTTCTGTCAGTGACGCGAGGGTAGCTTTTGCTCCGCGGTGACCTCCAACCGGAGTGTCGTGGGCGTAGGCAAGCATCACTCCTCTGTGGTCGAGTGGAACAACCCAGCGCGGCGGGCTGTGATCGTCCCGCATGTAAACTAACAAATCGTTTTGTAGTTTCAGGTGCGTGAGTTGACGATGCAGGGTTACCAAATCTCGACTTGCGCCAGTAGGTGGTGACGGTTGTTCAGGCATCGGTCCCTTTTGGAGAAGCTCGCGGATGAGCTTCAGGTCAGGATCTTGTTCCTGCATGGTGACTAAGTCCGCGTCATGTGGTTGTCTGCCTAGAAACACGGGTACCTCAACGTTCTGAGGTTCGTCTGCCTGTTTAGCATGGCGACGAGTAATCGCGCAGACCTCGTGAACGGCCTTGGGTGGAAGCCACTCGTCTTTGAATTCCCAGCAGGTTCCCTGGTCAGCACCGAGCTTAGCAAGGCGGTCAGCTTCGTCATTACCATCTTTCTCCGGACCTATGGTCCTGGAGTGACCTTTGACCTTTTTCCAGTAGACCATTATGCCTTTCTCAGTGGTGAGCAGATCACACGCTAGGAATAACTCCGAGTGTTTCACGTCTCTGTTCCTGGCGTTTTTCATGTGATTCTCCTTCCACATGGGGAAGTGAGAGATGAAGCTGTGTCTAGCGTAGTTTGAATCAGAGCAAAGGACGATTTGAGTGATGTCCAAGGCTGCCGCCTGCTGGAGGGTTATCAACACTGCAGCAATTTCGGCGTACTGACTAGACTTTTGGCCCAACCGGTAGTGGTTTGGTTGCTTGGTGTCACAGTCCACCCAAACGACTCCAACCCCAGCACGGAGCTGGCCTTCGTGAAGGTAGGAGCATCCATCAGTGTAAACTTTCGGAAGCCCTTGGCAAACATTCTCATCAAAGTAGCGATGATTGGATGCGGTTGGGTAGACTGCGGCAGGTGTGTCCAGGGGGCCCATGACGGAGTCAGAGTCACAGTGCTGGCAGCCAGCTAGCCCTTGTCCTAGCGCTAGCTTGGTGTTCTGACCATACTTGACCTCAATGTTGTATCCTTGGAGCACCATCATCCACGTCGCAATGCGGCTGTTTGACACTCTTCCTTCGCGCAGACGCTGGCTGTTTAGGAAGGTGACAGGCTGATGACACGTTTCAATGATCACTTTCTGTCCACCGATGTAACTACGAAAGTGTTCGACAGCCCAGACTGTAGAGAGGAGAGCTCTCTCGCAGTCTGAGAACTGGAGTTCCACCTTGCTCAGAGGCTTGCTGGCGTATGCCACAACTCTCATGTCCTGATCGTGTTTCTGCTTCAAAGCAGCGCTCAGGCAGTGAGAGGAGAAAGTAGCCTCTATGTAGAACTCTTTATCCTTGTCTGGGTAAGTCAGACAGGGTGCGGACGCCAACTTCTGTTTTAGGAACTGGAAGGAGAGTTCTTGGGGTCTGTCCCACACGAAAGGTGTGTCGTTCCGAAGCAGCTCAGTGAGGGGCCTCGCTGTTTCAGCGTACTCCTCAATGAACTGTCTGGAGTAGTTGCAGACTCCGAGGAAGCTCCTGAGTTCAGTCAGATTAGCTGGGGCTTTGATGTCCTGAATGGCTCTAATGCGTCCCGCTTGGGGCTCGACTCCATTAGGGCCAACCAGCAGTCCAACATACTCCACTTTGGTTCGACACCATTGTCCCTTGAGAATCGCCAATTTAGCTCCGGCGTCAGCGAGCTGTTGCAGCACGTGACGGAGTTCGGCCAGGTGCTCCTCGAAGGTTCGACTCCTCATCAAGATGTCATCGACATATATGAGGTTCCCTCTGGAAGCAGCATCTGACATGGCTTTGTGGAGGAAGATGTTGAACTCGGCAGGTGAGTTAGAGTAGCCAAAGGGGCAGCGGTTCCAAGTATATTGGCGATTTCCAAAGGAGAAAGCCAGTTTATACTGGTCCGCCGGCTCAACCTTCATGGTCCAGAAGCCGTTGGCTACGTCAACCGTAGAGAAGAAACGAGCATCTCTGACTCTGGCTAGCTCCTGATCTAAATGGATCATAGGCCACCTGGAGAGAGGTACTTGTTTGTTCAGTGCACGATAGTCTATGGTGAGACGCCATTTCCCAGTCGGTTTCAGAACCGGCCAGATGGGAGAGTTGTAAGTGGAGTTACACTCTCTGATGATGTTTTTCTCCTTCAGCTGATCGAGGATCTCCTGGATCGACTCATAAGCAGCGAGGGGAATCTTGTACTGACGTACAAAAGTAGGAGGGGCATTCGGGTTCGTCGGAATGCGAACCGTGTGCAGGTTTGTGAGTCCACAGTCCAGGGAGTCCCTGGATAAGATGGACTGAAACTCATAGAACAGGCTTCTAAGCGCTGCTCTCTGCTCCTCTGACTCCAGCGCATCCGCTTTGTCAAGCTGCTGGCTGACTTCGGCCTCGAAGCCGTCATAAGGTTCAGAGGAGGAGGGTCTCTGGTGTTCCGGGCTTTCAACCGGTGACTCAGAGGGTTGAGTATTTATTGCAAAAACCGTTAGACACTGACCGCCGTCAGTATCTAAGGTTGCACTGCAAATGGGTTCCTTAGGAAGGGCTTCATGCCGCTTGATGGTAATCATTTGTGAAGGGAAAGTACTGAATGTGTCTACACCAACCTGTCTGTCGTTCAAGAACAACGGAAGTTGTCCGATCACGGGGACTGAAAGTTCGAAGTCATGGAATGAGCTATCTATCAGCATGCCCAAGGGCTTTCCTGCCGGCAGGTGGATAGGACTCTGGGTCGGATTTTCGACCAACAAGTACGCAGAACGATTGTTCAGCTCCAAGAGTGGCGTGCCACAGACGGCTAAGTTGAGCTCCAAGAAGTGTGGTGATGGCTGGAAGAAGGCCTGTGTGCCTGGCAGCTTCTGATGCTTCATCAGAGTCAGACGAACAGGCACTCCTTTGACCAGTGGGGGCAGAACCGTGCTGGCCTCAACCACTGCACGGCAGGCCTGTGGAATGGTCTGTCCGGACAGCAAGTGTTCACGGCCTTCTGAGCGAGGCTCAGAGGAAGGTGTGGCCCGGGCCCAAAGGACTTGATTGCAAGTGTCCAGCTGGGCACCTAGTCGAACCAGCAGATCTGCTCCAATGAGTGCAGGTGGATCAAGCTGTGGTATGATGCTGAATGTATGTGTGAGCTGTCTTGCTCCAAGCTGGATAGTCAGGGAGCAGACCTCTGGCGCTTTCAGGAGCCTCTGCGGCCAAGTAGCTGACAAGAGCCGGTGGCTACGTGTCACACTGACCAGAAGGGGGTCCTTCTGACGCAGGTGTTCAAACGTCTGCTGGCTGATGGCTGACTTTTCAGACCAAAGAGCAAGGCGAGCATCTGAGATGTGGGTGCAGTTGATGGTAAGACCACCAACTATGTGTGGTGCATATGGCTGCAGGCTGACGTTCTTCAGCGAGCAGAGAAAAGATAAATGTGTGCGGAACGGAGTTCCAGGAGCGGTTTCATGCCTTTGCAGGCGGTCATCGTCTGTGGGAGCCGTAGGGAGGGGCATGACCTTGGAACAAGGGTTTTGCGGCTCACTTATGCTGACCTCAAGAATGGAGGATGGTCGGCTGCTATCTGGGTTCCAGGGCTTAGGTGTGTCCACCTGGGCCCACAGTTGACCCTTCTGGCAGTCGATGAGGGGAGCTAGACGTTCAAGCAGGTCCTGACCAATGAGAAGTGGTTCAGTGTCTAGCTGGCAGACATAAAACGGGTGAACCAGAGTCATGTCTTGGAAGGTGATATCCAGCCACGCCCGGTGAGTGATACACTCCCGGGTCTGGGTGTAGCTGGTGATTTTCAGGTCACAAGGTTCAACCTGGACTGGTTTCCCGAGCGACCGCATGGTGTCAGACACGCGATGGAACAATGTGGAGCACATCAGGGTGATTTCTGAGCCGGTATCCAGCAGAGCATCAACTTGTATGCATCCACCTAGATTGGTGCTACAGTACAAACGGCGAGCATGATCATGGTTTGTTAAGTCACCAAGGAACTTCAGAAATTTAGTATCTGGTTTCACTGGGGGGTAGATTTCAGGAGACTCCTGTGGTCTACCAGTAGTGTTTCCCCAACTGATCAGGTAAGTCCTGGCCACGCTGGGGGGTTGAGCCACGCCTAGTCATGCGGACGTTGGCTCTGAGTCTGGCTTCTTAGAAGCAGACTTTGGTGCAGGGGTCTCATCTGCAGATCTCAGCTGTTCCTTCTGTTTAGCTAGGAACTGCTGAAACATCTCCTGGAGGTCGGCTTTGGTCAAGTACTCACCTGCGGACTTGTGTTCGGGACCTACCTGTGGGCGGCGCTCCTTAAACCTTCCACTGTTCCGACCTGCCTGCCGTTGGTTTTGGTTGGGCCACTTCCTGTCTGATTGTCCAGACCTAGGCGGCCAATCAGCACCCCCCTTCCCCTGTTGAGGAGATTGGGACTGCTCTCGCGGTTTAACAGGTCTAGGTTTAGCAGATTTTGGCTTAGTGGGTGGAGCTTCTGTGCCTTCGAGCTCCAAACGCGGCTCGGTGTCGGGAGCTAGGTGCATGACGCGGTGATGTGCGTCAGGCTTTTGGGGCTTTCCGCCGGCTTCCCAAGCCTGTTGAGCATATCTCCTAATCTCCTGAGTTGTCAGTTTTTTCATCCGACAATACATTGAGACTTCGGATCGAACACACTCGTGCAGGTTGTGAATGAACAGGGATCTGAAGGCAGGGTCTTCCTCGAGCCCAGGGCCGTTTCGACCTTGGAAATAAGCACTTTTGAGTCTGCGATAATACTCTCTGGGGGGTTCGTTTCTCCAGTGTTTGATGGAGAAGGCCCACATTGTAGCTGACGCAGAGTCTGCATACGTGGCGTATTCATCCCTCAACGCTCGGCAGAGCGAGGAGTACCGATCACGAATGTCAGGTGGTAGAGTTTCCATGAAACCGTGCACCGTTCTAGATGTGGTTTTCCAAATTAGCTTGAGCTTTTCCCTTGAAGAGGGTGCTGGAAGATCAAGCAGACAACGTTCTATCTCCCTGAGATAATCGTCGACGTTGGATTCATTGGTGTTAGGATCAAAGCGTTCTATGTCTTTAGCTAGCGATTCAATTTGACGTACACGGAGCCCTGACTCACGGTACGGCGCGTCATCCTCTGACTCTGACCCACGGTCTGTCTCAGAAGGCGCTGGATATCGCTGGTGTGCTCTGGGCTCCCAATGTTGACTCCTGGGGCCCAAATCGGGGTTCGGCATGTTGTGGCGGGCTGCTGGCACGTCACGTGGGTGTCTTGGGAGGTCCTCCTCCCGGGGCACGTCTGCGTAGTGCAGCCTGCGTCTTTCAACTGGGGCTTCTGCGTAATACGCTCTGTCCGGGTACGGACTGGCGTATGATGCTTGGTCATGCAGCTGGTTATCGGCATGCCGAATACCGGAGTAGCTAGGATGGGTGGATGGTTGAGGTGCAGCTTGGGGTGCATAACCCCAATCGGCACCTTGCACCCTTCGTGGACTGGGGGAGCGGTCTAAATAGAGGTGCCGCTCAGCTGGTCGACTTCTCACTGATTGAGAAGGCCGTGAAGATGAGGGTCCAACCTGGGATTCGAGGGTGAACTGCTCTCGGCCCCTAGGTGGTCCTGAATGCCCTATAGTGTGTGTAGGGAACGGGGCCGAAGGTTGGAACAGATGAGCTTCATCTCTCCCCTGCGGCGTGCGTCCGTCCAGAGAGTCCTGGTGTTTCCCCCCTTCCCACTGTCTGTTGTCATCAGCAGAGGGGGGCGGGGTCTCCTCCCCATCTTCCCCAGAATCGGTGCGGGTGTCGTCTTCCTCGATCAGCCTTCCATTTCGCTGTTTTTCAGCTAGCATACTCTGGAGGTTCATGATCTTCTGACCACGTTGGAGTCCTCTCTGATAGAGGATCAGGGCTAACTTAGCTAAGTGAACCTGGATTGGTTTTGTACCATCCGGGTTTTCTATTTGATCAATTACAGCTTCTAGCTCGACGCTACGCTGTTCTTCAGTGAAATCCCTAGAAGGGTAGTCGGGTTCTCGAGCAACCGCGACCAGTTTGGACAATATTTGTCCAGAAAGTAGGCCAGGTTCATAGTCGTGGGCCGCAGCGCCACCTGGTTGCTGGGAGTTGGTCAGTTCACTACTCTGTCCCTCCATTTTTAACAACCGAACCAAAAATAGCCTAGTAGAGCTTCTGCAGATAGCTCAAACTGCACCTTTTGGCAGCAAACTGCTAGCTTTGTAGCAGAAAAACACTAAATTAACCTTTGTGCGCACAGGTTTTAGCGTTTTAAGATTGCACGGAATGCCGTGACTGACGCTTAAAATACTATTCCTTTCAGTATTTTAGCAAAAGCTGGTGCGTTGCTGTAGCAACGTCTTACAACACTTGCAGTGTTAAATATGCTAGTTATTCCTTCAGAATATTAGCAAACAGGGTGTTATCAGTCTTTGAGTGAAGGTTTCAGTTAGTTATAATAGCCACTGTGAGTTAAAGTCGCTAAATTAGCAGTTAATTTTAGCCTAAAAGGGTTAGTCAGAATTACTTACACGCTGCACCTTTAATGAGGAACTGAATTTTAACCTAAAAGGTTAGCCAGAATTAATTACACGTTGCACCTTTAAGGAAAAACTGAATTTTAACCTAAAAGGTTAGCCAGAATTAATTACACGTTGCACCTTTAAGGAAAAGCTGAATTTTAACCTAAAAGGTTAGCCAGAATTAATTACACGTTGCACCTTTAAGGAAAAACTGAATTTTTAACCTAAAAGGTCAACCAGAATTAATTTACACGTTGCACCTTTAAAGAAGCACTGAGTTACTGGTGAGAGTTCGATGCAGCTTCCTGCTCAGCGAAATCAGCACCACTCTGTTGCTGGTTCAAGGCTGAACAACGGATTATTTTTAATTCAAGCTCTTTGGATTTATTTGTTTGTTTGTGCCGGATAGAAATCTCTGTGTATCCAAGCCTCACGCGGGCTGCACCAATAAAATGTTGGGGTTATTAGGAGCGAACAATTCGTAAGCTTTAACTTACTTTTGGATTCTTCAATAAATTCTGTAAATATGGAACTATTTACTGATTTATTAATTAATTAAGATATTCTTAGATATCTTCGGGGCACCACCCTTTAATTAGAAAGGGAAATGAATCCAAAACTCTTATCAGTCTTTCTTGAAGTTCGTAGAATCCTCGGAGCAGAGACTTCTCTTCGACACAACAAAGCTACTGGACACAAAAATCTGAATTTTATAACATTTAATTAACAATTTGTCAAATGAATAAACAGTGGAATAGATGAATAATAACCGTGTGATATGATTGAAGATGGATGTGTTTGCATGTGATGGAGGATGTATGAATGGGGTCCTTTGTTCTCACAAAGGAGTAGTGTGTGTGTGTGTGTGTGTGTGTGTATGTGTGTGTGTGTGCGTGTGTATGGATTCAAAATGGAGTCTTGAATACAAGATGGCTGACCCCTTTGTCTGGCTAAAATGTGGGTGGCAACTTGCACTTTAACTTCCAAAGCACTTAGAATCAGTAGTAACTTAACCTTAAATCACTCAAAACATTTCAAAAGATCATGAAACAACACAAAAGATTAATCACAAATTAATATCTTTTAGTTTCAGCCTGGCCATGACAGAAACCATTTTAAGATACCAAACAATGATCAATAAGCAGTTTATTCTTTCAAAATGACCCGACGGACGTGTTTGGGACGAAAGAGGAAAACACGAAGCTACTTTTTAAGCAATAGACGCGGTTTATTGCTTATTCGAGACTATAGAGGAAACGGGAGAAGGAAAGAATGAGAGAAAGAGATGAGTTTCTGATCACCAGAACAGTGAAGCGTCCCTCACTGTTTTGATTTGACGGTTCTCCGTGTTTCTCCGCAGTTTGGCGTCGTCCGTCGGTTTGATGCTTTCTCCGTTGTTTACCTCCACGAGTGTTTCTCCACGGGCTGGACAGAGACAGCAAAGTTTCTTTCTGTGCTGAGTTATAACTTACAGCGTGCTTGATGGAGTTGTTGCTTTCCTCCGCAGTTCTGTGTCCTCAAACATCAGCTGGAGGGGAGCAGAAACGAGCAGATCTGATGGGCTTGCAGTTTAGTTTCCAGCAGTTCCGTGGGCTCAACTTGGCACTTAGAGCTTCCGCGTGCTCAAGTTGTCGGAGCGTTGACAAGCGTGTCCTTACCGCCAGGTATCCTGGGCAAAAGAACGAGGATTCTTTGTCTCTGCTGAAGATTTATGGTCTTAGTTCGCGGGAAAAGCTCCACGGCTTCCCGCACATGCGCAGAACGTGTTTCTGGTACTAGGCGGTGACGTCATCACAATGCTTCCGTGTGCAAAGCATCATGGGAAATGAAGTTTCTTGGCGCTGATGTGATTATTTGCTTTTCAGAGCAATTTAAGCACAGTCATTTTGGAGAAAATCACTGCATAGTAATTTCCTCATGAGGTCAGACCCTCAACAGTGTTCTTGGTAAAAAGAATTGGCAATGGTGGTTACCTGGGACCCTGAATCCAGTAAACAATTACATTCAACACTGTTAACTGAGACTGTAGCTGTGCATCGCCCACCCACTAATCTTTTGGGAAGTTTTGGCACTGAATGAGCATGAACTGGCTTGCAAAAAAGTCTCTCTGTCCTTTCCTTAGAGGGACTTGGTTCTACTTTAGCACCTATCTGTCCCACGATAGGAGCTTCTACCGGTTTAAAGGAGGAGACTGAGCAATTGGCTTTGACATATCCCACTCGCGCTGCTTCTGTCTAAGAGCAAGTCTTTTAGTTGCAACTAGTGCTGGATTTGGCTCGTTGCTACAGCTAGAAGCTATGTGGCCATCTTCTCCGCACTTAAAACAGTATCCAGGCTTTGGTCTGGGCACCACTGCTGTTATCTGCTGAATCTGTTTGGGCTCATCTGGAATTTTAGTCCCCACACGGGGTTTTGACTCTTTTTGAGTTTTCTTTGCCTTTTTATCTGTGTTGTTAACCTTAAGCTGTGCAATTTGGCTCCTGAGCTCAGCGATTTGTTTGCGTAAGTCATCACAGTTATCATCTATTTCCAGTTCACAAGTGTTTTTACTCTGAGAGCATGTTGTTTGCACATTTGAATACACTCTAGTTCGTTGTGCCCCTAAGTGTTGTTTCATGCGTGCTGCTTTAGTAGCCTGTTTGTCTTCTTCAGTGCGCAGTTTGAGGAGAAGTTCTGTAAAATGAGGCGGGTTGTCTTTCTTTTGTTCGAGTTGCAGGTTTGAAATCAGCGAGCTGTCCCAACAGCCTCTGCAAAACTGCTTGAGCAGCTGCTGGTCGGCGTCACTGGAGGAAATTCCATTCCTCTGAATAACTAGGTTTAACAAGGTGTATAACCTCTGAAAGTAATCGGAAGGTTTTTCACCACTGTCCTGGTTTGTGTTTAAGAAGCGAGCAAAGAGCTCGTCGCCGTCTTCGACAGCTGCGTAAGCTGAATCGAGATGTTCAAGGTACGTTTCCGGGTCGGATTTTGGACTAAGAGCTTTAACGATGCTCGCTGCTGGGGCTGACAGACTCTCCACGATTCTTCGTACAATTTGGGACTTGGTGAGTGAAGGATCATTTATGCATAACACTACACTACTACGCCAAGTATCATAGTCAGTTTCAAAAGAAGGGTGTGGAACTCGCCCTGAGAACGGTTTTAGTCTGTATTGTGAAGTAGGCGGAGGGATAACCTCACTGCTTTTAACAATGTGTTCCACAATAACTCGCTGAACCTCAGGTGTGTTTAAAAGATTTGGTGGAATGCAAGGGTTTTGTTTTCCAGTCTCTGTAGGTGGACAATTGTCCTTTGAGTTGTTCATATAGTTAACTTCTGGTGTTAAAGGCAGGGAATATGTAACTTGGTCACTATGGAGCATTGGCTCTGGTTCAGTGACTGGTTCAGATGCATGGGTATCCCTTCCTAAAGATTCCCCAATTTTTGCCAGTTCCTCCATTAGAAGGTCTTTAAATGATTGATTGCTACGCGCAGCTATGTCCCTGAGCTCTGACAGATAGGCATCAGTGGCAGATGTGCTAGTTTCTAGACTGTACGCGCTGGCTAGGTCTTGAATATGAAAGAAAACATCTGGGTTCCTAGTACAAGGTTTGTCATAGGGTAAACATTGTTTCTTTAATTCCTTAACAGTGGCTTCATGTTGAAACTCCACAATAATCTGATCACAGTTTGGTAACTTAATGCGCCTGTTAACTGGTCCGAATCCTTCCATAAACCCAAAGACTTCGTTATCAAGGTCTGTATCAGTTAACCCACTGATTAAAACAGCATTTGAAACTTTGACCTTTTCTGTTTTCACAACTTCCATTTTAAAACACTCAAAAGTACCAATAATGCCAAAATGGCAAACCACTGTGACCTCCAGGCACTCTTATGATGTCAGTCAATGGTTAGCTAAGGTAACAACTCTACAATTCTCCTGGCTGGCTCGCCAAGTTTTATGTAACCGGATTACAGGATACAATAAGATAATTAAAAGAAAAAATAAACAAATGGGCCAATAATTAGGTTCGGGGAGAATTGGAGGTTGTTTAAGAATGACTGGAGTCACGGGTATAGCATGAAACGGTTTATATACTAAATTTTAATAATAATGGGAAATATAACACATAAAGATAACACACAAAAACAGATGAAAACAATCGACAATAGTAAAATGCTCGGTATGAGATTGGATCATATGAGTCACAAGTCAGCCGGCGTCAAGTCAAATCCCCACGCTTGGGGTGAAAGTCAGAGTCCGGTGGTGCGATTTTTTCCTACCGCACCGTTGAGATTGTTCACAGAAGAGAGCAGTCTGCTCTTCAGTTACTTGAGATGTCCTGGTTCGTTCAGTGGTTAAGGCTCGCCATCTCCCTCGTCAGGAAGAAATCCAGTTCTCGTTCCAAGTGAGTGATCATAGGAGTCGGGATCAAACCCAAGGAAAAAAAAAAAAAAACCCAGCCTGTAAACAACAGGACTGTTAGCGAGTTGGCATCGACCCTTCTCGTCACATCACAGCATAAAGTCTTACAGACTTAAACAAATGCTTCACTCTATTGGCATAGCCAATCATGTTTGGGTTCACAGTTCAACTAACATAACATCAATTTGATTGTCTATTAAAATAATTCTCAGTAGCTCTGGAAATATAATTACATATATGACAACAATTGTTCAGCTCAATAGGCTCAGTTAGATTCTATTACTCTACACTATTCAACAAGAAATACATTCATGACAACAAGGATACATTTAGTTGTGTTTCTATACAGCATTGTGACACCTTGTATATCTGTAACACAATAAATAAATAAATAAATAAATAAATAAATAAATAAAATGTTCTATAACAAAATTCAACAAAATATAAATTCTGGTCCTTTGGTCCACCTTTGTAAAATAATTCCTCCCTAATCAGTTAGCTTTTATTTATTTTTATTTATCTATTTTTTTTTATTATTAAATGTTTGGTTAAGGGACGCATTGCTAATTCTATGGCGTTAGCTATAACGCCCCTGAGGACCTTGTACATCTAGGCCGTACCACCATTAACTGGCGGTTTGAGCCGTTAACTCCTGGGAATCCCATATGCCCTACCGCCGTTAACTGGCGGTTTGAGCCGTTAACTCCTACATGCCCTACCACCGTTAACTGGTAGTTTGAGATGTTAACTCCTGGGATCTAACGTCTAGCAGCCCACTGCTGTCACCTCGGTTGCTGTAATTAGCTTTTTGAATTTAATAATTTACTGAATTTAATCTCATTCACTCACCAACGCGCTCCAACGGTTCCCTCCTACAGAGGATTGGTTCACTCTGTCGTCTCCACACAAATCTATAAGAATGGAATTAATTTGATAAGCTATTTAAGTTTCCTTTTTTTTTTTTAAGTTGCATCGTTAGCTTTTTCTCTTCTTTTTTCTTTACTCACCGCGTTGGTTCCAAGTTCCTAGCTCTTATTAGAAGGAGTCAAGTCCGCCTCTCCCTCTATCTATGCGGCACCCAAATCAGGGTTCTTCACGGCCTCGACCGTTGTTTTTTTTTCTCTCTCTCTCTCTCTCTAACCGCTCAGTCTTTGCTTTCTGTATCTGCGTGCTGCACAGCCGTTTGTCTCTCCTCTCGCTCAGCTGCGTCGCACGGTTTTATTTCGCGGAGGCGGGACTTATTTCTCTCAGCCAATGAAATTTCAGATTCCCACCTGGACCAATAGTATACAGCTTTCCTCTTCTGTTTCTGTTAGTGATGTTCAAGATTCTTGTTTTAACCGATGTTTAATATTAAACTCGTTATTTTAGTTATTCACCCTTCCAATAATTCATTATGAAATTATCTATTAGTTAATTAGATATCTATTAATTAGTATTGTTAATTTCCTTAATTTATATTTTATATTTTATCTAAATTGAGGATGGATCATATTAGTAAGCCAATTAGTTAATACCTCATTAAGGTTCTAGCTTCTGGGTTACATCTGCTTATTCAGGTGGACCAACAGGAGTCTCTCCAGGACCTTCATGATGTGGGATGTCAGGGCAACCGGTCTGTAGTCGTCATTGACTGATGGGCGAGTTTTCTTTGGAACTGGAACAAGGCAGGATGTCTTCCACAGGACTGGAACCTTCTCCTGGGCCAGGCTGAGGTTGAAGAGGTGCTGCAGAATCCCACAGAGCTGCTCTGCACAGGCCTTCAGTACTCTGGGGCTGACACCATCTGGACCTGCAGTCTTGTTCCTGTTCAGTCTCTCCAGCTGCCTCTTCACCTGACGTCTAGAGACAGATAGGTGGGAGGGGGAGGTAATTGGGGCAGCAGCATCTCCTGACTTGGTTGAAGACAGATTTATAGAACCAGAAGAGTCCATGACTGTGTTAGAGGACAAAAGAGCTGGCGTGTGACAGGAAAATGTTGAATCAGAGGAGGATGGGATGTCTGATTGGCTGGGGACAGGCAAGGACGATGCTGGGTTTGTTCCTGAACTGAACCTATTGAAGAACTTGCTCAGTTCATTGGCTGTGTCCAGGCTGCCATATGTGCAATCCTTCCTCTGCTTGAAGCCTGTGATCTTCTTCATCCCTGACCAGACATCTCTGATATTGTTCCTCTGTAGTTTGTTCTCCAGCTTCTTCCTGTATGCCTCCTTGCGGTCTCTGATCTTGATCTTCAGTTGCTTCTGTATACTTCTCAATTATTCCCTGTCTCCCTCCTTGAAGGCTCTTTTTTCTCATTTAGCAGATTCTTCAGTTCACTGGTGATCCAGGGTTTGTTATTAGCGTAGCATCTCACTGTTCTGGTGGGTATGATGTTGTCCACACAGAAGTCAGTGACACATCCAGTCATGGCATTGATGTCCTCTTCATATCCTTGGCAGAGTCATCCAATCTGTGGTCTCAAAACAACTCTGCAGGGCTTCTTCAGCATCCTGTGACCATTTTCTCACAGTTCTTCTTGTCACAGGTTGCCTCTGAACAAGTGGTTTGTATTCTGAGCAGATAAAAACAAGATTGTGATCTGATTGTCCCAGAGGAGGTCTTGTTTTGGACATGTATGCATTCTTTACATTTGCATAACACAAATCCAGTGTCTTGTTTTCTCTGATGGAGCAGCTGACAAACTGTTGAAATGTTGGAAGTGTAGCAGAGAACAAGGCATGATTAAAATCACCAGATATAGCCACAAATGCATTGGGGTGCTGGTTTTGTAGCTTAGCGACAGCGGAACTGATGGCATCACATGCATTTTCAGCAATGGCTGAAGGTGGAATATAAATGATTGCCAAGACAACACTGGTGAACTCTCTTGGCAAATAATATGGGCGACAACTTACTGCCAATAGTTCAACATCTGGGCTGCAGAGACGACATTTCACTGAAACATGACCTGGATGGCACCATCTGTTGTTGACAAGGACTGCCTCTCCACCTCCTTTCCTTTTGCCGCTCCTCTTCAGATCTCTGTCTGCTCGTACAGTCAGGAATCCTGGCAGAGAGACGCTGGAATCGGGGATATGGTCCTGCAGCCACGTCTCACTGAAACACATAACACTACACTGCTGATACTCTGGCTGAGTCCTTGAAAGGGCTTGGAGTTCATCCATCTTGTTGGCCAGTGATCTCACATTGCCCATTATGATTGATGGAAGAGATGGTTGGAATTTCCTCTTTCTCTGTCTCCGTTTTGCTCCCGTTCTGCACCCACGCGTCTTGCGTTTTAGCTCATTTGGGATTTATGGCTTCAGTTGAGGTATTACTTCAGCCTTCCCAATGTTAATCATCTGCACCCGGTTGTAAACCAGCTTGCTGCCATGGTTACGCATCATAATAATAATAATAATGCATTGAACTTATATAGCGCTTTTCTAGACACCCAAAGACGCTTCCCACACACTCTTACATTCACACACTGCTAGTGATGGTAAGCTACTTGTAGCCACAGCCACCCTGGGGAGGTCTGACAGAGGCGAGGCTGCCATTTGGCGCCGTCGGCCCCTCTGACCACCACTAACACAGGCAAGTTGGGTGAAGTGTCTTGCCCAAGGACACAACAGCAGGATCAAGTCAAGTCAAAGTCATTTATTGTCATTTCTACCACATGTGCAGGACATATAGAGAAACGAAATTGAGTTTCAGCACACACAATTCAAAGATCAGACATACGTGGGTAAGACACATAACATGAATTGGTGACTGCGGTCATTCGCAACATGAGTCGCGCTACCTTAATAGATAGATGAAAAGGGTGTTACATGAGGATAAGTGGGGGTAGGTAAAAAAAAAGGCATAGCAGAGTTAGCCTCAGCGGGGCGTAACTCTATTAAACAAAAAAAAACTCCTTTAACATGGAAGCACAAACAGCACAGATACAACATCAGAGTCCGATGGGGAGGCGGGGATGGGCGGGATCCTGAAGCCTCCAATGGGAGCTGCCACTGCGGCGCATCGACCAACTGCAGACCAACAGGTGGGAGGGAGAGATAAGGACCAGAGAGCACATTGAAGTTTCCCGCAGACGTCTCAATCTGAAGGAAGAGGGTGAAGGCCGGGACACAGCATCTGTCGGCATTCCTCCTGGCACCCCTGGTGGGAGCTGGAATCGAACCCATGACCCTCCGATCATGAGGCAACCCGCTCTACCACCTGAGCTACTGCTGCCCCAAATCATATCAAATCAAATCATCATAACAAGTGCTCAAAAAGTGAAAAAATAGCAGTAAAAATCCTCCAAGCTTCACAGCACCAGAAACAGAAAAGTAAAATGTCCAAAAAAATACCGGTTTTCTTGAGAAACTAGAAGAAAAAATGTCCAATAAAAGGCAAAATTTACATATAGTCAACAGAGCTACTCCAACATGCAGCCACCCAGAGCAGCGCAGTTCCGGAATGACCTCAGTCTTGTCATTATTAAAATGTAAAACATTCGCAGACATCCAGGTTTTAACCTCATCGAGGCAGTTTAGAAGAGGATCTAAAGAATTGGGTTGGCCACATTTAATGGGAATATAAACCTGGGTGTCATCTAGGGATGGGTACCGAATTCTGTACTTTTTAAGGTACCGACCGAATTCCATAGTACCGACCGAGCACCGATTCACGTCATTTCAAACGGTGCCTCATTTCGGTACCCGTCCATCATAACGAGAACTTGCCAAGACAGCTGCGCATGCGCAAGAGCGTTATGTCGTCGCTCGCTGCGAACCAGTTGTAAACAGAGCAGCATGGTAGAAAGAATGCACGCTAAAGCTTGGGTCCACTTCACTAAATGTGATGGGTAACTGGGTGAAGATGAAACCAGCGACAACAATCTAAGTGTGAGGCATCATCGTTTTAATCTGCTCCAGCAGTTAAATAAACTGTTTAAGATAACGTTAGCTTGGTATGTTAGCTTCCATTGCTACCATTGTTATCAGCTAATGGTGCTTTCGCTTTCTCCTCGGAAATTCTAACTTCCCAATAGGAAACATCAAATGAAAAAAGACGGTAAAAGGAATGAAGATGCACAGTAAATTTAGTTCACAGTAAAGATGTTTGCTTCAGTTTATTTATCAGCTTATAAAACTACAAGGACGATGTTAAAATACAAACCGTTGAATGTTATTTATCGTGATATTTATCAAATATTGTTATATATTGAGAAAAATATATATTTAATTATAAAAGAGAATTAAAATAATAAACACTCAAAAGTATCGAAAATTGGTACCGTTAAGTACCGGTATCGATTCGTAGGTACCAGGAATTAGTACCGGATCGATTCAAATGTCAAAGGTACCCATCCCTAGTGTCGTCTGCATATAGATGAAAAGAACATCCATGTTTCATAAAAATAGAACCCAGAGGTAGCAAATAAAGAGAAAACAGCAACGGGCCCAGCACCGATCCTTGAGGAACCCCGCATACGAGAGGCGAGCGAGGTGATGTGAAGCCACCTAATGATACACAAAATGACCTCTCAGCCAAGTAGGACTTAAACCAGTCCAAAGCAACTCCTTTAATCCCAGCAAACTCTTGTAACCGTGAAATCAGGAGACTGTGATCCACGGTGTCAAAGGCAGCAGACAAATCCAACTGTACCAGAACCACAAAATCACTTGAGAATATCGTTTAAGACCCTGAGCAGTGCAGTCTCTGTGCTATGTGCCTTCTTAAAACCTGACTGGAATTTTTCACATTTCATTTGCATGCAAAAACTCTGTCAACTGCAAATACACCAATTTTTCCAGAACCTTTGAAAGGAATGGATGTTTTGAAATAGGCCTATAATTAGACACAGTAGAGGGTCAAGACTGGGCTTCTTAAGTAGTGGCTGGACAACAGCATGTTTCCAAGATTCTGGAACCACACCAGATGAAAGGCTACTATTTACCATGGTAAGAACCCAAGGACCCACGGAGGAAAAAAACCTCCTAAAAGAGGTGGGGAGGAATCACATCAGTAGGAGAACCTGAGGGTTTTAAGGGTTCTACGTTCTCCCACAGGTAATCCAGAGTCAGTGGTTCAAATTGACAAAAAGTTGAAGGGTGGCATCCTGCAGCAACCTGGAGAGGACATGGCGGTATCTGAGCTCTGACCAACAGAACTTTAAGACAGAGAGGAAATTATCGCTGTCTGGCCCCAAAACAAGTTCTTATCTGAACCTGGTGCCCTTGAGCCTGTGAGACTGAAGTGATTACTCCCCCTCAGAAGAAATGTGGAATGCTGCCGTCGCCATGGCAACTCGCTATCCCAGCCTGGGTGGGACTGTGACCGGTGAATGCCGTGGAACCGTTTCCAGGAGTCACTGTGCTTTCTAACCCAATTACATCCCTCCCCTGTCCAAGCGGAGGTGATGAGCGCTGCTCATTGCGGCTGCATGCACTGATGTGAGGAAAATCCCAACCCTACCTCCCCATCTAGTGGACACTTATGTTGTGTGATGTCTGAAGCCTGTTGCATTTCTGTCTGAGGTGTTTTTTGCATAGCAAAGCTGCCCTCCCTGTGGAGGGTAACTCTGAAGTGCCTTTTTTCCCTCCACCTGACTCAATCCTCATATAAACCCTCTGATCTCTATTAAGGTAGCGCGACTTGGGTTGCGAATGACCGCAGTCACCAATTCTTGTCATGTGTCTATGTCTATGTATGTATGTCTGACCTCAGAATTGTGTGTACTGAAACTCTAATTTCCCTCTGGGATTAATTAAGTATCTTTGAATTGAATTGAATTGAACTTTCCTGACCTGAACCCCGTAGAGAATCTGTGGGATATTGTGAAGAGAAAGTTGAGAGGCTCAAGACCCAACACTCTGGATGAGCTTAAGGCCGCTATCGAAGCATCCTAGCCCTCCATAACACCTCAGCAGTGCCACAGGCTGATTGCCTCCATGCCACGCCGCATTGAAGCAGTCATTTCTGCTAAAGGATTCCCGACCAAGTATTGAGTGCATAACTGAACATAATTAATTGAAGGTTGACTTTTTTTGTATTAAAAACACTTTTCTTTTATTGGTCAGATGAAATATGCTAATCTTTTGAGATAAGAATTTTGGGTTTTCATGAGCTTTATGCCAAAATCATCAATATTAGAAACAATAAAAGGCTTGAACTACCTAAGTTGTGTGTAATGAATCTAATATATATGAAAGTCTAATGTTTATCAGTACATTACAGAAAATAATGAACTTCATCACAATATGCAAATTTTTTTAGAAGGACCTGTAGTTCATCCAATGTGTGTGTGTGTGTGTGTTACCTCAAACTGCAATATTCAAAGTGCGAAATGTTTAATTAACTTTAAATTTGGTAGCGTCTCAAAAATCAAAGAAAAAGAAAAACGAAATAGTTAAATATTACCAGTGCAACTCTGACTGGTGTTTTCAAATAAGATTTTTTTCGATTTTTCCCAGGCTCATTCCAGTTTATTCCATACTCTGAAATTTCAACTTCCGAGAAGAAATAATGAACTGAAACAAAACCCAAAGTCAGATAATGTGTTTTCAATTCAACTTTGTGGTTCAATATAGCAGCTCCTTGTAATAACAATAGTACCTGTGGTGGAAATGTGTTTATTTTGCAAGATAAACTTTAAATTCAATTCAATTCAATTCAAAAATACTTTATTAATCCCAGAGGGAAATTGATTAAGGGTGAATCTAAAATCAATGTTATGTACAGTTGTATATTTTCCGAGGTAAAAGAAATGCATCATGACGTCCGTCCTCCACACAGCATGGACATAGAAGAGTATATGCCACACAGACCGCTACTGCCTATATTGGCCGCGTTTGTGGGTTCTACATTTTATAAACTCTATAGTTAAAAGGCTGTTTTAGCCAAGCGTTTAGCTCCGTGGAGGTCTGGAACTCGAACTTTGAAAGAATGCATTCATAAACCTGTTCACACACACCAGAATGAATGCACTAACTTTAACATTTGTCAGGCAAAATACAAACAAGTTCAGTTTACGTTTACAAAAAAAAGAACGAGTACACAAATGGTTGTTCAATGAATGCATTTGGGCACAACACTGGCTAAAGTAAATTTACTGAATCTGTTTTCTAAATATTTACTTAAATTATTCAACTTTTGCTGATCTGCTTTAAACAATTTAGAGTCAATTACAGAATGATGCTTGGTGATGACAGGTTTTACACTATTGCCCCCTTTCCTTGCCGGACGGACATGGCTCAGTATGTGGGTTACTTTTCTGAGTAAAACTGAGACACAGCTCTGGTGGGTGCACTCATCATAGTCAGGGTTTCCCCCAGAAAAAGAGACCTGTGTTCGCTCCTGCATGTTATGGTTAGTGTGAAAACATTATTGTGAACAATTTCTGTCCTTTCTATTAGGTTGACCAAAAATGTAAACAGAAAGCAAATATTCTTAAATTTTAAATAGCTCTCCAAAAACGCAAGACCAAATTTTAAAGTAGGCAAATTTGGTACCCTAATAACTTATATAAAGTTTTTAGATTGATGTCATTGCCTATAAATGACAAAGTACTGGTAAAAAGATCACTTTAACCTCTTATTTTCTCACCCCACTGTTTCTTGTACTTATTAAAAAAGTGTCCCACATAAGTGATAAAACAGACAGAACAAAAACACCCAGGTATTTCGAACACACTTGTATCAATGTGCACTCAAACAGTTGACTTTTCTCAAGAACATTATAGATGCACACATATCTAGAGTGTGCGAAGGGAAAAAGTAGATTAAGAAACTTTAGGTGGGAACTTTATACTTCAAGCAACCCGTTCGCCCCCTAGAGGCTGGCTGCCATATGTTTTCTCTCCATGTAAACAATCAGAACATTTTCCTGACAAAAAGGTAAAAATACACCTCAGATAATTTATTTTCCAGGTTTTGACTCCCGGTGATTCACATATTACATGATGCATGTTCAAATATTTATTTCTCTTGTACCTTTAAATCTAATCAGTTATTTGATGCTTTAAAAAAACATGATTATGTGTGGGAGGAGTAGGTGGAACGTCTCAAGCAGATCATGGCTCCATAAAAAAAGTGTTAGTCTTACCTTTTTACTTTGATGTCTGCAATACTTCACTTTTGTATTTGCCAATCCCAACCCTATCTCATAAAGCCTCATGCAGTTTGAATAAGCCCTGCTCAGCATTAGAAAATAGCACTCAACATCTACCTACATACAAATGTCAATCACAGGGTATGCAAGAGGGTTTGAGGATATACTTGGACATACCTGAATATAAATATCTGTGCATATGTGTGTGTGTGTGTGTGTGTGTGTGTGTGTGTGTGTGTGTGTGTGTGTGTGTGTGTGAGTGTGTGTGTGTGTGACAAGAATTTTTTTTTTGTTGTTTTAGTCTCATTGTTGGCTCAACTCACTTCTCTCTGTGCTGCCCTGGCTTTGGCCTCCAGCCTTCTTTTCCATGGGTATTTATTGCCATGGTTGCTCTTGCTCTTATAACTAAGCATCTCTGTTGCTGAAGTGTATATTAGCTCATTGGCTTCAGTGATGGTGGTTGTAGGAATCATTCCCATAACATCTTCAATGATTTCTGATGGTACTTCACTCAGCCTTTGTAGTTGGTATCAGGGTTGCCTGGCGTTCATTCGAGTCGTAATTCTATCTCTCAGGTAATTTGCTGCCTTGCCCAGCATTGTTTCATTTATTAGGGGTTTGTACCCATTCTTTGGATGGGGAGATGATGTAAACCCCTCCTCTGACCTTGTGTCCTGGCATTTCTGTTGTATCTCATCACTCTCAAGTTATGATAACAGTTTCCATTAGTGGATGTTGGAACACTGGGCTACTAGTAGTTTGGCTGTTAGTGTTGAATACAGGTTTTGAAGTAACCATTCTTATCACATTCTCTGCATGTAACCCCTCAGGCTAGGGTTAGTGGAGAGTAGCATTCTAGCATATCCAGGTTCTTGCTTCTCGTTCATTTCCATCTTTTTCCGGTAACTCACATTTGATCATGGTGCTCTGGTTCTTCGGCATCTGATCCAGACCTTGTTTGGCTGGGCATTGTCTCGTATTTTTCAGACTCACATTATGGTGTGAGGTAGGCAGTAGCGCTCCATCTGTTTGGTGGGTCAATCACCAGAGCTCTGTCAGTCAGGTGGGTGGGATGTTACTGTGACTGAGTGAAACTAAGATGGCAAATAATTAGACTTGGGCTTTGTTTTGAGTCAGGAGGAGATGTAGTTACTTAAAGAGACAATATGTAGTTTTTACTGTTAATCTCTGGAAATATCCATTGAAATGTTGTTGAAAATGAATTAAATGATGCCCAGTTGTTGAGCAGTACTGGCAGCTTTGTAACATATAACCATAAAAACCAGGTCTAAAATACATGGAAGTGGGTCTAAAGCCTAGTTTATGTGTCAATACGGAGCCATGTAATGCTGTTATCCATCCTTGTGAGGGCTCTCCAGCAGGCTCGCAAGGACGGCCGGAGTCGAACCCACTTTTCTAAACATCCGTCAAACAAGAGGGAGAACGCAAGCTTGTGATTGGGCAGGATGCCGCTTTGTCAACAGCATCACCATTGTGCTCTCAAAAACATAAAGAGAGCCAAAGATATTTAGCAGCAGACATGGAGCAGCTTGAAGAATTAATCTTGGAAAACTCTAAAAATGTGAATGTTTTATTCACCCGTGACTGGATGAGTAAAACGATACGCAGCAAGCGTTTTATTCTTGGATCGAATGATGAGAAACGTGGGGTTATTGGTGGCGAGTGCATGAAGAGAATGGAGAATGAAGGACAAATGTGTTCCTGTTAAAAAGTATCTCAAATACAAAAAACAGAATTTAAACACAATTGTAAATGCTCTAACTTGGACCTGATACATGACAGGATACCACAGAACAGCGCTACGCTCTCTGTTGTCTTAGTAAATGGCTTGTATGTGATATAGCACCTTCTAGAGTCTGGAACACCCCAAGGAGCTTTACAACACAATCAGTCATTTACCCATTCACACACACATTCACACCCTGGTAGGGAATTGCTTTGCAACACTCCCGAGGAGTCAAAGAAGTCCAAAAGCAAAACATCTCTGTCAGTGCATGTGTGTCTCGCTCTTGTGGAGCTGATGCAGAAGCATAAACCAAGTCTCTGGGTGACACCATTTAGATGCCATGTTTCCTTCTACAGGAGCCCATGAGGATTAAATGCATTTATGGAATTGTTACAATTACAAAACTCTCCCCATTTATAAACATTGCCAGTGATGTGTCAGACTGGTCGGCTGGATTCGGGAGTTGAGCTTGTAGGGAGCGTGGTTTCACAGACGCGGAAGTGAGAGCGTCGGTGAAACACCGGCTCACGATTTAATCTAGGAAACCCCCGAGCGTTCGAGCATCAACGAAGTGACACGGAAATGCCGGGCTTTCCAGAAGTAAGTAAGATAACTTACTATGAGCTGATAGTTCGTGGGATGGATCGGTAGGTTGGAAACTCTGATCATGAATCTGAAGAAACGATGACTGAGTGGTGAGCTGGGAAGGCGACTTCCGTTTAAAGCCGCGGTTTGTGACATAGGTGCGACGTGGAGGGAATCCCCGCGAGGGGCATGCTGGGAGTTGTGGTCCATAGTGGAGGCCGGCTAGCTGGGAGAGGCTGGCCTGGGAACTTGGGTTCTGAAATGATGAAAAGGAGTTTGATGCGCTTTCATTTTGCAGGAGGTTGTGTTCCAACGGATTTTTTTATCCTAATGACCATCCGTCAGTAGGTTCTTACTCGAACACAAAAATGCTACTTGCTTGCAATAATTTAGGTATGCACTGTCCCCTATCACAAAGCAAAATACACATTGTCACTTTAAGTTTATTTAGAAAAACAATGTATTTTTTTCCTCTTCAATGGTGTATGGCAGACTGCCCCACTGACTGACATCCGGAGGGGAGTGTGTCACGTTGTTTGTTGTCCAATAGCATGCTGAAACAATTTGCAAGACAATCATAGATCCTGCCCCACGACTGAGAGCCGTCAACGGGTTGTGGCCAGACTATACATTCACATATATAGGATTTATTTGCCAGGCTAACAAATAGCTGTAATAGCACATAATTTTTACTTAATGGCGTTACAAATTCTCATTAATAAGTTGTAAACACGGAAATGTCTTATCTTAATCTGCTTAGAATTGCATAAATAACACAAAAAGATTCAGATAGGTAATCTGTGTAAAGCAGTCCTAATCCACCTCAAAACATCCACTACCAGATCTAATGGTAATTTCCTGGTAATAAATACCTCAGGACTCCTGCAAATGCCCCTATGTCCAATCCCAGATTTATTGTTGGTGAAAAAGATGATGGATCCTTAATATTTGACAGGTGATCATAATGATATGATCTATCTGTGCATTTATGTTTGTATATTTTGCTGACACTTTTATCCAAAATTACTTATAAATTTCCTAACATGCATGCAAATGAGACTACCTGCAGAAATCTAACACATACATAGGGATGGGTATCGATTAGGTTTTATCCGATACCAGTGCCAAACCGGTACTTTTGAAATGGTACCGGTGCTGAAACGGTGCCGGAACCGGTGCTTAAAGAATGTAAAAATACACAAGTTTTCCAAAAACCTCTTATTTTATTTTTTGATATTTTTTTGCAAAAATATCACCATGTTAGCTTTTTCTGGCAATATTCGGCATCGCTCTTGGCTGATGGCATGCCCAGCGCAAGAGAAAACACGTTCAGAAGGTGTTGATGAGGCTGGGACACACAAGTATGTATTGGATAGGGCAGATAAGTTGGGCAGTGTATCCCTCTTACTCCACCACCAGGCCACAGGGTCTTGTCCAGAGGGAATTCTTGGCAGTCTTTTGTATATGTCAAGTTCCTTTTGTACCTGCTCCGTGATGGAAGGGACTCTACCCGCTGTATGAGAGGCTGCATCCTCCTTAAGTTGTCTGTCCTCATCCTCAAACAGCTTTTCTAAGGCTGACTTTTGGACCGTTCTTGGCTGGAAAACAAAAATAAGTAGTGTGAGATTGTCAAAACAACAAAGATCCCTTTTAGAATGTAGGACTACATGGTTGGGTTAGAAAAACTCAGAAATTACATATTTTTCTGTCTTCATCTCGGCGTCATCCATCACCCTGTCTGCTTGAGGGTCCTCTATGGGAGGCTATGGACACACAAATAAAAAAAACATTCCTTCAACATGGAAACTACATCATGCAGAAGGACAATGTTGTGCAGAAAATACCTGATCAACTGCTGCTGTGGCATTTGCGACTGCTGCCATCTCCAACCTGTCCCAGATGTCAGCTGCCTCACCTTCATCTAGCTTGCCTTTAAAACGTGGGTCCATCAGAGTGGCCTCCTTCAGAAATTTCTGAAGGTTTTCATCCTTTAAAGAAAGTATATAATATAGAAGCTGATACCTAAATGCAATGCTACCCCTATATTTGTTAGTATTCATATGTTCTGCAGATACCTGATATCTGTTCTGCAGACTACCCCAGACTTTCTCTTTCATTGATGAGGTGAAAACGGTGTCTTCATCGGATTGCCTGAAATGTGCCTCCAGCTTCATCAGGATGGGGATGATTTGGCTGCATGTGGGCGACTTCTCACTTGACACACACATGGTTGATGTGTACAGGACTTGCATGCACTTAATAAACATCTCTGCTTTCGTTAGATCAGTGCACGTGAAGCCTTCTAGCCTGTGGAAAATTATTAACAATGTTTAAGGTAAATGACTAAATGAAACAATTTAGCACTTACAAGTGATGCTGGTGTCATTAACTCACTTGTCCTTCTCCATTGGCTTCCTCAGACGTTGATCCAGAACAGCGGCCTGGATTGCATCAAACTGCTCAATAACTCTCTCCACCATCAGGAAGAGAGAGTTCCAGCACGTTTTAACGTCAAGAATGACATTATGCTCTGGCAAATCTAAAGCACAGACAGACACAAATGTATTTTGAATTACTGTAAAAAAGGTAATATGATTAACAATACATTTACATGTGTAACTGCATATGCTACTTACTCAGGAGTCGCTGCTTTTCTCTGAGCACAGTTTTGCTCAAGGATGAACGCTTGAGCCACACCACAACGGAGCGGATTTTGGCACACCAGCTGGAAACTGCAGGAATGTCATACACCTTTTGTGCTGCTAGGTTTAGGGTATGGGCAATTTCTTTGGTCAATTTAGACCTCTTGGCCAGCGTGAAGGGAGTCTCTGCCAAAAAGAACGCAGCATGTAGCTACGGCCGTGTTTGCTAGCTCACCCTACATGCATTCATTTAATAATGTGTGCTCAACGTATAATACACATAAACTACTTTAAGCTACTTACCCAAAGAAGAGCGGCTGCTGCTGCCGCCATCCTCTGTCAACTTTTCTGCTACAGCGGGAGGGGCTCGGCTGGGGCCAGGACGATTCTCCTCCTCTCCAGGTTCTTCTGGGGGAACGTTGCTAAAGCTAACTCCAATGCCGACAGTAGATGTGTTCGGTGGGAGGTTTCGCTGTTGCAAGCTATCAAACACGGTACATGTCTCGGCTTTTAAAAAAATGCTATGCGTCACCAGGTGTTTCATTAAATTAGAGGTGTTACCTCCTTTACTGAGTATCACCTTGAAGCACCTGTTGCAGGTTGCTGAGTCTGCATCTTTTGCTGTGAAGTACAGCCACGCTTTCGACCGCTTCGCCTTCGGCATTTTGATAAATAATGTAGGTCCGCTCTAATTAAATACGCACTTGGCTGGGCCCGCCTACTATCACCGGAAAAGTAAAATGAGTGGCTACTCGAGTCCAAGATGATTGACATCTCCGAAATGAAGCACCGAAATCTGCGTTGCTTTTCGGTCTGGTTACTACCGTTTATGTCAGAACCGGTGCTATTAAAGTACCGAGTACCGGTACCCATCCCTACACATACATGAAGAGAACTTACACAACGCCACACAGGAATTCTGCAACAATTTTGCCACTATTCTATTGTTATAGCACACTTCCTTTTTAAAGCCTAGGGTACATTTAGTCATTTTTAATGTGGATACTTCAAGTAAAAATCATTGGTGTGCCCTAAATTTTCTTACCTACTGTTAGTTGTGCAGGATTCTTGTGTACACTAAAATCACTGGTGCACAATTACGGGGTTTTTATGGTAGCCCTGCTGATTATGGGGTTTTGTTATTGTTGAGGTGGCTATAATAGAAATTAGATAAAGCTAAACAAAGACAAATCAATTCCAAGGAGAAAGAATGAACGTTTCATAATAATTGTGACAAAATTTGGGAAAATCCTATTAAATATGTGAAACAATTTTTTTTAGCTTTCCGTCCAATTGCTTGAATCTTCAAGCTGTGGGGCAGCAAGTACCTTAGGAGGTAGAGCGGGTTGTCCAGTAATTGGAAGGTAGCAGGTTTGATCCCGGCTCTGACCAGAGAATGCTGCTTTTGTGTCCTTAGTAGACACGTAACCCGCCTTGCCTGCTGCTGGTGGTCGGAGGGACCGGTGGGTGCCAGCGTTCTGCAGGCTTTGCCTCTGTCAGTGCTCCCCAGAGTAACTTCATAATTCATCCCCACCAGCGTGTGAATGTGTGTGTGAATGGTTGAAAGATTGTGGTGTGAAGAGCCTTGGGGGGTTGTAGAACCCTGAGAAGGTGCAATACAAATACAGGCCATTTACCATTCAGGACAAAAATGCAGGTACACTGCTCTACAAATAGACTACTTGCTCATCATGGTACCTCATGGTACCTTCTTTAAGCATGTTTGCAGCTTTTATTGTCAAGAGGCATTTCGACTTCTCTCTCTCAGTGAGGAATCAGTGTCTTATCCCTTTGGTGCACACAGTGTGGATTAGAGGATTAGCATCCACTGAGCGAAATGCTAACGCAGGGCTGTTATTCGTGCTACAGATGGCATACACACACACACACACACACACACACACACACACACACACACACACACACACACACACACACGAGTGGACAAGCACCATCTAGCCACACACAAAGTGGGTCATATCCTCGTGTTTGTCTGTTTGCTTTAATTACTATGATTGGTTGTGGACATGTTGTTTATCATGATGGAAACTCAAATTTAAACACATTTATAAAAACTTGTGAAAACTGAATATGTAATGTTGCAGTCATTGTAACAAAGACTGGAGGGAAGTTTAATAATTTTTACATTTAAGCAAAGACAATTCAGTGTTTTTTTTAGAATGGCAAACTATTCTTTATTACATGGTCTCCACACTGATCTGCTAATTAATTAAAAAGATGACTGAATAATGAATTCTATAAATGACTATCTCTTGTACTCATGATGTGCCAAAGTACAAAATACAAAAGTTCAATCAAGAAAAATAAAATTAAAATCTTCATAATTCTCTTTTCATGTTTGCATGAACTCTTGAGTTGTGTGATTGTCTTTGACTCAGAGAATATTAAATAGAAGCTTTTCTACCTCATAATAAAATCAATTAAATAGAATTGTATTTAAAATAATTCAAAAGCAACATAACATTTTAGTTTTTTTTTAAATAAATCTGAGGCATACATACATACACACACACACACACACATACATACATACATACATGCCCATTAGTGTGACTGATAAGGGTAGGGACTGAGACCTAACACAGTAAAAAAAAAGTTTGGATCAAAGCAAATGTTAATATTTTTTTGCAATGAACTTTTTCCTCCACTTTCTACCCTGACTTTTAAAAGCTGTTCTTTCAGTATTCTGTAGGTTTTTTTCCCCCTAAATAATGCCACTGACATTCGCCTTGGGCTCAGATTATCTCACCCTGCTCACGGCTCACTTCCCATTCACTGAACGAGCACTTAATGTACTTTAATGTGTAAAATTATAACTGTTTCATTTTACTTTGTTGTAGCTGTTGCTCAGAAACGTACTAAATATAAGTCTAATAAGCACCAGGTGGTTTAATGCAGTGATGCTGTGGTTCGGGCAGCAGTAGCTCAACAGGTTGAGCGGGTTGTCTAGTAATCGGAAGGTTGCAGGTTCGATCCCGGCTCCGGACAGAGAATTCTGCTGTTGTGTCCTTGGGCAAGACACTTAACCCACCTTGCCTGCTGGTGGTGGTCGGAGGGACTGGTGGCGCCTGTGCTCAGCAGCCTCGCCTCTGTCAGTGCGCTCCAGGGCAGCTGTGGCTTCATTGTAGCTCATCACCATCAGTGTGTGAATGTGTATGTGAATGATGAATGGATGAATGATACACTGTAGTGTAAAGCGCTTTGGAGTCCTTACTCTGAGAGGTGCTATACAAGTGCGGATCATTTATCATTTATCATTCATGCAGGAGGAGGCGTCTTGTGTCAAAAGGAGCAGAGATGGTTGTTGGGTTGCCTAAGGCTGTGTCCACACCTTCCTGTAATCTCCCAGAGCGGGTCAGAGTGGAGGATTGTGTTCGCCTATATATACACACATTACAGTAAGAGGGCTTATGGAGTTTGATTTACACAACAAAACAAACTGAGGGTTTATATAAAACAATGTTATTGTGTAAAATTTTCTGTATTGTGACACACACACACACACACACACACACATATATATATATATATATGTGTGTGTGTGTGTGTGTGTATGTTTATATAATTAAAGTGATATTCCACCACTAAGTGAAATAATAACCCATTTTGCCCAGAGTTAGATGAGTAAGAAAAAGCATATATAAACAACTCTACCTTCTCAGTGGCCCAGTGCTATGAGCCCTGGGACTGGGAGATCGGGTTTCAAATCCCGGTCGGGTCTTACCAAAGACTTTAATAATGGGACCCAATGCCTCCCTGCTTGACACTCAGCTTTAAAGGGGTTAGATTGGGGGGTTAAACCACAGTTCTCAAGCATGGCCACAGCTGCAGCTCACCGCTCCCCACGGGGATGGGCCAAATGCGAAGATGAATTTCACCAGTGTGTGATGATGACTAAGGGACTTAAATTTCTCCAACTCTTGCAGTCTTCTGTCAGCTTTAGCTTAGCATAAGCAATGTAAGTGAATGGTAACAACTAGCACCACTGTAAGCCATCGCTGCAAGGCCTAAGAACATGATGGAGTGGCGTGAAGTCTGGCAGAAAATAGGCATGTTTCCATTGTCGTAACTTCAGGGTGCTTTCTGGGAGAAGGGAATTTTCTGGGAGATACAATGGCTTGGTCCTGTCAGCCTTTTCAGGACTTTGCCTAGACGTCATCATATCGTGACTGCTTTGGCAGTGAGTGATGTCACTGTTCAGCATCAAAAAGCTCTCACAGCTTTAAGGGGTTGAATTGGGAGGATAAACCACCAAATGGTTCCCGAGCGCAGCTGTGTCTGCAGCTCCCCAGGGGATGGGTCAAATGTGGGGAACAAATTTCGCACACACCAGTGTGTGTTACAACTAATGTGACTTTAAATTTAATGGTAACATTAATTACATTAAAAGCTTTATTCTGTCGAAGTACATCATAATTTAATCTATTCGGAGCACAAGACCAGCTGCGTGATGTAAAATGTGACATTCAATTACCACAAAAAGCAGTTTTTTACGTTGCTCTGTGAAACAACAAATCCCCATGAATTAATTTGGTGTGGGGGAATTCTGTCGTGTTTTCCGGCGTCAGGATTATAGGAATGGCAATTTTGCTTCCATTCTGCTGCAGAAGCATCTCTTCTAATGTTACAACTGTTGTTTTGGAAATCTACTGATGTAATTTGTTACAGTGTTACAACCAATCAGCGCAAGTTAACCAAAAGTTACGCTCGGTTAATCCACCATTCTGAGTACCTACCCCTGATTAGGTTCTCCGAAAGTTCGTCAAAATTGCCCGGAAAACAGCCATTTGGCCAGTTAAGTCAACTGGTGACAAGTGCATTCCAGGAAGTTCCTGTGAATTTATCCTGATGTTCTGAAGGTGGAAACGCACCTATTGTCACTTTCTGTATAACATTTTACTTTTACTGAGTTTACTGTATAACATTTACAACATTTGACCCCAGTGACAGTAAATGGCAAGGTTTGGGGCCACTGTCCTTGTGCCTTGAAGGGCCGTTGTACAGCGGTGTAAGTAACTGTGGAAAGGCTCTGTAAATAAGTGATTGTTCATGCATGGTTTTAATTTGATTTTATAGTTTTATACTGCATGGCTTTATTTTGGCGGCCCATCAGAGGAAATAAGGGAGAGCAGAGAAGGCCAATAGACTTTTGCTTGGAAACTGACAGCATGCTGTAAGACCAAACAGACAGGACTGGGCCTCTATAACCTACCTTTTGACAATTAAGCACCTAGCTGGAATTGGGAACAAGGTATCGTTTGATGCATGTGTTTTATGTGGATTGATGGGATTTTCTATGTATGCTGTTGTGTTTAAAGTGGTTAAATGCAGAACAATGCTAACAGCCATATCAACCATAGAGCCAGGTGAACACCCATGCTAATATTAGCCTTTGTGTGTTTCACATGCTTTGACTTAGTTTTAATATTGGTTTTAGCTTTTAACATGTTTATGCACATTTTTGATCTCACTCAACCTACTATTAATGTAGATTCAATAATATTGTAAATGGTCATATGGCATAAAGGTCATCTTTGTAAGAGCTCATTATAATTTCATTTATCTGTTTTATTTAGATCTTACGGTGTTTCAAGAAAGAAAAGGTGGATTTATGTTCAAAATAAGGATGCCAGCTGAACATAAATAAAAATACCTTGAGAAACATCAGTACGCTTCACCATTGTCTGGCTGGGTTCACTACAATCGGTGCTTTGTCATTATGCATTCCCAAGTCAAAAATGTCTCTCATAATTTCTCCATGTTACAGATTTTAATTTGCAGTAGATGTGATTACTGAGTTCACCAAGAAAAATAAAGATAATTATTGAGTAATTTTCTTGATGTATTCACATGAAATGCTAGCTGTTACTATTCACTTACATTGTTTACGCTAAGCTAAAGATAACGGAATACTGCCCAATAGGAGGATGACTGGACTGAACTCTATAGAATATGGCAACTGACTAAATTTCACTTCGGTGTGGAACATCCATTTAAAAACTTGGTAAAAGAAAAAAATTCAGATATAAAAAAAGAAAATATTGCTCTAGATATAAATCCATCTTGACTAGTGGTCTATTTATCCTTTTATGTGTAGTTCTGATGGTTGTTTGTTTATCCCCTCTCTTCCCTTTCTTTGCAGTAGTTACCTCTTCTATGGGGTCACTGAACTAAGCTGTCTAAGCTTTACTGCCCTCTGTGGCTTACGTCAGCTAAGTAGCTGAGCAACAACAGGTGGCACTGACACAACTCAGATGCGCTCATATGCTTTATCTGCAGAGTAATCTGCATGGATAGATTTGCTCATGCTTTGGCACATTCTTCAGCTTGGACAATAATAGTGAGCTTGGTTTAGTTCACCTTTTCATACACATGTAACAATCACATAATATTCAGGTTGGTTGCCTCCCGCCATCAGAATGAGATGGTGTTGAGAGGATTACCCATATCACCAAAGATACCCCAAATCACTGTTCCTTTTCCCTTTTACTCACCAGAAAGTTGTATTAGAACTAAATCAGCTGTCTAGAGGAGTTTTCTTTCTGTCCACTTGATCGGGGGTGTCAAAACAGAGAATGTTAGTTAGCTCTTTCATGAATTATTATTGATCAGAGTTTTCAAGCTAAGATTCGATATCATTTCTGATTTTATTTCTGTCCAGTTTAATTCACCGAGACATGGGATGAAGAAATCCATATACTGATTATGTAATGCAAGATTATTATTTCATAAAGCTGGGGTACATGGTTAAAATAATTTAAAGTAACTTAAAAGGTTTTAATATGACTATCTGGCCCTTTTCTATCATTAAAATGTAGGTAATCTTTCAGAATTCATTATTTCCCCTAAGTCCCTCTGCTGGCCTATAGCAAAGCAAATCATTTATAAGCGAGCTTAGAGCATTGACTAATAGAGTTGTGTATACACAAGAGGCAGCTCTCAATCACTGACAATGTGCCTCTATTACCCAGCATGCACTACAGGGTGACGCACAGCTTATTACACAAACCTAGCTTGAATGCTAACTCTACCTGCATTGAATTAATGTCAGTCTGTAAAGTTTAACTGTGGAAGAGTGGGAAGGGTGGTGAAAAGGGATTTATCTTTAGTGTAATGGAGCTAAGTGATTAGCGTAGAGTTCAACCTTACTCTAAATCAGAGTTTTAATCTACTGTAGCGTTAGCTAGGGATGCACCGATCAGGTTTTTTGCTGCCGATCACCGATACCGATATCAAAGAATGCTGATCACCGATACCGATCACGTGGATTGGCCAGAAATTTTCTACAACATTATAATGAGTGCTACAAACGACATAATCTGGGAATAAAGGAAATGTAACCTAATCTAAAATAGGGATGCACCGATCAGGTTTTTTGCTGCCGATCACCGATACCGATATAAAAGAATGCTGATCACCGATACCGATCACCGATACCGATCACGTGGATTGGCCAGAAATTTTCTACATTATAATGAGTGCTACAAACTACATAATCTGGGAATAAAGGAAATGTAACCTAATCTAAAATGGTCTGTATTAGGGTTGTCACGGTGTGAAAATTTAACCTCATGGTTATTGTGACCAAAATTACCACGGTTTTCGGTACTATCGCGGTATTTTTTTTAAACGTGCTACATTTTCACACAATTAAATAAACCCTGTATATCAGGAAAATATTGTCCTCAATTTGTGTCTAAATTTTGCCTAAAATGTGTTATTTTGTAATTATGTTGTTTACTTTTTTACATTTTTCCCCTTTAGTCTTTAAAATACCAATATTTGCCCATAACTTCTTATTTTATGTCTGTTTGATGTCATCATTTAAAAATATTAGATCAGATGATACTCAGTACTCAAGTAGCCTTCTAATCAGATACTTTTTTACCCTTACTTGAGTAATAAACCCTATAACAGGAAAATATCGTCCTCGGTTTGTGTCCTTCCAGTGAGCTTTGCAGATGTGGGAAAATGTCATCAGGCAGTAATCGTTGTTAAATTCATAATTATTCTCGGAGAGAGACCAACTCTTATCTGCCCCTGGGAGCCCCGTAATGCATAGCGTCATTTCAATATGGGGGTGTTTGTGACACGGTTTATATGCAGGTAGCGGCGCTGCGGCTGCTTTATATAGCAACTCGTTGCATTCTCCCTCAATCCAAATCCTCGGATCACGCATTTTAGCTAAAACGCTAACGTTAGCTTGCCTTGCGTTGACTGTAGAGTTGTGGGTGATGGTCACGCAGATGTGTCATGAGATTTGAAGCGTTGCTGCCTTTCACAGACACTTTTTCTGCTCGTGCTGCAAACAGGATAGCCGTCTTCTATAAACTCCCTCGGCATTCTTCATATATCCAAAATATGCCCGTACTTCCGACTTTGTCTTCTTTGAGGGATAATAAATGCCCTCCTGAGCGCTGCCGTCTCCTCCTTTGACCATTATTTCAGCTTTAGCTTCAAGAAAGTTTTGTTGTAAACAAAGCGTGCATGTGCCGCCGGCAACTTCAGCCGATGATACGGTGGCTGGTAAAGGTCACCGCGCCTACACCGCAGCCGCGGTAATCCACCAAGATAATAGTTTTTTAAAAAACAAGACGGTTATTATTATTGTCAACTTTTTTTTTTACCGGGGTTTACCGCTACACTGGTTACCGTGACAACCCTACCTGATCGGTTTGCTTTAATCTATTTTGAAAATTCCGATCAAAACCGATAGGGGCGTTATCGGCCGATTACGATCAAATGCCGATCCATCGGTGCATCCCTAATCTAAAATGGTCTGTATTAGGGTTGTCACGGTGTGAAAATTTAACCTCACGGTTATTGTGACCAAAATTACCACGGTTTTCGGTATTATCGCGGTATTTTTTTTAAACGTGCTACATTTTCACACAATTAAATAAACCCTGTATGTCAGGAAATATTGTCCTCAGTTTGTGTCTAAATTTTGCCTAAAATGTGTTATTTTGTAATTATGTTGTTTATTTGTTTACATTTTTCCCCTTTAGTCTTTAAAATACCAATATTTGCCCATAACTTCGTATTTTATGTCTGTTTGATGTCATCATTTAAAAATATTAGATCAGATGATACTCAGTACTCAAGTAGCCTTCTAATCAGATACTTTTTTTACCCTTACTTGAGTACTAAACCCTATATCAGGAAAATATTGTCCTCTGTTTGTGTCCTTCCAGTGAGCTTTGCAGATGTGGGGAAATGTCATCAGGCAGTAATCATTGTTAAATTCATAATTATTCTCGGAGAGAGACCAACTCTTATCGGCCCCTGGGAGCCCCGTAATGCATAGCGTCATTTCAACATGGGGGTGTCCGCGACACGGTTTATATGCAGGTAGCGGCGCTGCGGCTGCTTTATATAGCGACTCGTTGCTTTCTCCCTCAACCCAAATCCTCGGATCACGCATTTTAGCTAAAGCGCTAACGTTAGCTTGCTTTGCGTTGACTGTAGAATTGTGGGTGATGGTCACGCAGATGTGTCATGAGATAAGAAGCGTTGCTGCCTTTCACAGACACTTTTTCTGCTCGTGCTGCAAACAGGATAGTCGCCCGTCTTCTATCAACTCCCTCGGCATTCTTCAAATATCCAAAAGATGCCCGTACTTCCGACTTTGTCTTCTTTGAGGGATAATAAATGTCCTCCTGAGCGCTGCCGTCTCCTCCTTTGACCATTATTTCAGCTTTAGCTTCAAGAAAGTTTTGTTGTAAACAAAGCGTGTATGTGCCGCCGGCAACTTCTGCAGATGATACGGTGGCTGGTAAGGGTCACCTCGCCTACACCGCAGCCACGGTAACCCACCAAGATAATATAGTTTTTTTTAAAAACAAGATGGTTATTATTGTCAACTTTTTTTTTTTTACCGGGGTTTAGCGCTACACTGGTTACCGTGACAACCCTACCTGATCGGTTTGCTTTGATCTATTTTGAAAATTCCGATCAAAACCGATAGGGGCGCTATCGGCCGATTACGATCAAATGCCGATCCATCGGTGCATCCCTAGCGTTAGCAGGGGTGGGAAACCATCATGGGTGCCAAATTGCTGCCAGTTTTTAAACATTTCATTACTTGAACACTTCAAATTTGATTAAAATGAGTAATTAGCAGCTCCTGCAAAACACAAAAAGGCTCAGGAGATAACTCAGCATTTAGAATCAGGTGTATGCTTTTTGTGTGTGAGGTATGAAATGTGGCTTCCTGAAGGGGAACACGAGTGGAAGCCTAAGTCTCCTCCCCTTCCAGTCGGCTCATGGATCCCTGGAGCAAAGAAAAAATAAATGCAAGTGAACGAGGCCATGGAAGCTATTTTCTAAACCTCTTTGCCTTACACCCTGAATCACATATATGTTGTATTTCAATTTTAATTAAAATAATGTGCGTTTTGACAATGTTTGTCACATGCTTTGATTTGTTAGCTTGTTAAATTGGTAATTAAAAGGACTACAAATCACAAGTCACATAAATGACGTCACAGCAGAATCCCATCTCCCCCAGCGTAGCTTCTACTTTCCACGTGGCCAGATTTATAGGGATTTTATCCACATTTAATGCTCCTCAGAAGGATATGAAGCTTACTAAACTCAGCCATTTTTCTTCTCTTTTTCTCTCTGTCTGGTTCAATGACATTAATTTGGTGAGACACACATTTGTAGTCCTCTACATATTTTCACACAAAACTTAAAATAATTTTGCCACCTTTAAAAAATAAGTGCTTTCTTGGCATTGAAATTTATCTTTAAAATTTACAGACGTGTGAAATCCATGATGCATAACACACAGGATCCGAAAATAACTTTTATCTGCTCAGACTCATTTTTTTGGGCAGCTGGGGACCCATGGTCCAGAAGAAGATGGGCTCCCTATAGCTGTTCAGATTTCAAAATCCCCTCCTCTCCTCTAATCCTCGCTTCTCTAATCAAGATAAAAAATAATCCACATCTTTTAAATTTAGAGTTTTTAAAGCTTTAAAAACAAAACAAATCACTGTAGATAAATCATTCACACTTTCCCAGTGGTCAGTAGATTTGCAGAAGGTGTGTGTTTGTGTGAAAATCTGCCACATTATAGTGACTTGTGATTAAATACCTCTGCAATACAAACAATTATAACAACAGGGTTCGGTGCAGGTTAAGATGATGGTAAAAGTTTGTCAGGTTATGATTTGAGTAAGTATCCAAGTCATTCATGAAGATGTCCCTTGGAGTGACGGAAATGTGTGTGTGTGTGTGTGTGTGTGTGTGTGTGTGTGTGTGTGTGTGTGTCTATACTTGTCTATCCATCAAACTGAGGACCAATGACAGCTTTTCACCTGCAAACTGAGGACATTGGTACCAAAGTGACAACATTTTGCTGGTCCTCACTTTGGTACCAATGTTACAGAGTGTTACGTCCCTTGGAAGGTAAATGGTAAATGGTCTGTATTTGATATAGCGCCTTCTAGAGTCCTGGAACCCCCCAAGGCGCTTTACAACACAATCAGTCATTCACCCATTCACACACACATCCACACACTGGTGGGGATGAGCTACAATGTAGCCACAGCTGCCCTGGGGCGCACTGACAGAGGCGAGGCTGCCGAGCACTGGCGCCACCGGTCCCTCCGACCACCACCAGCAGGCAACGTGGGTAAAGCGCATCAGCGTCAGCCTGAAGAAGCCAGCAGCCGTCGGCGAAACTGTAGCTACTAACAGGTAAACAAAACTGTTTCTGTGTTTAAAAAAGAACGAAAGCGTGGGTTAAGTGTCTTGCCCAAGGACACAACGACAGCGACAGACTGAGCGGGGCTCGAACCTGCAACCTTCCGATTACGGGGCGAGCACTTAACTCCTGTGCCACTGTCACCCCAGGGTCTAGGAGGATGAGGGGACTAACACAGGAAAAAAGGTGTAGGAGTGTGTGTGAGGACAAATAATGAGGTGGTGAGAGTAAAAACAAAAGGGTTTATTAACAAAAGGTGTCCGCTGCTAAGGCACAAATAAGGCTTAGTAATACTGGTGATTAAAAGGTGGAAACTGAAAACATAAGCAGATTAACTGCTTATGAAAAAGGCTTTCTGCCTAACTTAAATGACAACCACCTAAACGAAAATATCCCCGGCTTATAAGTCAAATGGGGATGAAAGCCACCAAAATAAGAAAACTGACGCCTTGTCAGATAAATCCTACAAAAGAGGAAACTAAGCCTATTCCTTATAGAAAACACCCTAAACCCGTACCGCAAAGATTTAACCTTAGCATCAAGTGTCTATGAGCTCGGGAGAAACACAGGCTAATCCTGGCTCTCCGAGGACCGAGGGGACGAGGGTCGTCACACAGAGCTCTACTCCATAGTTTTGGAGGTAGGGTGTGAATAAGAATAGAATAGACTTTATTGGTCCCACAGTGGGGAAATTAGCTTGTTACAGCAGCACCAACACTTAAGAGAATAATTTGAAGAACAATCATAACAAAGGTAGATGTATATACACATAGGCAGTAGTCTAGAATTGTAACCTTCGACCACCAAAGTTTTAGTTAAGGTTGGGGTTAGGAATAGAATGGTTATGGTTAGAGATAGTTATGGTTAGGCACAACCCAGTCACTAAAATGAATAGAAGTCAATGACAGTCCTTACAACAAATGCTAGTTGTGTGTGTGTGTGTGTGTGTGTGTGTGTGTGTGTGTGTGTGTGTGTGTGTGTGTGTGTGTGTGTGTGTGTGTGTGTGTGTGTGTGTGTGTGTGTGTGTGTGTGTGTGTGTGTGTGTGTGTGTGTGTGTGTGTGTGTGTGTGTGTGTGTGTTGAAGGAATCAGTGTTTTACCTGTTGAGTAACAGCCCAGTTGAATTACTGTGCAGGTAGGATTAGTGTTGGTTGACCTATATACGGTACACATGCCGGACTGAACTAAAGTCCACACTGGCGGACTCCACGGTTCCATCAGTCCCCGCAAACACCCAGCTGTTAGCTGCGAGAGGAAACACCATCACAATACTGTCCTCGGATATTAAAAACTGATTACAAGTAATCTACGTTGTCTGTTGGTGAACAGATAAATGGATTTCCTCACTTCTATGCTGACTGTCATTATCTGCATCCAGCTGTAAAAATCACTAAAAATAGACACTTGTGTCTCTACGCACTTAGACATACTAATGCTTATCTTCTTCCAGATCTCATTGTTAAAGTTGTTCAGCAAAACAAAGGAGGAGTCAAAGTAGAAGAATGGAGGAAGGTACGTGTACCAATTAATCAATATGTTACCTGTAATTAAAGCTCACTATGTTCTGAGAAATATCTCATTATTTGACCTTTAAAGTGGGCAAAAATAAAGGTTTTAACAAATATTACTGTAAAATGTTCACACTGACCCTGTTTTGTTTCTTTTCCTCGTGTGATTTGGTGTCACAGCCAGAAAACGTTGTCCTACTGCTGCAGGTAAACACTTTTAAATGTTCACTTGCACAAAATGCAAGATATAAGTGATTCTGATGGATCTTCTCCTTCTCCTGCAGTGGATCCATTACGAGTCCGGGTTCTTGATATGTGCGGTGGTCGGTATCATGTTTGTGGTTTTCACCCCCATCATAGCCGCATGTTTCTGCATGTGTCGATGCTGCGACAACTGCGGAGGCGAGATGCATCAGAGACAGAGAAAAAACGCAGACTGTTATCGAGGTTTCTTCACCGCCTCGCTCTTCACCACCACCGTCTTCATCATGTGAGTTGTCATCCTCTCATTTCCCTTCATTGTGACTTCTGATTATGAGTTGGTTTGTTCATCATGACTGTACTGATTGTTCATTCTGATGAGCTGTAATGACTTCTTAGTTTATGGGGGGGGGAAATAAGTACTTAATTTTTGTAAGTTTACATGAAAATGTATTCAAAAGAGGAAATAGGGAGCTGGTTATTAAACATCCTGTTTCCTGATTTAAATTAGCCTAAAAAGCTTTACTCGCTAAGAACTTTCAAACATGATCCTTAAAAGATTAAAAAAAGTGTAAAAACATTTGATATTTGCACCATCGCTGGATGCTGATTCTATCGAAATCGACCAGAGTTGATATCAGTAGGTCAGAAATGCACAAGATTTCAATCAATCAATCAAAGCTTTATTTATAAAGCGCCTTCCGCAACCCTGTCAGGAAGCCCAAGGCGCTGAACATGGTACAGTTGTAGGTAAATATATTGAATAAATCAACAATAAAAGCAATTAAAATTACAAAATACAAATTACAAAAAAAGGTGAAACATTCTAGTACAGGACAGATGGGTAAAACAAGGGATTGAGTGAACCAATGAAAACTGCGAAAGAAATTCAACGTAAAAGAGGGCCGAATCAAACATGTTCAGGAAGAAGGTGTGTTTTTAGGCGACTCTTAAAGACTGGCAGAGATGGGGACAGCTTAGGGTGGCAACTGGTTCCAGAGTGACGGTGCTAGGACTGAGAAAGCCCGGTCCCCGCGAGTACGACACCTAGAACTAGGGACAGCGAGCAGGCCTTGGTCAGAGGAGCGCAGAGCGCGTGATGGGGAGTGTCTGTTCAGGAGTGTGGCTAGATAGGGGGGAGCACCACCCTGGGAGAAATTGTAAACAAAGAGGAGGATTTTGAATTGTGCACGATAGCAAACCGGAAGCCAGTGCAGGGAGGCCAGAACCGGACTGATGTGGTCCCGTTTCCTGGTCCCAGTCAGGAACCTGGCTGCGCTGTTCTGCACAACCTGTAGGCGACGCAGTGATGACTGACACAACCCTGCATATAGAGAGTTGCAGTAATCAAGCCTAGAAATTACAAAAGCATGGAGTACCCGCTCCAGGTAGATTTATTAAGTGGATTGCTAAACTAAGGTTTTAATGCATCTGTATTTTCTGTTATTATGCTATATATATGCTGATAGATGAATGGATTTCATTTAGTCTGCTATAGAATCATAAGTCAATAGAGGTGTTCTGGAAGCTGAACAACAAGGCCTTTAAATACATTTTAAATAGTTAAATTTTGATCAAAGAAAAAGTAGACAAAGACATTTAAAACAGTTTGTTATTATAGGCATCCCATGTTTGATAGTGAATTCATGCTTAGTTTTTCATGCAGGCTGAACATGAAAATAGTCTCCTACACCTGTCTCCTGGTGCTGTAGTCTTTTTCCAGCACATTTCCTGCATGTTTTAGATCATGAACACAGCTTATTAGTTTAATTTAGAAATGAATCACTCCTGTAGACTCTAAAGAAGGCTGGGTAGATGTTTCAGCTGTTAGATTAAGGTGTTAAAAAGACAAACACAGAGCAAGGAGATAAGTTTTACCTTTGGTTTTACAAACAGACAATAGGGGGTGCTAAAAGCAACCCAAAACTGCCTAGTTCCCCTTTAACTAATTCACTGCCAGCCATTTGCTGATCAGAAAAGCTCTTCACTGCCAGCGTTTTTCAGCATTTTCACTGATTTTTTAAGAGTAACAGAACATTGCACGCTAGGATTATGTCAATGTCATGTGGTCAGATGAAACCAAAGTAGAACTTTTTGGTATAAACTCAACGCGTCGTGTTTGGAGGAAGAAGAATACTGAGTTGCATCCCAAGAACACCATACCTACTGTGAAGCATGGGGGTGGGAACATCATGCTTTGGGGCTGTTTTTCTGCTAAGGGGACAGGACGACTGATCCGTGTTAAGGACAGAATGAATGGGGCCATGTATCGTGAGATTCTGAGCCAAAACCTCCTTCCATCAGTGAGAGCTTTGAAGATGAAACGTAGCTGGGTCTTCCAACACGACAATGATCCCAAACACAGCGCCCGGGCAACAAAGGAGTGGCTCCATAAGAAGCATTTGAAAGTCCTGGAGTGGCCTAGCCAGTCTCCAGACCTCAACCCCATAGAAAATCTGTGGAGGGAGTTGAAAGTCCGTGTTGCTCGGCGACAGCCCCAAAACATCACTGCTCTCGAGAAGATCTGCATGGAGGAATGGGCCAAAATACCAGCTACTGTGTGTGCAAACCTGGTAAAGACCTATAGTAATCGTTTGACCTCTGTTATTGCCAAAAAAGGTTATGTTACAAAGTATTGAGTTGAATGTTTGTTATTGACCAAATACTTATTTTCCACCCTGATTTCCAAATAAATTCTTTAAAAATCCTGCCATGTGAATTCATGGATTTTTTTTTCACATTCTGTCTCTCACAGTTGAAGTGTACCTATGATGTAAATTACTGACCTCTGTCATCATTTTAAGTGGGAGAACTTGCACAATCAGTGGCTGACTAAATACTTTTTTATAATATATTATATATTTTAGAATATATATATATATATATATTCTATATTTAAAAATCATGCAGGTTTTGTTTGTATCTTTATTTTACAGAAGTTATTCTGATAATGAAACTGAAATGAAGCACCAGCCCAGTGATCAATTGCTGCTTTGGTCCTGGTTATGTAGCAATGCTGCCCTGCAGTGGTGAATATCAGTCTCTGCATCTTCTCTTCCCATTTGTCTTTCAGTCTGGGCGTACTTGTTGCCTACGCTGCCAATCATAACATCAGCTCTCAGATTAAAAACACCAGACGACTTATAAATACCAACATGAGGGACCTAAAGACGTTTGCTAACAACACCCCAGCGGTATGCTCTCTAACGCTCATACGTACTGTACATAACGTACATGCAAAGGCCTCCTCTAATGTTACTGTGTGGTTCTGTTCTGCAGCAAGTGGAATACCTGACAGCCCAGTACACAACTGCAAAGAACAAAGTCCTGTCAGACCTGGACAGTAAGCTGAAATCAGCCATTCTAACCTCTAATGTGAGGGTTTTTCTAGTTGTGCAGTTAGTGTGAAACGGTTTGTTGTCTGACAGACATCGGGCCTCTGCTGGGAGCTCGGATCCACAGTAATCTAGAGAAAGAAGTGGTTCCTGCTCTGGACGCCGCACTTCGAATGGCAGGAGGTAACACCAGACCGAAACAACATTATCTGTACCACATATGAAACTGAAACATGAAAGTGATAAAGTACATTTTATTTTTTAACAACACAAATAACAGATAAATGTTGCCAAATAGAACCAATATTTACCTAATAAATTATTATCTGTCCAGACCAAGTCACATGCATACATTCAAAATCTGCCAAGATCAGAGGATTAATTTAAAGACAAAAAATTGTATTTAAAACATGATTTAAAGAGTAAGTCACCCCTGTCCAGAGTCTTACTCCACCCACACTTCCTGATTGAATAATTGCACCAAACAGAGACGTTGCCTGGTGGACTGAGAGTGTGGCAATGAGGCAGCATACCTAATGTCCCGTGCACTCTGAGTTTTTCCATTGAAGAAACAAGCTATTAACACACACACACACACACACACACACACACACCGCTCAGTTTGATGTGCAGACAGAAAAAAAGCAGCATGTTGTAGGATTCTTGTCCACCTCCTTCACCAGAGGAAAGGGGAAAGAAGTTTTTCCACATTGTTTTGCATCAGCTCTTGATTGGAGGCGTGACCAAGACTGTGCTTGCCACTATCAGCAATGCCACTGGGTGCCTCTGAACCACAAGCAATGGCTGATTCATATTCAATGTAGTGAAGAGTTTTAGCCTGAAGAGGGCACAATAATGACAGTTTTAGGCTGAATACTTTTATTCCAAATAAGATGCGCTAAAATGCCAAACTGACCACACCTCTACAGCACATACAGTCTATCAACAAAGAAAGTAGATTTGGAGTGATTTACTCTTTAAAGAAAAACTTTGAGATTAGCAGCACAGAACTGACAACTTATCTTAAAAATGTCAGATTTTTTTTTTGCGTTGTTGCTAGTTTTTTTCCTATAATCATATTTTACTTGCTGCCTTTGTGACCCCCCCCCCCCCCCAATAATAATAATAGTTTTAACAACAACTGCTGACATTGTTTTCCTTGATTTCCTCACATTTTCTTGTATTTAAAGCAAAAGTTGAGAGTGCTATCAAAGGTAAACAGAACTGATCTGGATTCTGTGGTGTGGTGTTAGTGGTTTTGGTCTTTGTGGAAATGTTTGAAACTAACATCTTGAATCTGTGTGTAATGTTTTGTGGATGTCTGTGGGCTGTAGGGCTGTGATCATCAGTGTTTTTGTTACATAACCGAACGAAACAACTTGCTAATGTGTCGTGCGTCTTTAGCTATGCGGGAAACCAAAGAGGCTTTGGAGAATGTCAGCTCCTCGTTGGAGACCCTTCAGGATGGGATGGGAAAACTTCAGGCCAGTCTTGCTGGAGAGCGAGCCTCTCTGTCCAACACCCTGTCCGACCCAGCCTGCACCAACGGAGCCGTGTCTCACACCTGCAACACCATCCGTTCTACGCTGGCTCAACTTGGAATCAATGCTGACTTCTCCAAAGTAATGAGACATAATAAAAACACGGTCGAGCTGAGAGTGAGACAGGAGCAAAAACTTTCCTCATCTCGTGTTATTGTTTCTTCCAGCTTCCAGATGTTAGCCGCGCCTTGGCTAACGTTAACACCATACTGAAAGTAGATCTCAGCAACATTGTTCAGAAGGTTTGTAACAGAATCTTGATCATAACCCTTCTTCATTCATCTTTCGGTCTTCATTAAGGTTTGATTTGCTTTCTCTGTATTCCCCTGCAGGGTTATGCATCCTTTAATGACACGCCCACTCTGGTCAAAGATCAGACCAAAAACATTGTTTCAGGTACTTAGATGTGTGTGTGTGCACGCGTGTGTAGCTGTGTCACATGTAGCACATGGAGCAGCTCTGTGTTAGCATTTAGTCCAGTGGTTGCTAATCCTCTTTTATTTATTTATCTCTTATTACTGCTAATTATTATCTTTCATATTCCTCCCTTCTCACGTCCACATGCATACCTGTGCGCAACAAAACCCAGCTCTGCCTCGTAAGTCCAGTTCATTTATAACAGTGTGTCCCCTCCCCCCAATTAAAAGAGAACTTCTGGTAATGCAAGAGGTTTTTCCGCATGTGAGAAAGATTCATGTGAGCTCCGTAAATCCTCAGCAGCCAGAATGAGCTCATTTAAGTTTGGAAACATCTTCCTGTTAGATTTCCATTTCTGATTTTTCTTAATATATCCACCTGAATTCATTTACTTATTTTTGATTAATCGATTTGTCCTTTTTTTGTTTGTGTTCATGTGTGTGTTTGCAGGAGTTAAAGGCATGCTGGATAAGATCGGCAATGAGATAATGGCCTTCGCTAAGATGTTCCCAGTGGAAGCCTCTCTAGCCAATTTCACCATATTTCTTAACCAACAACACAAAACCATTGAGTCATTTTACCCACAGGTCGACCAAATGGACTTCTACAGGTTTGTGCAACAACACCCTTGATGCTGTTCAGGTATACCTCCTGGTTTTGTTGCTCGCCAACACCTGTGTTGGTGCTGCAGGTGGATCGGTTGCGTGGCCATGCTCTGTGCTGTCGTTCTGGTTCTGGCCTTTAACATTCTTGGCCTGCTTTGTGGCACCTGTGGCTATGACAAGCAAGCTACCCCCACAACCCGCGGCTGTCTGTCTAACACCGGAGGAAACCTGTTGATGGCGTATGTAGCCATGACAACATGCACACAGAAAAGTGAAAGCTGAAGCTGGGTTTTTATTTACTGTGATTAACCCCCTCTGAATGTGTTCTGCTCTTCTAGAGGGGTGGGTTTCTCATTTATCTTTGCCTGGGTGCTGATGGGCCTCGTGACCACCATGTTTGTTGTTGGTGGAAACATAGAGAAGCTAATGTGTGAGCCTCTGTCTAACCGACAGCTATTCAAGGTATTGGACTCAAACTTCTTTGTTAAATGCTTCTCCCTCCTCGATATGTGGACTTAACGTTTACTCTGTGGCAATAATGTGTGTTTGTGTGCATCCAGATCATAGACACACCCTTCCTGGTTCATCCTGAAAAGAAGAATTTCCTTCCTGCAATGCTGTTTCAGAATCCAAATATCGACTTGACGTTGGGCGCCATGTACAGGTACATGCTGCTAGATTTGAGCTTTTATGTTTTAAAGCAAATCAACTATTAAACTTGTCTTTAGATTTCTAACTGAAACATGTGAGCTGATTTGGAAAGAGAAAAGCTTTGCATGTGACTTTCAAATGCGAAAATAGATTTGATGTTTTCTTATTTTAAATAAAAATCCCTCTCATGTGGAGGTAATTCATCTTTTTTCTGAAAGGGAATGCTATGAGAACAACGGGCTATATCATGCTCTGCAGCTGGAGAACATTTTCAACATTAACTCCTTCCTCAACAGAACTGTGGTAAGTGTGGCCTGACTGTGCAGCTTTGTTGTTGATGGAACAATAAGAACCACTTGAGGGCTTACGAGGGTTTCCCAACAGTACAACAAGGATCTGGGCAAAGTGCTAGAAGGTGTGAAGGTGGACCTGAAGAATGTTGCACTGCTGGAGCAGGTGGGCAGAGACAACCTCATGAACTTTGCCAACTCTGGACTCGGAGAGATAGACTATCCTGCTTATTTGGCTGAGGTAATGTGCGTGTTTGTGTGTGTGCGTGTTTGGGGGGTTAGGGTTAGGGTTCCTGACACGTAAGCAGAGGCCCTTACATGTCAGGAATATGGGACAGATTTTTTAACCATAAGTTGTTGTATTTTATTATTTAAAGGTGTCCTGAAATTTAAAACCACATTTTTTGTTGTAGTTGAATATAGGCAGCTTTTGGTGTCTACTGTAGCTTACCAAAAGGTTTGTGCCGTGTCCAACCTGCTCTCCTATGTAAACTAGTTGTGTCGTAATGGCCACAGACAAATTGGTAGTCCTGAAAAAAGCTGGTTTAACTCTTCATAAACATAAAGACACACCACTTTAAATTTGCATATCCCAACCAGCTCCAACATTGTCAATATATAAACGTTGGTCATTGTAATGCTAACCGCAAAAGAACACTAGCCCGAGCTCCTGCTAGCATTCGCCTAAGCTAAAGCTAGTTCCCACTACTAACGCTAGCCCAAGCAACTGCTAACGTTATACCAAAGTACAGTTTTAACTCTAGCTTGAGCTACTGCTAACATCGCTGGACAAGAGAAAAACAACAAAGAAGAATGTTGGAGCAACGCTCACGCTCCAGGATGTGCTGGGAATATCCAGACTTAGAATGAATGCCAGCTAGATCTACAGCTTGTGGTCCTCGTCCTCTTTAGTTCACAAACCCTAGCTCCACAACCAGCCAGACAGACTTGATCTTCTACTCTCCCACACCCTGCACCCACTTCCTCGTTCTTGCAAACCCACACACAGACACCCACACGATACACACAGTTTCTAGCTTCGGGCATTCATAGACCCATTAGTGACTCTGGCAGAGGAGTAAAGCGTCTGTCCTGTAACCAGAGGGTTGCAGGTTTGCTCCCCCGTTCAGTCTGTCCCTGCTGTTGTGTCCTTGGCCAATCAACACGCAGCTCCTTTCACATTCATGTTCTTGCAAACTGGTCTTTGTAATGCTTTCATTATCGGGTTGTGTTTGGCCTTTTATCAGGGCTCTGGGGTCATTTTGAGCCTCAACAATGTTTAACATGCTATATAGAGCTTTCTAATGCATCTTTAAACTTTATTAATACCTCATGTTGGTTTGTTTGACTGATAAATTATCTTTTTTCTTTTAGCTGAATAAGGGGATCACGCTTGTTGACCTGCTGTCTTTCTGTTCTGACCTGGAGGAGCAGGCCGACCAGCTGGTGAGTCCACTTCAAACTAATTAAATCAACTTTAGAGCAGTTTCTACAGTTAAAAATCACAAAGCTGTCACGAACAGAACTCAGAAGACCCGTAATGACGCCAAACACAGTAAAAGTATATAAAAATTATCTTTTATTTTTTGTGGAGTTACCAGAGGAGGGCGAGGCAGGAGACAGAGTCGGAGGGCAGGCGTGAGTCAAAACCAGATCGGCACAAGCAGGTACAGGGAGCAGGCTGGAGACGTGGTAGAAGACAGGCGAGGGTCGTGATGGCAGGCAGAGTTCAAGGCAGGGGTCAGGAGAAAAACAAGGTCCGGAGGCAGAGATCAGGCAGGGTGGATGGCTGGAGAATTTACTGGCAAATGTTTTCAATAATCTGGCAGAGACTGGATAGCAGGATGGTTCTTTTATAGCAGGGGAAGCAGGTGAAGTGGATGAGGCTGATTACAGGAACAGGTGAGATGAATGGAGTTGATGGTGGTTGCCAGGGAAACAGGGCTTGTCATGAGCTTGGTGAGGGGACCAGGTGAGCTGAATGAAGGTTGAAAAATGAGAGTCATGACAGAACCCCCCTCCTCCCCCCAAGGGCGGATTCAAGACGCCCACAGGAAACCAGAGCAGGGCGGGAGGAGGGGGACCAGGAAGGAGGGCCAGAAGAGTCTGGGGGGCGAGTGGCGGGGAACCAGGGGCCGGGACTGCGGGAGTCTGGGGGGCCGGTGACGGGGAACCAGGAGCCGGGACTGCGGGAGTCTGGGGGGCCGGCGACGGGGAACCAGGGGCCGGGACTGCGGGAGTCTGGGGGGCCGGCGACGGGGAACCAGGAGCTGGGACTGCGGAAGTCTGGGGATAGAGGACACTGGAGAACGAGGACTAAGAGGGGACTCTGGACTACGACTAAGAGGGGACGCTGGACTACGAGGGGACTCTGGAGACAGAGGGAACTCTGGACCACAACTAAGAGGGGACACTGGACTATGACTATGAGGGGACTCTGGAGACTGAGGGGACAGAGGGAACTCTGGACTACGACTACGAGGGGACACTAGAGGATGAGGACTAAGAGGGGACACTGAAGACTGAGGGGACTCTGGACACAGAGGGGACACAGGACTACGCCTAAGAGGGGACACTGGAGACTGAGGGGACAGAGGGAACTCTGGACCACGACTAAGAGGGGACACTGGACTACGACTACGAGGGAACTCTGGACTGCGACTACGAGGGGACTCTGGGCTAAGGCACTGAGGGGACACTAGAGGACGAGGACTAAGAGGGGACACTGGGCTTTGACTAAGAGGGGACACTGGGCTTAGACTAAGAGAGGACACTAGAGGACGAGGACTAAGAGGGAACACTGGGCTTAGACTAAGAGGGGACACTAGAGGACGAGGACTAAGAGGGGACACTAGAGGACGAGGACTAAGAGGGGACACTGGGCTTATACTAAGAGGGGACACTGGGCTTAGACTAAGAGGGGACACTAGAGAAGGACGACTAAGAGGAGACACTGGGCTTAGACTAAGAGGGGACACTGGGCTTAGACTAAGAGGGGACACGAGAGGACGAGGACTAAGAGGGGACACTAGAGGACGAGGACTAGGAGGGGACACTAGAGGAGGATGACTAAGAGGGGATACTGGGCTTAGACTAAGAGGGGACACTAGAGACTGGTGGGGATGTAGACTCTGTGACTGGTGGGGACGTAGACTCCGAGACTTGACACGTGGGCGTCGACTCCGAGACTTGAGACGTGGACGTCGACTCCGGAACAGGAACTTCCGACTCGGGAACAGGAAGGACCAGAGCCTCTTGGACGGGCTGGACCGGAGCCTGTGCGTCCTCTTGGACCACTGCCGAAGCAGGATGCGATGCGTCCTCTTGGACCACCGCCGAAGCAGGATGTGATGAGACCTCTTGGACCACCGCTGAGGCAGGATGCGATGCGTCCTCCGGGACCACCGCCGGAACAGGATGCGATGCGTCCTCAGGGACCACCGCTGAGGCAGGATGCGATGCGTCCTCCGGGACCACCGCCGGAGCAGGATGCGATGCGTCCTCCGGGACCACTGCCGGAGCAGGATACGATGTGTCCTCCGGGACCACCGCCGGAGCAGGATGCGATGCGTCCTCCGGGACCACCGCTGGAGCAGGATGCGATGCGACCCTTGGGACCACCGCTGGAGCAGGATGCACTGTGTCCTCCGGGATCACCGCCAGAGCAGGATGCAATGCGTCCTCCAGGACCACCGCTGTAGCAGGAAGCGGTGCGTTGGAGGGTTCTGGGGAAGATGACCACCTCTCACAGCAGGTCAGACCCTCTGCGGTGACATCCTTAAGTGCGGACCCATATACACTCCGGACATAAAGGTAGTAATTACCAAGGGCTGGAACTGCTATCTATTCTGGATGGGTGGAGAAGATGGCATTCAACCTTTCAGCCACCCGCAGACGTAAATGGGGGCAGTTTGGCTTGGCAAAGACCTCCCACATAGCTTCCTCGACCATCTGCATCATCTTCTGAACAATCTCCTCCGTTGGGACCGGTCCAGAAGCAGAACATGAGGTGTTGTCCGAGGAACCCGCCGATACCAGCACTGGAGAAGGATCAACCCTCTTAGCAGCTCCAGAAAATCTCTGGGACCGCCGCCGTCATGACCTGACAGGAGGAGTTTGAGGCTGGAGCGGCGTGATGATAGGGGGGGTCTGGCACTGTTGCGTGGTCATGAACCCGCTGCACAAGACTGTTGCAGCAGACCTGGAAGGAGGGAGAGGAACCCCTGCGTGGCAGTGGCCTGATGGCTAAACGTGTTCCCCAAAACGGTGACTCGTTCTCTTTCTAGTTCCATAAACTCCAGGAGCGTGAGATCCTCCATGACAGGTATAATGAAAGAAAGAAAAAAATACTCCCAAGTGCTGTGTCAGCGTCGGGTCAGACTTTTGGCCAGATTTTTCCGTCACGAGCAGAACTCAGAAGTCCCGTAATGACGCCAAACACAGTAAAAGTATGTAAAAAGAATCTTTTATTTTTTGTGGAGTTACCAGAGGAGGGCGAGGCAGGAGACAGAGTCGGAGGGTAGGCGTGAGTCTAAACCAGATCGGCACAAGCAGGTACAGGGAGCAGGGGCTGGAGACGTGGTAGAAGACAGGCGAGGGTCGTGATGGCAGGCAGAGTTCAAGGCAGGGGTCAGGAGAAAAAACAAGGTCCGGAGGCAGATATCAGGCAGGGTGGATGGCTGGAGAATTTACTGGAAAATGTTTTCAATAATCTGGCAGAGACTGGATAGCAGGATGGTTCTTTTATTTTTTATTTATTTATTTATTTTTATTTATTTATTTATCTCAAACCATTGAAAACATCAAATTGCATATGCACTCCTCCATATTCCTGGTGCATAAAAAATGTAAAAATATGGAATACGATTAACATATGCTGTTGAAGAAAACAACAGCAGGGGAAGCAGGTGTGTGAGATGAGGAGTCAGGAGCAGGTGAAGTGGATGAAGCTGATTACAGGAACAGGTGAGATGAATGGAGTTGATGGTGGTTGCCAGGGAGACAGGGCTTGTCAGGAGCTTGGTGAGGGGACCAGGTGAGCTGAATGAAGGCTGAAAAATGAGTCATGACAAAAGCATTAGATTATAATGCTTAAAACAACGGTATGTCAAGGTGAGTAATAATGAGAGAGACCCATCCAAGTTCCATTTATTCTATCAAAGGCAGCTACTGAACTACATTCACACACCTGCCAATAACCTCCTGCTTAATTTACATGTGAGTTTGATCATTAAAATAAAATTTAGAGAGCATTTGAAATTTATTTTCATTTTCTTCAACAAACAAAAAGCAAAAGAAGTTTGGTTTCTTTTGTTTGTTTGTTTTGTTCCTATTTTTATAATCTAGACATATATGATAAAATATGTAAAAGTTGCTGAACTTCTTAAGCATCCAAGTGCAAAAACTGATCCGCCTCTTCGGTTAAAACAAGCGATCCATTCACCCGGAGCACATAAACAGTCACGGTTGTAGCGTAATCCACTTAGGAACCATGCTACGTATTAATTCGGAATATTAATTTTAATAAATCAATCACCAAATTTTATATTGTTCAGAAGATTCAAAGGTTGTTTTCATCCATAAACTGCCGATAATATCTGAGTGTCTGTGTTTCAGTTCAATGAGGAAACCAGTTTGACGTTTAAAAGTTTTAATTCTTCAAATTAAACTAATGATTTTGAAATTGACAAACAGGAAATACAATCAACATTAGTAACTTTGTGGGACAATCTCTTTAACAGTTGATATGCTGTTCTGGCTCAAATAGACCTTCTGATGAATTTATGAAGATTGAGAATGTTGTGATGGTGAGAGTGATATGAGCTGGGATGGGTGCGTGAGTGCATCTGATTTTGCTTCAGGAAGAAACAGGTGTCTGAGTGAAAAGTGATGGTTTGAATAAACTTAGGCTTTTAGTTGGAAAAGATGCATCAAACGCTAAACACCGTGTTCTGTCTCACCGAATTCTTGTGGACCCTCTTTCGGATCCGGGCCGTGGAGGATGTTGTGGTTCATCCAGATGACACCGGCGGCTGACAGGAGACATAGGTGTCGAACGGAACCGGTCCAGAGTTGCCCTCGGTACACGTGGATGGTAGAGCGTTTTATCGATGCGCTTTCTTAAGTTAATTCACTCAGAAATCAAAAGACTCGGAAATGAGTCTTCGTTAGAAGTCGCGATTCAGCTATTCTGCCTGGCTTGGCAGAAACAGCGTGAAAGGGGGGAAGAACGAGCCAACAGGCTCTGCCCCCCCTTTGGTTTTCAGGTCTGTTCTCTCTCGTTGTCCAACACGAACTGAATCAAAAGACTGAAAACTTACCAAAAACCTTTCTCTTCTCAAAGCAAACGTGCGTCATCAAATGTGTCTGGAGTTTACTGTGAGCAGGTGTGTGTGGATGTGTGTGAATGTTTGTGCTTGAGTGTGTGTGAAGGTCAGTAACAAACATTCTCAACATTATTTAAGAATGGATTCATTAAACCATTATAATTACCCCAAAGCTAAATAGTCATTCATTTGATTAATCACATTTATAATGAGCAAAATGATAATGGTTACTTTAACATTAAAATCAAGAAAAAGAAGTTTAAACTTTATGTTTTGACTTGATCTGGGTACAACTCATGTAAACACATCTTCTGGTAGACTGCAGGTGGCAGATGTTATGGTTTCCTCCCAGACTCGCTGGCGTTCAGGTCTTAATCTGTGGGTGAAAGTTCTCAGCGACCCAGCTATGACCCAGCTGAGTCCAACACCACCATTGTGACAGAAAACTCATATTTCCTCACGTTACATTCCCCCCTTTTGTGACGACATGGAGGTCAAGCAGAGGCCACCTGACGTCACAACCACAATAACGTGATGTACTCGTGAAGGTAGACATCCCAGATGAAGGCAGGAACGATGAAGCGTCACCACAGGTCTCGTGTAGAAGGGAGTCTATCCTGATCAGATGATTAAGGCCAAAACTGTTGCAATCATTGTAAAGTAATCCACTTAGGGAATCTTGAAAGCAGAGCTATTTCAATAGCAGTTAATTTTCATCAGCAAAAATGCAAAGGTATTCAAAGGATAAGCAGCTCGTGTGTCACACGGAGCTGGGCAGGTGATGTATTCCCCAGGCGTAGTCCAGGCGAAGTCCGGCGCAGACCTCGACCCATCTCGAACCACGACCGAAGCCCCATGCGACAGGAAACCAGTTGAAGGATGGTGAAGACGACCCCTCTGATGGAATGTAGTCCATACGAGCTCGGAGAAGGAGACAAAGTGAGACAGCCCACACGATAGATAGCATTTGATGCAAAACAAAGAAATCAATCAAAACCTATCTATGGGTGCCTCTGGGAAAATGTGGATGCCTTCTGTGAATTATCTAAAGAAGAAATGTTCTGCACCCTGTTCTACATGTCATGTAAAAACGTGATGCAGAGAAAACACAAATAAAAGAAAGTAAATCCTAACTGATATGTGAAACTCAGCAGGCTGCACTAATTAAAGGCATATATATAAAAGAAATAATCATGAAAATGAAGGGCAAATTGGCTTGTGGCCCTTTAAGGGAAATAGTAACAAAATAAAATTAAATTTGTAATCAAAGATAATCATTCTACACAAAGCACTAATAAAAAGATAGAGATGTAAATCAGTTCTAAAAATGTAAATCAGTAGGTTAGTAATCCCTAAAGATGTGAGTTAGTAACAGGACCCTGGCTGGAGGCAGGTAACCTGAAAAAAAAAACCCAAAGGATATCACATTTGTTAAAAATTCATCCCACAAACGAGAGAATTTGTAACGGTCCACCAGTCAGTGGAAAAGAATCCGGTCAGAATAGAGTCGGTCAGAATAGAGTTTTGAATCTGGTATTGCGGACCCACAGAGACACGAGTTTGGACGTATCTGTGGGAGCAGGCTCATAAGCGATTTGGTTAACAAACCGTTTGTATCTTGTGTTACGGACCCACAGGGAAACATGTTTGAATTTACCTGAGGGTTCCGTTTGGAACTGGAGCGAAGCTGATGGTTTAGCTGTTAGATCAGAACCTGATTTTACCTGCTCAAAGTTGTGTTGCAGCTTTACGGAGGCGACTTTGTTGTGATCAGAAATAGTAGTGAACTGGAAATGCGAAAATAATGCTCGCAAAGCAGGAGGAGGCTCCCCACCCCCCTTTTGTTTCTCAAACTTATGCCGTGTCTGTGAGACAGGAGAAGCATAACAAAGAACAGTTCTTAAGCTCTTAAAAGCCCTAATACCAAGAAGATGCACATTGTCACCTGAATCGTGCTGAAAGAGTAGGTGTTCAGATGTCCAAAGACCTGGAGGTGTTGGACTTGGAGGTTCTGAAAAGGAGTGATCCAAGGATGGTTGTGTCACGGGTGTCAAAGCAAACCTAGCTATGTTTAGAATCAGATACAGACATGATGCTAGCTTTAGGAACATGGTCTGTCCTGAAAACTGAAGCCAAGAATACTTTATTCCCAAGAATGATGGAGGTTCCCACACTGAATCAGAAAAACCCGGTTTAACCAGAGTATTTACAGACTGACTAGAACTCCGCCCCGTAGAAGGTGCAGCACCTAACTCCGGGTCGGAGGTCAATGTTGTCAGCTGAATTGGTGGAAGGTCAGTGTCGATTTCTGCAATGACCCGCCCGCTCGGAGGAGGCGTTCCCCCGAACCGGTTGAAGTCCGCAACGGAAAACTCAGAGCCACTCAGCACCCCCCCTTTGTCAGGAGGGGCCCCGAGCATAGCATCACTGCACGCACCTACACCTCCCGGGCCGGGTTGCCTTCCCGAGCCCGTGAGAGAGGTGTGCACAGCAACCACCGAGCCACCTTTAATATCGCCACTGACCACAGGACTGCTGGAAACCGCAGGGTTTTCTGTGTCGTCGTGGTCACCTGTAAGAGAAATCACAGGAAAGAGAGCACAGAGGCCCGAGACTAAGTCACACCCCTGTGAAAGGAGAAAAGAATTGGCCACCGTATTAGCAGAGGTCACAAACTGAAAAGTGACAAGGTCATTCACATAAAGGTCAAGATGTCCGGGCACAAACCCCTTAAATGGCATGGTAGCTCCGTCCGGAGACCACAAGTGTTTCACGGCGGCTGACGTTTCCATCACGCCCCGATAAAGAAGCTGGTTTGTGCATGAGGCGGACTGACGAGTAAAACAGACCTCTGACTGAAGCGGTGGGTCACAGCCTGAAGATTTCACACCCATGCTGGAGAGATGTTCAGCCTTTAACATGGATGACAGAGGAGAAGCATTAGGAAACAAAGGGTTAAGCACAACCTGTTTGTCAGAGAGGTTAACCATAGGCTCAAGAGATTTATTCATCTTAAAAGCAGCAGAGAAAGTGTTGTTTATTTCAAACCTTGATGTTGATGGTGGGTTTTTGACCCCCTGGAAGAAATAAAAGTAAAGAAAAAGCGTTATGACTGTAAACAGCATGTTGCATGAATTCACATCATGAATTGCAGACCAGAACCACCTCCGACCCAGTGCAGCTGGCACCGAACCGCAGCCACTAGTCCCCACTGCTCCCGACCGGCGGCACCCCTCTAAAACGGGCCCGTTCGGGCGGGCGGAGGGACCAGCAATGCTCGGCCGGTGAACAGTCTCCTGCGTCATGGCATGTTCTGGAAGCAGAACGTCAGAGAACCTTACACCAGGTGTAACAGTGCAAGAAAGATTTTGTCGTGTCTCGTCCATCTCCCATTAAGTTCAGAGCAACTCGCGTTTTTACCTTCTGAGCCGACGTAAAACTCCGGGCAGGTTCCTTAATATGTCTCACACAAACAAGGACTGTCCGTAGCCTACTTAACTTTATGACACAGGGTAAAACAAGGAATTGTTGATAGAGAAATGAATACACACAACTTCACAAGATGGAAGAAAAAGGCATGGAACCGAGCAACGGAGGCTGTGAAAGCCGACCCGATCACCGGTCCAAAATAAAAATAATTAAAAAATAATAAACCCTACGCTGCCGAGATGCTATCAGACGGACAAACGTAGCAAAATGTAGATTCTACACACCGTAGCGATTTACAAGAACCACCGCCAATGCGGGTTTTGTGAGGACACAGACTGACTGTGTCAGAAATGGTATGACAATCTAACGGGACGCGTTCCCTTTTTGTCTAACTGTGGTGCTAGCTTAGCTCTCCGGCCAGGTCTAGCGTTCTTTGTCTGTAGCGACCAGACTTAAACTTTCCCGATTAACAAGTAGGCATCTCGCCCCGCTTGTAATACGGACTTTAAAAAGCGTACGTAATCTGAATGCAGTAACGCGTGACGGCCATAACCCGGCTTACGACGTTTACCGTGCAATCAAGCAACAGTAGGTGCCTACGGGCATTCCGTTCAGATTCCGTTTCTATAAGTCGCCCATGCAATGGAGATATTTTCCACAATAGCTCGCCCACAGTGTCAACACACTGAGACGAAAGGTGTCCGAGAATTTAGTCTCGGTTCTGAGGTTCGGAGAATTTAGTGAGCGGAACAATTTCCGGTTAAGTTCAAAATAAGACATCAAAGTGAAACACAGAGAAAAGCGTTGTTTGTAGCTATTAGATGTTGTTCTAAAATAAAATGTTTTATTTTATTTTAATTACCTTAAAAGACTCAAAGTCTCTTTTTACACTTTATATTTATTTAATCAGGATCGTTTGTCAAGTCGACGCCAGAAACAATGAAACACAACTTGAATATTAGAGGAACAACAAGGCTTTATTCAACCAGCATTCATACAAGTTATCAATCATGAACAAAACATTTCTCTTACCGTTGCTTATGGGTGGAGAGCTGAACACCCCAGTTAGAAAACGTAATCCATGAACCTCGTCAAATAGAATCCTTCAAACAGCTCTAACAGCTCTGAGCTCTGCTCTGCTCCTTATACATTCCCTGATGTGCGTGCAAAGCTGCACACCTCCACCAGGATTACCTTGATTACATCCTCATGATCACATTATGTTCGGCTCTCCTTGATTACATCCTCATGATAAGTGTGATTGACAAACAGTAGTGATCAATAACTTGTATAAAGCAATTATACAACAGATGACAAGTTCATTTTTATTACATTCCACTCTTGAACTTTTCATCTAATTTATGTAACATATCCATCACCATTTCCCCATCAAAACCAACGTCATTTATAACATACCTTGTAGTTCCACTTTAATTTTCATCGTAGTCTTTGCATTATTACCCAATTTATTTCTCTTCTTAATCGAATAACATACACAATGTTAGATTATAATTAATGCTGCAATCATAGGTGGAATTAGCACTTTATTAGCGGTACTCGACATGCCTGTAAATATATCCCACCAATGATGAGCGGAAGCCTGTTCAATCAATGTAGCAACATGTTTTATTTCCCCTTGTGCCACAAGAGTAGACACCATGAGCCTGGAAAGGTTGGACCTATGAGAGTCAATCAATTTTGCCACTTCAGTGGAACCATCCAATGCGCATTTGAATCGTTCCAGTGAGAGTGTCCAAGGGGAGTGTAAAACCTCCCATTGTATCTTAGTCAGCCGACTAGATACAGTGTAATTACTCAACCAATAGGTCACGTTATTCCATTCCCACATATGTATACCCTTGAGACAACCTGAAAAGGGAACTGAAGGTACCTGTGGGGAATTGGTCATTGTAGCCACGCATAAGGTGTTAGGACCCACCTGCCAAAACTGTTCCTCTGGGGGTGTGACCGTCCAATCACAGAGTACGACCCTTGAATCAGTGAAACATGGATTGCTATGTCCTTTTACCAATGGGCAGGCTAAACCCTTATCAGTCTCATCACAGTGTTTTACTTCATATGTTCGATTTGTTTTAACATCCCACCACTCTCCACTAACATGGAGATACCAAAACCCTTTAGTGGTTATCACCGGCAGTATCTGATATCTACACACAGTCATTACTGATGTCATATTATACTGATCCCAGTATCCAGTACACATAGATTTATTACAAATCGTCATTTCTGCATGTAGCTGTAGCCATAATGAACTACTGATGTTCCATAATGTTCGCCATGCATGATAGTTATTACTCATTACCTGTATTTGAAACCTATTTCTCTGTGTCTCAGCATGAATAGTCTGCAAGGAACAGACTGTCCAATTACCTATGTGTGACAAATTATGCAATGCATCATAAGTTTCATTCCAAAGCTTTAGATTCCATTTAAATACACTTTTCCACACATCACTTCCTTCTAACTGACTAGATACAGTCGAAGGCATCCATCTTGCAGTCTTGGTGACAGCTTGTGCGGTGTATTCTCCAGTGTTGGACAGCATAGTTCGTGTCACCTCATTGTCTGCTGTGTTAGCCAGACCATACAAAGTTCCAGTTCCTCCTAGCACGGTGTCATACCATGCTCGCCTCCTCCTGTTACAAGGCAGAATAGGAGGGAATTTCACAGTCCATCGCACATATTCGGCTACCCTTATTTGTCCCATTTGTTGACAAGTGTGAACCAGGGGAGCTACAGCTGTCTGCGTAGCTCTAGCTGTGTCGGGCAGCACCCAGAATATGTACAAATAGGCGTATATTACAGTTCCATTCCTGATCCGGAAATCGCGATCAACCTTCATACTCCAATTTGTGCAAGTACCATTCCCCTGATGGTATGCACAGATGCGCGCTGCAGAATTAAAGGTTACTGTTGATCCTTGAACCAACACCCCCGGGCTGATCACCCTTCCTCGGATTTTAAGACATCCTCTGCACCGGTACATCTTACCGGTAGATGTTAGGTTTCCCAAGTAGCAAGCGTCATTTGCTCTGCATGTGAATGTGCCTTGAGTGCGGTTGGACATACTGCTAACCAATTCCAGATGGCCCATGACCCCTTCTTCCAACACTTGTCCTTCCGTGAGCCCCCAACAGAAATGTGCCCTCAGTGCGATGACAGCGAGGACATGGAGGACGATGACCAAACATCCGACACCACCAGGTCCGTGGAGCCCATCCATCGCCTCGACAAGGGTTCAATCCTTTTGTAGGGGAAGGGGACCCAGTCAACCACCGTCACTCAGACACCTGCCTATGGGATACATATAAAACTGCAGATAGAATGACAAGCATTAATTTTCTCTCCTGTAACATTTGTTTATCGGAATATTAATCCATTTTTCCTCTCCGGGGAACAATACACTTACCACAGCATCTTTTCCCTGTGCAATAATCTCTCCAGCTCTGGGAGGACCATTGAGCTGCTCCACCCACACTTTTGCCCCCGCAGTAAAGTCTGATGATTCAAACCCAGTTTCACCCCTCTGAGTGATAGTGGTAGGTTTAGTAATCTCTTCAACTTTGGACATTACACACCGTTTGATTACTAACTGAGCTATCTTGTCTCCTTTTTCCAGTACCAACGGTTCTTTACCTGTATGCTGACACACCACACCTATTTCCCCTTGATAGTCTGAGTCTATTACCCCAGCTAAAATGGTTAGACCCCTCAAAGCTAAACCACTTCTTGGACACACATGAGCATAAGTTCCTGGTGGACATTGTATTCCCAATCCTGTTTTTACCACTGTCACTTTATTGGTTACTAAAGTGATGCTTTCCAAGATTTTAAGATCTAATCCCACAGAGCCCGCAGTTGCTCTAACAGGGAGTTCTGCCTCAGAAGTTAGTTTCCACATTCGTATAGGAGGGTCAGTAGAAGTTGTTTCCCTTCCTGCCCTGGCAACCATTAGCATCAGTGGAGTAACTCCATCCCCCACGGGTCTGTTATTTAACTGATGTACTGCCCTAGTCAGATTTTCTCTCCATTTGTCCAAAGAATTAATAACCGATAGTTTCCTTAGTTTCTCTTTCAGTAACCCATTCATTCTCTCAATGAGTCCACTAGCTTTCGGGTGATATGCTACATGATAGATCCATTCTACCGCGTTGTTCTCTGCCCATTCTTTGACCTTATTTCCAGTGAAATGGGTACCATTATCAGTCTGAACCTGCAAGGGTAGTCCATAATAGGTCTCTATTAATGACAGACATTTCAATGTAGCCTCCTGATTGGCGTTATGACACGGATGCACCACCAGTACCCCTGACACCGTATCCACGGCTGTGCATGCATACTTACAGTTTTTACTTTTTGGCAATGGTCCAATGAAATCAATCTGCCAACACTGTCCCGCTTGTTTACCTCGATGTATCTGTCCCTGTATATGTCGAGGGATTCTCTTTTTCTGATGTTGACAAGGTTCACAATCTTCTATGGCAGTTTTAATATCATCAATGATGAGATCTATTCCTCTGTCCCTCGCCCATTTCAATGTTCCCTGCACACCCCAATGTCCAGCAGTAACGTGAGCCCATTTGGCTAATCCAGGACTTGATTGTCTTACAGCCTGAATTTTCACTATCTTATCTACAGTCTGATTATGCAGGGATTCAGGATCATTGTTATTAGTATGAGCATCCACATGTAATACTGACACAGGAATATTTTGGCATTTCTCCCAAATGTCCTTCCATAGGTCAGCTCCCCAAACCTCTTTTGAATGTATCTTCCATTGTGTAGCATGCCAAGTTGGCATCCAAGTTAACATTCCTTGGGCTACTGACCAGGAGTCAGTATAAATACTTACTCCCTGCACCCCAGCCGTCATTATTACCATGTGTACTGCTTTCAACTCCGCCCATTGACTACTCTTTCCTGTCCCTGTGAGTTCCATAACTTGTTGTGTACCAGGGTTAAATGCCCCAGCCTTCCATTTCCTGGTTCCTGCCACATATTGACAGGAACCATCAGTGAACCAGGCTCGCTCCTGCTGCTCTGGGGTGAGTTCGCTCCATCTTACCCCCAGTTTCACAGGAGAATCCTGGATTGGTTTTACCTCAAAAGGCACTTCATCCATTTCTGGAACGTCTGCCACTTGCTCGTGGAGCATTGATACTCCTTTTTCTACAATGTTTCCCTTTATTTTATCAGGATTGCCATGAATTACCGAGGCCTCCGCCCCAGTGTCAACCAATGCCATTACTGTCTGTACTGATTTTTTCCAATAAATCTGTAATTCCACATGTGGTCTGATATCATTTATTGACCATCCTGAGGCACTGGCAACAACCTGAGCTTGACCTTCATCCTATTCATCATCATGTTCCCTTCGGTGCTGTTTTTTCTTTCTACGCTTCACTGCCGCCACCTGATAACACTCATCTGAACTCTCCTCCTCTGAAGATTCCTTGGGAGGGGCGGAAGGTTCAGCAGGCTTCGACGCCACCTCCCTGATCACATTCTGCAACATTCCAACCAATTCTGACACAGACATCCTGTCGTCCTTTTCAGGACAATGTCTGAACTGACAATGGACCTTCAGTCCCATTTGGCTGCATTTCTCCATCAATGCATTAGTGGGCAATCCATCAATCTCCTCAAACGGCACTCCCGCTTGTCGCAGTGCCCTCCACAGATCTGTTCTAGAGGGGCCCATTGCCCCCCCTTTACGACCCCTTGAATGTGGATCAATCCTGGGTTTATTTTCAGTTCTAGCTCCCTCTCTCCTCGTCTCAGACCAATCACCCAGCGTGGTGAGTTCGCCAAGACGATCTTTTATCGCGGCAAAAGTCTGGTCTGCCGCGCCAAACAACAAGCTGGTCACCATGGGTTTATAATGTGGTGGGGCATGTCTGATGAGGTGATCTCTAGTTGCCTTAGAGATGTTACAGTCCACCACTCCAGCTCCCCCGTTTTGAGCCACTTGCTCTCTAATAGTGAGTCTGGTGAGCCGCTGAATGGCATCTCTCACTGTCTGCCATTGCCCTTTAATCTCAGACCAGTCCGCCGTGGTAGGATAGATTACATGACATGCCAGAGCATATGCATCCCCCACATTGAAATCTTCATCAGCTGGCAATGCCCGGACTGTAGCCCGGTATTCAGCATTTATCTGTGCATCAGTACTTAATCCTGAAAATCTCATGGCATCACCGGCATCTATGGCTATATCACACGCGCCATCCTCCATAAGGCGATTAAGCCAGGAGTCAGTTGGTTCTCCTGGGCGCTGTTTCAGCTTCCCATTCATGTGATTTAACTCATCTTGTGAATAATCCTCTAGCGTTGTTAGCAGCCTAGGGGCGGGTTGTGGCTGCTGTTGTAACATCCTTCTTATATTACCCGCCTCATCGAGTTCCGGCCGTCCCTGATCATCCACCATATCTACCAGTATTGGTGGAATAATTTGCTGTTCTCGCCGACGCCTAGTAATAGGTCTTTGTTCTGACATCTTTATCCCCTGTAATGATGGATACAAGGGCTGAGGTGGTGGGTCAGGTTTAATCGCCCACTCCTCCTCCTCATCATCCCCCCAAAGATCCCCGTTCCATTTCTCAGGGTTCCAATCTTCACCAACATTCTTTACAAACGCCCGGATCTGAGCAGGACCTGTTCTACGAGGTCGCTTCTTTTCCTTCCTTTGCGCTCGAGACACAAAAGTCAGCGTTTTATCCAAAACATTCTGAGCATGCTTTAGCTCTTTCCCCATCACACACACTCTCTGCTCAAACTCTGAGCATGATTTCTCAACTTCTTCAGCATGGATTTTCTCCTGCGCCGCTCGCTCTCTACAACTGCTCAATTCTAACTCCTGTTTTTTCCATGCTTCTGCAAAAAGCCACATCATATCTCTCACTCCTGCCAGCGGCGCTTTTTTTTTAACTTCTATCCGCGTCAAACGGTCCAGCACCACGGCGGGGCTGACCACTCCATTTAACTCTCCCCACGGCCCAGGGCGTCCACCGCGCTGCCTTAACATATCACCAATGGATCGGAACTCCTCCGTTTCCCAGCCGGGAATCGGCACGGGAATCGGCGTTCCCTCCCCAGAAGCACTCGGCTCCTTTTTGCTTCTCCAAAAACACTTCATTGTTGCTGGAATAGCTTGACTGATCCTGTTCGTGACGCCAAAAATGTTCTAAAATAAAATGTTTTATTTTATTTTAATTACCTTAAAAGACTCAAAGTCTCTTTTTACACTTTATATTTATTTAATCAGGATCGTTTGTCAAGTCGACGCCAGAAACAATGAAACACAACTTGAATATTAGAGGAACAACAAGGCTTTATTCAACCAGCATTCATACAAGTTATCAATCATGAACAAAACATTTCTCTTACCGTTGCTTATGGGTGGAGAGCTGAACACCCCAGTTAGAAAACGTAATCCATGAACCTCGTCAAATAGAATCCTTCAAACAGCTCTAACAGCTCTGAGCTCTGCTCTGCTCCTTATACATTCCCTGATGTGCGTGCAAAGCTGCACACCTCCACCAGGATTACCTTGATTACATCCTCATGATCACATTATGTTCGGCTCTCCTTGATTACATCCTCATGATAAGTGTGATTGACAAACAGTAGTGATCAATAACTTGTATAAAGCAATTATACAACAGATGACAAGTTCATTTTTATTACAGATGTAAGAAATCAGACATATCGCAGATATAGAAGACTGGATACGCTCGCCATTAAATGTAGCGTAATCCACTTAGGAACCATGCTACGTATTAATTCGGAATATTAATTTTAATAAATCAATCACCAAATTTTATATTGTTCAGAAGATTCAAAGGTTGTTTTCATCCATAAACTGCCGATAATATCTGAGTGTCTGTGTTTCAGTTCAATGAGGAAACCAGTTTGACGTTTAAAAGTTTTAATTCTTCAAATTAAACTAATGATTTTGAAATTGACAAACAGGAAATACAATCAACATTAGTAACTTTGTGGGACAATCTCTTTAACAGTTGATATGCTGTTCTGGCTCAAATAGACCTTCTGATGAATTTATGAAGATTGAGAATGTTGTGATGGTGAGAGTGATATGAGCTGGGATGGGTGCGTGAGTGCATCTGATTTTGCTTCAGGAAGAAACAGGTGTCTGAGTGAAAAGTGATGGTTTGAATAAACTTAGGCTTTTAGTTGGAAAAGATGCATCAAACGCTAAACACCGTGTTCTGTCTCACCGAATTCTTGTGAACCCTCTTTCGGATCCGGGCCGTGGAGGATGTTGTGGTTCATCCAGATGACACCGGCGGCTGACAGGAGACATAGGTGTCGAACGGAACCGGTCCAGAGTTGCCCTCGGTACACGTGGATGGTAGAGCGTTTTATCGATGCGCTTTCTTAAGTTAATTCACTCAGAAATCAAAAGACTCGGTAATGAGTCTTCGTTAGAAGTCGCGATTCAGCTATTCTGCCTGGCTTGGCAGAAACAGCGTGAAAGGGGGGAAGAACGAGCCAACAGGCTCTGCCCCCCCTTTGGTTTTCAGGTCTGTTCTCTCTCGTTGTCCAACACGAACTGAATCAAAAGACTGAAAACTTACCAAAAACCTTTCTCTTCTCAAAGCAAACGTGCGTCATCAAATGTGTCTGGAGTTTACTGTGAGCAGGTGTGTGTGGATGTGTGTGAATGTTTGTGCTTGAGTGTGTGTGAAGGTCAGTAACAAACATTCTCAACATTATTTAAGAATGGATTCATTAAACCATTATAATTACCCCAAAGCTAAATAGTCATTCATTTGATTAATCACATTTATAATGAGCAAAATGATAATGGTTACTTTAACATTAAAATCAAGAAAAAGAAGTTTAAACTTTATGTTTTGACTTGGTCTGGGTACAACTCATGTAAACACATCTTCTGGTAGACTGCAGGTGGCAGATGTTATGGTTTCCTCCCAGACTCGCTGGCGTTCAGGTCTTAATCTGTGGGTGAAAGTTCTCAGCGACCCAGCTATGACCCAGCTGAGTCCAACACCACCATTGTGACAGAAAACTCATATTTCCTCACGTTACACGGTACCGGACCTGAACACGAGCCATTGGCACACAGAACTATATTTGTTTGTCTGTGAAGCTAGTTATTATTTAGATCACATGTTTGAAGCTGGAGACTAACGCCGGGGACACACTGGCCGCGGAAGCGCCGCGAAAATGGGGCCGCCTTCATTCGGCGCCCTTGTTAAGCTATTCTATAGTCCATATGGGCCGCCGAAGCGCCGCGAATCGCCTCGCGCCGGCGCTCCAGCCCGCGCCGTGCAGCAATCATTTCGGCGTTGGCTCTATTTTTTTCGCGAGCCGCGGGTGAATCGCATCAATTCTGGCAGGAAGTCAAACGTAGACATAAGAGGCAGGCCGGTAAAGTTAACAAAATAAAGCATTTCAAAATAAAATTCCGCAATAGTCAAATGTGTTCGTAAACAGACACTGCAGAAAAACCACACGAACACACACACACATCGAACTTGTGTGCGTGTGTGACCACGTGAAGGGGGGGGTGTTTTTGGGTGTCTTTTCACCGGAGCAAACAGGACAGAGAGGCAGAAAGTCTGAGGCAAGCAGTTAGGATGGATGACTTTAAATGAATTATGGAAGTTGAGAAACACAAGGAGCTGTACGACCCCCAAAAAACATGATTATTTACGTACCCATTTCGGAAGAAACTGCTAGGATACAGCTGCAGAATTGGAGCAGGTTCCAAGAGATTGAACTGGCAGAAACAACTCATACCATAGGTTCACACACACACACACGCGCACACACACACACACACACACACACACGCACACACATGCGCGCACATGCGTACAAACACTCAAACGTAGAGGAAAAGAGCTGAGAAAAGGCAGAGAGGAAATGGAGACACCAAGTGTTTAAAAGAAAAACTACAGCTGAGTCGAGGCGCGCCTCGACTGGGGCGCGTCTGATCTGAACTGAGGAGCGGCAAGCAGCGGCCGAATTTCGTGAGCGATTCACTTCTCGGTGCTTCGCGGCGCTTCCGCGGCCGGTGTGTCCCCGGCGTAACTATTAAATTATGTCAGGAGCTTAAAACCGGTTTGCTGCTCTTGTCATCATGAAACAAGCGTGTGTTTGCAGCCACGCGGAGCTCTGGAGAACGCTCTGAAAGGACACGCCAGCAGCATCAGAACCATTCACAGAGAGCAGGTGGTTCCTCTGGAGCAAGCTATGGTAATTATCACAACATGAATGATAAAAACACTCCTGGAAGATCGCTGCTAGGCTGCAGTAGCAGCAAAATCTAAACCTTTTGACTCTGTGTTATCAACTAAACACATTTTTAATAGTTTCTTCATTTGTTTATTCTGCCAAATCTGTTCTTTTCTGGTGACAGAAATATGTCAAGGCGCGGGTAAGCTGCTTATGTGGTTGTGTGTGTGTGTTTGGTGTAAAAGTTGGTGCTTGTGGCAGCAGTGATGTGTTTGTGACTGGACAGACAGCGAAGCATTCATGTTTGAATGTATTTTTGTTTTGTGCACAGAGCACCCTGAGCCAGAGCATCAAACTGCTGCAGAAGACATCCAGTGACCTGCCAGTGAGAAGAAAAATGACATCAAAAACATCCAATAACTTTTCTTTGTGTCTGAACCATTTTTGTTTGTGTTTCAGGTCAAAGTCACAAACATCTTGAGCGCTATTGATGCAGCAGAGTATCTCATCACTAATAATGCCTCCTATGTAGTGAAGCAGGTACGAAAGCGCGAGACAAATTCACTGAATAATTAATGAATACGTAATTAAAGATCATGCCTTGTTGTAGTGTGCTTTCTTTGTTCATTTTTCTTACATTTTAATTATTTATCTTTATTAATATTAATACTTTGTTGATCATTAGTAATAGTTTATTTTTTACAACTTTATATTTGTGTTTATCTTTGTAAGTATTTGAATTGTATTTCTATATTAATTGATAAATATTGTTAATAAATATAAAATCCTGCGTATTTTCTATTTGGCTGACCAAGAGAAAAGAGTTTCATAACTTCTAACCATGAACAAATAATAATGGTCTGTATTTTTATCCTTGTTTAATCGCTGGTCAATTTTATGATTGTTTTTAAATATTGGGGGGGGGGGGGGGGGTGTAAATTTAAGTCGTTATTCTGAAGCGTCTGTGCTGATTTTTTTCTTGTTTGTAGGAGGCAAAAGGCTTCGTGCAGACTTTGGTGGGATACTTCCAACAGTACACAAACTGGGTTAAAAACTCGGTGAGTACTTCCAAATTTTCTCTGCGTTTCTAAAATTGTGGTCCCCTTGAGCACAGAGAGCTTATAAAGTCGTGCACCGTGAGTGACTCCTCTGTTTCAGTTCATTTCATCAGCCTGAGATTTTTTCTGATGGTGAGCTGAGCATTAATAAGACGTAATTAATGTGGACATAGTGGGGAAAAATATCAAACTCCTCCAATGATATGTTTATTGACTTTTCATTTTTGTTTTACATCATTACAACCGTGTTTTATGCATCTGCGTGTGCTTTTGCAGCTGACTGCAGAGGTGGCCCAGTGTAAACCAATCAGCAACATTGTGGACAGCGCGGAGATCGTAGCATGCAGCTTCATCATCGACTCAGTGGTCAGTAATTTTTAATTATGGATGGGACCTGAAAATACTGACTTTATTCTAAACCCAAGCTTGTTCTGGAAAATAAACTCAGGTGTCAGACATGACTAGTTTTGTGTTTTCTTGAAATCCCCCTCATTTGGAGCCTGATTTGCAGCAACCTGATGACAATCTTCACGTTCGAAACAAGTTGTCAGCAGTTAGAACATGAAAATGTGTTAATGCAACATTAACCACCAATAACACCAGGATACACGGGTTAACCTTTAAAGCCTGATGCATGGATTTAGTCTCATCCATAAAAGTTAGTTGCTCTTCTCTTCTCCACCAGAGGGCAGCAGACATGTAGCAATTTGATTGTAGATGGTTTAAAAACATTTTAGTGACATAATATAAAACACATCTGCTTACTAATGCCCTTCATGGTAAATGTGTCTTCCAGAACACCTTCTGGTTTGGGTTGGGAGGTTGCTGCATCCTTCTGATCCCCAGCATCATCATCTCTGTCAAACTGTCCAAGTACTACAGACGGATGGACACAGAGGATGTCTTTGAAGAGTGAGTCCTAGAACATCATCAGCTGCACATTCAAATATTATAGAGTTTTACTCCTAATTAGACTGAATCTACTGTGCTCAGTACTTCATTTATTCCCTTCTCTCTGTTGTTATTCCTCTTACTGGTGCTAATTTTCCTTTTCCCGGTGTTATTTTTAATCCTGCTACTCTTACTTGTGGCTTGTCTCACAGTTATGGCTTTCTGCTCTTCACACTCATCTTTGTATCACCTCTTTTGTTGCGGGGAATAGTTTGGACCGCTTCTCATCTTTTTGACTCATTTTCCCCTGAAATCGGAAGCATGACACTATTTTCCTTCTGCATGGACTTTTCTTTCCCCCATCAGCCTTTTGGTCATGAGCAGCAGCTCTCTGTGGACCTCTTCACTCTTTTACTTTGAGATGAGTTGCCCCGTTGTCCTTCTCATCTGTCCTCCCTCAATCTTGTGTTACCATATGCATGTAATCATGGTGAGAAACAGTATCAGTATCCATGGAAACATCTCTTTGGTCAGGTATGAGCCATGCCTGAATCTGTTCATCTGCATGCTGCGGTGTTCGTTGGTGGAGGGAAAACAGATTTTAACATGAATTAATGAAGAGTTCCTTCTTATTTGTGTGTGTGTGTGTGTGTGTGTGTGTGTGTGTGTGTGTGTGTGTGTGTGTGTGTGTGTGTGTGTGTGTGTGTGTGTGTGTGTGTGTGTGTGTGTGTGTGTGTGTGTGTAGCTCTTCTTATAATGACACACTGAATTGGTTCCCCCGGGCCTCTGCTCCCCCAAGCGACTGGTGACCTTCTGGACCCCTCTTCCATGTGGAGGTACTGATGATCAGTGACACTCACCCACCAGCCTCCATCTCAAACCAGACTGCTGAACCTTCCCTGAAGCACCGTCTGCTCTTTGGAGACACGTCTTTGCATCGTTCATCTTTTTCCCACCAGCATTTATTCTCCTCATCTTCCTCTTGCATCACACATCTCACCCTAACCAAAACGATGTCACACGCTCATCTGACATCCGTCATCCACGTCTCCAGAAGTTCTGAGCAGTTTTTGCTTCAGTCTACATAAAAACGTAAAACGTCAAATTGCACAGTTGCACGACTGTAAAATTAATAAGATGGATAGAATGAGCCTCTTTTCTTCTAAAATATAGGGTATGCAAAAAGCATGCCTGATTAAAATGTATCAAAAGAGGAAGAGAAATGTTAACAAAAATAGCTCATTTCCACAATCATTCTGTTTTTGTTTTGATCTTTTTTTTCATATTTTTCTGATTTGACCTTTTATAAACTTTTAAAAACAGGCTGAACAGATTATGAACAAAGGAGAGGGGCTGTAACATAAAGCAAAAAAAAAAACTAAAAAGAAAACAAGTAAAATAACAAAAATGAGACTAAATGTACAAAAACAGCCTGAGAGAGATGAAACTGCAGTTTGTGGGTTTTCTGTAGATCATTAGACACTAATTTACCTTTAGTCTGACTGCAGCAGACTGAAAGCACAACAAGCTCGATGCAGACACATATTCATCAACTGTTAACAACATTTGGTTTACAGACCATGTTACGCGCAAATGGCTTATAATTATAAAGACCTTGACCTTATAATTTAATTTATTTAAAAGATTTTGCACATGACTCCTCTGACTACTCAGAAATGTTAGTTCGTGTGAATCTTGTGATAATGGGGATGAATTTGGATGATTTACCACACACAGAAATGATCCTCTTCATCTAAAACTGCGGTTAAAAAAACCCATCTTTTATTATATTTCACTATATTAAATGAATGTAATGAATCCTGCTGTAGTAGTGAAATGTTGCTGGTGTAATCAGCAGCTGCTCAAACTCAAAAATAGTGTTTTGATAGAATGAAAACTTTTACGTGTGCTGCAGAGTTCACCTCAGATCAAGTGCATTCTGAATGCCGTAAAACCGGAGCTGAAACGTCTCTATCAGACTCCGGTTTTGTCTCCAAGCTAAACTGAAGAATCAGCTCCAACTAAACACTTAGATCACCCTCCTGCATTGTGGCCATTGGGCATCTAATCTTCATTGTTCCGGACTGCTGTTTGGAATAATATTACTAATCTAAGTAGTTTTGAAATCTTCGGGTGCTGTCTTTGTGGTTTTATTTTTATTTTTTGCTCATTAAGATATGATGTAAGATGTCAAAACATTTATATTTCTTTTGTTTATTTTACACAGTTAAAGGCCAAGTTCACTGAGTAACTGTTTTTACTTGTTATTTTTAAATATGATCAGTCATTCTGAGTTTAACATACAAGCTGAATATCAAAATAGGCTTCTACCTGTTTCCTGCATCAGCTTCTGATAGAAAATAGACGAGCAAACGCTCAGACTAGAAAATCGTGACAGGTCTACATCACGCTGTCACTTAACATTCATGGACTCACTCATCTTGACTCGTGATGGAGAAGGATGCTGTTGAGTTAGTGTCCAGGAAACAGCAGAGAACGTCCCCACTAGTAGAAGCTAACGGTTAGCATTAGCAACTCCACCACATGGCAGCAGAGTCAGTGGTAGTCAATTTGCCAATCAGAGGCAAGATGTCCAAATATCAGGAAATGAGACCCTAAATCCTGCCCCCCTCTGCTCTGGTTCACTTCTACTTCCTGAAACGGGAGCAACAGCTTTTTTGCCCACAGTGATCGATTCACAAGGCATTCATTTCTACTAGAGCAAATGTGTTTGGAAAATGAGTGAACTTGGTCTTTAAGAAGCAGAGAATTCAGCCATTTACATTGTGGTGAAACTTTGTTGTTGTTTATTATTTTCTTTTTTTTTTCTTCCTCCACAGTGGACAGGAGAACTGGAACTGATCCAGGATCGCTGAAGTTGTCTGTTTTTAGATGTTCTAACATCTTTAAGGATGAAAAGGAAGAACAACAACCAGGAACTTCAGGGAGTAGGACACTTCACCTTGACACTCCTTCAGCCTGTTTGACAAGGACCTCTGATACCAGCCAACCTCTCTCTCTCTCTCTCTCTCTCTCTCACCCACCGTCCAGTCCCTTTAGCATTTTCAAATGTACAAAACCAGCTGTCAGACACGAGCTCCCGCTTCATTAGATCAGGTTCTAGAATAAATATTTGCATGCACATCATCTGGTGATAAAAGTACATTTTTTACACTTTCCAAATTTGTGAAAGTTTTATATATTTTGTTAATCATTGTTTTATAACATTTTGTAGATTTTTTTTTTGTAGAAATAGTTTTTTTTTTCTGTGAATATGTGTAAATTAGATTGGCTCATTTTGGTGAAACTGAAGGTAGATTTTCAGAGGATCCGTTGACATTTTGAAAAATGAGCTTTCTTGCTGAACTTTAGAGAAGATATCACTGTCGAGTCTGCTCAAGGAGGCCCACAAAATGAAAAATAATGAGTAAATCAGATTTTTTACATCGTTACAGCTCTGTGGAGAGCCTGAAGTCTTTGTCAAATTACTAATGATTTCTGCAGAAAATGCCTTTGTAGACCAAAAGCCTAAAACATTCACCTTGTTCTGCTAAAAAAAAGTAAAAAAATAAACTATAATCAGTCTGCTTGATTCAGATATATGAATGTCATGTTCAAAATCTTCTGTTTGATCTTTTTTCTTATTTACATTAAACTTACGTTTTGAAAGCAGCAGGCAATATTTATTGACCTGTTGTTTCGTGCATCTCGGCGAAATAAAAAGTTTTCCAAACGGCGCTCTCTTCTTTAAAACACTGAACAAGCTGTGTTTGGCTCTGTGATAAAATCTCGACAGAGTCCAAAGTTAATCCCTGTCCTCTCATTGTCTCTCAGATATTCTCATAACTCATAAGATTCACTTTTAGATGATATAAAATGATGTAAAATGGCTAAAACACAAAATACCTGCAGGATTGCTCAGTATGACTGAGGCCTGAGGGAGACACAAGGAATGTTTTCCAGAAAGGGTGCAAATCTGTGAATAAATTATTCCAACAACACTTGTTTGTTTTGTGTTTCTTCCATTACCTTTGTAAATGTACACTAAGAAATAAAACCCTGAATGTATTTAACCATGTTATGTCAACTTGTTCTATTAAACCTAGTCGCTTAAATGTAAAGGGTAAAATATATTTACTTTTAAAGCAACCCTAAAGTTTCTCACTTCTCCCTCCTACTGGTTGGAAGTGGATTTACAACTATCAGAAACAATTCTGCTGTAGCTAGCTCTAACAATGAAGAATGACTGACTAACTGATTACAAATAAGCCATTAAGTAAAATGATCCACTCTGTTGGGCAATAAATAATTACCGTAGCAACAAAGCCAGGTCACCATCAGTCCATGTATTTGTAGCCTCCTTCAGCTCCTGCTGATGTTAATTATTGTTTTAGGTCTTTACTCTCTACATCCAGGCTCCACCGGGATGCCAACAGAAATGCTACATTATTCTTGTGCTTTTTATTGATGTTGGGCAAACCGATAAAGCTAACTGCTAGCCTGCTTTGAGCTACCAGCACAGTAAACAGCTATTACCACAACACTGGAAAGCACAATTTCTGGTCAGCAGGGGGCTACAGAGTGCTGTTCAGCATGAAGGTATCTCGTTTATGGCTCAAGAACCACTGAAACCAGTTTGTAAGCAATAGCTTAAAATGTTAAGTGTTTTATGTTAGTGTTGCTTTAACATAATATATTACTATTTACATTCAAACAACTAGGTTTCACAGAACCAGTTGACATAACTTGTTCAAAAAATTAAAAGTTTTATTTCTAAGAGTGTATGAACAGTCCATTTCAGTTTTGAATCCCATACAGACGGCAACATAAAAACAAAATTCACATTGTGAACACAAACGTTTAAAATCACAACTGGTGATGTTTATCACCAATACTATTTGGATATGAAGACACTAAAGGATGCAGAATCTGCACCCAAAGCTAAAGTTGTACAGCTCTGCAAGGCGACGCTGGGTTTGATGCCACATACTCCATCAGAAATGTATCACAGCAAATTTAGGAAGATGTACTCACACAATGTGTTTACCTTTCTGGTGGCGGGAACTTTCTCTTCCCAACCAGACTGGCTGCTGTAAAAATAACGACTCCTGAATCTGCTGAGGTCTTGTAGACTTAGCACCCTTTTTTGCTCCAACTTGTGGAATTTTTCAAGGTGGCATGCTTCTCTGTTTAGTTTCAGGAGTTCTAACTTACTGCAGCATGCAGTCAGGCCTCCAGATGAGTCTTTATGACATAGTCCAATTTCACTTAACAGCTTTGTTCTAAAAATTATTTTCTTGCCATCTTGTTATTGTTTGTTTTGTTTTTCTATTGTTTTAGCTAATAAAACAGTAAAGCAATGTAATAACTACAACACAAAACTCTTTATGCAAGATGGCGCTGATATTATTTTATGACTCTTTGTAACAATTACAGAACAAAATGCCATCAGCATTCATAACATTCTGCTTGATTTCGAGGCAGGACCCCCACTTGGAGATGCTTGCGTCTATTTTGGGATCCACATTCAAATGAAGTATAAACTCCACAGTTTTGCTGTGCTTTATGTGCAGAAAACAGACCTATGGGTAAGTTCAGGTTGAACCATTAAAAAGCTGGAGTTGCTCCTACCAAATGGCATTCTCCCAGAGCTGAAAAATATGTAAGTGCACATCCTGAAGACAGAATGGTGTATGGACATTCAGGCCATATCACTTTTCCCCTCCTATTCTGTGAGTGTGTTGACTCAATCTGTCATTTTTAATCCCTAAATAAAACTAGACTACTCACTAATTAAAAGAGGTTAGGCATGGTCACTGTGAGGCTCACACAACTGCTAATCAGCTTCCTAACAGAGGAAGGACAGACCACCCCAGAGAGCTCGTTAAGCAGCCTTCTCTCCTCTGATGGCTTACAGGAAGCTAAACTCAGGACTCCCCAGGGAGGTCTACCGTTGGACCCTTTGTAAGAAACATTGCTGCACAATTTAAATAACCAACACTTTGTTGTACACTGTTGCCTTGCAGGAAGGTGACTGCATCCTTTCAGCATAAAGTTTGAATAAATAAACTCAGTAAATGAACAGTGGGGAAATTCACTTACAACAGCACCAACACTTGGAGAAATCTTCAAACATCAAAACGTCCCAAAACTTAGGGATAAATACACTTTCATTAATATATTTCTATGACCTAATGAGGATTTTCTTTTTCATCCAGGGTTGCAGAGTTGTTGATTTTTTTTTTTAATTTACAGAAATAACTTCAGGCTGCAGTTTGGTTCCTGCTCCTTTTCATAAATGCTGAATGACCCCCTTGTGTGGGAATATACACCGTCAGAACATTTATGGTGTCAGCCCCACTTACTTTGCGGGACAAAAATCCCCTTTCCTCCTTCTTTTTATGCCCCCTCCTCTTTTTCCAACCATCTCGTCAATCATTTTCCAAGTTTTCAGGGTGCCACACGTACTCCTGTGTTTGTACGAGGAACCGGAGGAGGAGTTTGAGTCGTTCAGCGTACATGAATAACACCCCTTTGTGGGTTTCTGCTGTATAAAGTTCCACTTATAAGTCTTCCCACCCCCTTTTGCACATCTTAACCTTTGGAGCAAACAGCAGTACCCACAGCAGTTCATAACTTCACCATGAGAATGAAGACAAGGATGCTGGTGCTGCTCTTGGCTGCAGTTTGTGTGTCGGACGCTCAAAGCAGCAACAGCAGCATTGATACCAAACAGCAGCAGCAACAGAGCGTCTGGGATGAGCCCCTAAGATTCAGCACCAAGACCAAAGACTCATGCGCCATGGTGGTGTCTACAGCTGGGAACTACACTCGCCTGCGTGTGTCCTGCAGAAGTCCAAGCCAGACCACAGGACGGTCTTACTACTGCGACTTCCAGGGTAAACCCAACCTGTGCCCTGCCTACAATGTCAACCCTCGCCACTACTTCACCCAAATGATGTGGGAGTTGAGGAAACTAAAGAATGCCTGTCAGGGTGCAAAAATCTACCATCCGCATATGTGCAGAAAATCTCCAGATGAGGTCCAAATGACTTTCCTGACCTCTTGGCCCAAGACTACTGCCCCCAAGCCTTCCAAAGAGCATCCTAAACCAGTGGTGCAAGTGCAGCCAAAGGCCATCGCTACTCCTAAACCGGTGAAGACCCAGCCTCAGCCCAGTAAGCCGTTGACAGGCAAGAGACCCCCGAGCAGGAGACCCACTCCCAAGACTGGGAAGACCACTGCACGCCCCACAGAGGAGCTGGAGTCTGGCGCCTCCCGCCTCGCCACTGAGTACTGCTGGAATAGCTTCCACGGCATCTGCAGCTATTTAATCAGCTGGTTCCAAAAGTGAGACGGTCCTGAAGACACCCAGGTATGTAACAGGAAATATTGTTCATAAATTACAGGTAAACAAAATGTAACGTAAAGGCTCTTCTTCTCGTTTCAGATTGGAATCGGTAGCACTCAACACAACCTCCAGTCTCTGAACTCCCCGAGTGCTTTAACAAAATTTGATGTTTGTGACTTTTATAGATCCGTAAAAAGGGAAAAACTGGTAGGCATGTGTTTATGTTTGTATTTAAAAGTTGTTCAGTGTGTCATGTAAATGTGAAATGCCATGTAAACCCCCTCAACAAAGGAAAACCCAATAAAATCAGAGTGGTGACCTCTCTTCTCCTGTTAAGGGTTTTCTTTCTGACAGAACAGCTAAGTGTGTAATGTTTTAAACTCTTGCTTTCAAAAGAACGTTTGTCTCCACTCATCACCGGCTGTAACAACATGTCGGCCGCCTGTGTGAGGAAGTTGTTACCGTGCGGACACAATCAGTCACAGAAGGTGTCTGAGAACACTTCTTTGTGTGAGCAGATGAATTGAGTCCCAAGAGCCGCTGAGCAGGAACAGAGGGGAGTCTATGTGAGGGCTGCAAATGAGTGGTAATCTGAGTGGTTGTTTAAACAGCACACACACACACACACACATGCACACACGCACACAGAGCAGAACTCTTTTAGAACAAAAAAGGTCGTTTTTAGCAAACATAAGGTCATGCAGGACAGCAAAACTGTTTATAGAGCTTTATTCTAAAATGCCAGAAAGATTAAATTAGAAAAAACTATTAATATTTTCACATTGTTTACAGATTAAAGGCTATGTTCACAGAGAAACCATTTTCATTTGTAATTTTTGAAATATGATCTCTGAGTTTAACACAGGCTAAAGGCGAAAATAGTCTTCTACCCATATTTCCTTCATTAGCCACTGATAGGCACTCGGTTCAGGCAAGCCACGTCATACTGAAAAGTAATGTTCATGGACCCATCCTGTCTCCTGGTGGGGAAGACTGTTGTTGGTTTAGCATCCAGGAGAGAGCAGAGCATGTCTCACCTAGCAGTACCGTTAGCATCAGCAACTCCACAACATGGCAGAACTCCTTCAGGCTCGAGTTATTTGTGGAGATAAATCATCAATGTTACAAAGCAACCAGAGTCAGTGGTAGAGTTCTGTTGCTGTTAGCCAGTCAGAGGCCAGAAGTCCGAGCATTTCCACCAGCCTGAATTTACCTGGAAATAAAACACCTTGTTTCAATAAAACTCTGCCTATGCATCGACAAAATGTGCCTTCAACAGCATCTTAGGCAAACCAGTTGATGTATTGGCAATTGTAGTCCAGTAGTTAAGGCCTCTGACAGCGATTTTAGTTTTGCCATGTGCTAAAGTGGGTTTGAATCCCGGTGGTATCGAGAGTCATTTATTTAACCAGCTGAAGCAGATTTCATGTTTTTATGTTTTAGTTCTATTGATTATTTTCTGCAAAATATTTTGTGTCAAACACCTTTGAATTTGGTCCAAGCAGCATTTTAGTTGATTGACTCGGCTAACCTCACATGGACGCACACGTGCTAAATAAAGAACACAAAAAAAAACAGCATTTTAGTCCTTACATTTTCAACCGTTTACCAATAAAGGGATGAAAACATCAGACTGGCAAGTGTGGTTAAAAAATAATAATAAAGTTACTGTTCAGATTGGGATGTGAACCTACATACCACCAAGCCAGGAGGGGAGTAGGGCCTGATGATGAGTAGTTTCCGTTCACCCTTTACAAGATTTTCAAAATAAAACCCAAAATTTGCAGCTGAAACAGGAAAATGGATGAATGCAGCAAAAATGGGGTTGTGCTTTCTTTTTATTGAGGAAATAAAATCACATGGTAAAAAGCTCCATAAAAGTGGATTTTTCATGATATGGGCCCTCATGTAAGAAAAAATTCAAAATGTGAAAATATGAAAAGAAATTATTTTACTAACTTTGAACTACAGGATTCCAACCTTTCACGGAGAACCACTGGTCTTAACCCTTCATAAGCAATGTAAATAAACATAAATTTGACTTTTTATTGATAATATTTAACTGAAATGAAGTGAACTTAACACATGAATAGGTAAATAGCATATACAAACTTTATTGTGAGCAAAACAAATGACATATGGGTCACTAATAAAAGTTACATATAACAAATATATCAGAAGATATTCGTGTAATCATTAGGTCCCTGTTGTTACTGATGTATTAACATGAATGCTAGTGTAGTTTTGTGAGTCAGGAGCAGTTTTATTATTTGTTCTTCAGTTCTTGTCTGAGGTCTGGACACCTCTGAACAATCATGATAAAAACCAGTAACGTTAATCTGGCAGACCAGATTATATTCTCTAAATCTGGGGAATGGCCATGAATTGTATCTTTATGTAAAAAGTTTGCTGAACAACAGCAGACAGCAGTAGAGTACTCACACTGACCTGAAGGCTGCACCTTCTATAAAAAACACAGGGTGGCACCAATGAGCAAATAAAAAGAGCTTGTAAGTGCAGATGTCTGCATTTACAGAAACACTAAGATATCTGCTCCCTGACAACCCTAAAATGTCCTAGTGAACCAGAGGAGTCCGTATGAAACTGGTCCTTAAATCGAATAAAAAACACATTAACTGTTGTTTTTATTTTGTTTATCACTTTATTAATCCTTATAAATTAGATTATAATGAGGTGATATTTTTCTTTCAACATTTGTCACAGCAGTGTAAAATTATATTAATGTCCCCTGATACAGAACTTATGTTATAATTAAATTAATGCTGACTCTTCACACCAATAAAACCTTTAATTGTAACATAATTCTATCTATGAGTGTAATTGCTGTACAGCTCCTTTATTGCTCAAATGAATCAAATTCAGTTACTAAGCTATAATAACCCAACCCAGTTTAGGATATTGGATTAAAAACAACACAATTTGTAAATTTGCTCAGATTTCGGATCAGAATGACACTTTATTGTTGATCTGGTTTAGGCCATTATCTATGATCTATGGAATCCTTTTACAGAACTTACAGAAGCAGCACTTATTCAAAGGACAATTTTATTACACAGAGTCTTTTAAATTCAGAGGTTTTTTATTACTGCACACCGTTTTATTCCTTATCAAAACAAGATGCATTTAGTGCAGTGAAAATAAAAGTGTAGAAATTGACTTGAGGGTGATTGTTGGAGTTGATCGTTCAAAGTGCGCCCTGATGCCCCTAACGGTTTCTAAACTTCCCCCTAATCTAAAATGTGTTCAACTGTCACATTTCATTTTAACCCCAACTCTATTTGGTAAAGGCGCAAACCGGTTTTAGACATTTGGGGTATGGCTTTGCAAAACGTAAAGAGACCCTTCTCAGTGGGTGTGCGTGCGTCGTCGTGCGTCGCCAGACTGTGTTGATTGGTGCGCGTGCTGCACATCCATGTATGAAAACCATGTGGCAGACGCAGACAGAGGAACCAGAAGATTTACGCACAGCCACGCTCTTCGTTTGGTGAGTTTGACGTTAATAATGTGACATTTATGGATTCCTTCAATCGAAAACGTACTTTTAAAGTAGTGAAATAAAGTTTTAAAACTTGTGTACAACAACTGTTACTACGTTTTATTGGATTATTCTTTTTTCATGGTTTGGGAAACATTTGGAAACAGTTAAATGTAAAATCTGTTTCGCGTCGCTTAATCTTTCAGATTTTTTCTGCTATAAGACCAGATGCTGCTGTTGAAGTCTTCCCCTCTCTGGTTGCTGGTGGCCTTCCTCCTCCAGCAAGTCTCTGCCGCAGGCTCAGGAGCGCAGCAGCACCAGGGGAGGTTCTCCAGCAGCAATAAGAAGATGCAGTGCACGTGGAACGCACGAGACGCACGAGACTCGGTGAATCTTCGAGTCAAATGTGAGAATCAAGAGGCCCGGGTCAGCGGCGGAATCACCGACATCAGCTGCGAATACACTGGGAGACCCGAGAGCTGCCAGGAGTACCACTCCAATCCCAAAGGCTTCTGGAAACAAGTGGCACGCGCGCTTAAAAAGCTCCAGGGCAGGCTGTGCGGCGACGAGCGTGCGCTAGTCAGAACTGGCATGTGCAAGCGCGCACCGAAAGATGCGCACTTTACATTGGACGTAAACAGCTCGCTGTTCTCCTCTCAGTCCGGAAAACCGGAGTCTCCCACCCAGCTGCCGTCTCCAAGCTTCACGTCCGCGGCTCCGACGGCCTGCACGAGTCGCGCGGACCACCGGGAAACAGCCGAGGAGTTGTGCAGCAGCGCGTGGGCCAGCGTGTGCTCGTTCTTCCTGTCCATGGTGCAGAGGGACGACTGCTAGCTCAGGGCCAGAGAAAGTGTGACTAATCATAAATGATGGTTCAGTGCGCTCTATAACCTCAGGTGCTTCTCAGTTTATTTACATCATGTTTTGTTATTTATGATCTTTTAGGAGATCCTCACATAACCAACGTTCCAGACTGCTTATATATTCTTACAGATTACTGTCAAAATGAGCCTTTTAGTAGAATGTAAACCAGAGGGAAATGGGAAAAATCACATGTTCTTATTCTACAATAAGATTTATTTTGATACAAGGAACCTTTTTGCTGCTGTTTAAAGTTTTTGTTAACATATTTTTACTGACAAAAATGGATGCAAATATTTATTCTCAGGTCACCCATTTTTATTGTATCTGATAGTATCTCACTCTGCTTTAGTTTTTCACATTTGTTTTTTATTTTACTCTTTGGTTGGTTTATTATCAAGTGATGTATTTTCTTTAACCACTTACATGTTTTATTTATGCATGTTTTATTTATGCATCAACAAATAAAATATTTCTATTATTTCTCTGTTTGTCAGATCAATTAAAATGCAGTTGAGCACCAAGTTTAACTTTTTCTTGAGATATTTTAACAAATTGTACTCATTCAGATTTTTGTTGATAAGCTACTTCCTGTTTACCGAATTTAAATAAACTCGGAAGATGGACCATTTCTATATTCTTGACCTTTATGAACTCTCTAAATTCAGCTGTATATGTTATCACCATATGTTTTTATCTCAGTTACATGTAAACAAATAAATAAAAAACATTAGATGTTAATGTTGCCAACAAAAAGAATTTACAATTATTGTAATCGAAAAGGGAAAGAATAGGCTGAAGCTGAGGCTTATTAACCTCCTTACAGATCCATCAGAACACAAGATCAAAGAGAAGGCAAAAAACAACAAAATCACACAAAATTTGCTAAATTTTTATTAAATTATTTATTATTATTTATTAATTATTTGTTCATTAACAACATGAACTAATAGTAACAATAGACTTTACCTGTTTGGAAAATATTCATCCCTGTTTTTCTTCTCTTAACAAATACTGAATGCATGAGGGGAGATGTTGAGCTCTATGGTTTAATATAAACAATATATAAGACTATGAATAATCTGTGGGTTGATGCACAATAGGGAGGGAGCTTTATGTATTATTATTTCAACATTTTTATGAATCTTCACAATAGGGTCAATTTTTATTTCCTCATCCCCAACACAATGTCACAACCTGTCCTGTTCTGTTCAGTCCTGTGTCTCTCCTGATTACTCCCACCTGCCTCTCGTCTCCCAATCACTGTAGATCCCAGCTCCTCGTGTATTTAAACCCTCCCAGTTCTGAGTTCCTTGTCTGTCCATTGTTTCCATGTCCTGCATGCTTACCATTAAAAACCTCTTTAAACATTCCTGCCTGCCCTCTTCCCCGCACCTGCTCACCTCCGCTCGACTCACTTGCGCACTGTGACACACAATACGTCAGATATGGCATTATGAGGGTACAATAAATGCATTCTTCTTTTGTTAAAAATTTCAAAATGTGGCTTCCAATTACAATTACGATCTAAAAATACTCATGAGAATTTAATTTCATATACCCTTTCAATATCTACATCACTTCACTTAATTTTTATTTCACTGTTATTCGCAGCACCCCTGAAAATCATGAATTTAGTTTTACTTTCATTAAGTGATAATTTATTAATGTCAAACCAGTATTTTAACCTGATCATGTCTTCTACTAGTGTCAATAACTCTTATGTCTGATCCTGAAGAAAACTAAGTTGTGTCATCCGCAAATGTGATAAATTTAAACGTGTTGAGTGGCTGCCTAATATCATTCACGTATAATAAAGACAACTTCGGCCCCAATACTGAACCTTGCAGAACACCACAGAAAACTCTTGATATTTGACATAGTATTGTTAAACTCTAGTCTAAATACTGAAATCTATTACTTAAGTAACTCCTTATCCTCTTAATTCCTCTCATACCATAACTCCCCAGTTTGTCCAAAAGCAAAGAATAGTTGACTGAATCAAATGCCTTACGTAGAACTAAATCCACAACAGCACAGCCGTAGCTTTATTTTCAACAAATTCCATAAACTGCCAATGACATTGATCAGTTACACCGAAACCCAAATTGATGATTGTTCAACAAGTCATATTCGTCAATAAAGAATCAAATCTACTCGCAAACAGTATTTCAAGTATTTTAGCAAATATAGTAATACACTTGTCCCCATTCTCTCACTAACCCCACCAATAAACATTGAGTTTTTATATTAAAGCCCAAATTTTATGGTCCACAATCCTGATTTAACTTGCTAGTTCTGGGCCTATATTCACAAAATTATCATTAAACTCATCAGCGATTACCTCTGTTCTTTCATGTTTACGCTTTTCTTCAGTTTGAATGTATGCTGAGTAATTAGTACTGGAACCTTTAACCAGACCATTAGGCACTCCCCACATACCCTTAATATTATATTTATGTTTTAACAGTAGATTATCATAGTAAATCTTTTTACAATATCATAATCAAGATGAATTTGTTCTCATATTTGTTTGTATTTATTCTCATTATCTTCAGTTCTGTGCTTGATAAAGTTTCTGTAAAGCTGTTTCCAGCCCTTTTTTGAGCCAAGTTTTTTTGTTTTAGTTTGATTGCATCTATATTCTCTCATTGAACAGTGGTTTTGTTTCGTTTTATTGAGATCCTCATTAGCTTCTGCAGTTACAGATGCTAGTAGTTGTGTTCATAGAAATGCAGAAATATTTTCGAAAATTAACTGTATGATTGATTGGCATCATCCATGTAAACTTCCTGCCAATCATGATTTGCTAAGTCCGACTTCAGTGCAGCAATTGCTTCTGGTGTCTTTATTAAAACTATTTTACTAATATTAGAATCCATTACTGCTTTTGATGCAGTCTTCATTTCCACCACAGCAAAAACAGGCAAAGGATCACCGACACCAGTCACCATCATTCCACTAATGAGTTAGAGCTGTGTGTGTGTGTGTGTGTGTGTGTGTGTGTGTGTGTGTGTGTGTGTGTGTGTGTGTGTGTGTGTGTGTGTGTGTGTGTGTGTGTATTCAGAACAAGTGCAACCAAATGTGATTAGGGATGCTTTCCTGTCTGCTCTTGACCTTCATCACCTCTGACCTGCTTTTTGTCTCCGTTGCAGAAAATCAAATAATGTTTTTAATCTTTAGGGTCTCTGACATCCCAAGCAGAGTTTTTGTGGACAAATTGTTCCAGCAAGTTCCCCTTTTTTTAGTTCAGTGCATCATTTCAGCACGGACTGAAATGAAGGAGGTGGGCATGTTAACGGGTGGAGTAACAAGGAGGTCACCAAGTAAATGTTTAAGTGTCCTCATCAGTCATCTCATCAGTTTAAGTGTGTAAACATATTTCAAGCTAATAGGAACAGAATAGACATTGGTGAGAAATACTAATGAAAAAGGACAAGTTTGTGAACTGGAAAAACAGAATTTGATATGAAACAAGTAAAGATAATTCACATTGTTCCTTTAAAGTGTTAAAAACTCTTACTAACTAAATACTTTCTGTGTGAACGTTTGACACTTTTACTAGAAAACCCTTTAAATCACATACTAAACAAATTCAACCGCACAGCAGCAGTTGTGTCAAGACAAAAGGTCACAAACTCACTCCTTGACGTCTCTGAGGAATGAAGAGCCTGAAGAAAACTCTTTAACTAATCATTAACTCATCTGAGCCGTGCTCTGGTATGTGAGTCAGACTCCCGCTCATCTCCATCGTGTCTCATCATGCTCTCTTTCACTCGTTATGCTGAAATCTAACAAGCTGTACAAACGTCCATGAAAGCATCTGTCTTTTAAAACGCTAATCCCTCCGAGGTTTGGCATTGTTAACACGGTCTTGATGTTGTATCCCGTTCTCATTCTCAGGGTGTTGCAATGTCACCATCTAATCCCAGGAGGATAAACTTTACACACAAAAACTTGGAAAAACATTTTCTCAGCTTTTTTTTTTTCATAATGACATTCACATTCAAAACCTTTAAGACTTAGATGTGAAAGCAAAGTCAATCTTTGAGAAAATAACCACGGGGGTGAAAATAGCTACATATGGTGAATATCACAACATAAAAGCAATGATACAACACTAAAATCTTCTAAAATAGTAATGTTTTAGTAAATATTTAGGCGTTTCTGTGTCTCGGGTCGCTAAACTCATACATAAAATTAGGAACTGTAATTATGTGTTAAAAAGATGTTTTTGTGGCAGAAATTTCATTATTTTTCTTTGACTAAAAAGTGCTACAGCCACAGGTCCACCACTAATTCCCCCTGCAAGGACTCAATGAATTCTATGTAAACATCTGCTTGATGAACTTTGTGGGAAGGTTTGTGCACAATAGTGCACTGTAAGAAATAAGACGTTGAATTAACTTAACCAAGTTAAATGCAAAGAGTAATATACATTATTATATGCAGGCCCAATCTCAACAAGGCAAGCTAAGAGGGCAACTGCCTCGGGCCCCGAGCAGGCCAAGGGCCCCAGACAATTAATGTTTACAAAACAAATACGACAAACTGTATCTGTGTTAATGTGTCTATATGTTTAATATATTTACTGTGAAAGTATGTTGGATGTATGTTCTATTGTCACTGCGCAGTTTGCACGTTCTTCATGTATTTGTTGTTATGGGATGGGTGTGACTTTTTACAAATGTTCAGATGTAAACTTTATCAAGCAGCATTTTTAACAAGTATGTGCATCTGGATGGTCCCAATATTTAGCTGATCTAAAGTTTGGGTGAACTTAAACAATGTCTATGATATGGTGCCTTTGAGTGGGTGGGGGGGTGGGCGGGGGGTGGGGTGGGGGGCTTCATGGACTATTTGCCTTGAAACGGCCCTGGTTTAGTTAAATTCAACATGTTTACAGTGTGTTTGCATGAATTACTTGAACATGTTTTTTGTGTTAGTCGTTTTTAGACAGTCCCACATCATTTGACTCATTAAAGCTACCTGTGAGGTCACTAATCAGATCAGAGCTCATCTCTGTTGAGCTTGTTCTAAGGGTTTTCTACTACAGGTATGCCTTTATTTATTCAGTCATTTTACAAAAAAATAAACTCCATTTAAAAGAGCTGAACCATCACTTCAATTGACTTAACTGACAAAAACAAGAAGGAGCTCATTGCTTCAGCTCCTTTATCCCTGAACACTTTCTGCAAATGACCATTTTAAGCTTTTGGCAATAACGTGTTCAGACGCTCACAGGCATGATTATCCAACACAAAGACTCATTTCAGGACAAACATCCTGAACTATTCATCATTCAGCACTTCTTCTTCTTCAATCCTCACTGAAGAACACACACAGATCAGAGTCAAGTTGAATGTGAACTTGTTTTTACTTCAGAGCTGCAGACTGGGATGAAAGAGAGGGTGGGTTATGTGACACAATGACAAGAAAAACATCTGAACACAACTTGGAGATCTGACCTACAAATCTGCCCACACACAGTCTCCTACACCCACAAGCACGGGAGACGGCGAGGAGGGAGGAGTTGGAGCTTTTGTTTTCTCTCTGGCTCGAGGTGGTCTGACCTCACACCCTGCTTTTGACACCATATTATTGGCTGCTGGTTGCCCTGGCAACAAAAAGCAGCAGATGCTTCCATGAAAAGAATAACAGAGAGGTGGAGTGATGTAAGAAACACCGGAGAGGACACACAGAGTTTTTGTAAACAAAAAAAAAGTTAATCTGTGAGTAAAAGATTATTGTGCAATATTTTAATAATTTGTGAATAAACAATATCAATATATATGAGGGCCTTTATAATAATATTAAACCTCTGCTGAAATTCTATGAGAGGATTATTTTAAAAAAGTAAAATGAAAACCAAAAAAAATTTTTTTTTGAACAAAAAACTCAGTTATTCATATAAAATAGAAAATTCAGAAGCAAAAACCTGTCTAATTAAAATCACTTTATAAATTAATATTTATTCAATTGACCATTGAGAAGGATTGATGGTTTATCCCTTGAGGTCCACATGGCAGGGGCGAGGTGGTGCTCACTCCTCACCCCTGCCATGTGGACCTTGAGGGATAAACTACCAAAACTGCTAAAATGGTCAACTTTACTCGCAGGGTCACCCATTAGGACAGTGAGAGGGTTAAAATTAACCTCTCATAGAATTTCAGCAGAGGTTTAATATTATAATAAAAGCCCTCACACTAAAGAGCAAACCATAATAAATTAGTTAAGATCATTTTAGGAATTAATTGTGCAGAATTGAAAACACAACATTGCCTCTGAAAAGCATAAATTCTTCAGCACTCCTGCTTCAGTGCTCCATTAGCTGATTTCCATTTAAAGATGCTCTATCGCCCTCTTGTGGCCACAAAGAATCAGCTCGTTTACTTATTTTGTTAAAACTCAGGGTTAAGAGGAGTCGGAGCTCTAGTGCGAGAGGCAGGGAACACCATCGCTCCATCAGGGGGTCACGCACACAGAATTACAGGCTGCAGGATGGTGGTGGACAGGAGACAGGAAACAAACTCAGCATCGACCTTCATTAATAGAAACATTTATTTATGCATTTACTGGTTCTGCCAAAGTGCAAACAAAATGTTAACATTACAAATAAATGATACGACACCAGGTAGAGTGAAGTTATTAGTGGACTAAAAAGCTGCAAGAATTAGGAAAAAATGTTAGCTACCTTTTAAAAACTCAGAGGTTTTGACTCTTTTTTTCCAAATACAAATAAAACTTGATATAAAAGGTGGCACTTCAGAAGGGTCGTTGCCACGGTTACGCATCATCTCCCCCGCAGAGCAACAGTAAAGTCTTCCGGTAGTCGCCGTTAGTATCCCCCTGAAACAAACACACAGGAATCGTTGTAGAGAAAAAAGATGAAAGGTTTTCCAACTATGGATGTGGAGTTTGTACCTTGATCATTGAATGCAGGGAGCAAGCAAACATCCTTCTGAATGCAGCTCTGATATCCAACATGTCCACCTCACAACGGGTCACCATCACCCTGATCAGGGTGTCGTCATCCGTTCCTGCACCCTGAAGCAAAGACAGTAACACTCACATGATCCAGATGTGCTAGTTTCACAAAACACAAATGTAAAGCATCATTTTAAGTGTTTCATTAAAAGGAACAATAAAGAATTGGCTCCATTTAATGGTTTCATCTTCTCTTGTGTGATTAAGAAAACTGACGTCAGGTTTCCGTTTCTGTGGTTGCCTTCCTACCTTCATGGCGTAGTACAGGGTCTCTGCAAAATAGGATGGAACGCTCCTGGCACATTTCACTTCAAGGGACAATCAGAAAGGACAGACCGTTGTTGAAGGGCAGAAAATGAGGCATTAAATAAATAAATGAGTGAAGAGGATTTGTCTAGTTTTCTTACCTACGGCGAGAAGCAGGGCTCTCAGGCTTCCAGAAGTTTCCCTCTTGATGCTCTCCTCCATCTCATATCCAGACAGCTTCGTGTAAGCATCGAACACTGAAAAAAACCACTCTGGATTATTACATAATTTTTCACGACTCAGTCAAGAGAGACAAAAATTCTTCAATCGATCCAAACAATCATCACAGCTGAACCTTTCCTCAGATGTTCGGCGCTCCGGTTGCCCAGGATGGTGATGAACGATTGTTCATCAGTCCCATACTTCTGCTCGCCGGCCTTAAACAGGGCCTAAAAAGAGACAGCTCACTTACATGAATGCACAAGTGGACATTTGTTTGTAAACGAGGAACATTTCAGTCAACTCTGGCTTTACCACATTAGTTTGACCCGTTCTGAAGAAGAACCCACAAAACAATCAAAGACTTGATGATAGATCTATTTAACACAGCCGCGGCCTTTTCACATTTCCTCGTACTGATCCAACCTATACCGATATGAATACACCAGTGCGCCATTTCTCTGACCTAAAGTTTGCCCACATCACAGCTGAGATTCAGACAGCAGGTTTTGCAGTCTCATTTCCTGATATTTGAACATCTTGCCTCAGATTGGATAACAGCAACGCAACTCTACCACCGACTTGCAACACTGTTTTATCTCCACAAATAACAAAAGCATGGAGGAGCTTCTGCTGTGTGGTGATGTTGCTAATGCTAACGTTTAGCTTAAACTAGTCGAGATGTCTGCTGCTGATCCCCATATGTTAAAATGTTGTTGTGAGTCAAAATCGGTAAGTCCATGACTGCTAATTCACAGTGTGAGGTACATCTGTGAGTATTTTTACCAGAAGCTAATGCAGGAGATAGGTGTAGGAGAATATTTTCATGTTCAGCCTGCAGGAAAAACTCAGAATGACCGATCACAATCATTAAAAAGGTTTTTTTCAGTCACCCTCACCTTTAAATTATATATTACAGCAGCAGGTCAGTCCTCGGGCTGCTGCTGCAGCTACGCTCAGTCCACGCTGCAGTCAGAGAAGATGTTTACCCCACACATCCATACTACCAATGAAAGGAGCATGTGGGAAGCCGCCGCTGGCTGATTTAGAGGCCCCTGCTAGCAAATAGGCATCAATCACACCACAGGTGGGTGTGTCTGACTGGCTCAGCACAAAACAAATGGCAGAGAAGCAGGGCCAAAAAAAGCGTCCGGCGCCGCACGGACAACGCCGGTGTAAAAACAACGACCCGACCCAGTGCGAACCACGCTGACTGTAGTTTCAACAGGCCATTTCATGACTCAAGCTTTAGGAACCACTGACGAGCGTTTACTGAACGCAAGATTCATCTAGGTCAGGCGTGTCCAAAGTGTGGCTCGGGGGCCATTTGCGGCCCTGAATGATTTTGCATGGCCCTCACTAGCGTTTTTAGATTTGTGGAATTAGGTCTTTCCAGGAGGCTGTTGATATAAATTCATAAATTTTTATATTTTATGTTCAAATTTTTACTAATATATTTATTTTAGGCCTTTTTTGAGCAGAACAAATGAAAAGTATAAAATAATGTTTGATTCTTAACAAAAAGAATGAATTTTTGTGGCCTGTGTGGAGTTTTAACTTTGTGATTTCGGCCCTCGTCTTGATAAGTTTGGGCATTGCTGATCTAAGTGCATATTTGAAATGCACACACAGTATTGACAGTTACAAGTTCTAAACTCTAACACGTGACAGTAAAGCACTAAACTATCTTGATTGAGGACATCAAAAGAAAACAAGCAGATTGAACATAATGCAGACTAAAGTTAGTTTTTATGGGGAGGCTTTACTATTTTCTGCCGCTAGAGGGCAGCTTATCAAATGTTGAACAAAGCTGGAAGCAAATGACACCAGAAATGTTTACAAACTCACCTGAGCATCACTCTCAATGTTTGCCTCCTGAATACCAGTCTGTCTGCTTGCCTGGAAAAATGCAAAACACTTCTGGTGAAGGAGCAGAAGGGAGGTGACAAGAAATGAGGAGAGAATAAGAGTTACCTGTAGCAGAATAACCAGAAGCCTCTGGAAGTGACCTGAAGTGTCACCGCATATATCCTTCTCCAGGTCGTGGTCATACTCTGAGGCACATAACATAGATGCTACAGTTTAAATAATGCATCATTTATTTTTGGTTTTAGTAATTAAACATTCAGGGCTGCACAGTGGCACAGTGGTTAGAGCTGTTGCCTTGCAGCAAGAAGGTCCTGGGTTCGCTTCCTGGCCTGGGGTCTTTCTGCATGTAGTTTGCATGTTCTCCCTGTGCATGTGTGGGTTCTCTCTGGGTACTCCGGCTTCCTCCCACAGTCCAAAAACATGACTGTTAGGTTGATTGGTCTGTCTAAATTGTGTGTGTGTGTGTGTGATTGTTTGTCCTGTGTGTCTCTGTGTTGCCCTGCGATGGACTGGCTTTCTGTCCAGGGTGTACCCTGCCTGATTGCCCATTGACCGCTGGAGATAGGCACTGGGTTCGATTACAGGTGAGTACAAAGTTTATTTGAAGTTTCTCTTTTACATTAATGTTTTTTTTTACATAAATAAGATGCCCACATTTTTATTTGAGACTCGCCGAACGGCATTGAATTCACGGATAAAAAAGATGTGGGTTCAACTTTCATTTTGGAACAATTTTTCAAGCAAGGGAAGGGAATGATCTGAGCATGCAGGAGGACTGACCCATCATGAACCTTTGTCAGCTGTGCTGAAGAGAAAGGTACAGAACCAAATTATTTAATTAATTAGCTGCGCGTTCTCCTGTCCTCTGTCCTCCGGGCCACACACACACACACACACACACAAGGGACTGGCTCAGCTGTTATTTTCGTTAAGGAGTGTGCACGTACAGCATGCGCGCCTCGAGCATGAGCCTACTATTGAAGCTGCCGTTACGCTTTTGGCCTGAGGGGGCGATCGCAAGCATAAAAATTCAAAAGTCCGAAAAGTCCCTTTAACATGATCACAAATATACAAGAGAATGAAAGATTTTTATCCTTTCTTGTGTTTTTCTGTGGCTCACTCAGCCACAGTGATCAGTAGATTAGTTATGAAAATGAATAAGAAGAATTTTTACATCATAAAAAGTGTGTGTTTTGTTGTGTTACCAGTTTTGTAAGCAGCGATGATGTCCTTCACCTGCTGAGGTGTTCTGGAGGCGAGAATCTCCACCAGCACCTTCTCATCTGTTCCTGCCCCCTATGGGTCAACAAAGGCAGAAATGAGCCATAGGTCACATTAGCCTCTTTTAGGAAACAATTTGCCGTAATGCCGTGGCGGCATCTGGGAGACTAGGCTGTTTATAAGTTGTCAGACCATAGCGGTCATGTGGCTCAATCGTGTCCTTTTACAAAAGATTACACGATGGAGGTATAAGGTGGGTAGGGAAGTGGTCTCTGTGATGCCGCAGACCAGTTTATCTTGGACATAACTTGCTTTTTATTGCAATCAAAGCTGCGCTCATTGGGGTTTTTTGACAAGCCACTCCTAAAGGTGTCTTCCCTCCACAGTCCCTGTGACTCCAGCTTTAACAATAAGAAGCTCCTGTGCTGCATCGCTCCAGTTTATCATCTCAGTAAACACAGCCCGTGTTTATTTTTAATATAGTTGCCGGCTAGAGCTCGACAATAACTCCCCACGTGATCATGACACCTCCCTCTGATGCGCCAAGGAGCAATATGCATTCACAAGTTGCGATAATATTACTACCAAGCGTGTCGAATGCTGCAAGTTCGCCACAAGGCCATGCCGCCACAACGCATTCATGAGGCACACTGTGGCAGCAGAATTACGCTAATCGGGCGTGCTGTTTCTTCTATTTAAAAAAAGGGCTATTCAAACAGCTTCTAACCCAGGCTTTTCACCAGATGCGTAAGCTGCACGCTATAGACGCATTATCCCTGAGACCTCAGCGGCATGACCCTTCCCCCTGGGAGCATTTCAGATGCAAATCGGCAGCAAAAGCATTCCATTCACCTGGTCCCGCAAGGTCACAGAATCATTGAGGAATTGCAAGATCATACGGGATTTTAGCATTTTACACAATAACAAGCAAAGAGAAAGATGGCAGCAGGTATCCTGAAAGGTCTGATTTATTTTCTGTTCTGTTTACTTCAGCTGTGGAATCGTCACAGGTTATGATGCATGTCTTACTAGTTATGAAACAGAAGGGCATGTGTCTTAATTGTTAAAGTTTCTGGGAGTTTTAGACTGCTTTCATGTTGGATTTCCTGTTCGATCTGCTGAGTTTGACATGTTCTGGAAGCATGGTGCATAAAAAATGGACAAAAGCGTACACTTCTGAGACGCTTGAAACACACCCATTGACTATAACGATGGCCATTAGCTGCGTAGTACACTTCGCAGGCAAAGCCAGGGTTAGACTCCTAAAAATGTTGCCTGCAAGAAACAAAAAAAAGTCCTTACCTTGATGGCATGGTGAAGTGATGTCACATCGTAAGTAAGAGGTGGAGTCATAAGAGCCACAACCAGCGTCTCAAACTTCCCACCCAGCTCTCCCTTCAGGTCATGCACCAGATCCTGCCACAGGAGCAGTAAGTTAACGCTTTAGTGTGAATTAATTGGAAAAAAGATGCATTTGTGTGTCTTTGATTATCCTGATAGGATCGCTTCGGTTTGAATGCAATTTGCTGTTTATACCACTAGATGTCTCTGAATCCTGCACAATGGGCCTTTAAGATCATCAAGTATTGCCCTCGAAAGTTCAAATAATAGAAAACATCCAAGTATATTTTCCTAGTTCATGATGTAACAACAGTGCATAGATTTCCTTTATGTTCAACACCGATAACATTTTGAGGTCTCACAAATCTTTAGACTACACAAAGGCGTGTCGATGTGGGTCAGCCGAAGCAGTCTGACCTTTCCAAACAGGGTCTTGTAGCTGGCCTTGATCTCCTGCCTCTGGGCGTTGCTGCGAGCAGTCAGCAGCTGCAGGATGGCGGCCTCATCAGTCCCTACAAACAACAAGCACCAGGATGACTCAGACCAGCCACATTAACCACTCTCACGTGCTTTGCAAATGACGTCACAATAACCACACACTGTTTACGCCTGGACTACATCTGTTTAACCCACATAAACACAGCTTCAGGTCAAAGTCAGCCGCTCTGTTTGCTCACAGCTCATGTTTCACTCCCTGTTGTATGTGTGGGCAGAGAGCAGTAATTACCAGCCTGCATCTGCTATGGGAGGGACTCCTCAAAACACTCATTGGTCAGTAGGAGTTTGCATAAGCACACCTATCAGATGAAACCGAGCTCACAGCAGAAACACACGGGCCTCTTACCGAGTCCTTTCATGGCCTTGTGCAGGACCTCGGCATCTGCACTGGCTTTGAAGTTAGCACTGGCTTTAACGGTTCCTCTGAAGGCCTGCAGAAACAAAAACACAAGCAGAGAAATATTACTTCATCTGTATATTTCCTGAAATTTTACTTTCTGGAATATTCTTATTTTGTGGCATCTCACCATGCTAATGGACATTTTATTAGCATTCAACTTTGGGCATTTTTACAAGAAAAATCAAGTGTTCTTATATATTTTACTGAAAGTAGCAACACTACATTTGAAATCTAATATAACATATTAGCTAAAATACTTTTCTTACAGTTTGGAAGTTATTCTTGCATGCAATATATACATACGTAATAAATCATAATAAATTGTAATACTTCATTCATAAATACTTTAAAAACTCAGGAAACACATTTCTCAGTTTCCATTTCCAGATAAATCTTTGTTTTGCACTTGTAGTAATTAAACAGTTTATGTGTCTCCTAAATTTATATCGATGGATGTCTTTATTACAAATATTTGTTTTTATTCCGGTGACGCCTTCCCATAAAAATAAAGGTCATTAAACATTTCTAATCATTCTCATGACCAGTTTGCCTAAAAACTAGTTCCTTTAATAGTTTGTGTGTAAAATGATAGATTATCTATCTTTACGTTCTCTCATCACAGTTCAAACTCTGACTTCCAGCAGAGCTCAGATTTGTTCAGACATTTAAAGGAAACACAGTCATTCAAAAGAAGATGGAGTGATTTGAAGCTAATTTGATTTGCATCAGTAGACCGATCTACAGCGAAAACCAGAATGTGGCCACAACAAAATGCTGAAGTCATTCCAAACTGATCAAACTTTCCTACATTTGAAGAAGAAGAAGAAGAAAATATCATTTCCATAGCGCAGTAAAACTGTCAAGACGTGCGTTTCTTTTTCCAGGGAGGGAAAGCCGAGGAAGATGTTGAGAGAGTAAAGCCGCAGGAATGTGTCTGGAATTCAAACCTTGAAAATACGAATGGAAAAAAAAAACTGACCATCAACGTTAACATGGAGGATTCTGTTTCCGCGAGAAGCAATGCCCCTGAGCTTTGCTTTTTCATAAAATGGAAGCACCTACAGCCGTCTGCAGAGACAAACAGCTGATATAACTCCACAGCGGAGCAGATCCCTTGTGTGAAACCAGTTTAAAGATCTTTAACAAGTGATTGAGTCCTGGGAACGAGTTCAGACAAGGCTATGTAAACACAGGCTGCAGCAGACCGTCTTATCACCGTCCATCACACGGTCATGGACTGTGGTTGTCATGGAAACCACACACAATGAAGTTGGCCTTGGTCACGTGATAGAACCGATAGAACAGGCTGTAAACCTGTTTTTAAATTACACATCCATTCCATTTGCTGAAGACTTGTAGGAAATCTTTGCGGTAACATTTCAGCCTCACAGATCTCTCAATAACAGCAAAGTCCCAGTGTTTAGTTTTACACAAAACTTCCCAGTTTCAGCATAAACAGCCACTCGTCATATCCCAACTCCGCCCTGACGATGAGGAAGAGTTTGTTTCCCTTTACAAGAGGGAGGGAGGCTTTCAGCTCCAGACTAGATGTGGAAGTGAGTGTGGAGGCCCACCCTGAATGGAACACAGCCCTCATGAGTCACACAGCAAACTTCTCCAAACTAAATCTCTGCTGCACCAGGGAGCATGCGCCGACACACCCTTATACACACATAAAGCCTGAGGAAACATTAGCAGCTTGCAGTTAAAAAAGTTATTTTCACGGTTAATAAACTAGACTCAGACATTTAAAAAAAGATGTTAACAACATATGAATGAATAAAACACTGAGTGAGTGTTTCCCTTGGGTTAGGGGTAAAAAACAATGAGGCATTTGCAAATAACGGATTTGACTCATTTCAGCAAAATGTTTTCAATCATAATCCCTGAATTAGTCTGCGGTCAATATGAAAGTAACTCACCATCTTTAGCGTCTTTGGTGGATTTCCAACAGGAAGGAGATCTGTTTGAAACAAACAAAGAAAACTTTTATTTGAAGAATAACGCAAAACTTTGGTACGTCAGCTTGCAAAATAGCCCCTCTCTCATCAGCTGTAGCTCTCCCGAGTAGCTGTCAAACTTATCAGGACCAGATGTTTCTGTTCAGCCCGCGGATGGAGAGGCCGGTCCCGGAGGTTCTGAGTTTGGTGGATCCGTGACACCGGGACTTACCGCTGAGCTGCAGGCGCCCGATGAAGCTCGGTGAGCGGACGGGGAGAGAGAGAGAGACGCGGTCGTGAGAGAAACCCGGTGGAGAGAGAGAGGGGAGGAAAACACTCTCATAAACGCTGCGCGTGAGTGTGGGCGTGCACACATCTGAACCACACCCTGCATAACTCCACCTGAAGCTTTCTGGGAAATGTAGTTTTCATGAAGAAGGGTCAAATTATAGAAGCCTTTTGCTCAGGGGAGGGTTGGCCATTTGTGACTGAAAAAGCAAAATCTCTATCTTCAGATCACTACACTATCTATCTATCTATCTATCTATCTATCTATCTATCTATCTATCTATCTATCTATCATCTATCTATCTATCTATCTATCTATCTATCTATCATCTATCTATCTATCTATCTATCTATCTATCTATCTATCTATCTATCTATCTATCTATCTATCTATCTATCTATCTATCTATCTATCTATCTATCTATCTATCTATCTATCTATCATCTATCTATCTATCTATCTATCTATCTATCTATCTATCTATCTATCTATCTATCTATCTATCTATCTATCTATCTATCTATCATCTATCTATCTATCTATCTATCTATCTATCTATCTATCTATCTATCTATCTATCTATCTATCTATCTATCTATCTATCTATCTATCTATCTGTCTGTCTCCTGTTTAATTCACAAATATGGTGTTTCCTTGTGAAGAATTCACTATTTCAAGTATTTCTTGGACTATATAAAGTTGTGATTTTTTTTTCATATAAAATGTGGATTTGCTTGTTAACATATTTTAAAAGATAAATGTAGAAAAACATATCAGGTTAGTTATTTATAACATTACTGTTCTGAAAAGAGATGGCTTATAACTTGAAATTCCAACAGATGTGCAAACCACCTGTTTTCACAACAATTTTCTTCAGATTTGGTGAAAAATGATGGCTGATTTGGAAGAAGGTTACACAATATAACAGTTATTTGGGGACTGACATGGTAGGAAACATATTTGAAAAATTTGTATTTAGAAAGAAAATATAGAATTATTCTGATATGAATTATATGCACAGTTAAAAAAGTAATGGAAGCTTGTGCAAAAATATTCTGATTATCAATTGTAGCGGAATATAGTTGGTATATTCTTACACTTTATTAAGGTCCAGAGATTAATCTTTGGACCGGGCACTTAGAATCAGAAGAGATTGTTTTTTACCACAGGGAATTTTATTCAAACACCTTGTATTGAGTTAGAGACAAGAAAAGAGAGATGGGACGTTTAAGAATATTTATTTTATAATTATTCGAAACAATCACCAGGACTAACTCTCTAATGATGGATGTGATGAATGTGAGCTGAAGTGTTGGTGTGTGTGTGCGTCAGTTCAGAATCTCCATCTGACCGAGGCGAGTCTGAGGGCAAGATGTTGTTTTGTTTAACTAATAACGATGGATTTCAGGAGGAAGACATGAGACGCCATCTATGCTGAGTCCACGTACCGTTTCGGAGACCCCCGTGTAAGATCCGGACGCCAGGTCCTTGGACCCTCCTTTGGTGCTGGAACCGGTGAAACAGCGTCGCAGCACGACAAACCAGTCTAAGGAACGTCTCCCGGTACAACGGCAGGTTTCAGCGTCACGTAGAGAGTTCAGCTTTTATTCTGAAGGAACCGTCGTCTTGTTGATAAAACGACAGGATTTTCCAGCTTGACAGTTCTCAGCTTAAAAGTAGAAAATACAGCTGGCCAGTCTGTACTTCTCTTAGCGATGATGGATTTGAGAGCTGGTCGAGTACTTGGTTGGAACTGCGTTGAACCAAGTTGAACTACGTTGAATGCTTTGTTGGAACTCGATGGAACTGACCTAAAATGGCGTTGTTCTGTTTTATTAAACTTAGTTGTTTATGAATCTTAGCCAATCGGAGTGGACAGATTAACTAAACACCACAGAACTCTGCCACGCAACAGAAAGGAAGTTCTGATTGGATGAGTGAACAATGTGTCATGTGTTTACCTTATGGGGATCAGGATGTCTAGCTCAGTTAGTCCAAAGTCCTGTTATTCATTAAACACATAAATCATACATTGTGATTTCACAGATCAGTCACCTGATTACTATTGACCAACAGTTATTTTGATTAGCTTTATTAGAAATAAAGTTCTTTGATTAACTAATGAAAAGCATTCTTCATCCTTCTTCTGTCTTCTTTTCTGGAATGTAAACACCAGAAGCAAGCGCACGACCTTGGCAATTTATGCACACTGTCACTGTGTCAAAGGGCAGCTGTTAAGGGCAGAAATGGCATAGTCATAACGCTACATACACCCCTTTTCAAGGTCAATGTGGTCCATCAAGAGACCACTTGGTCGTTGAACAAACCAGAGTTATGGAGGATCTTGACAACCGAGCAGGGTGCGATCCCACTGGAACAGCCAACCGTGGTGAGGTACGAACCCCACGCCGAAGAACAGTCTCGCATACTCCTCGGGAAGCACACAAGTCAGCAGGTTATTAGATATTCCCCATGGAAGCCATAATTGAAGCAACAGCAACCTTATATCTCCACGGGCAATAATGTAAAGCAGGAGCAAAGCTTGTATGTATCCATGAGCAGGGAATTATTCCAAATAGTAAATTGATCTTTGTAACAGCACTTATCGTAATCCAGCAAAAGGGAAGAGCAGTAGGCAGGTAATCCCAGCGAACGAGGTGTCCCAGAAGCCATGCCGGGACCACGGATGTCCAGGGCCCGGAGGAGTCGATTCCGATGACGAGTCACGGGTCCACCCCCAGGAAGCAGGATCCTCACGAGCTCAGCAGAGGAGAGAGAGAGCACAGTGCAGGGCACTTCAATGTAGACACGACAAGATTGCGTTTCATGTCCTTAAACAAAATTTAAAAAACCTAACTCTATGAGCACCTGTTGTACTATGTGTAAGTTTTACGTGAATTACCCTTTAAGTGAAGAAATGGATGCAGCCCTCTCTGTGTGAGAGGCAAAAAGGATGGTGCGAAAAGCAGAAAATGAAAGAACCCTGTCTGGTATCAGTGAATCCTCACACGAAATACACACTGACAGGATAGAGGCCAAATTGGTTTTAGCCCTGTAAGGTAAATCGATGTAGAAAATCATAACTTTCACGTTTCAATCATCCTGACAAAGACACTATAAAAAATAGAAGTGTAAATCAATACTAAAATGTAAATCAGTGGAGTTAGTAATCACTTTCATGTTAATGTACCCATAAGGAATTAAGATTAGTAAAGATCAAAAGAACACAACATTTTGGAGAACAGTACTATGTGGCCTAACCCACTCACTGTTACCTGGCCGTTTACCTGACTCCAGGATCCCACAGCATGTCCATCTCAACACACCCCAAGTCTGCACGTGACGTATAAACATGAAAGACAACCATGCGCACACACAAACATACAAACTTGTGTAACCTGAGATCGAAATCGTGGAACCAACGAGGCGCATTTATCACCCCCCTTTCGAAGTCGGTAAATTGTCGTTGTTGGCATCGACCAAATCTGTGGAACCCTTGTGCAGTTTGATATGGTCCCTGTGGACCCATTTGTAGACGGGCGCCTTGTTTTTGCAGGTAATCTTGATCTGAATCACGACCGGAGAGAGCTTATTTGTTATCAGGCATGGACCCGACCATTCGGGCAAAAGTTTCTTAGCCAGCTTCCCAGAGTTCGCCTTATTGTTACCCGTTTTGGGAGCGATAATGTAGTACCAGGCCTCATCACCTACGTCGAGTTTGGAATGTGAGGCCTTCTTATCGTAATAAGAGTTCCTGCCTTCAGCCGACTTCTCCAGAGTTGCCTGTGCAAACGAGAATGCTGCAGGCAGGTGGGTTTTCAGGTCCTGTAAGTATTGTTCGCTCGTATCGACGTACACGGTCGGCAAGTCCACACAGAAAGACTGGTCGAAGTAGTGGTGGTTGTGGTTTAGAAGAGTCTGAGGAGGGCTGGCTGGCGGGACTGACGCGATGGCGTCGTCCGAGCAGTGTTGGCACGCAGCCAAACCCATGCCAAGAGGGCTACGTCGGTTCTGGGCGTAGCGCACCTCAATGTCGAAGCTTTGAAGAGCCAGCAGCCATGATGCAATTCGCGCATTGGTCACCACACCATCTCTGATGCGCTGACTGTTAAGGAAGGTCACTGGCTGGTGCTGTGTCTCAATGATGATTTTCTGGCCGCCAATGTAGTTAGCAAAGTATTTAACCGCCCACATGGTGGAAAGCAAAGCTTTTTCACAGTCCGAGTATTTAAACTCAGGCCCAGACAAGAGCTTACTAACATAGGCTACCACACGCCTGTCGCAGTCATGAACTTGGTAGAGACCAGCACTCAAACAGTGAGCTGAGAAACCGACCTCAAGGTGGAACTCCTTGTCACAATCGAGGAGCGCCAAGCACGGAGCCGAGTAGGCGCTGCCTTCAGGTCATTCATAGCCTGTTGCTGCTGCTCTGCCCACTCGAATGTCACATCCTTCTTCAGTAGATTAGTCAGAGGTCGTGCTATCTCAGTGTAATGTTCTACAAACTGGCGCGAGTAGTTGCAGACCCCCAAGAAGCTCCGAATTTCGGAGACGTTTGTAGGAGGTGTGATGGTGGCTACGCCCTGAATTCTGCCAAGTTGAGGCTGCACTCACTGTGGTCCCACCAGGAGGCCAACTTACTGAACCTGCGACCTGCACCACTGTCCTTTGGCGAGAGAGATCTTTGCACCTGCAGCCGCGAGCTGACCCATGACATGGTCCAGCTCGGACAGGTGGTCATCTAATGTACGCTTGCGGATAAGAATGTTGTCGACATAGATGAGGGTCCCCCGCTCTCGAGCATCGGGGCAGGCTTTGTTCAAGAAGATGTTGAACTCAGAGGGCGAGTTGGAATAACCAAAAGGACACCGGGTGAAGGTGTATTGTCGGTTGGCAAAGGAGAAGGCAAGTTTGTGTTGGTCCGATACGTGGACGGGAATCGTCCAAAATCCGGACGCAATGTCAAGTGTGGAAAAGTACTTAGCATCTTTCACTCTTGGAAGATCCTGCTCCAGGCGCGCCATTGGCCACCTAGACAAGGGAACCTGTTTGTTGAGTTGCCGGTAGTCAATGGTTAGTCACCACTTACCATTAGGCTTCTTTACCGGCCACAACGGAGCCGAGTAGGTGCTGTTGCAGGGTCGAATGATCCCTTTAGCCAAGAGGCTTTCAATGATTTACTGGACTGGTCCTTGGGATGCCAGGGGAATCTTGTATTGCCGCACAAAAGACGGCGGGGCATGCGGCAGTGTAGGAATCCTGACTTCATGGATAGTGGTTAGACCACAGTCCAAGGAGTCAAGTGAAAGAAAATCTTTGTACTTTAGCAAAAGTTGTCGTAATTTGTCTCGCTCGACCTCGTTGGTAAGAGCATCCGCTTGGTCTACGACTCCTTCAATCTGGGACAGAACTTCAGGGGGCTTCTCCGGTGGCTTTGAGCGTGGCGGTGAGCCCGCTGTCTCGCCCCCTTCCTGAACGCTTACCACTAGACAGTGTGAGTCAGTGTCAGGCGGCGGATTGTACGGTTTAGGCCTTCTCACACATGCAAACAGTTCTCTGGACTCGTAGCCGATGAAAGAGTCAAGGCGCTAGAGACAGTCCATACCTATGAGCATGGGCATGGTCATAGTCTCACCGATGTAGACGGGGTGTTTGAAGCTCATGGGCCCTATCGAGACCTGGAGCACAGTCTTCGAAGGCAAGATCACTGGAACCCCAAAGAAATCGGTGACAGTTAACGAGCACGGAATGAGTGTGGGGGGCCGCAGGCCCTCCCCACTATTCTCGCAGATGCCGTTATAAAAATCTTTGTGCATGATCGTAATGTCCGAACCCGTGTCTATTAAGGCGTCACAGCAATGTCCCTGTTGTACAGTGACCCTTACTGTGGGTCTACCAGTCCCCTTTTGCATGTCCATAGGTGCCAGTAGTATTTCGTCAGCCACGGCGACAGCGGTACCTGAGTCATCGTCCATGGGTGTGTTCTTTATCATCACCACAGATGGAACGATCGGCGAAATGTAGGTGTTTTCCTGTGAGTCAGAACCTTTCAAAACATCAGCCTGCAGCATCCTCGTCTCATCTGGCGTCTTTTCGGCCAAACACGGGGTCGCTGCCCATGTCGCCTGAAAATCACGCACAAAATGTTTGACGTCCTCGACGTCCTGCTGAAGAGTGCAGATCATGTTCCTCATCCCAGTCATCATCGTTAGGAAATCGCTTTTCATCTCAGCCAGAAGTTGTGATGGCAATTGCATTGTTTCCTCTGGGCCCATCTTCCAATTAGTTATGAGTTCTTTAATTTACTAATCTTACCCAGAAACAACTCTTACCTCTAGACTTATTAAAGAATTAGTTACAGGGAAGCTTGGTTTTCGAATGAATATTCGGGGCAAAACCGTTAAGTAATGCCACAAATATCACTCACTGTTGACCTGCCCAAGATGGCCGGTCGAGCTACGAGTTGGGTCACTCAAAATGGCGGATTGTTGCGCATGCGCTGTCCGTCACTTGGCGTGTAGCCACGTAGCCAAATACGATTCTTCACACCGGAGAGTTTTAAAGAACCGCCGCTAACAAACACAACTGTACCTAGTACTCGAAGGCGTAGCGGATTTTGAGACGCAGAATTGCTGCGTCGAAACGGCTTGACAATTTGTCGATACGCGCCACCGTATGTCTCTCCGGGGTGACTAGTTAGCTCTTTGACTAAGCTAGCGAATGCCTGTAGAAACCAGGGCTTTACGGTCCAAACGGACCAGTCTGAGCAACCGAACGTGCGTGAGCGACGTGGTAATTTCTGGACTTTAGCGTCCGCACTCTGGGCGTGCAGAGGCGCTCTTCCGTGTCTAACTTCAGCTATTAGCGAATTAATGCTAGCGATTGAATGCTATTCGATTAATGCTAGCGAGTTGACCGGGACGGTAGACGTGGATCAAGCGGCTACAGGACGGAAGTAACTTCCGACGGGGATATCTCTATCTCCAGTTTCACAAACAGTTGCACACAGTGTCACAAACACACGCGACAAACAAGAAAACATACAGTATTCAACATACCAGACAGGAAAATACACCTTCAGTGGTAGGCTTGAAATGGCCGCTATGTGCCACATCAGCCTTAGAGTGGTTTGATGAAACAGCACCTCCTGTGGAGGGTGACTAATGTCCACCCCCCTTTACTGTGAAGCAAATGTTTATCACTAGCTGAATGAGAGAAGTTTGTTTTGTCTAACTCAGACGGCTATTAGAGTCCCAATATGTCTCAAACTCAACACAAAGTGCTTTAAAACTGTGTAGATATCTGGATAAGGCTCGCCATTAAATGTAGCGGAATATAGTTGGTATATTCTTACACTTTATTAAGGTCCAGAGATTAATCTTTGGACCGGGCACTTAGAATCAGAAGAGGTTGTTTTTTACCACAGGGAATTTATTCAAAAACCTTGTATTGAGTTAGAGACAAGAAAAGAGAGATGGGACGTTTAAGAATATTTATTTTATAATTATTCGAAACAATCACCAGGACTAACTCTCTAAAGATGGATGCAGATGAATGTGAGCTGAAGTGTTGGTGTGTGTGTGCGTCAGTTCAGAATCTCCATCTGACCGAGGCGAGTCTGAGGGCAAGATGTTGTTTTGTTTAACTAATAACGATGGATTTCAGGAGGAAGACATGAGACGCCATCTATGCCGAGTCTACGTACCGTTTCGGAGACCCCCGTGTAAGATCCGGACGCCAGGTCCTTGGACCCTTCTTTGGTGCTGGAACCAGTGAAACAGCGTTGCAGCACGACAAACCAGTCTAAGGAACGTCTCCCGGTACAACGGCAGGTTTCAGCGTCACGTAGAGAGTTCAGCTTTTATTCTGAAGGAACCGTCGTCTTGTTGGTAAAACGACAGGATTTTCCAGCTTGACAGTTCTCAGCTTAAAAGTAGAAAATACAGCTGGCCAGTCTGTACTTCTCTTAGCGATGATGGATTTGAGAGCTGGTCGAGTACTTGGTTGGAACTGCGTTGAACCAAGTTGAACTACGTTGAATGCTTTGTTGGAACTTGATGGAACTGACCTAAAATGGCGTTGTTCTGTTTTATTAAACTTAGTTGTTTATGAATCTTAGCCAATCGGAGTGGACAGATTAACTAAACACCACAGAACTCTGCCACGCAACAGAAAGGAAGTTCTGATTGGATGAGTGAACAATGTGTCATGTGTTTACCTTATGGGGATCAGAATGTCTGGCTCAGTTAGTCCAAAGTCCTGTTATTCACTGAAACACATAAATCATAACATTGTGATTTCACAGATCAGTCACCTGATTATTATTGACCAACAGTTGTTTTGATTAGCTTTATTAGAAATAAAGTTCTTTGATTAACTAATGAAAAGCGTTCTTCGTCCTTCTTCTGTCTTCTTTTCTGGAATGTAAACACCAGAAGCAAGCGCACAACCTTGGCAATTTATGCACACTGTCACTGTGTCAAAGGGCAGCTGTTAAGGGCAGGAATGGCATAGTCATAACGCTACACAGTTAAATATAAACATTATTCCAATTCATGTGGATGGAGCCTCTTCAGAGGGGCTAAAGGGCCATGAGTTGAAAATCCCCGATTTGATCCAGCAAGACCAGGACAGGTTTTTTATTCCAACAATAAGTTAAAATACATATTTCTCAAGAAACAGAAACAAAAGAGAAGTTCTGCATCTGTTTGCATTAAGCTGCACTGATGGATGATGGTTAAGTCACTGGGTGGAGCAACCAGACACTGCTCCATTCACTCATTCAGCAGATGGTGCAGCATTGGAATTTATTTAGCCTGGAATAATTTTTCACCTGAAAAGTATTAAGTCTAGCACTTAGTTTGTTTTTGCCTTCACCCACTCATCATTAGGGAGGTTTAAGCTGCAAGAAGCTCAACTGTATTCAGCAGTAAACTGGCTGATTTGAGGATCTAAACCCAGGGATAGGAAATGGATCACAAGTATGGTGTTATGAATTAAAAGCAGGAAATGATATCGTGTTGCAGAGGTAAACTTCCCTGCTGCAAAACTCATGAATCGAAAACCAGAACAATTGTAGTTGTAACCTCGGTCATCTGTGCACACGTGTGGTTTGTTGGTGGATATAATTTTTTTTTTGAGATATTAAAGCTGCCGTAGAGGTGAGGCACCACATAGAAATCGGATCCATATTGATTGTTAATGCTTCAAATATTTATATATTTAGGCCTGAACTGAATTCCCGGAACTTAAATGAGAAAACCCCTGGCATCTTTCCAAGAATGAATGTCACCATGGAAATAAACAAATGAGATTTAAATTATTGTCAGCATGCACAATAGTTATGTTTAAATGTGGCATGTTGGGAATTCTCATGCAAACAATGCACCACTTAAACTGAGGTCAGGAGATCCTCCTGCTAGAGATTGTTGTGCATAGATAGGCTTATTCAGTTGTAAAAATAGCAGAACCCTGAACTAAACAAAGATCAGAACCATATTCATTGCAAATAACATTAATGGTTTAACGAGTTTGATTTTTTACCTGAAACTAGTTTTTTACAGTTTTTCAGTTGCTTTGGTACATTTCTCACAACAGAATTGAACTTTGCATCACTGTTAAGGCTCTTATCAAAACAATTAGTGGAAATTGCAAAACATGGTGGATAACTTGCAAAAGTGAGTCACTTCTTCAAAAACAAAAGTCAGTTGCTCAAAAGGAGTAGTGCATGCTTCAAAAGCAAGTGTCTTATTCAAAAAGGATATGTTCACTAAAAGCAAGCATTTACATCAAGCAAAAGTGTCAGTGCTGTCAAAATCACAAGTCATTACAGCATCTTTGGTCACAAAATCAAAAGGTTTGAACATGTTTTCATTGTGACGGATTACTTTGTAGGTAATCCCAATGTCCCAATGTCATGTTGTTATGGAAATTTTATGTTTTATTATTTCTTGATCATTAATACTATTAACTGAATGTCCCGAAAGCATTCTAACACACACACACACACACACACACACACACACACACACACACACACACACACACACACATACTTGTTACCCTGTAACTTCCCACACACACACTCTCTCTCTTTTATCTTCTTGTATAAATACAACTCTCAGGGTAGAAACTCTTGGCAGTTGCCCTGTGCTCTGCCCTGATTGCAGTCTGGTGACTTTGTCTGCTTATTTGTCTCCTTTTCTCTCTTAACGTAGGTAATGGGTTTATAAATTCCCTAACATAATTTGGTCCTTTGAGAGCCGGGGTCTGTCACCTGGCAGCGCCAAGAGCCAATGCTGGAGTACTGTCGAGAACCTGAATCTCCTCCAGTGCTGAGCTTTTGCTGGGAGGTCGGTGTGATGGTCTTGACGTCGCTGGGAGGCATGCGGATCCACAAACTCAAGACCTGAGCGGAGAGATCTGGTGAGACAAGTTTGTTTTGTCGTTTTGTCCTTGTGGTACCGAGAGAATATCCTGGGTAACCAGAGATTCAATTTGGTGTCATCCGCCGAAAGTGATGTTTATGACAGATTCTCTGAATGCTGTCTGAGTTTGGCTTGGTTTTGAGCGTTTTAGCCGGAGAAATAGAAATACTGATCTAGTTATCTGTTGTTGTTTGTTTTAAATGTTGTCTGCTTTAACTGTTGTTTGAATGAATGAGATAGTGCCTGGACTTGCTTTATTCTTGTAGAAAGAAGGATATCACAACTCATTTAAAACACACTTTCTCAAGTATCAGTGGTCAGATTTATAAATAGTTGGCTGATAAGCCGTAAAATCGGATCTCGCTGTGTCAGAACACAGTCAAAGGGCAGATTCGTATGCCTAAATCTGACCTCATGCCAAAGAAAAGACGGTGTGGTATGGGTGCATATGGGTAATGAAAAACTCACAAACACCTTTTGAATTTATACTCATTGTACATTGTACATTTATAGAAATGTAAATCCAGGAAATGGGGAAATGATCTGAAACTTATTGATCGATGAAAAAATATGTTTCCCTGGTATGTGATGACCGCCGACGTGTTACACTTGCAGTGTAACCTTAAAGTTGAGATAGTAAAAGAGAGAAATGAGAAATTACAAATGAACTATGAGGATTATGGTTACAAGGAAGCACAGAGCGGTGGAGAGAAAGAGAAGGGTTGAAAAAGTGAAACAGAGAGGAAGCACAGCCTGCCTCAAAATCCAAACAACAGCAGCTGTGTTCTGAGCCACTAAGGTCTTATCAATTGAGGCCTGAAGGTTACTTAACTAGAAAATAAAGATGAAAAATTAACCCCTTGATGGAAAATGGTCACTACAGTGGACAGGTTCTCAAAATTGTTATTTATTTATTTATTTATTTATTTATGTTTTGCTATTAAGCACAGCTGTTGAAGACTTTATTGCATTTGAGCCCCTCCATTTGGACTTCAGTAAGTCAAGCCAACATATTTCATATTCAGAATGCACGCTGTCCACTGAGATGGACATGTAATAAATTATTTGTAAATTATTAAATGTCACAACAAATATTTGTTGAAATTTGTTTCATTCACACCTAAAGATGAATGAAAATAACTGTTAAAAATCATGGTTGAAGATTTCATAATTCATGCATCACAGGGTTAAGCACTGACCAAGTTAAAGAAGACAGTCCAGCTGAAAGGATCTACCCTATTGAAGTAGCTGACCTGAGGTTCGATGTACATGATTTATCTGGTATTTTGGTGACTAAAATAATTTGAACTATGAACCGTGTCACTTTGGTGGCTGAAAGGGGGAGGGTTTTAGTAGAACCCCTCGGTTTGAGAAATTGTCTGTTGACAGTACCTCTAGAGTCTAGACCAATAAAGCCAAGTATGTAGGTTTCTAGTAGGACCTCTTAGACTGAGAAATTGAATGTGTGATTTAACAGTAATTCCAGACCAACAAAAACTAATGACTATTCTCAACTTGCATTTTTTTAGATCCTTATTTTTTTCTAAACCTTTGTCTCTTGACATTTTAAATAAGATGAAGGGAGTTTCAGTAAATGACAATTGACACCCGGGTGAAAGATCAGGGGCCTCATTTATCAAGCTTGCTTACGCACAAAACGAGGTCGGAAAACTGCGTAAGCAACTTTCCACGCAAACTTTGGGATTTATGAAAGACATTTTAGCAGAAAATGTGCACAACTTTAAGTTGACTAAGGACCTGGCTTATGCACATTTGGACATGGAGAGCACCTGCAGTGCTGCTGCTGAGACGGATACAATTATGAAATCCTGCAGCATTATCACTTGAACTGCTTTGTTTTCACACAGAACAAGACCCCCCACATGCACACACATGCGCGCGCACTCACACACACAAGCGCGCGCGCGCGCACACACACACACACAGCCTGAAGTTCAGAGTACGGAATGCAGAAAATCAGCAGGGGGACAGATTGAGACAGAACATCATGCGTCTGTGACAGTGTGTGTCCTGTCATTGTGACCCGATTGATCATGCGCCCTGGCTACTTGGACAAGGGAAATCTCCGTTTTGCTGACTGGTTAGCACGCGTGACTTTCACCCAGGACTCTGGGGATCGAATCGTGATCGGATCTTTTTTTTATATCCGCCACAGATCTCTCTGAAGAACTTAGCATTGACGGCTTCAGCAACGCTGTGCCACTCCGTGGATTTTCTTATTTGTTTTGCAAAAGCACTTCCTTTCATTTCTCCACCTCACCCACAAGTACCTGAATTTCTGCTCATGAAATAGCGCTTCCTCTATCTACGGTCGAGATCGAAATGCTGCAACAAGCCGGCTTATGTATATGCATGAGGTCCACAAGGCACTTTGCATTGACTATTTATGGCAGTAAGTGGGCGTGGTGAGGTCGGGATGTGACTAAAATGCAGCTGAGAAACTTTCTAGATAGTTTCTGATTTATGAAGCGGAGATTGCGTGCAGCTGTGCGTACTCCATGTTTGATAGATCACAAACCTACTTGGCGTAAGTACATTTATTTGCTGAGCTTAAGTACGGTTTTAGTGAGGATTCTACGCAATGTTTGATAAATGAGACCCCTGGTGTGCAGTGCATGTTCAGTTCAAAAGCTGCATTTTGAACAGTCTAAAAAATATCACTTGTCATAAACTGAATCTTCCTGGCATCTGTCAAATGTAGGAACTTGTTCAGATCTCCAATTAGCGGACTTTGTGATCAGAACAAGGGAGAAAACTGTCAGGAAGTGAAACTAATAATGGGTTAGAAGATTGAAGCTGTTATAGGGAATTTACATTTAAAAAGCTCAATTTGTTTTAATTCTTCATGTATTCTCAGCTTGGGAACTTTTAAATGCTTTAACACAGAATTTCACGATCCTCTCTGTCGTGTTGTGAGGGTGGAGATGGTGGACCAAGTGTGGTGGAGGGTTCAGGAGGCAGAAGAGCAGGCACGGATGAAATAAAAATAAAAATGGTTTAATGGTGGAACGGGAGAGACGGGACAAAACACGCATGAACAAACAATGATCCGACGAAGACAGCAACAAGGAGGGAGGTATAAATACACAGGGAAATCAGGAACACATGGGCAGAGTAACGAGGGACAGGTGAGAACAATAAGGTTAATAAAGGCAGGAGAGACACAGTCAGGGAGGCCGGGGCAGATCATGACACTCTCTTCCTGATTCAATCAGACACAACAGTAGTAGAAAGAACAGCGTGCTAGTATCGAAAAGAAAACATGCATCCTAACCGACCTTGGTCTCAAGTAAGACAATATTCTATCAGCCATGTGATTCTTAAAGCAGAAATCAGAAAAGCTTCAAAATATAATTCCTGGAAGAAAAACAAAACCAAAAAAGAAAGAGTAACTCCGAGTTGCTGCTTTAACTTAAATATGGGTTATGGATAAGTTAATGCTTTAACTTACAAATGGGTTTTACACGCTTTGAAATTTAGTATGAAGTTACTGGACAGTTTGATTTGAGGTCTTCTGTCCTCTTTGGAATGTAAATATCAACATTGGCCTATGTTTTTGGAGCCGGTAGAGATTAGGTTAATTTTGACACCACTGCTTGACCTTGTACACTTTAGAATTAGGAGAAATAAAAGTTATGTGGGTTCTGACTGAAACTTTTTATGTTAGTGAATTTTAAACAAATTAATGAACTGATTTATTGCAGAACACATCAAATAACGTGTGTAAATTTAGTCAATGACCAAATATTTCATTTTTTGTAAAGGGTGGACAGTATAATAATAATAATACATTTTATTTCAACAGCGCCTTTCTGAACACTTAAGGACACTTTACAGAGATAAAATACACAACAATAAAAGATAAAACAGCATAAAACAAACAGACAGATTGGAGCAACGAGAGTAATTATTGGAATGCTAGACGGAACAGGTGAGTTTTGAGTCTGGTTTTAAAGAGAGTGAGGGAATCAATGTTACGGAGGTCAGGAGGAAGTGAGTTCCAGAGCTGGGGAGCAGAGCGGCTGAAGGCCCTGCTCCCCATAGTGACCAGACAGAAAGGTGGGACTGAGAGGTGGATGGAGGAGGAGGACCTGAGGGAACGGGTGGAGGTTGAAGAATGAAGGAGGTCTGAGAGGTACGGTGGAGCTAGGTTATGGATGGCTTTGAATGTATATAGCAGAATTTTGAATTGGATTCTGGAAGTGACTGGGAGCCAGTGGAGCTGCTGAAGAACAGGGGTGATGTGGTGGAAGGAGGGAGTTCTGGAAATGATGCGGGCTGCCGAGTTCTGGAGAAGTTGGAGTTTATAGAGGGATTTGTGAGGAAGACCGAAGAGAAGAGCGTTGCAGTAGTCAATACGGGAAGTGATGAGGCTGTGGACAAGAATGGCGACCGAATGAGTAGCGAGGGAGGGGCGTAGGCGGTTAATGTTACGTAGATGGAAGTAGGCAGACCGGGTAATATTGTTTATGTGGGACTGGAAGGATAGTGAGGAGTCGAGGATGACACCCAGACTCTTGACCTGAGGGGAGGGGGAAACTAAGGAGTTGTCGACGGGAAGTGTAAAGCTGTGGATTTTGGATAGTAAAGATTTAGTGCCGACAAGTAACATTTGTGTTTTATCACTGTTGAGTTTGAGAAAGTTTGATGTGAACCAGTCTTTGATTTCAGATAAGCAATTGGTGAGGGAGGAAGGAGGAAGTGAAGAGGAGGGTTTGGAGGATACATAGAGCTGGGTGTCATCCGCGTAACAATGAAAATGGATGTCAAATTTACGGAAAATATTTCCCAGGGGAAGAAGGTAAGTGATGAAAAGGAGTGGACCGAGAACAGAGCCTTGGGGGACGCCAGTAGTGACAGGGAAGGGACGGGAAGTGAAGGATTTTAGTTGAATAAACTGAGTACGGCCAGAGAGATATGAACGGAACCAATCAAGCGGGGTATGAGAAATGCCAAGGGAAGACAATCTATGGAGGAGGATGGTGTGAGAGATGGTATCGAAGGCTGAACTCAAGTCGAGGAGGATGAGAATGGAGAGCAGTCCAGTATCGGCAGCAGTGAGGAGGTCATTATTGATTTTTATGAGTGCAGTTTCTGTACTGTGGCCAGGACGAAAGCCAGACTGGAAGGGCTCATAGAGGCTATTGAGCGTGAGATGAGCATGGAGTTGAGCAGAGATTATTTTTTCAAGGATTTTTGAAAGAAAGGGAAGATTTGAGATGGGACGAAGATTATTGAAATTATTGGGATCGGTGCCGGGTTTCTTTAATATTGGAGTAATAGATGCAGTTTTGAAAAGTGAGGGAACAATACCGGTAGAGAGGGAAGAGTGGATTATGGCGGTTATGAGAGGGAGAAGGGAGGTGAGACATGTTTTAACCAAAACTGTAGGGAGGGGGTCGAGAGAGCAGGTGGTGGGCTTGGATTTACAGATAATATCAGATATTTCGGATGAGGTGGGAAGAAGAAAGGAACAAAATGACTGGCCGGGTGAAAAAATCTCAGGGGGAGGGGAAGAACTTGGAATTAATTGCTGGTGTATGGAAGCAATTTTCTGAATAAAGAAGGTTAATAAAGAGTTACATGAGTCAGCAGAATACAGGTGGGGGGGTAGAGAGTCTGGGGGATGAAAAATATTGCGCATTATTGAGAACAGAGTCCTAGAGTTGCCTTCATTGGAGGAAACCAATCCAGAGTAGAAAGCAGATTTTGTATGTTTAATTGAGTCCAAGTATTGAAGCAGATGAGTTTTGTGCATTTCTTTGTGTACTGCAAGACCAGTTCGTTTATAGAGGCGTTCGAGTTGACGTCCTTTGGCTTTCATCTGTCGGAGTTCAGGGGTAAACCAGGGGGCAGAGTTAGTAAAGGAGACGGACAGAGTTTTGACAGGGGCAAGAGAATCCAAGATATTGTGGAGTGTGGAGTTATAATGAGAAACAAGATGGTCAGGAGAAGCAGAACTAGGGATGGATATAGTGTTAATAATAGATGACAGGGTGTCTGGGTTAATGTTTTTGATATTGCGGAATGAGATGTGACGGATAGGCTTAGTTCTTAAAGAGCAGAGGGGGATGTTGAATGACAGAAAAAAAGTGATCAGATATATTTACATCATTAGCAGAACAGTTAGATGGGGTTAAACCAGAGCAGCAGATTAAATCAAGAGAGTGACCTTTAATGTGCGTGGGAAAATTAGAATATGTTTGAAAATCGAAGCTGTTGAGGCAGGAGGAGAAGTCTCTGGTGAGGGGGAGGTTCAAGTTGTCCATATGAATATTTATATCACCAAGCAGAATGACATTGGGGGAGAGGGTAGTGAGCTGGGTGAGTAATGAGGAGAAGTCATTTAAAAAGTCACTATTGGGCTTGGGTGGGCGGTAGATCAAGGCAATAACTGTAGGAGTGGGACCGGGTATTTGAAAAACAGAAGATTCCATGGAGCTGAAGGCAGGAGTGGAGACAGGCAGCACCTTCCACTTCTCGCGATAGAGCAGCGCGAGACCGCCCCCGCGACCGGAGCCACGTGGATAGGAAAGGTAAACAAAGCCGGGGGGAGCGGAAGCGTTAAGTTGGGAAAAGTCGTTAAGTTGCTGCCAGGTCTCCGTGAGCCCGATGAAATCCAGTTTATGGTCAGTGATGAGGTCCTGAATGAGCTGACCCTTGTTTGTGAGAGAGCGGACATTCAGGAGGCCGAAGTTGACGGTGTTGTTGTGGTTGGAGGTTGCTGTCTTCGCCAGGCTGGCTAGCGAGCAAAGGTCCGCAGTCCGGCCAGTGTTGAGGCGAGGACGACGAGTTGTGGACCAGTATGAGGTGATTGAGTGAGAGTTATCCAGCTGGAAGTTACGGCGAGACCCACGATGGATGTATCTCCGGCGAGGAGGAAGGACGATCTCCGGGTGGAGCTGTAATGCTACCGGCGGAGGCACAGAGAGATGCCCGCGTAGCAGGAGGAGATCAGCCGCCGTGTACTGGAACAGAGCTGCCCCAGGTTGGAGGAGAAGGGACAGGGCAGACCAGAGGAGGGTCAACCAGATAAATAACTTGCAGGCCCACATGATGAACAGCGGTGGGCAGCTAGCCGATAGCAGCGGGTCAACAGCCGGGAGGAGTGAGGTAGGTTTAGTCCGCTTGTACACCCAAACAACAAACTGACAACCAAACAGGATCCAATGGAGGCAGAAAAAATATAGCACCCACTTAGGACATCTACAATCTAGTGCTCCATAAAAAGTAAAACACGATAAAATCACGTTAAAATTAGGGCCTGACCGATATATCGGCCGGCCGATATTATCGGCCGATATAGGGGTCATTAACTCTATCGGCTATCGGCCAAAAAGATGGCCAATATGGCCGATATAGCGCTACCTATCCAGCAGATGGCGCCCTACGATATAGCGCTACCTATCCAGCAGATGGCGCCAGCTTTATGAACTCATGTCGGCTCCACTCCTCGGGGGTGGAGCCACCGTCACAGCACACATGCAGCGGAGCAACAGTAGCGAAGCAGAGACGACGGTGATCAGGAAGTCGGAGTTTTTTTTTTTTTATTGTACAAATTCACAAATACAGCGCATATCTTACAAATCAACAAGATATGAATAAGTACAGTTGGATAAGAACAAAGCAGCCATCAAACAAACAACAACAACAACAAAAAGAAAAGAACATTATAGGTCAGAAATAACAAAACAGCATACCCGTGCATTAAATGACCTTCCATATGAAGTAAAGAAAACAAAGAAAACAAAACAAAAATAGAAGTACGCACATACATTCTAGCTACATCAGTTGAAAAGCAACATCAAAAAATCAAGTAAGATCTGAGCCTTCTTTAATTTACACTTATCTAATGAAGCCTTCAATAGAAGGACTTCATTTTTAAAACCAGCAAAAATCGGAGTAATTTTTAAGAAGCGACATTTATGAATGAAAAATTTTGCAACTATAAATAAGTTGTTAATCCCAAATTCTATTTTCTTATTTTCTGTTTGTAGGCCAAATCTGTCAGGGTGCGCTGGTGAGTGGAGCGGAGGTGAGGATCCAAATGCAGGGGAGAAAGCAGGCAGGCAGACAAACTGGACAACTGAAAGGGTTTTAATGATTCACGCACGCAGGACATAGTAACAATGAAGCAACAAGAGACAAAGGACTGGAGGGGTTTAAATACAGGAGGGCTGGGAGCTTGGGTGATTGGGAAACGAGAGGCAGGTGGGAACAATCAACAGGGACACAGGCTGAACCAAATGGAGAGACAGGACAGGGTGTGACAGTACCCCCCCCCCCCCCCCCTCAAAGGGCGGCTTCCAGAAGCCCACAGGAACACAGAACAGGGCCGGAGGAGGGGAACCCGGATGGAGGGCCGAGAGGGACAGAGCGCCCGATGATCAGGAGGCAACGACGACGACGGGCTCTTGGGGGCCTGCGCCTGGGGCAGAGGAGGAGGCGACAACGGGCTCTTGGGGGCCTGCGCCTGGGGCAGAGGAGGAGGCGACGACGGGCTCTTGGGGGCCTGCGCCTGGGGCAGAGGAGGAGGCGACGACGGGCTCTTGGGGGCCTGCGCCTGGGGCAGAGGAGGAGGCGATGACGGGCTTCTGGGGGCCGGCGTCTATGGCAGAGGAGCTCTGTAGACTGGGCCGGGGACATAGTCTCTGCAGGCTGGGCCGGGGACATAGTCTCTGCAGGCTGGGCCGGGGACAAAGCCCCTTGGACGGGCTGGACCGGAGACTCGTAGAAGAGCTGGACCGGATACGGGATGACCTCCAGAACCACCGTTGGCACTGGAGACGGTGGAGACGTCGGACTAGAGGGACCGCCGACCTCTGGACAGGAGAGAGCGCCGACCTCTGGACAGGAGAGAGCGCCGACCTCTGGACAGGAGAGAGCGCCGACCTCTGGACAGGAGAGAGCGCCGACCTCTGGACAGGAGAGAGCGCCGACCTCTGGACAGGAGAGAGCGCATCGACCTCTGGACTGGAGAGAGCATCGACCTCTGGACTGGAGAGAGCATCCTCAGACGAGGCAACTTCAGACGAGCCAACTTCAGACAAGCCAACTTCAGAGGCGGCGACTTCAGAGGCGACGTCGTCAGACGAGCCGACTTCAGAGGCGGCGACTTCAGAGGCGACGTCGTCAGACGAGCCGACTTCAGAGGCGGCGACTTCAGAGGCGACGTCGTCAGGGGAGGCGACGTCGTCGGACGAGCAGACTTGGGAGGCGACGTCGTCGGACGAGCAGACTTGGGAGGCGACGTCGTCGGACGAGCAGACTTGGGAGGCGACGTCGTCGGACGAGCAGACTTGGGAGGCGACGTCGTCGGACGAGCAGACTTGGGAGGCGACGTCGTCGGACGAGCAGACTTGGGAGGCGACGTCGTCAGACGAGCAGACTTGGGAGGCGACGTCGTCAGACGAGCAGACTTGGGAGGCGACGTCGTCAGACGAGCAGACTTGGGAGGCGACGTCGTCAGACGAGCCGACTTGGGAGGCGACGTCGTCAGACGAGCCGACTTCAGAGGCGACGTCGTCAGACGAGCCGACTTCAGAGGCGACGTCGTCAGACGAGCCGACTTCAGAGGCGACGTCGTCAGACGAGCCGACTTCAGAGGAGACGTCGTCAGACGAGCCGACTTCAGAGGAGACGTCATCAGACGAGCCGACTTCAGAGGAGACGTCATCAGACGAGCCGACTTCAGAGGAGACGTCATCAGGCGAGCCGACTTCAGAGGAGACGTCATCAGGCGAGCCGACTTCAGAGGAGACGACTTCTGGACAGGCACGGGCGTCGACTTCTGGACAGGCACGGGCGTCGACTTCTGGACGGGCACGGGCGTCGACTTCTGGACGGGCACGGGCGTCGACTTCTGGACGGGCACGGGCGTCGACTTCTGGACGGGCACGGGCGTCGACTTCTGGACGGGCACGGGCGTCGACTTCTGGACACGAACGGGCGTCGACTTCTGGACACGAACGGGCGTCGACTTCTGGACAGGAACGGGCGTCGACTTCTGGACAGGAACGGGCGTCGACTTCTGGACAGGAACGGGCGTCGACTTCTGGACAGGAACGGACGTCGACTTCTGGACAGGAACGGGCGTCGACTTCTGGACAGGAACGGGCGTCGATTTCTGGCCCGGGGGCGTCGACCCTTGAACTGGAGGAGGCGTCGACCCCCATCGACTTCTGGTCCGGGGGCGTCGATTCCTGGTCTGGAGGCGTCGACTTCTGGTCCATCGACTTCCGAACCGTCAACCCCTGGACCGTTGACCCCTGGACCGTCAACCTCTGGTCCGGAACCGGAACCATCTGCTTCGGGGTCAGAACCGTCTGCTTCTGGGCCGGAACCGGAACCGTCTGCTTCTGGGCCAGAACCGGAACCATCTGCTTCTGGGCCCGAACCTTCTGCTTCTGGACCGGGACCGCCTGCTTCCGGACCGGTATCATCAGCTTCTGGGCTGGAGGCAGAGCTGCTGCAGGAGGAGCTGCCTGGCCAGGCTGGACCAGAGGCGGTGCGACCTCCGGGACCACCGCTGGAACTGGATGCGGAGCGTCCACCGGGACCACTGCTGGAGCTGGCTGCGACAGAGCAGGTGGTGCTGAGAACTGTGAAAGCAGGGAGGACAGACCGTCCAGCTGACGCTCCTTAAGGCTGAGGGTTCAATGGAGCTGGGCCAGCTTAGCCCGGAGATCGGCGAGCTCCGCTGGGTGAACACCGGGCTCACTCGTCTGGTCCTGAGATGAGGAGGATAGAGCGTCCAGGCGGGATTCCTGGAAGCTGATGAGCTGGCGGAACCGGCCAAGCTCCGCCTGGAGACTGACGAGCTCAGTCAGCTGGGCTGCGGCCAACGCTCCTCCCTCAGCAGATGACGGAGGCACCGATTGGGTCGGAGCCGGAACTGCTGGTTTGGCCGGGGGCTTGTCCAAACTGCTGCGCAGAGCAGGGGCAGCGGCGGGCACACAACTCCATCCCGGTACACAGGACTGCGGGGCAGCCCGGCGTCTCTCCCCACGCCGTGGACCAACGCCGGGGGAGCACACAGCCAGACGGGTGCCCACGTAACTGGAGTGATCCGAACGCGTCTCTCGATCCGGTCTCTCATCAGGCGCTGGGAGGGTGGAGAGGAAGGCCGAGGGTGCACGCCGGCGCCGTTGTCCGCGGCGAGGCGGAGCTGGAGCTGGAGAAGCCAGGTGGTGGCTTGGAGCGTGCCACTGGAGCAGGTACTCCCTCGGGAGAATCTCCCCGCTGGTTCCTTCAATTGGTTGCTTCATTCTGTCAGGGTGCGCTGGTGAGTGGAGCGGAGGTGAGGATCCAAATGCAGGGGAGAAAGCAGGCAGGCAGACAAACTGGACAACTGAAAGGGTTTTAATGATTCACGCACGCAGGACATAGTAACAATGAAGCAACAAGAGACAAAGGACTGGAGGGGTTTAAATACAGGAGGGCTGGGAGCTTGGGTGATTGGGAAACGAGAGGCAGGTGGGAGCAATCAACAGGGACACAGGCTGAACCAAATGGAGAGACAGGACAGGGTGTGACAAAATCTAATTACTTGAAAGGTTAGAGAAGGGCAATCAATATTTTTAGAGGTTAACCAGTACTGAAAATCATCCCAAAAAGATCTGGAACTGTCACATGAATAAAAAAGGTGCTCTGTAGTCTCAATATCAGTTTTGCAAAACGTGCATGTGTTCGTATCTATATTAAATTTCTTATGAAGTTAGTCCTTGGACGGGTATATGGCATTTAAAATTTTAAAGTGATTTTCTTTTGCTTTTGGTGGAATTGGAAAAGAAAGATATTTAATCAAGAACCTAAAATTATAATCTTTAAACAAATATTTTCTTTTTAATTGAGAAGGAAAAAGTTGTTTGGTTAGAATCGTCCTTAAAGAGCAAGTAACGTCTAAATTAACTTTTTTTTGCTGATGAACTGTATAAATGAGTGTCTAATAGTGTTTTAAATGTGTGTATTCATTATTTTAGCATTTTGGTGCATTTTCTTAAAAAATTAAAAATTCTGCCTAAATACCACAGTATAGCTCCACCTTCAGCTTAAAACATAGAATTTGACTCATTTTGAATAAATTTTAGCCAATGGCTAAAGAGTAAGATACTACGTAATCCAGTAGAGTACTACGTAGCAGCTCTGTGTCAACGTTATAAAAGCATCGGGAGTCTCGGCCACGCCTTGTGGCGAGTTGGGAGTTGGATTTGCATGAGAGTGTAGGAGGCTAGCCGTAGTTCAGCATTAGCATATAGCATTAGCATATCCTAGTCTTTAGCATAGCTTTTAGTGTTATACATACTTATTTAGTGTTAGCTTGGCTGTTGGATATTGTAGTTTAGTTACTGTTTGGCTGTTAGTGTAATTAGGAAAGTAGTTCGGGTTTAGTGCTCCATATCGTGTTAGCATGGTGAGATGGTGTAGTGTAGTATGGTTGCGGAGCTCTGTCGGGTTGCACTCCTTTCCGCTGGACTTAGAAATTAGGTGCCAGTGGTTGCGTGTCTGGAAAAGATTCAGCTCCCGCCTGGTGCTGTAGTTTGCAACCAGCATTTTACCCGCGATTCTGCACGTCTCCGTTCCAAGAGGGAGGCTGTGCCCACCGTGGCTCTTCCGCGATTTAGATACAGCCCACCGACTCTGCTCCCCCACCATGACGGGCTACAGTCTGAGGTGAGTAAGCTAAATAAAAGTTTTAACATCTTCTAAAGACAATTTCCTACCTAAATGCAAAGTTTGAGAGACGTGGTTCACTCCATTTAGCTAATATCAGTCTGCACTGCCTTCGGGCTATTTTGTCAAGTTCACAAAATGTGGAACGGGATGTAAGGTTAGAATCAGCGGCGAATCGGAACATATCTCGAAGCCCTGGCCGACAAAACGGTCCACATGACTGTCAGGCTCAGAGAAAATTCGGGTTGTTTTTGTCAGTCGGTAATTCAGCAACAGTGACTCTAAACTGACGCAGCACTAGTTGACAGACATCATTACAGCGTGAAATCCAGCACAGCGTGACCCGGTTCCGTGAGGAATTCTGTTCAGGAGGTCGCATTTCAGGGTCTCCACATCATATGTGACTGACTTTTACTTTATAATAACATCACACACTAGGAATGTTATAAAGCGCCTATATGGGACAGTTTCTTTTGTATTTTATCTGACTTTATAAACATCAATGTGCTTCTATTTTTTTTTCAGGCTAAATCTACCCAAGACACTGGCTGTCAGACTGATTTAGTAATCTGCAAGAATGCACTTGTCCAGGCTGACGTGGTGTTACCCGTAGCAAAGGTGAATTATTTTTAATAATCTTCTATGTAAACATTTTATTACCTTCTAGTTTTAATTTGTTTTACAGATTGTTACACGTGATTTTATGCTCTTTTAAACGTTCATAAATGTGCTGCTTCTTTGTTTTTTATAGAGCTCACAGCCTCAGTGTCTTGTGACACAGGGACCATGACAGAAATTCATCTTCCAGAAGGTCCCAGAGCATCCACACCTCCTGAAAAGACCACGGTGTGAGGTGTCTGCTGTTGATTCCAGCTTCCACCTCAGTGACAGTGCAAGCTCAGTGAACTGTTCAAGGTAAAAAAAAATTAAAACATTTCTGAATTTTTAAGATATTAACAATTAAATAAGTATGTGATTACATCATGAAGGAGGCTACTGATTCTGGCCCTGTGACACTTGGTGGTCACCACCAGGTGGTGACGTGTGAGCTGATTCACCTGGTAAATAACTTTTAAATTAAATATTTTGTTTTTGCTATCAAAAGTAAATTAACTAATAACCTGCATTACTGCAGGACACTCAGCAAAATATGGACTCTACACCATGAGGCAGGCACACGTTAATAACTCTATAAGAGCACATAAGGTAAGCAACACCACATATTATTTTTATTACTGTACACTGTCCTGGATTTGTTTTCTTTCTGCATGATTTGTTTTCTTTCTGCATCTCATCATTAGCCTGGCTGATCACCTGATAACTCCTGTCACCTGATAACTCGTGTCATCTGGTTATGACAGCATGAGGATGTCCTCACACACCTGTAACCTACCAGCTCATCTGGCAGAATAGAGAGAGAAGAGACACCACATCTCCTGTTCCTGGAAAGCCTTCAGCCATCCTTCGATGACTGAGAACCTCCATCAGCTCTGTCTCCTGTCTGCCTACAATTATTATAATAAATATTGTGTTTGACAAGTTTTTTGTGCTGCCAAATATCTCATTTTGATTCCAGTTTTGATATTTTAATGGATATTTATAAATTACATTAATTGAATTATCACATTGTCGCATGTTTAACTAGCTCTATTGTGATGAACTAAACTAGCACCTCACTGTTAAAAGCTCGTTTTAATTTCAAGCATGTTTAAGTATTTATGGACATGAACAAAAACAGGAAATATATAAATTGAGATTTATTTAATTAATATAACAAATAAGGGGGAAAGAGTCATTGAAAGGCACATTCTTCTGGAAGTTCCTGATCCCGACGACATCAGCAGGAGACCAGCTGCAGACACCAGAGGATCACCTGCAACCAAGAGCAGCTAGTATCAGTAAATAAATAATGAAATCAGGGCAGTTTTAATGGGCTGAACACATTACAGAATAATTTTCTCATGGTATATTTTCATAACTTTATGCAGCAGACTAGCTTGAGCCCAGATCTCCTGGAGAGCTGCTATCCAGCACGTTTCAGTGGATTTTCCTGCTTTAACAGGTTAGATAAGCTGTTAAGCAGCTCAGCTGTTTGTTGCTGATTAAAACCAGGTGTGTTGATGCAGATAAATCTCTAAAACATGCTGAATACTAGCTTTTTGGGGCCATGGAGACAAACCCTGCAGCTAATCCAATGCTATGGCTAACGGCTACTTACGTTCAGAGATGGGTCTGTTGGGTCGGTTCCAGTAATTTCAGGCAACTCACAAGCTCAAAACAATAAGGCTCATGTCCGCTTGTCTCCTCCAAATAGACTTGGTCCCTTTCTTCTCGAGTGTCTGGGTAAGGAGGGGGAGAAACGTCCTCCACTTCTAATGACTGCTCAGAGTGAAGGGAGCTAGCTTCGTCTAGTTAGCCGTCTCTTCGTCACTGCCACGGCTCCGCCCTCTCGGTCCTCCAGGCAACGCCTACTAATGTTGCAGTTTTCAAAATTGATACGTGGGTGGGGTAAGACTCTGAGGCACACTTGACATGCACTTTAAGAATTTATTATTGCATGACTTTCCATTAAATTGACGATCATCAATAACTAAGGATGGTTCACGAATTATAGAGGAAGAATAGGTTAGACTGGCTTTAGCTATCTGAATCATTGCAGGGGGAATGGCTTTCACAACTTTAATGAATTTACTTTGAGTACATGATACGCCATAATTATCTATGAATTTATTGTACGATAATACATTGCCATCATTGTCTAACAAATGTAAAACTGTCCAAATTCCATGATCCATCCAATCCTTATAAAAAATGGATTTTCGGTTTATCAGTATACATCTGTTGTTCCAAATTGAATTTGTATGTGGAGAAAAATTATGCTTGTAAGTCATTTTCCAGTACTGAAGAACCTGTTTATGAAAATTAGATAATTTAATAGGTATTTTGGAAATTTCAAAATCACATTTTAAGAGAAATTCAATGCCACCAATCTTCTCGAAAATTATTTTAGGGAAATAAAACCAAATACTGTTTGAGTTATTTATGAAAGACTGCAACCATTTGAGTTTGATGGAACCATCCATTGCTTCAAAATCAATCGCATTCAAACCTCCTTCTTCAAACGATTTCACTACATCATTCTTCCTAATATAATGTTGCTTGTTTCTCCAAATGTAATTAAAGTTAATTTGATTTATATTAGTGATTAGTCTATTGGAAACATATAAGCATTGTGATGGATAAATCAGTCGAGAAATACCTTCTGTTTTGGTAAGTAAGACGCGTCCAAAGATGGAGAGGTCTCTTTGTAACCAGCTGAATAGGATCTTTTCAGATTTCTGGGTAATATGCTCAAAATTTAGATTTTCTCTATTATTTGTATTCTTTGATATTATAATACCCAAATATTTAATTTCAGTTTTAATAGCTATGTTAAGAGAGATACTGGGTTCACAGTCATGAATATTTAATAATTCACATTTTCTGATATTCAGGTACAAACCAGAGGCCTTTGAAAATAGTGAAATTTAATTTAGTGCGAGAGGAACCTGTGTCGTGTTCTTTAAAAATAGTGTAGTATCATCTGCTAATTGACTTATGATTAATGGGGCTCCCATCAAGTTCAGTGGTTGAATATTTGGATTGTGTTTCATGAAAATAGCTAAAAGTTCCGTTACAATAATGAAAAGTAACGGAGAAGCTGAACACCCCTGACGGATTCCTCGACTGACGTTAAATCGTTTAGACGTTCCAAAAGTTAGAGAAATAGAACTATTGATATCGGAGTATAACAAAGAAATTAAATCTATGAATTTTTTACCAAAACCAAAATACTGTAAAGCTTTTAAAATAAAAGGATGTTCGACCGTATCAAATGCTTTATAAAAGTCTAAAAAAAGAATCACTCCATCATCTTCAATTAAGTGTTTATAATTTAATAGATCTAAAACTAATCTAATATTATTATGGATAGAACGATTCTTAAGGAACCCAGATTTTGTTTCACTAATAATCTGATCTAAGCCGTCCTTTAATCTGTTTGCAATAACATGAGCCAGAATTTTATAATCTGTATTCAATAGAGTAATTGGTCGTAGATTATCGATTAATCTTTTATCTTTACCAGGTTTGGGGATAAGGGAAATAAGACCCTGTTTCATTGTCGTTGCTAATGTTTCATTACTAATGATTTCTCTAATAGTTTTGAAGAAAATTTCTTTCATTTCTTTCCAGAAGAATTTATAAAAGATAGCAGTCAAGCCATCCTGACCAGGAGCTTTGTCCATTTTCAGTTTGTTTAAGGCTTGATCTAAATCATCCAGTGATATGTCAGAATCACAAATTTCTCTGAATACATAATCGATTTTGGGAATATAAGGTTCAATCTGATCAAAAAAGGTAATTGAATCAGTAATTAAATATTTAGATGAATATAAATTTGAATAAAACTTATGTATTTCTTCTGCTATAGTCTTGTGATTTGTGCATTCTTCCCCATTTATAAGTAATGTATTAATACATTTCTTCTCTTGCCTCCGTTTCTCCAGATTGTAGAAATATGAAGTACTTTTTTCACCTTCTTCTATCCATTTTGCACGAGCTCTAATGTATCTTCCATGAGCCTTTTTCTTGTATAAATCATCTAATTGAGCTTGTAAAGACAAAAAGGATTTCTTATCAGCCTCTGACATAAGCTGTCTATTACAATAGTTATTTAAATTGTAAAGTAGTTGACTTTCAAACTCCTTTTGTTGCCTACTTTTCATTTTATTAAACGTAATTGAAAATTCTCTAACTTTAAATTTAAAAAATTCCCATCTGTGTGTGTAAGTACCAATTGTTCCATCATTGTAGATTTTATGCAGGAGTTCTTTAAACATTTTAACATACCCATCATCAATTAACAGATCTGCATTAAATTTCCAGTAATCCTTTTTGAACTGTGTTTTATTTTCAGGGTTAAGTTTAAGAGTAATAATACTATGATCTGTCAACGGGGCTGCTGAGATGGAAACATGTGAAACATATCTATATAGTACAGACGAGCCCAACCACAGATCTAATCTGGACATATTATTACCATTTGGTTTAATCCAAGAGAACTGAGTAACTCCAGGGTTTCTCTCTCTCCATATGTCACTTAAATTGTTTGAAGCAATGAATTTTGTTAGAGTTGGATTCCACTGATTAATACTGTATCTAGGAGGGTTTCTATCCTGCCATTCATTTGGAACAAGATTAAAATCACCGCCTAGTAACACATGGTCTGTGTGGTATAAAAGTTTATACTCAGAGAGGACATCTGTTATTTTTTCCAGCATGAGCTTATTTAGAGTTACAGAGGAGTACCCATAAACATTTACTAGGATCACAAATGAATCATCAATACTCAATACAACTGCCAGCCAGTGTCCTGAAATATCAGCCTGAAAAGTCACGACCTTCCCTGGACATCGGTAGAAACAGAGAGCAACTCCAGCAGAGTGGTTTGATCCATGGCTGAAGAGGATTTTTTCACCCCACTGATTTGACCAGAAGGTGGCGTGAGCGTCACTTGAATGAGTTTCTTGCAGTAAGGCACAATTTGCTTTTAGCCCTTTGATAAACATAAACATTGCTTTTCTTTTAACATTATCCCTGAGACCTCTAACATTCAATGACACAAAGGATAAACACGTGCGTAGCATTAAAATAAACAAAAATAGAGTTCAAAATATTGAGAATATCAAACTTGAAGATAAAAGAAAAATTTAGTTTACTTTCCTGTTTAGTGAAAGGTGAAAGAACAGTGGTGTCGGCACCTCCCATCCCATTCATAACTGTCAAACGTCCCTCTTAAGTAGAATTCGGAGAACAAGTAAAGGTGAACATCTTTCAGCCATCTGCCAGAACGCGACGGCCGTTGATATAACCGACAGCTCCCCTGTAGTAAGCCTTCTCTCCCGCATTTCTGGCTTGTAGAATTTTCGGCCAAACCTTCTCCCTCTCTATACGATCCTCCTTCGTCAAATCCTCGGCAAAACGGATTTTTTCACTCTCACAAATCTGAGCTTTTTTGGACTTCTTCCATATTCCATCTCTATGTAGGCGCTGTGTGAATTGAATTATGACTTGGCGATTTCTGCCCTCTTCTTTCCTTCCAATCCGGTGCACAGTGTCGACGATGTACTCCAAATTATCCGACCATTCTGGGGCAATCTTGGCGAGAATTTTAATCACCTCTTTTCTGATTTCTTCATCCATGCGTTCTTTCATTCCTTTAATCCTTAGATTCCACCTTCGTGAGTACCGGTCTCGTTCTCTTGCCTTTTCTTTGAGGTCATCAACTTCTCTCCGTAAGGTTGAGGCTTCCTTCTCCAAGCCCGCAATTTTATGTTTACAATCACGGACTTCAGCTTCATTGAACTCAATGGACTCAGCAAGACTGGCAATCAACGAGGCATTCTCAGATAACTTGTTGTTAATGTCCGCCATTTTATCATCTTGTTTATCAAATCGCACGTGGAGAGCTTGAATAGCTACTAGGATGTCGCTCGCTGTGGGACTAGGTCTAGCAATCTTTCTCGGATGGTCACCTTTAGACGGAGTCGAGAGAAGCAAATCATTCATTTCCTCCAGGTTTCTTTTTTCCCCGCCGCCACTTTCAAGCTCCATGTCTGAAAGGCAGTAGTCGTGGTCATCCGCAGCTGAAGCCAAGTCTTGTATATTATCATTCTGGGAAGACTTGCTTTCCTTTTTGTCCTTCTTCTGTTCTTTTGGCATCTTTGTGAAGTCTGCGTAAGGTTTTTGAGGGAACAAAGCACCAAAAAACGAGGGATAAAAGGTACCTTGCACCAGAGCTAAGTTAAGGACAGCCGCTTAGTTCGCCATCTTGCCGTCACTCTCAGGAAGTCGGAGGTGAGTCTTCAGTTTTAAGCATATTTGTTGTGTCAGTGGTAAGTTGAACGGTAAAATAAGCAAAGTTTCCCTTCAACATGCTTCTTAAGTTTATTGTGTGCCTCGTGGCCTCGTATTAAAAAGTTAACCTGAAAAAATAAATAAAAAAAACTGCCGCAGCATTACGCTTCATGCAGAGCTCACGCTGCTTCCCCTTTAGTCATGCAGGGCAGTAAGTAAGTAACATTGGCCTTTTTCTGGTAGACATTCTGGAATATTCTCAGACAATTTCCTCCGCTCTTCTTCAGCAGTCTTTTCAAACTCACGCGGTTCACCCGCGGCTCGCGAAGGCGGTCCCCGTTTCACGGCGCTTCAGCGGCACACGACCGTTGTCGCAGCTGGTTGGGGGGGTGGGGGGCAACAAAGCAATGAAACGCTGTGCAGGGAGTCCCCCTCCTCACCCTAGCTGGGAGATGAGGGGGGGCGGTAATGCGAGAAAATAAACATCCCTCTCTACAATAGAATACATCTATTGTATTTTTCAGCCATATATTTTACATAAGGCTTATACATTGCCACATACTAGTCATTTAACGTATCTTATTTTTATTTTCCTAATACTGTCGGCTTTGGAAAGGATCAAAACACAAAAGTGTAAAACTCAAAAGTATTTTAATGCCAAAAATCAGGTGACAGAAATAAAAACAGGTAGCTAGGACGCTGAAACCAGCAGAGTATGACTGAAACTGAACCGTATGCCCTGAGTGAGAGATGACAGAGGACTAGTTATGAGGAGGAGCTGTGAGTGGGAGCAGAGTACAGCAGGGGAACATAGGAGGAACTATAAATGAAAATATTTTTAAAGAAAAAATCCTAAAAGGGAAAGAAGAATAACTAGAAAAAAAACCTGACAACAAACGGAGTAGAAAATTCAGTGGAAGGAAAAAAAAGACTTGAATACTAAATGAGAAAACCTTAACAGCTGGGGAACCAAACAAAAACAGAGCCATTGGTTTTGAGCCCCAATTTCTTATATCATTTATTTACATGATAATTTTTAAACTTTTAAGTATAAAAATGCCACATTTAATGTATTTTACTTTGTCTTGGTATCAACAGATATATAACTGTACTTTTATGCTAATTATTTACAGATGGAAAAAGAGGGTCGTAGTAAGGTGTGGGACTACTACACTAAAGATCCATCCGGTGATGTCGTCTGCAGCATCTGCTCATCTTCAGTTGGCCAGGGGTCAGAAAAAAGCAAGTCAAAAAACACAACTAACTTGTGGCACCATCTTAAAAAGAAGCACAAAGATGATTACGAAGTTGCACAAAGTCAAGGAAAGAAAGGGACAGGAACTCAAATGACTCTTCCACAAGTTGTTGAACAAACAGCAAAATGGGGCCCAAATGACCAAAAAGTCAGAGAGCTAGATAAGCTCATAATGGAAATGATTGCCACAGATATCCTGCCCTATGCTGTTGTGGAGGGAGTGGGATTTAAACGACTGGTTGCAAAACTGGAACAAAGATATTCACTGAAAAATGAAAAATATTTTTGCACAAAGTTGATGGAAGAAACATACCAAAAGGTTGTGAACAAGGTTAAACAGCTTCTTCATACTGACAATTCTGGACTCCTTGCCTTCACTACAGACTGCTGGTCTGGAGCTGGTGAAGCCCTCATGAGTTTAACAGCTCACTTTATTGACAAAAACTGGCAGAGAATCCAGCTAGTGCTGAACGTGAAGACAATGTTTGGTTCTCACACAGGAGAATATATAAGTGAAACTTTCCTTAACTTATTAAAAGAGTGGGACATTGACCATGAGAGAGTGCACCTGGTACTGAGAGATAACGGAGCCAACATGGTCAAAGGTATGAGGCTTGCTGAAATGCCTGGACTGAGCTGTACAGCTCACACACTGCAACTGGTCATAAATGACGGCTTAAGTGCACAGCGAGCTGTAGGGGACATGCTGGCAAAATTTAAAAGAATTGCCACTCATTTCAATCATTCAACAGTCGCACAGCAGCGTCTCACCAGTATTCAGAAGGAGATGGGAGTTCCTGTTCACTCGATTATTCAGTCAGTACCGACAAGATGGAACTCTGTGTTGCACATGATCGAGAGAATGATTGAGCAGAAGAGGGCCATTACTGCCTATTCCAGTGACCATGGGCATTTTCTGTGTCCAACACCAAATGAGTGGGACTTGGCTGGAAAACTAGTGGAAACCCTCAAGCCCTTGGAAGAGGTAACCCTTGAACTGAGCAAAGCAGAGTCCTCTGCCTCCTGCATTTTGCCGTCTATAGGTGTTTTAAAGAGTGTTTTACAAGCAGAGGGACCACATACAGCTGGCATCCAGACAGCGAGAAAAGCTATGATCCAGAGTCTGGAAGATAGATTTATCAACTTAAATCAGACCAAAGAAGTGGTTCTTGCTTGCCTCCTGGATCCCAGATACAAGCACCGACCCCTCGATCAAGAGACACTCAGTCAGGCTAAAAGTTGGCTACAAGAAGAAATGCAGAGTCAAACATCAGAAGAAACAAAACTGGCCACTATAACAGAAGAGGAGAAAGACCCAAAAATAAGGCGAGTAGGCACAGAAAGTATTGTTGACTGCCTATTTGAGAACATGCTTGCAGCTTCTACAAGTGAGGAAGAACAGCCAGATGATGTTCTTGAAGAACTGGAAAGGTACATGAGGGAGGCAGTCATTGACAGAAAAAAAAGCTGCCCATTAGAATGGTGGCGAAATAACAGCAGCCGTTTCAAGAGACTGGCAAAATTTGCTCAGAAGTAGCTCTGCTGTCCACCTTCATCAGTCCCAAGCGAAAGAGTTTTCAGCACAGTTGGGAACATTTATGATGACAAAAGAAGGTCACTAAAAGGAGAAAATGCTGAAAAGTTGTGCTTTCTGCATTACAACTTGCCCCTGTTGGACTGGACTTATTAGAGAATGGAACTGCTGCCAAGAGTCAAGACTAGGACATTGTTTGGTTTGATTTTGTTTTTGTCCAAGTTATTGTGAAATAACGTTCTACATGAAGGACTTCATAGTTAAAAAACATGCATAACAGCTGTAATTAAAGCGCAAAGTGAGTGCACAAATTATTGTTTTGGAACTTTTTTTAAATTCTCATTTGTTAGTGCTATTATTTCCTGTCCAGGGTGAATAAGTTCACAAAGTTAAGTTAACTTCCCTAGAGTCAGAAAACAAAATCTTGAATGTTAGATTTATACTGACTGAGTTTGTGTGTTCTGTTTTTGAGATTGCAAAATAAATCTCATTTGCATTACTTGGAAACCCTAGTGAGTTATTTGAGACAGTTCTTTGGTGTGTAATATAGAAATAAGCTAGCATCAAAAAGGCAGAGAATGAAGGGTTTAATCTTAAGAACATTTGTATGTATTTCTTTTTTTGTGAGGGAGATTTATCGGCCATTATATCGGCTATCGGCCTTTGTTAAAAGTTTTATATCGGTATCGGCCCCCAAAAAAGCATATCGGTCGGGCCCTAGTTAAAATCACCGGTGAGCAGCGGCTGCAAAAACGCGCCAGCGTCCACTCCTACCTTGCCTACATTTCATAACTCGGATTTCAGATACATGATGAAGTTTATAAATCTTTGTTACACACCTAAATTTATTTTATAAATGTGATTTAAATATTGAAGATTGACTTGATTTTTTTTCACATGACTGAGTGAGATATGGCCATTTCTCAATTTAGCATCCCAAATAACACTGTTTCCTTATCATAACCCGAATAAAGGAGGACTGCACCGCTACACTGACCTATTCAGACACACAGAGGTCAGTGTTGCCTGACCCTTCTCCGAGTAAGATAGTTAGCTGATTCCTCTTGATAATCTGCTACCTATCTGGTCTGCTGAATAATAATAATAAAACCTTGATCATGAGAGTAAACCAAAGTAATATTTAAGCAGAGTGTACAAAGTTACCCCAGATAGGAGATTAAATGAACAGTCATGAAATGTCAAAGATAGGAGTGACGTTTACTGTTTGACTTATAAACTCAAATTACACTATCATTAGACAATAAGGGATTACTATATGATGTCTTAAACTTTCAAAAGTACTGATTGTGCCTTTTTTACATTATCATATCCTGAATGAACTTGTCCGCTTCCTTGAGCAGATTGGAAACATTATCCATTAGAGATTTCTAGATACCATGGTTTTATCCATTGTGCTGTTATCATATGACATTAGACTTCTTAAAAGTCAGACTCCTACTCGAACCATGTGTTTAGTCCATTTATGAATTTGAAACTTTCCTAATAAATGAGCCTTATGAACGAATCTCCCCATTTATGATAGAAGTTAACCTAAACTTTGATTTAGTGTTCATGATTTCAGTAACGTCTAATTTATGATCATTTACTTCTAAATGAAGATTTTAAATTAACTGAACAGTTGATCAAGTTCTTTAAAAGTTACGAAAAGTATCTCTACCTTGTGTTAATCTATTTATGACCTCAATTACTGTTTATGTAATTAATATTTAACTCCTTCCTAGTAGGCTAATGAATATTTTTTGTCATTTTGCTCAGTCTTATTCTGCCTCTGCCTTAGAGATAAAAAAGACTTCTCTCTTGTTGAGTAAATCAGCTCTCACTTGTTATCTCCTTTATTCAACAAAGGGAACGACCCTTGCTCTAGACTCATCATTATTGTTTTATTGTTTGCTAGACGAGCATTGTGAAATGACAAATGTCCTACGAGAACCTTTCAGTAGCATGTATTTTACACTATGGTCTAACAAATATTCTTTGATGGTCACATTATTTTAAGAAAAACCTAATTACATGTGCATCTAGTCAGTCTGTCAGTCATTTATTTCTTGCTGTTTTCTGATTATAAATACTTTAGTTGTTCATTATCACACTTAGGTCATATTCCTCTGCTTGACCTTTAAACTAATTAGGGCTCTTCCTCAGCATAGCTTGTTTCCTGAAGTATGACCATTTTAGACAAATTACATTTTTACAAATTACAAATTACATCTCCTGCTTAGAACGTCTTTTCATTCCCTGAAACAATTTTTACCTTTTCAAACACTTTTAGGGTTGTGTGTACCTAAGGTCAAATCAAATCAAATCAAAGCTTTATTTATAAAGCGCCTTCCGCAACCCTGTCAGTACAAAGTTAAAGAAAGTGAATAAATCAGAAAATAAAAGCAATTCAAATTACAGATTACAAATTACAAAAAAGGTGAAACATTCTAGTAGAAGACAAATGTGTAAAACAAGGGAAAAAGTGAACTAATGAAAACTGTGAGATAAAATCAACACAAAAGAGGGACAAATTCAAACATGTTCAGGAAACGCCAAGCGGAGGAGGTGGGTTTTTAGGCAACTCTTGAAGACGGACAGAGATGGGGACAGCCTAACTGAGGGTGGCAACTGGTTCCATAGAGACGGTGCTAGGACTGAGAAAGCCCGGTCCCCGCGAGTACGACACCTAGAACGAGGGACAACGAGCAGGCGTTGGTCAGAGGAGCGCAGAGCGCGTGATGGGGAATGCCTGTTCAGGAGCGTGGCCAGATAGGGGGGAGCACCACCCTGGAAGAAATTAAAAACAAAGATGAGGAGTCTGAAGTGTGAACAATAGCAAACCGGAAGCAGTGCAGGGAGGCCAGAACCGGACTGATGTGGTCCTGTTTCCTGGTCCCAGTCAGGAACCTGGCTGCGCTGTTCTGCACAACCTGTAGGCGACGCAGTGATGACTGACACAACCCTGCATATAGAGAGTTGCAGTAATCAAGCCTAGAAATTACAAAGGCATGCAGTACCCGCTCCAGGTGGGCTCTTGACAGCATATGCTTGATTTTTGCAAGGCGTCTCAGGTGAAAGAAACTGGACCGGATCACAGAGTTGATGTGAGCATCAAATTTAAGTCCAGCATCAATTTTCACCCCCAAACTGGTCACAACTGGTTTTGAGTAGGGAGACAGAGGGCCAAGATCAACATAACGACCCACATTCCTGCTGTTGGGGTGAAAAACAATGAGCTCTGTCTTTCCCTCATTCAGATGCAGAACGTTGGCCATTAGCCAAGACTTCACCTTGTTAACACAGGACACAAAGGACTGGATAGAGTGACCTTTCTCCTGACACAATGGAGAGTAAATCTGGCAATCGTCAGCACAGAGATGGAATGATAGGCCATGTTTTCGAAAGATTGACCCCAGAGGTAGCAGATAAATGGCAAACAAAAGAGGACCAAGGATCGATCCCTGCGGGACCCCCCAGCGGAGCCCCTCCCAAGAAGAAAAAACATCACCCAGTTTAACACAGAATGTCCTGTTGTGGAGATACGATCTAAACCAATCCAGAGCTGACCCTTTGATCCCAACCCATCGTTCCAAGCGATCCAGTAGAATCGCGTGGTCAACTGTGTTGAAGGCTGCTGTCAGGTCTAACAACAGAAGCACCACAGATGTACCCTGATCTAGTGATAGATAGATGTCATTTAGGACCCTCAGTAGAGCCGACTCCGTGCTATGGCCAGACCTGAACCCTGATTGGAAAACCTCAAACAGATCAGAGTCAGCTAAATGTGAGACCAGCTGCTGATAAACGACTTTCTCAAGCAGTTTTGATGTAAAAGGCAGGGTAGAGATAGGCCTGTAATTTGCGATCACAGAGACATCAGCACCAGGTTTCTTCAGGGTCGGCCGAATAGCTGCTGCTTTCAAAGCTGCTGGGACCACACCTGTGCTGAGGCTCCCATTGATAATCTGACCAAGTGAAGGGCCAAGGCACGGAAAGGCAGCCTTCCAGAGAAGAGGCGGCAGAACGTCAAGTGGAGAGCCAGATGGCTTCTGCCTCGCAACAAGCTTACTCAGCTCAGAGTATGAAACAGTATTGAGGGAGCTCAGGGTGGGTGGTGATGGAGGAAGTGGAACAGGGTCAACAGAGTTACCAGAAATAGCTGCTCTAATGCCTGACACTTTATCAACAAAGAATCTGTGAAAAGCTTCAGAGTTTCCAGCAGCTGTAGGAGACATTAAGCTAGGCTCCTGATACACCAGGTCACCATCAGTTTTTGTGTTGCACGTTCACTGTCTCTACGTGACAAATGAGTTTTACTCTCCTTAAATATATCTGCTATTAATTTTCACTTATGGAGTTTTAATTTAGCATTTAGCAACAATTATGTTAGGGAATTTATCAATAAACCCATTACCTACGCTAAGAGAGAAAAGGAGACAGATAAGCAGACAAAGTCACCAGATTGCAATCAGGGCAGAGCACGGGGCAACTGCCAAGAGTTTCTACCCTGAGAGTTTTATTTATACAAGAAGATAAAAGAGAGAGACGGTGTGTGTATGAGAGGGGGGGGGAGTTAGGTAACAAGAATGTGTGTGTGTGTGTGTGTGTGTGTGTGTGTGTGTGTGTGTGTGTGTGTGTGTGTGTGTGTGTGTGTGTGTGTGTGTGTGTGTGTGTGTGTGTGTGTGTGTGTGTGTGTGTGTCTGTGTGTGTGTGAGAATGCTTTCAGAACATTCAGTTAATAGTATTAATGATCAAGACATAATAAAACATAAAATTTCCATAACACATATAAAGTCAGGACAGCTTGTAGGGCACTTTGAAAACAATTGTAAAGGAAAATCAAGACAGTTAATATGCACTCTTCTTGATAAAATTTACTTGCAACTGTTCACGGCATTGTACAGCTGGGGAAATAAAAACAAATATAGACACAGTAAACCGTTATGAAACCAAACAAATATTGAAAAACAGACAGTGCTACAGATCATTTACATCTAGACGCTCCCGTCTGGCCACAAATTGTCATAAACATCACAGAGAAAGTCAGCTCTATCAATGCATCGGGGAAAGTATGCAAACATGGTTTACCTGTACATACTGACAACAGAGTTCCTTCACTCGGTCACTGTTCAGTTCAAACGGTATTTTGTACAATTGCTTCATGTATTTCATTCCATCTGAGGACTCTGTCTATAGTGGAAATTGATACTGACTGAACATTTCCAAAGATAGTGTCATTTTCTAGGACAGTTCTTTGTATTTCTCACAGTCTCAAAGCATTGTTTGCAGCCACCATTGCACAAATTCCTTCCTCTTGCTGCGGAGTCAAAATGGGACCTATGCTAGGTTGTCTGACAATCCTTTAAGGTGCAGATTAAAAAAAACATAAATAAGCTCAAACATGCTTACAGTAATTGTAACTGCACTGTCATTCAATACTCCTTTCTTTTACAGTATTACTGTATTGTACCACTGCACACTACGCTACACCAAGTCTGAGCCACAGTTACTGTACATCTATATGTAAAAGCCTATAAGGTCATGTCCCAATGCAAGTCTCCTGTATGACTATGATAGTGCAGAGCAAGTTTGTGCTACATTACAGTTTGCTCACCTGTTCTCCTGAAGAAATGAATGAACAATGAAATGATGAAATGTCTGAATAATAGAACTTACTGTAGTTCTCCCAACATTTGGCTGCACCCTTCGGCCAGCCTCAGCCATCGTGATGCCATGGTTTATCACATGATCCACAAGTGTTTCCCTGATTTCGTCAGGAATCTGTCTATGTGGTTGGCCTCTTCTTATTCTTCCCCAGTTTTGTCCCCCTTCCTCTACGCATCCTCACCCCTCTTCCACAAGGCTAACCTTCCATGTTCTGCAGTTTTGTAGATACAGTGTGCACCTCATACCAATCCTGTGTACTGGTTTACAGTATTTATTTATATGTACTTGTAAAGTAGGGGTTAGCGCGATTCACCTGTTAGGGACTGTGTAGAAGAGGATTTTCATTGGTTGCAACACACACCTTTTTTCATTAGTGTAAGATAAGGTTCACCTGAGAAAAGTCATTTATGGAGATTTTCATGGAAACTCTTTAAAACAGGGTTATCAAAATGGGTGTACAAAATGTTTGACAAGATGTTCAACAATTTTGAGTGAAATGACACAAGCAATGAAATGAAGATTAGTTGTATGAACAATGACTATTCAGCCTGTACAAGTATAGTTAATTGTGACATACATGATGAAAGCAAGGTGATAATGATGAATAGCAAGTCAAAAGTGACCATTCCTAAGATATTTGGACTTACTCAACTGCTTCATGTCCAAAGGCAAACATGCCTTTGGATGAAATGAACGTGAAACTGCCACTAGGTTGTGCCAAAACTACTACATGTTGTGGAGATTTTACTAACTGTTGTGCAAAGTGTAGCGTACCAAAAGGGCCAATTTTCACCTATAAATTGATCAACATAATAACCTTTCATCTACAACATGAATCCACTTCCTATGTGGCCTTCTAAATCCAGAAGGTTCTACTCAGCGTGTGTTGACATTCCATGAAGACAAAACATTCAAATAGTCACTCTGTCCCAAGGTCCTGCACTCTCTGCTCAGAAGCCAGACAACAGTCTTCACTCTGAATAAGTGAAGACTCCACAATTTTATAGTTATAAGTTAAATAATCATATGTAATGAATGAACAAGATGTTTAAATGAAATGTTTGAATAACCTGTGCTTTAATCAATGAATTTGAAATGAATGTTGTTCTTACAATAATCCATTCATATCACAAATCACCATGTGTTTGATTTAACAAGTTAATCATTGTTTACACTCATACACAGTACAATAAGATTCTCATTTAGGTTAAAAACATTTTTGTAACTTAAGGAAGGCGTGGCTTTCTGAGGGATGTTGGTAAATACTCAGAAATGTGTCAAATTCTGATTTGCCAAACTTGGCCAGAAATCATAACAAAGTAGTTTAATAAAACAAAAATTACATCCCGAGTAATTCAGTTTCCAGCTGACCCTCAATTCGGCCAAATTGAGAAAGATACCTCTTTTGAAACAAACTCCTTTGATCTTAAGTCAAAACCTTTCTGCGATGCTGCAAGTGATTACTGGCACAACAGCTCTTTTCAGAGCTACTTCAACTCTCAGACGTCCACCTTGGACACCTAATCTGCAGATCCCAGGTTGCATCTCATGGCCGGGGAAGCTGAACTCAGAGGAAGCTACTGATCTCTGAGTACTGTGGTTTCGACGTCTGGTGACCTCACCACTCTGAATTGAATGGAGATTGGGCCTATGCCCATCTTTGGCCTTTTGGAAAGGACAAAAACTGACAACCACTCAGCCAGTTGAGTCATTTCTGTTTATAACCTTCCCTCCAACATGATTGAGACATTTGACTGTTTTGTGATTATTTAACTTTATTTTTTTTACTTATTCCACCTTTAAATATCAAATCAACAAACTCCCAATTTAAACTATTAAATAGGAAATCCTATGAACATGAACAATTCAAAGAACTCAACATTAGACATGCAAGAAAAATTAGTTGATTTTGTTGCCCCATCACCATTGCTCATACTTAATTTTTTCTGGGTCACAGCGCCCCCACGTGGACAGGAGACTAAAAAAATCCTGAGGAAGACTTTTCTCACCTGCCTTACAAGAACACACTAATGTGAACACATGGGTTCGTTTTAAAATATATATTATTAGGATCATTATTGTAGTCGTTAATAACTATTTATAATATTAGTTTATTGAAGTGGAATATTAGCGGACGGTTGTAATGGACTGTAAGATACCGGTATATCTAAAATGTAACACTTGTTTCTGTGGATGTGATTCTGACAATAAAAAAATACACCGTTTTAAGAGGAACACGTACTTCTTTTTCAGGTCTCCTAAATTCATCTGTTTGTTAAAGTTCTCACTCAATCCTTGAAGATGTCTCTCAGATTTTGACTTTAGAACAGCACATTATCACGTCGTTACCCCAGATGACCACAAGGTGACGCCATTAACCCACAATTGTCTGACCCCACAGCTATTTCTCTCTGAACCCACCAAGGATCAGGTTCGGCCTCTGGTCGAGCCATGTTGTCAGGGTAAACCAGTCATCCAAAAATTAAAAGTTTCTGGGCAACGGTGTCAGCTGTGAGTGTCACCATGTCGAATGTCTCCTAGTAGTGATGTGTGGGTCGCAAACAAACCGGCTCTAAGAGCCGGCTCGTCATTGGGAGCAACTTGGGAGCTGAAAGAGACGGCTCTTTTTGGTGAGCTGAGCCAAAAGAACCGGCTCTCTAAAAAGAGCCATAATTCCCATCACTCCTACTATATCTCCAACCTGCTGGAGAAGGACTTCCACTGACAAAGACTTCAGGTGAAGTAAAAGTTTGTGAGCAGCTCTGAAGTGAGTTGACAATTTTTAGCCTGATTGACATCACGTGATTGTAATTTTATTCGTGTGTGGGAAGTAGATCCAGAGGTCTGCAGTAAAATATTTATTCATTTAGTGGAAACTAGGTCAGATTTGAGTTTATTATTATTAAATAATAATAATAATAATTTAAGGTGCTTTTAATTGTTCCATATATTTTAAAGTTACATATTATATCAGAAGTTTTGGTATTTCTGCCAAAAAGGAACATAAACAACACCAAAAATTCAGGGCCACCTTAACAAGCTGATAGGCCCCGGGGCAGAGAGGCTCAGTAGGCCCCCCACATGGGGAAACGTGCATTGGTGGAGGTGCTCTAGATCAGTGGTTCCCAACCTTTTTTCACAAGGATCCCCTTTCCTGTGTCCAAGCAGTGCCCCGCCAACCCCAACCCCTACGCCAATGCACACAATTAACAGTGAATAATTACAAACTTTAAACGGACATACAGATTTATGCTTCTTACAGAGAGTTTCGATTCTACTATTGGGTGTGTTATCTGGATTTTTAAATGGAATTTTTATAAATATAATCTTGGTAACCTCACATCCTCAGCACACACAAAATTGTGCGGCCCCCGTGCAACCTTTTAGTGACCCCCTGGGGGGTCATGGACCCCAGATTGGGGACCACTGCTCTAGATAACTGTTTTTGTCAGGTGATTGGATTGGATTTTTGTCAGCAGTTGTCCTTGCCTTTCATTTTCTGTCCCTGAAACCCTTATTCATGCATGCATCAACCACAAATCCACTAATACAACAGTATCTTCTATGGTATCTCATCGAAAACCCTCACTGTTGTAAGTTCACCAGTATGATAATGATGAAGCAGTATATTCAGTTAACGTGGTTTTATTAACCAGCAGAACAGCAGACAACTTACATGCATGGACTCACTAACCGAATGCCCCCTGTACCAGTCAACACATACACAGACCTACCCGGAGGTACGGCAAGCAGATTAGAACAAAATACTAAACAGCAGGTTGTCTACACTCACCAAACTTGAACACATCCAGAATTCTGCTTCCCATCTCCTAACCACACCTGCTCCAATGACCACATCTCTCTTGTCCATTCAACACCTCCACTGGCTTCCTCTCACTCAGAGCTCCACTACTGTGCCCCATTTCACTCCCCCCTCTCCCTCCCCTACCCACGACCAAGTTTTGAACCTCATTTAAAACGGTTTTAAGTCTACTTTCATTGTTGCATAATCTGCTTGTTTTATCTGGATTTTTACAGCTTCTCTGATCTGTTGAAGACAGGTCTTGAAATAGCTTGCTATGACATTTTGACTTTTGTAGGCTATATGGCAGTAAACCACACTGGAACTGCCCCCATGGCTCCTCTGGTCAGAGTTAATCTGTTTTCTCTCAATGAGCAGTCTAGACAGATAAGATGTTGGTTGGGCAGTACTACATAAATCTAGCCCTGTAAATTAGACCTAAATCTTGCTTTGCAAAGTTTATAAATGATATATTTATTTAGTCAGGTTTGCCAGGCTAACAGAAATCCACATCAGAACACTTGAGCTGCCCTTTTAAACAGAGGATGATAAAAACAAAGTTAATCAATAGGCCACGCCTTCTTTTTTTGAAGAAAGAATGGGATTTATGGTTTTATGAGTGGGCATTTAGATAGCTTTAACTTTTTTAACAGTTGTTTGTTGATTTGATGTTATTGTAGCTGAAACTGTTTAGATTAAAACCCACTCGCTTAAAAGTTTAATCAATGAACTCGGAGAAACCATCACACCAGCATGTTGTCCGATCCGATTCACCCCTCTGTGTCTGAGCTTAATGGTATGATCCGCTTTATCAAGAGCGAAGGCATTGTGTGAATCTGACAAACTCCAAAGTCGAAGCTGCGTAGTTAGGTCTTCGAAGTCACTGTCAAACAGCAGCAATGGCGTGGGCTCCGATGGAAATCAACCCGGAGGTGAAGTAAAAAAGTGACTTCATTAACTTCTTAACGCTTTCATAGACAGAACTTTTACTTTTACATCTTTATCGTTTTAGATGATGAACAAGGTGGGTGTGGAACTCTAGACTTCACTGTAACCGTTATTTGTGACCGACAGGTAAGTTGGTATGAGTTGGGCAGCAGGCAGCAGCTTTGGTCTTCAGGCCCGCTAACTAAAGCGAATGGTGATGACCAACTGTCTTCTGAGTAAAATGTAAGTGTTGGGCTTTTAAAAGTCGTTTTTCAGAGCGCGCGACAGCTAGCTAGATGTTTGAAAGGGCGTTAGCAGCCGTTGCAGCATCCCTGTCTCTGCCCCTTGTCTGGACTTCAGGGTGTGGTCTGACTGGACCAGTAGCTTCTCTGGCGTCAGAAGACACTTATATTTTTTTTTTAATTTGCGTTATTTTCGTTTCATTTGTTATTCTTGTGTTTCAGAACATGAGAAAGCTTGGCGTCGGTGGGAACTGGTGCTTCGTTGACGTGCTGGGGCTGGAACCCGAACAGCTCGGTGCCGTCCCAAAACCATGTTGTGCCTTGATGCTTCTCTTCCCCCTTACTCAACAGGTAATTTGGGTGGCGACTACTTCCTGGAAAGGATGTCGTAGATTCCTGGCTAATCGAATGAATGAAGAGAGCTGTGATGTTGCTGGGATGAGACCGGGAGTGTGAGGACGTGAATCAGCAAATGCTCATTATGTATAGAATGGTCTCTACTTAAAAGTAATCAGGAGGTTCTGTATTATTGATCAAAATGTAACAGCAAGTCAGCAAAAATCTATAATACTGGGCTTTAATAAGGCAGATCTCGTAGTGTAATAAAAATGACACTATGTAAGTTACACTTCGGTTTTAGATTATGGGAAAATTTATCTAGAAGTGCCTTTGATCATTTGGTTATAATCTTATTTAATTTTGTCACTGTTAAAATAATACAGTTAAAAGCTAAATTAAAACATATTTGTTCATCTCTGTTGTAAAAAGGAGTTTTATTAACTAATTTTCTTGGGTATTGATGTTTGAAGGAACAGAGTTGGCTGGAGATCATGTGCTCAAGGGTGTGTGTGTGTGTGTGTGTGTGTGTGTGTGTGTGTGTGTGTGTGTGTGTGTGTGTGTGTGTGTGTGTGTGTGTGTGTGTGTGTGTGTGTGTGTGTGTGTGTGTGTGTGTGTGTGTGTGTGTGTGTGTGTGTGTCAGCATGAGTCTTTCAGAGCTCAGCAGGCAGACAAGGTTTCGACAGACTCGGATGTTTACTTCCTGAAGCAGACTGTTGTAAATTCTTGTGGCACCATTGCTCTGGTGCATGCTGTTGCCAACAACCAGAGCAAATTGAGTTTTGGTGAGTGGCAAATTTGTGTGGTGTTTCTTTTCTTTAAAGGTAGTGGCCAGACTCGGCATTAAAATTGTAGAAATACAGTACACTTTACCATCTATATAAATACGAACTGTGTTCAGTTTTTCATTTTGTTCAGGAATTTAGTCATAAATCATTACAGAAAATCAAAGTTCTCTCCTCCAGACAGTGAAGAACTGTGTTTTGCATACGTCACTCACACACATCATACTAGGTAGCTGCTGTTGCTAGCATGGTAACTCACTGTATTTTGTTTACTATCGTGTTCCTAATTAAAACAGAAAATGGTGTTTACAGCTGCAGCTAAAGGTCTGAGCCATATGTCCGTGTTCTGCACGTATTTTTAAATAACATATGTCTGATCTAAAATAATAACCTACATCTATAAAATCCATCTAAAACCACACCGGTACTTCTGGACTCCAGCAGGCGAGTCCCGTTAGCATGACTGCCGGAGCACGAACTGTGTTGGCTCCGGTAAAGGAATAAACAAGTAATTTGTGAAAGCTACAACACACACACACACGCACACACAGTTATGTAATCTAAAAGATGATCCCCATTTTTCAACAATAGATCCTCCTATAGGACCGGTAGAACCTCCGTGTCATCCTGGATTAGAAGTCAACAATCCGAGCTAGCGAGTTAGCATTAGGAAGATTTGTCCTGGTAAGCAATTGGTTAAATATTTTCCAATGTTATATCAATAAATGCACACAGCGGTAAAGCTGGCATCACATTATTTTACTCATCTGTAGATGACTGAATTATATTGGGACAATGTGATGGAGCTAATAAGCTGAGAACTTAACTAAAAGTTACCGATGGAGCACAGACATGAAATATTTAACAAACCATACCGATTTTGGATCAGCAGATTAACAGAAGCCTCCCCGGTGTCCTAATCGGGCCGCGGGTTTTCTGAGGGAAACGGTCCAAAGCGTCTGCACCTCTGGTTCTGATATCCAGCTGCAGGGCACGGAGTTCGGTTGAACGTCTCCGGTAATTCTATATCCATTCTTGTCGCCGTTTTCCAGAGAAAAAAGCAAATCTGACCGACTAGTAGAGGCTTCAGAAGCTACATCTGACTGACACATTGTTCTCTGCTATAACGCAGAAACGCCGGAGTCAGGCGTTGTTTACTATCGCTGTTTCAGCAGAGCGCCTTGTGAAACGTCACCAGCTGCCCAGGGCTTAGACGAAGTTTCTGTTTTTCCCGCGCCAGTAAAAACATCAGTTTTTCTTAAAATTCCAGCAGCGAAAATCCAGAAACCTTTTTCATCTGAGGTTTTAATACTTTCCACATGCCATTCAAAGGAATTTTGCCTCTGGCCAATATCTTTAAAGGCGTGGAACTCTGGGGAAAAAACATTTAGTTATTTCTGATTTATAATCAGTCACTTGAGTTTTTCATGCGGGCTGAACATGCATTAACGTCTGATAGAATGATGGTGAATCTCTAGGCTTTAAAAGTCCTGATAGCTCTATGTCACACTAGCTACGTTTACATGCACAAAATTTCCCTTATCCCATCCAAATCTTGGTTGATCAGAAATCCCAAATATGTTTAAATGGACACCAAGTGAAATGATCCAATCATTCCCTGAGTATACATGCACTAAGCATTCAGATTAAAAAGGTTGAGCATGTGCAGAGTTGTCTTTCTCCGGGGGAAAATTTTTGTAAACAAACGCTACCTTGTCCGCACGTCTTTTTCTTCACATTTTATTTTCTTAAGTTTTGTCAGTGATGTTTTATTTTTATTCCCCGTTATGGACCAGTTCTATTTACCTCCTACCATGTTTTTGACTTAACTGCGATGGTGGCACAGGAGTTAAGTGCTCATCCTGTAATCGGAAGGTTGCAGGTTCGAGTCCCGCTCAGTCTGTCACTGTCGTTGTGTCCTTGGGCAAGACACTTAACCCACCTTGCCTGCTGGTGGTGGTCGGAGGAACCGGTGGCGCCAGTGCTCAGCAGCCTCGCCTCTGTCGGTGCACCCCAGGGCAGCTGTGGCTACATTGTAGCTCATCCCCACCAGTGTGTGAATGTGTGTGTGAATGGGTGATTGACTGATTGTGTTGTAAAGCGCCTTGTTGGGTTCCAGAACTCTAGAAGGCGCTATATCAAATACAGGCCATTTACCATTTAACTTGAGCGTCTGCAAAGGCAGAAGACGTCAAGTTGCACACACCTGCAGTGGGCATTAACTCCAAAAATCTGAATGGGTGTGTACATGGACATTCATCGGAATGAGCAGACAAAACCATCTCTCAATCGGAATAAATTTTCATTCCGATCGGATCAGAATATTCCGATTGACATGTTAAAGAATTTTTGATCTGAGGGTTAGGGCGTTCTTTCCGATTACTTGTGCCCATGTGAACATTCATGGACTCGCCAATCTTGACTTGTGGTGGGGAAGGCTGTTTTCCAGAAGTTAGCAGACGTCTTGACTAGTACATGCTAACAATTAGCATTAGCAACACCACCACACAGGGAAAAACTTCTCCTGGCTTGTATTCGTAGAGATAAAACATCCATGTTGCAATTCAATGGTAGAGTTGCATTGCTGTTATCCAATCCGAGGCAAGAAGTCCAAATAACAGAAAATAAGGCTCGAGATCCTGCCATGTTTTACCACTCACTGCTGCAGCAGATTTGCTGGTGCTGATGCAAGTGGTACTGGGATTTTGTTTTGCCCAGAGTACAGCTAGCAAGGCATTATTCCTATCAGAAACTGCTGCAGATGTATTAAACAACATCCCCACACCTTTAACCAGTCTTTGTGACCTTTAGGGGCTTTATGTAACTAAACTTAAAACTTTCTAGCCCCATAAACATTAACACACTTGTCTGATTGCATGAAAGCTAGAACAAACTGATGCTAACTCCTACAAGATGGTTAAAAGAATGTATACATTCATTAGATAAGAAATTATTAAATGACTACCTGCCACTTTACTAATTTAAGCAAATTCTTGTGTTTTCAGAGACAGACTCTGTCTTGAAGGCCTTTTTAGACGAGACGGCCAACATGTCTGCTGCTGATCGTGCTAAACATCTGGAGAATAACAAGGTGAAGGAGGGGACTCTGAAGCAATGTTTCACTCAAGTGCAGATTTAATTTAAAAGAACCCTGAAATGAATACACATCAAATATGGAGCACCTAATTTCATTTGTAGTATTTTTGGCCACTTGAGGGCACCACAAACTCACAAGTCCAGCACATAATGTCCCAAGCAATGGCATATATACGGTCCCAAGTCATAATGGGTCACTTCTGTTATTTCTAGATTGAATCGTCATGTTTAAAGTACAATGGAAGACAAAATAAAATAAAAAAATTTCTGTCTAGGCAATCTGTGCGGCTCACAATGATGTGGCCATGGAAGGACAATGCAGGGTAAGATGATGGCCACATTACCGTCTATGGTTGATGTTTTACATCACAGCAAGCATGAGTGTTTGTCTTAATTTCTCAGTAGTTGGCTGACCTGCTTTTATTACAAGTCCAGATGCATCGTGTTTTAGGGGTTCTGCTTCTTGGTTCACTAACGTTTGATGAATTATCGTACCAGCTTTTATAAATAAACGGTTCCATTCTTACTTGCATTATTAAAGCCCATGTGAAATGAGTTTGGATTTTAATAAGTCATTTTCTAAGCCGTTTTTTATTTTTAATTTATTTTTTTGTATCTTAACAGCCTGAAGCTGACGAAGTCAACTTTCACTTTATTGCCTTTGTCAATGTAAACGGCCAACTTTATGAATTTGGTAAGCATTTGACCTAGTTTGCGTAGGTATTTTTGACATGGTGGGATTTCTAACAGCCTTTCTCATTTCTAAGATGGGAAAATAAACGGACCTGTGAACCATGGAGCTACCAGCGAAGACTCCTTTGTTGCTGTAAGTGAACTTCAGCATAATGCTTTACTGCGCTGAGGCTTGCTTTATTAGTGATTTGCTGTAGTTCGGGTTAGGCTAGAGCTGTAGTTCTTCATATTAACATAAGTGACGGTTCATGATCTAAAACATGCAGGAAATGTGCTGGGAGCAGACTGCAGCACACGGAGCATCCGGTCATTCTGAGGTTTAAATGGAATAATCTGGCCACAGGAGGCGATGAGGACTGGGTTTCCTTTATTAACCCAGTAAAAGGCTGTTTTAGCACATACTGGTTCAAGAAAATGATTAAAATATGAAAAAGTTAAAGTATCCCATTAAACTCGGGGCATGTAAGGCAGAGCGGACCAGAATCTTTATTTAGTTTTTAAACTCATTCATTGCCGACCATTTCCTAATCAGAAAAGCCCTTTGCTGCCAGCGATTTTCAGCGTTTTCGGTTTTTTAGTCACAGAAAGTTGCGCTCTATGATGTCAACCCCAAAACAAAGAAGACTCGCCTCTTACATCAGGAAGAATCTGCATTTCGAGCATTATCCGTTCTTTCGTAATCCATTGTCCAATTGTGATCGGCAGAAGCTTTTCCAGTTCGCACCTCACTTTTTTTACAGCAGCGGCCCAAAACTAACGCATGGGTTTTTCTGCTTCCTGATCACGTGACGTACGCGGATGAGGATCTGCTTTAGGGCTGGGATGTTGGTTCTCACGGTGTAGGGGCTTGTTCTGACGCCCACAGCAAATAAATAAGTAAATAAAATATACATATTGTGACTGTAGTTGTCATTGGCAGTGAACGGTTGGATTTAAAACGACGACTTTTGTCGTCAATAGTAGTAATGCGGGTTTTCTGAGTGAAACGATCCAAAGCATGTCTGCACCTCCGGTTCTGATATCCAGCTGCAGGGCACAGTTTGGTTGAACGTCTCCGGTAATCCAGTATCCGTTCTTGTCGCCGTATTCCAGAGGGAATAAAACAAATCTGACCGACTAGCAGAGGCTTCAGAAGCTACATCTGACTGATGACTCATTGTTCTCTGCTGTAACGCTAACGCAGAAACAGCGGAGTCGGGCGTTGTTAACTATCGCTGTTTCAGCAGAGCGCCTTGCGAAAAGTCACCAGCTGCCCAGGGCTTAGACCGGAAGTTGGTTTCTGTTTTTCCCGTGCCAGTAAAAACATCAGTTTTTCTTAAAATTCCAGCCGTGAAAATCCAAAAACCTTTTTCATCTGGGGTTTTAATACTTCTTTCCACATGCCAATATCTTTAAGAGTAAATCTGGTAGTTTTTAGATTTAAGATGATTTGATGAAGATCCACAATAATTCCATGGCTTTAAGAGATTTTCACTTCCTCAAATAACTTTCAATAATTTATTTTGTCGTCTTCTTCCCCTCTAGGATGCAGCTAAAGTGTGCCGTGGCTTCATAGAACGAGAGCAAGATGAACTCCGCTTCTCTGCTGTGGCTTTTTGTCAGTGTTGAAGTGTCCAGTTACCACATCAGCTAATTGTAAATGGAAATGTTCAGAAACAGTTTTCATTGTACCCACGGTAAATTAGTGTGCACATACGTCTGCCGGCACTAAGCACTATAAAGGATGTTTTCATTTACTCTTCAACATAGCAGTGGTCTTTAGGATTATAGCACAAACTGAATCAAACTCTTCGACACCGATGCGGTCTTGTGGAAACAGTTATGTGATCTTAATGGGAAAATAGTTAAACACTGCATTAAATATCAACTACATGTTATTTTGCCTTTTTGTCCAACTTTATAAAGACTGCTTCAATGCCTTTTTTGCCAAGGTTGAAACAGGAAAACGTTTTTGGAAGTGTTCTCTTTGCATGCTTTTAATTGTTTTGTGGTTTGCATCATAAATGCTGGACATCCTCCAGAGAGCCCAAACACGTTTATTAGGATAAGTTTAATCCTCTGGTTTATTCTAATGTTTGGAGTGGTGGTCTTGGGTGATCTTTGTTTACTTGAAGTTTGAAAAGATTCATTTGTTTTACAGGGACTGTTAAATGCACTTTACCTAGGAATAGTATTGTTCTGACACAACTGCACAGAGTTTTGCAATCTGTTAAAGTAATGACATATCTGATTCATTGGGTTGTTGAGCGGCTGTGATCAAACGTGTTGCCTTTCTGCACTTTTCTGATCCTCTGTTGCTGTTCTACTGCTATTGAGAATTTAATAAAGCAAACATTAAATGTGTCTGGTTCTGATGTTTTAAATATGCAAGTGTTTAATTAAATAATAAAAAAGATTATTCCATAAGAGAATTAACATGACTGTTATAATGTTAAGTTATTTCACCCTCTTTTCTGCCCAATTTAAAGGTAGTTATAGATAATCTTCCTACTTGCAGAGAATGAGTTTCACTTTGGGACTCACTGGATCATTTTTTGCATGTAAGTGAAATTATGGTATGGATCGGTTCCAGCAAATATAGCAGAATAAAAGTCCTTTTTTGATTAATTCACATTTATTTGTAATTCATCTTTTTCAGTTTGCATTCCTGAATGTAATTTGTAAATCCCTCCCTATGGCAGAAAATATCTAATCTACAAACTATTAATTTAGGCAGAATTTATTTTGCATATGTATTTTTTATAGTTTTGCACCTAGAATTGATCAATGAAGAAACATGAGATGTTACATAAATGTCCTAAGCACAATTACAATTTTTTTGCCGCCTACATAAATAGAAATGAACAAAATTTAGATTTGTTTTACTTTTGGAAGTTTTATTTAAAAATGTAATATTTTCCAAAAAGATAAGATCACTTATTCCATCGGCTTCATGTTCACAAAAGGTAGATATGATGGATTTATTATGTGTTATGTATTTTTGTTTTACTTGAGGAAAACTTCATTTTTTGTCTTGCAAACAAACAAAAATCATTTTCAGTGACTAAAATCCTGAAGTGAAAAGGAGTTGTGTACAAAAATGTCTGTTGGTGTGCAACTGTGCATAGATAAGTGAAGCTGGAAGGAGAAAAAAATTCCCAAAAACTGGCGCACACAGCGAGGTATCTGCTGAGCAAAAGGTCATTTGAGGTCGTCGGCTCAGCAGATTGCTCTTGTGTGCTGCAGACTTAAAGAGCAAGCCACCCAAAATCAACTTTTTTTTGCTGATAAACTATACAAAAGAGTGTGTAATCATGCTGTAGTCTACAGCATGATTACACACTCTTTTGGACTCACCCACCAGTTGCTCCTGCCACTTCCTCCTCCATGTCTCCTCCTTCTGCTCCCAGACTCCAGTCCCTTCCTGCTTCTGTCCAAACTATCAGAACCGGCTTCATCTCCTTCTCCCCTGTTGGTGCCATCTCAGCACCTCTGATGGGCCAAACCACCACACCGTCACCTGGTCCCGAAAGCGTCACCTCTACCTCCTCTCAATAACGACGTCGCCAGCAGCCTCCTCAGGGCGGAGCTGCACCATCAGCCCAGGTGTTCCCGGCTCGGCAACCTCAGCCCGAGCTCCACCCGCCGCCAACCTCAGCTCATCACGAGCCCCACCCGTCATCACCGCATCCTCATCCAGCGGTAGGCCCCGAGGTCGCACCGCATCCTCGTCTAGCGGCGGTCCCGGTCCAGCATGTCCAAGAGGCTCTGGTCCAGCCTGCCCAAGACGCTCCGGTCCAACCTGCAGAGTTAGCGCCATGCCAGGCATCTTCAGCCAAGTCAGCGCCACGGCAGTCCCCGTCTTCAGAGTCCCCGTCTTCAACCTCCTCTAGCGTCCCTCCATCCCCTCTGCTTCTAGAATTTTCTTCCCCTCTGCCTCCAGAGTCTTCGTCCCCTCAGCCTCCAGAGTCTCCTGCGCCCCAGCTACTGGTTCCCCGTCGCCGACCTCCCGGTGTTTCCTGGTCCCTGGTTCCTCGTCGCCGGCCCCCCAGGCTCTCCAGGCCCCGACCTCCCTTGGCCCCTCGTCACCGGCCCCCCAGACTCTCCAGGTCCCGACCTCCCTTGGCCCCTTGTCGCCGGCCCCCCAGACTCTCCAGGTCCCGGCCTCCCTTGGCCCCTAGTCGCTGGCTTCCCGCCGGACTCTCCTGTGTTTTGTCCCCCCTCACCCGCCCTGTGGTTTCTCGTGTCCTGTTTGTCCTTGTCTTGTGTTTGTTGTTCTCCCTTTTGTCTTTCTGGTGTTTTGTGTGCATCTGGTATCTGCCCTTGGGAAGGGGGGGGGGGGGGGGGGGGGGGGGGTTACTGTCATGTTCTGCGTCCTGTGTTCCCCTTTTGTGTCTCCTTGTGTTCTCCTGCCCTCTCTATGTTCCCCTTTATGTGTCTCCTTGGGTTCCTCATGTGTCTCCTGTTCTGCGTCCCTGTGGTCCCCTGCCCCCTCCAGGTGTCTATGTTCAGATTCAGTCTCTGTGTTCCTGTCTTGTTCTGTGTCCTCGTGGTCCCCAGTTCCCTCCAGGTGTCTAGGATTCCCCTCAGGTGTACCCAAGCTTCCTATGCCCCTTCTTGTTTCCAGCTCCCACCAGGTTTCCCAGGTTCACTCATTCTTTAGTTCCTTTTTGTATTTATATTATCTAGTTGGTTTTCCCCTGCAGTTTTCAGAGGTTCAGGTTTTCTTTTAGTCTCCTTCCTTGTTCCTTCCCCACTGGTTTATTTCTCCTTTTCTCCTCATATCACTAGTTATTTATCTTGTTCTTCTAGTCTTAAGGTTTAGTTATTATTCATAGGTTATGTTTTATTTCCCCTCCTCAGCTTAGATTCCTCTCCCTAATTAGTGAATTGAATTCATCAGGTTCTCCTCGGTTTCTCTCTCCCCCACGCACATGCAGCTCATCTCCCAACCATTCTGCCCCTGTGTATAAAACCCTGTCCGCGTCTCAAGGTGTTGTCGGTCCATTGTTGTTGTCAGTGTTGTTTTGTTTACCCCGTGTAAACCAGAGATTCCTGCTCAGTTAGTGAACTCCTGAGCTTTGTCATGTTTCTTGATACCTGGCTTGGCTTCCTGTCCGTGGAATTTTGGATAATCTCCCAAATAAAGGATTCTACCTTTTTTGAATCACTCCTGCCCCATGTCGTCTGGTGCTCTGATCTTGGGTCCTACTTCTCCTGCTCTGATTCTGACAAGTTCACTTTTTCTAAGGCATTGCTTGTTCATTTAAAAGCTAGTTTTGTTTTTGTTTGGTGTGTTGTGACATCTATCATCATTCAGCTGCTCTGTGCTGTTCAGTCAGGTCTTGTGTGTTTATCAGCATCGGGCAAGGGTTGCCAGGATCACTAGTAATAAATAATAATGATGTGAGAAATGATTGAAGTAAACACACACTCAGTTTTTCTTGCGGCTATAACCGAACAAGAAATATTGTTTATAAATGCAAAAGCAAACAATCTACCGACTGTCATGACACTGACATGTTTCTGGTGAAAAAAGTTATAAATTATATCTCCAAACCACTCACCTACATTTGTAACTTATCATTTCAAACCGGTACTGTTGCAAACAAAATGAAAATTGGTAAAGTCATACCAATCTACAAAAATAATGATAAACACATGTTTACCAACTATAGACCGACCTCATTGTTTCCTCAGTTTTCAAAAATCTTGGAAAAACTCTTTAATACACGACTAGAAAATTTCATTGCTAAACATCACATAGTTAATGATGGACAATATGGCTTCAGAAATAAAAGAACAACTTCTATGACTATATTAGATGCCGTGGAAGAAATCACCAGTGCACTTGATGACAAAAAATAAGCAATTGGAATTTTTATTGACTTCAAAAAAGATTTTGATACAATAAATCACTCAATTCTGCTTGGCAAATTGGAAATTTACGGAATTAGAGGAGTGGCATTGAACTGGGTAAGAAGTTATTTGGGTGGAAGGGTACAGTATATTAATACTGGACAGAAAAAGTAAAAAAAAATCTTGACATTGTTTGTGGTGTACCCCAGGGATCAGTACTGGGACCTAGTTTGTTCAATTTGTACATTAATGATATTTTTTAAACATCTACATTACTCAAATTTATTTTTTTAGCAGATGATAAAACTATATTTTAAAAGCAGTGACAATTATCCAAATCTTTAAAAAAAATGAAGAATTGATTGTTGTTAAAAGATGGATGGACAACAATAAGTTGTCATTAAATTTAAACAAACTAAAGCAATAAAATTTGGTAATCAAGAAACAAAGTTTGAGTTGCCAATAAATATAGATGGGTTTCAAATTGAAATGGTACAAGAAAGCATATTTTTGGGAATCACAATAGACAGTAAACTGTCATGGAAACCTCACATCAGACACATAAAACAAAAAATCTCAAAAAGTCTATCGATAATAAATAAAGCCTTGTCATTTCTTGATTGCAGCACACTTCGTGTATTGTATTGCTCCTTAGTTCTCCCTTATTTTACTTATGGCGCTGAGGTATGGGGAAATAATTATCAATGTTCCTTACATCCTCTTTATATATTACAAAAAAGAGCAGTCCGTATAAATAAGGTTGGATTCTTAGAACACACAAATCAACTTTTTTTTAAAAACAAAATTATTACTATTACAGGATATAATTAAATATCAACAGTTCAAATTCTTTTCAAAGCATTTCATAAACTTCTACCAAATAATTTACAAAAGCTATTTATAATTAAAGAGCTGTCACGTAGTCTAAGGAGAGATTAAATATTTAAATTACCACTGGTGCGAACAACACGTAAAAGCTTTTGAGTGTCTGTGTGTGGGATAAAAATATGGAATAACTTAAAGAGTGATCACAAACAATATCAAAATATTCAGATTTTTAAAGCACACTACAGAAGAACAGTTTGGTTAAAATACATTACACATGAGAATGGGCGATGATGTGAGTAAAGGTGTATGGGAATATACAATTAATTATATTGACAAGAATTGTTAAATTGTCTAGACTACCATTATTATTATTGTTATGATTATGATTTTCTTTGGTCATAAGGTTGTTGAATTTGAGTTAATGCTATACTGAATGTTAAATTGTTAGTGAAAAACAGGGGTGGGCTTGAATAAGCTTGGCTTCCGCCCACTCCCTTTCGAACATGCCTATTACAACAATGTCAACTTGATTTATCTAGTGAGGTTTATTATTGATTTATATCATGTTGTTAATTGTGATTCAATTCAATTCAAGTTTATTTATATAGCGCCAAATCACGACAAGAGTCGTCTCAAGGCACTTCACATAATAAACATTCCAATTCACAGTTCATTAAGCCAATCAGAAATAATGTGTCCTATATAAGGAACCCAGCAAATTGCATCAAGTCACTGACTAGTGTCAGTGACTATACAGCAATCCTCACTAAGCAAGCATGCAGCGACAGTGGAGAGGAAAACTCCCTTTTAACAGGAAGAAACCTCCAGAGAATCCTGGCTCAATATAAGCAGTCATCCTCCACGACTCACTGGGGATCGAGAAGACAGAGCAGACACACACACACACACACACACACACGCACGCACGCACGCACGCACGCACGCACGCACGCACACACACACACACACACAATAATGTGTCTACAGTTCCATTGTGATGTCTTAGTAAATATTCTATTTGGTGAGAGATAAACTTTATTGTATTTATTCTAGTGGATCTATAATTAAACGGATAAACTAGTAGTAGCACATCCAACGTCAAGGAAAGCAAAAATTATTATCAGGAGAGGGAGAATGTTTTAGTGGTTAGCAGCAGTGTGCTAGACTATGGCCCCCTCCATGAGGCCACCACAGCTCAGCAGAACATCATTGTAGCTTCTTCTGGGGAGAAAAACACTTAGAGAGAAAATAAAGTTAACAGCTGAAATAGCAGAAAATAATACAGTTAAAGAGCAGATTGTAGAAGAAGGTAGTAGAGTGTGGAAAGTGGTCAGTGTATCCTCCAGCAGTCTAAGCCTATAGCAGCATAACTACAGAGAAAACTCTGGATAATCTATCCTATTTAGATGGAGGCATGTTGGAGGCAGGGCAAAGAAGAGCCGTCTTTACCGACTGTACACTCCACCTCCCTGTACTCCCCCACTTGTCCAGATGTAGGCCAACATCAGATTTTAACCATAGGCCCTATCAAATAAAAATGTTTTAAGCCTAGTCTTAAAAGTTGACAAAGTGTCTGCCTCACTGACTAAAGCTGGGAGCTGGTTACACAGGAGAGGAGCCTGATAACTAAAAGATCTGCCTCCCATCCTAATTTTAGATATTCTGGGAACCACCAGTAGACCTGCAGTCTGAGAGTGAAGTGCTCGGTTAGGAACGTATGGAACAATCAGATCACTGATGTATGATGGACCTTGATTATTAAGAGCTTTATGTGTGAGAAGAAGGATCTTAAAATCTATTCTGAATTTAACAGGTAGCCAATGTAGGGAAGCCAAGACAGGAGAGATATGATCTCTCTTTTTAATTCTCATCAGAACTCTAGCTGCAGCATTTTGGACAAGCTGAAGACTTTTAACTACATTCTGTGGACTTCCTGAGAGTAATGAATTACAGTAATCCAGTCTTGATGTAATAAATGCATGAACTAGTTTTTCAGCATCACTCCTGAAAGGATGCTTCTAATCTTAGCAATATTCCGAAGGTGGAAAAAGGATATCCTACAAACCTGTTTAACCTGGGAATTGAAAGACATGTCCTGATCAAAGATAACACCAAGGTTCCTTACTTTGTTCTCGGAGATTAATTTAAAGCCATTCAGGTCAGGTGATTGGCTAAGCAATTTCCTTTTCTGGATTTCTGGTCCAAAGATGAGAACTTCCGTCTTGTCTTGATTTAAAAGCAAAAAGTTTAGAGTCATCCAATGTTTTATGTCCTCAAGACAAGCCTGTAATGTACCCAACCGATTAGGTTCATCAGGGTTAATGGATAAATATAACTGAGTATCGTCCACATAACAGTGGAAGTTTATCCCATGCTGTCTAGTGATTTTACCAATTGGGAGCATGTACATAGTAAAAAGAATTGGTCCAAGCACTGAACCCTGTGGTACTCCACAAGTAACCCTGGAGTATGAAGAAGATTTGTCATGTACATTTACAAAATGAAATCTATCAGACAGGTAGGATGTTACTGGCATGTTGGAAATAAATAAATGATGATGATAATGATGATGTGTTTTGCAATATGTCACACGAGAGCAATCTGCATTGCTATGTGCTTCTAGTTTTTCACCTAAGGTGGTTAAAATGAGCCACATGTCAGCACAATCACTTCCAGGTGAAGAAGGGACATCCTCTAGTCTACAGCCCCACATCTCTCTCTCTCTCTCTCTCTCTCTCTCTCTCTCTCTCTCTCTCTCTCTCTCTCTCTCTCTCTCTCTCTCTCTCTCTCTCTCTCTCTCTCTCTCTCTCTCTCTCTCTCTCTCTCTCTCTCTCTCTCTCTCTCTCTCTCTCTCTCTCTCTCTCTCTCGACCTCCCTCGCAGAGATTCTTGCCTGCGCGTTCACGCCCCCAGAATTGCGCGGCATCGGTGGTGGCTGGACACGGGAGACAGCCTCCTACCGTATCGATATTTTTAGCACCTGGTTCGTGTTGCACAGTCGCGAGAAGCTACTCCTCGGTCTCTGCGCCACGGTTAGAGCAGGGCTCGCGGGGAGCACGAGGGAGCTACGTCGCCTGTGCGTGCAGCTGTTTGGCTGAGGACTAGGCGGATAACGGACCGAGAGCGTGGAGCGGAGACTTCTGGAGGAGGCGTTGTACCTCATATCATCACCTGTCTTTACTCCGGTGCTGGTCGGACGGCTCGCCAGCTGATGGCTAGTCCCGCATGTGGAAATTCCCCGGGTGCCCCGCCGCGGGAGCAGAAGCCGATGGAACCGAGCCATCCCGAGCCAGCAGCCTGCCAGGAGGCACAGAAGTGGGTAGAGGTGAGTGAAAGGACTATTTTGGAGACGCTCTGGGGCCCTGCTGCTGCAGTAAATTGGGGATGTGGGCCATTGCGTCGCTTATTGTGACAGGAGATATAAATACCCAGTCCGGTTCACCGTCACCTGTTTCGGGGGACTGCTGTGTCGGGTTACCGTCTGGGACAACGGCTCTGCTGCTTTTCAAAAGTTTCCACTTAGTTCTTAATTAAACGCTGTCAATGTGGGAACTTTCAAGCAATAATTAAACGGATAACGTTTTGATCTGGTCTGTTAGTTTGTTCACCATTGACGCCCCCGTCTTAAAGGAGCTAGCTAGCTGATTCCGGTTGCCATAGCAATAAAATCGGGCCAGTATCAAGAGATGCTACGCTGTCCCAGCGTTTGATCGCATCGGGCGAGATTATCATTTGAGGTTTACTGCATGGCTCCCACCATCATCTGCTTGGCTAAAACGGCTCCCTTTATAAGCCTTAGTGGTGAATCATGATTTGCCCGCGGAGCTGCTGTTATGACCCATTTATTCTCCCATCACATCACTACAAATAAACCAGATTATGTCCTTTTGGCTAAAATCTTGTGCTAATTCTTGCAGCCACACTCTGGACAGGAAAGCTCAGAACAGAACTGAAATTGTTTAAAAGACTCAGTTGAATGATAAGGTCTTAAACACCGAAATAAACATTTTTTTTTTGAAATTGCAAAGCCTGAAAATCCTGAGCATGATTTTAACGTTGTCTGTTTAAGAGAGTGGCTCCTGCTGCAGGGCTTTCAACAATCCAGATGTTGATCACACTGTTTTCATACTCTCATTCAGTTCCTCCTAAATATGACCCAAACCTGTCTGCTGAGAGCTAAGATTTTCTGGGACATGGACTGATTTTAGATCCTGTACACTTATAACCTGGTATCCGGCAAAACAAAGATATTTTCTATGGTTAGGCATGTCATCCACACCAAAGAGAAGATATATAGTTAAAAAAATTATTATTTCAAAAACTTAGACCTAAGTGGAGATTTGTGAATTCTCCTTTGTCCGAATTTGCATGTGGGTGTAAATAACTGGGGATTTAGGTTTTGAGACGTCACTACCAATAACAAAAAAGCGTGACATCTTGTGTGCGACCTGTGTTTACACCATCAACATATACATATATGGACAATGGGTTTCCATAGGCTCCAATAACATGTTTTTGAAGAAAAATGGGAGGTGGCCACCACCGCCATTTTGACCGTGTCACAGGTTCCGTCAAGCCCAGACAATTCCACAAAAGGGAAGAGAGGTGGAGCTGAAGGTGGGGCTGTAAGGCTGGGATCAGCTGATGACACCCGGTCGAACTAGCTACAAGCTAACCTGAAGCTAACCCAAAGCTAACGCTGAGGTGGGAGCTAAGTTAACGGAGGTAGCAACCTAGCTACAACCGGAGTTAATTGTGCACAACACCAGAGCTTCTGAGTCAGAGATACGCCGGGCTGACCGCTGGGCAAAACCGGGTGGAACACAGAGGTCTCCCGAAAGCTCCACAAGCCGGCAGCCGCACGGCAGACAAGCGCTGCTGCGATCTGAGATGCGCAGAGCTGCCGCTGGGGAGAACCGGGTGGAAAGGTTTCCATCCCAGAGCTCCACAAGCCGGCAGCCCACACAGCAGACAGAAGCCACGATCAGACAGAGATGCGCCGAGATGCGGGGAGGTGGAGTAACGGGTGGAAAACATCGATCCCCTGAGAGCTCCACGAGCCGATAGTCGGAGCCCAGCTCCACCAACATGTTATATTTCAACCCATTTTCTAAAGTGCAGCATTATGTTAAATGCACTGGGTTTTACCCTATTACATTTAAATTTCATGGTTAAACAGTACATGTTAAAATCTAAGCTCAGCTTGGCAGTGACCTAAAATACATAAATATAATTTTACTTACCGAAAAAAATGAAGTGGAGACTCCTTGGATGCTCTATTAGTGCAATTAATGCCACATGAAGTCATTTTGTCCAACAATTGCACAAAAAATATCCAAAACAGAATACACACACAGAGACTCAAAATCCCGGAGCAGTTTCCAGGCCAGACCGAGGCTCTACTGAGGCCTTTCCACGGAGCTAGCTCTGTGGTCACGTGGGTCTGATGCTCATTAATTATACAGAATTTTAGGCTTTTAATACACTTAAACAGAAGAGTGAGAAAAAAATTCACCCCCCTCAGAGTTGTCATGAGTGTAAACTAGATCATTTAAACCAAAAACATGTTTTGGTACCAGGCTGTAAACATGTTTATTTCTGCTGTGAAATTGGTATTTTTAACATGGGACTCAATGCTTCTGACACCAGCCCCTAGTGGATGAGGGTGGAACTGCAATTTATTTCACTTCCGCATTGGCCTCAATTTCTGTCCCGCATTGTGGGGGCTTGGTTTACACTTGCTTGTTTTTACAAGTTCAGTTACTGCGCTAGAAGACAGGGCAGCTTTATTTATATAGCACATTTCATACACAGAGGCAATTCAATATGTTTGTAGAAGACCACTAGTAAAGTGCAACTTTAAAGGCAGTTATTGCTTATCACTTAGTTATTCCAAAGAGTGTTTTTTGGCAAAGACTACTGCCACCTACAGGCTTGGCATGCCTATGACTGTGCTTCACAAAGCACTGGATGTTTTTGCAGAAAACAAGGGGGTGTGGACCCAAGTTCTTTATCATAAATGGATGGGGGAGGATATTCCCATGTGTGCATGGTCTGCACCAAGAAGAGTTTTATCAGTGGTGACGACTGTTTACTCTGGGTTAGTGCTGACCTCCTAAATCCTAATCTCAGGCTGTGTCTTGGCTTTGTCATCTTCCTAACTCTTTTTCTCTGGTTATTTTCAGTCTGGTTAGGCTTTGGTTATTTCTTGTGGTGTATTTATATCCACTCACAGGTGGGGGTGGTTCTCTGACTTAACCAAGTGTGTCGAGGTCATTTCTATAAAGTATGCAAAGTGCACAGACACCCGCACATATCACTCAGCACCGAATGTTGGACACACCCCGGTAGGATGACACCGGTCACTATAGAAACATAATACTGGAGGGCTCTCAGGTGTTTTGATGGGGCAGGCTGAACATCTCCAAATAATCTGGGCAGGAAATAAATTTAGAACAGCCAATCTGTTTATAGACAAGAACACGCAGGATTAAAATGTTTTAAAGAATTCTTAAAATATCAAATAAAATGGATGATTAACATGTTGAAGATGAGCAAATTATTGTTTTTGTGATAGCAATCAACCTCTAGCTTTAAACACCTGCCACATGACAAAAGCTAAAGTCAGACTCACAGAATAACTGTATAACAAGTGTGTGTGTGTGTGTGTGTGTGTGTGTGTGTGTGTGTGTGTGTGTGTGTGTGTGTGTGTGTGTGTGTGTGTGTGTGTGTGCCAAATGTCACAGCTGTTTTAGTAGGATTAACTCCAGTCATGCCAGACTGCCAGCTGTGTCTGCATGAGAGTGAATGTGTGGGTGGAGGGATGTCCCGCTCCTGTCTAGGTAGTTTTTGTGGTTACACATACTGGGAGAAAACATTAATTGAATAGTAAAATAAAAACAGTCGATACACTTTTAAATGTTGATTCAGTATCACAATAATTCAGTTTATCAGTGTCTGTATAAACTAGCTTAACTAGATTTTAAACAGTGTTAGACGAGACATGTTGTGACTTTTTTTCTTGTTATAATGGTTCTAATGTCGATACAAAACATTTTTATGAAGTTCTTTGCACTAAATCCCTCTCATGTAAAACTATTTCAGCAGTTTTATTCTTGACAGTTTCAGTACCTTCCAGAATGAGTCGTTTCAGGGCTCTTTCACTTTAAGACACGCTGGAGCTAGTCTTGAACTTGGGAGATTTTGGACTCTTCGTTTTTCATTTCTGAATTAGTGCTGTTGTTCACATCCTCCACACACACACACACACACACACACACACACACACACACACACACACACACACACACACACACACACACACACACACACACACACACACACACACACACACACACACACACACACACTAGGTAGCTGCTGCTGCTGCTGCCATTCACCCAGTCTCCACGCTGGCTAAGGCAGCTCAAATTACTGGAACGGAAAAACCTTAAAGGCCTCTAGCCCAGCTTATTTAGCACACATGGCTTCCTCCATACCTTTAGCGTATTACATAATTATCTTCTTTTTACAATTGTAGTCTCTGCACCAAAAACCGTGACGCCAGTAAGTGTTTATGTGTTGCATTTTACCTTAAGCACGCTTCAACCAGTCATCCAGATCGTCCACCTACTGTCTACATCACCTTCCTACTGAAAACAAAAATACCAGTCCTTCGCCTAAACACAGTACTCTCTTCTGTGATTTAATAATGCATGATCAGGCTGTAAATGTTTCAAAGATCTAGACGAGCACAAAATAATGCAGTTTAATGTCAGTTTTAGCCTTCAGAATGAATGAATATCTGTAACGTAAGGAAGATTTAGTCTCGGTTTGATTGATGTCTTTGACATGTAGTTAAACACATAATTATAACAGAATTTGTGTGTGTGTGTGTGTGTGTGTGTGTGTGTGTGTGTGTGTGTGTGTGTGTGTGTGTGTGTGTGTGTGTGTGTGTGTGTGAAGAAAGACAAGAGGGAAGAGGACATGCCAATGGGAAACATCTGGACATCACTTATGTAACATAACAACAGACTTTTCTTTTCATTGGTGATATGAGTGTTTATTTTCCTTTAAGGCTGCAGAGACTTTAAGATGAATGCTAAAATAATATCTCTGAAACAACTAAATCATTCTGAGTCACACATGAACGCGTTCTTAAATCAGACTGGCACGTACCAATGGTTTGGCTAGATGAGCAAATTTTACAAATAGTTTTAGTTATTAATACCCTCCCCTGAGCCTCCATCGTTTATCTGCTGTCCTGCTTTCTAAATGATTGGCACCAGCTTTTAAAAACCCATATTAGTCAAACCTCGTTGTTAATGAGCAGCAGATTTGGAGTATATGCCTGTTCGAGTGCTAACTGTTATCTGTGCTAATCGGGATTAGAAATCTAAAAAGCATCACTCAACCTTCTCCTCTTCTCTTGGCTGCTGGTTGCAAAACAAACTTTTCTCCTTCTGTGTCTGAGTTTGGATTCTGGCCGATTTTCTCCTCATCCCCCGTCTCCATGGGGTAAAACCCTACCTGTAGTCCAGGTGAGAGGATTGAGAAGATTGTCACTTGTGGTGGCATTTGGAGAAGACTGGAATGAGGACACAGAGCAGTGTGTCGCTGACCTGGAATCTGTTTAATTTGTCGTTGCAGAAACAAAATGTTGGGGGGGAAGGGCGACCAGGGAAGGAGCAGGTTGTTCTCTCACTGTAATTCACAGCGTTACATTCTAGAGATGGTTTCTAGACTCGAGAACAATGGAGACTTTTCATATTATTAGTTTATTAAATATCTAACAACAAAACTATGTGGAACTTGACCTCATTTGCTTTTCATGGGTAAGTTATCTCGTTTAGAGAGATCAGTGCATAATTTGTTAAATAACTGATCTAAATATCAGTTAAAATATGAATCCTTCTCAAAGGCAGAACTAAATAACACACTTTAGCGATGGGCCAGATTTAACCACTCTGAGCTCTGAGGCTGTTTTGAATGTTGCCTTGTTTTTATTTAAAAATATCCAGGCGGTGACTGTTGGCCATCCCTCCTGCTTCCAGGTCACTTCTGTAACATCTGCTTCTTCCTGTCTGTCCTCAGGCTGTAACAGGGAAGAGCTTTGGAGACAAAGACTTCCGCAGCGCACTGGAGAACGGTATCCTGTTATGCGAGTGAGTCCACCGCCTCACCTGCTTCGGTTTCTGATGTCTGATGTAGCAACAACACACACAAATACCCCGAGACTCCATAAATCTCCACCCATCTTCTCCTCCACATAGGCTACTGACTGCAATCAAGCCAGGGCTGGTCAAGAAGATCAATAGACTGCCCACCCCCATAGCTGGGCTGGTAAGAAGACACTCTCTAGTCAGCTCTTTAAGCCCCCTCCACCCCCGTGATAATAACCCCCCTCCGTCTGCGGGCCCCTGCCGTTTCTTCTAGGACAATCTGTCGGTCTTCCTTCGAGGCTGTGAGGAGCTAGGCCTGAAGGGCTCCCAGCTGTTTGACCCGGGGGACTTGCAGAACACTTCCATATGTGCTAACCTCAAGTAAATAGGCTGTTACGTGTGAATCTGCACATATGACTTGTTGCTGCATAAATAACACGTATTATCCTTATTAGGGACTCTGACTGCAACCGCAAATTAAAAAATGTAAGTTGCTTTTCCTTCCCTTCTGTTTCTCTTATTACCTTTTATGAACCAAACCTGATGTCTGTGTCTGCCAGGTGTTGAACACGGTGTTCTGGCTGGGGAAGGCTGCCAGTGGCTGCCCCTCTTACAGCGGCCCTACTCTCAACCTCAAGGAGTTTGAGGGGCTTCTTGCTCAGATGAAGGTGGTGAGTGAACGGCAGGACTGCGGATCTCTGGATCAGTCAGACCAGACATTTCACTGACTGCTTTTGAATGTGTCAAATTGGATGTGACAGTTTCATATTATGGTAGCTCTTTCCAGTCCCTTTACTCACTGTGTTTACCTTCTGAGAGCATTTTTCATGAACAGCACGCCTCTCCTGGGTACTCTCCTCTTGCTGACTATGTGCAAAGAGCAGCTGTCCAGACCCAAACCTCTGGTTCTTGTTCAGAATTCATGCGTGGAAAATAAAAAAGGAACCATAAGCAGAAGCAACAAAGAAAAGGAAAATAATTCTGGAGACAAACAAGATTGCAGATAGTTGGGGGGAAGTGCAGGATCTGTAAGCCTTCCTGTCTTTATTGTGACGTAGGAGTGTACATGTAGGACAGATATGTCTGCTTTAGCTACAGCATAAACATTACATTAATTAAGATCATTAAAGCAACTGATTCTTACACAAGCCAATAACAAATGTTTAAAAATCCAAGTAACGGAGTAGTAGTAGCATCCTTCTTTCTGGTTTTTACTTTAGACCGTTTATATAATATTTGTGTGCAGGAAAATGAAGACGGAGCGGACAGTCCTCAACAGCGCAGTGTTCGAGACAGTGGCTACGACTGCTGGGACTCAGAGAGGAGTGAATCTCTCTCTCCACCAAGACACACTAGAGACAACTCTTTGGACAGGTGAGACATCGATCAGCACATGGTAAAACTAAATATGTGGCTACACACACACACACTGAACTATTATTAATATCCTTGTCTAAACCAAGTTATTTGAGTCAAACGATCGTGTGTGGATTTAGTTTCTGGTTTGAAATGTCTAAATGCATTCTGGTGCGTTCCTTTTCTGCTTTTGCAGCCTGGATTCCTTCGGTTCTCGCTCACAGCACAGTCCTTCTCCTGATGTTGTCAATCGAGTCATTGGAGATGGTTGGTTCTCAGAAATTCTTGTTTTTACCTGATTTAGACAGACTTCAAGTGTTTGTGCTGTCCATTAAATTTGGGGTTCGTGGTGATGTTCCTCTCAAGAATTCAAAGTTCAAAAATGGTGAACTATGCCTATAAATACAATCAAATTAGTGAAAAATAGATGAGCTATTGTTAAGCCTGGTATCGAATGACGCATCGGAGTGTAGACAACAGCTGAACATAATTGTGTGTGCGCCCGCATGTATGTGTGTGAAAGTTTGGGCGTTTTTGTGTGTGCTGTGCCTTAAATGCCAGTCTAAGTCACTAGAGATTTAGACCTGGGACAAGTTAGTGTACCTTTGCTGTGTGTTAGGCCTAAGGCATCATCATCTTCTTTTATAGGGAGAATAAATGTATAGAAAATAAATACCGTAAGTGTCAAAGCTAGAAAAAGCCTCAATGCCTACAGTTGCTGTTGGCCCTAAAGCAAGTAGGTTATTACAAACTAAATGTGATGAATAAAAAGCTCTTAATCCTACTTTTATCTGCCTGGAAATGCATTTTCCATAAATGTACTTATGGTTTTATCTGAACAGAAACATTTACAAACGCTTTCAGTATGAAGCTGTGAACAAGATCCTTTCTTCATCCCTTCATTTGATACAGCTTGTATAAATAATTAGGCAGGCAGTTTTGTTAACGTACATGGCTCAGCCTGGTTGAGAAAAACTAGAGTACAGATACTTTTCAGTTTGTTGGGGGATTCTTTTCCTTCTCTTTAGTAAGAAACTCATTTTTACCATATTTAAAGCAACACTTAACCCCCCCCACTGTCCGAATGGGTGTGACCCCGCGAGGAAAGTTGACCATCAATCCTGCACAATGGTAAACTTTCCTTGCGGGGTCACCCATAAAGACAGTGGAGGGTTAATAAGCTTGCTGCTTCTACTGGTTGTAAGGGGAATTACAGCTGCCTGTTGTAAGCCATAGCTAGCGCTAACAATGAGCTAAGGCTAACAGATTATGACGTGCTAATGTCACTGGCTTTTCTAATCCGAGTTTCCCCGTCTATTTTCTGTCAGCAGGTAATGCAGAAAATGGGGGTAGAAGACTATTTTCACATATAGCTTGCATGTGAAACATCACAGTGAACAATTGTATTTGAAAAATAACAAGAAAAAAACAGTATCTCAGTGAACTTGGTCTTTAAGTGCAGTTTCTGGTCAGCAGGGGCTACAGAGGGCTGTCTAGTGTGAAGCTAATCAAGTTTATGGATCAAGTACCACAAACCAGTTTGAAAGCAATAGCTTAAAGTGTTAAAAACTCTTTAGTGTTGCTTTAAGTCCCTAAAATGTGGGAGCTTCATCACACAGACACATCTGATGTGTTTCCTCCACATCTATTTCTATAGTGTGTGTTATGGGTGGATGTAAAGGGAGCCTTGTATATTTTCTGTTGTTAGTTTAATCTGTTTCTGTTGAGTTAAGTGACTCTGTCATCGCTCAGGGCGAGGCAGCGACTCGGAGGCCGATGCATCCAACAGGAAGCCAGATGTAAGAAAGGACGATATGTTGGCCAGACGGACTGCCAAAAGCGAATCAAGATGCTCCATTCCCTTCAACCAGTTCCTTCCAAACCGAACCAACGCCAGCTCCTATGTCCCCGCGCCGCGACGAAAACAGCATACAGAAGAAGTAGAACAACGCAGGTAATAATTACCACAACATAAACAACTGAATGTCGGCTTCATAGTTTGTTTTTGTCTGAGAAAAGAAAGACGAGGTAATCTGTCCCTACAATTACACATCATTCCTCAGTCACCCTCAAGCCACCCAGGAACAAGGCAAAAGAGTGGGACCGCACCATAAAACCCCCAAGACTGTCTCTTGGGCACCTGAAAACAATAGAAACAAAGTAAAACAGGTAGAGGACGTGGGTGGGTCGGAGAGGAGGAGGATGCAGAAGTTGGAGAAGGCAGGAATTAAAGTTCTACCTGCTGCTGTTCGCTACATCAGGTCAGCGTGGACGGGCATGAGCGCTGCTACAGCTGCTGTGGTGGTTGGCACTTTGGTTTGTTTTCACTAACAAGATGTTGTGCTGGCTAATGAGTGGTTTATGCTTTACTGATGCTATGGACTGGCTTCTGGTGTCTTTATGATCAGGTTTGTAGCGTCCTATTCTGGTGATGTGGGGACAAAGGCACCGCTGAGGTGGTTAGTGGCATGTAGCGTGGCGGGTTTCAGCGGACATGAATGCTACAGGAATGAGCTTTGGATTGTTTAAGCCCCTTTTCTGTTGGAGCTAATGATGCATCTGAAGACTGGCTAATTACCTCTTCAATGACTGCTTGTGTAAAATGAATGGTGCCATAGACCTATAATCCTCTAAATGTTACCTTGCCATGCCGTCCCGTCTACAACCCCAGCCCTCCCACATCAGAGGATAAAGAAGTGAAGCCCCCATCCCCAAACATCATCCTTCGCTCTGAAAACGACTTTTTGAACTCTCAAAGTTCTGCGTGGGACTCCTCCTCAGAGGGAGAGGAAGAAATGGAGAAGCGGAAAGTTCCAGATGTACATAAGGATGACTTGGCATCCAGACGAGTTCATCACATCCCCGTTGTCTCCAAGGTTCATCAGTTCCTCCCTCCTCCAGTGTGTACCAGCAAAGACCGAGAGCGCTGGGAGCGAATCAGACGAGCCTCACAGCGAACTCTGCAGGAGGAGGAGACCAGGTTAGCTGTGTGCTGCTTTCATTTCCAGTTCATGTGACTCATTTGTAATTTTCTCGCTCTGTCATCTGCTGTTGTGGGTTGACGTGTAAACGCTACACTCTGCTGGATAATTTTTGCCACATGATGCGTCTGTTGGGCCTCTGTACTTGGACAGGGAGAAGGAAGCTGTCTCTGACATCATAACTCGCAAAGGCAACCCCTTCCTAAAGGAAGGGGGGGAAGAAGAGGATGTGGGAAAAGAAAGGATGGATGAAGCCATTCCTAATAAGCAGACGGATGACCTGGCTCGTAGGCGGGCTCAGAGCAGACCTCTCCCTCACAGGGAAGGACCGGTGAGCTTTGTGCCGTCTTCCATGAGCCCGGCTGATTTGCAGAAGTGGGAGAGACTCAAGATGACTGAACCAAGGTGCCAAACTCTCGTTCCGAGCACACATGCAGCACTTGCAGTTAGACGTTGTCAGCGTGGGCTGAACGATTTTAGGAAAATATTCAATTGGGATTTTCTGAAAGAAACTCATTTCAGTTTGATTCACAATTTTCTTCACATCAAGCTTCAGCAAAATATTCACAATGTACAGTAACGTTTGTCAACGTGACAGGAAATTACATCATACCATCAAGACATTAAAAACTATTACTCTAATATGAAAACTAAAAGTGAGAATTGCTTTCAGATGAATACGCCTCATAGTTAACACAACACCCTGGGTCACAAGTGCAGCTTTGACGACATCTTAGGTGTGTTCTTACTGTGTCGTGGTTCTAATTCCATGCTTTCGTTCTTTTTTAAACACAGAAACAGTTTTGTTTACCTGTTTTTGTAGCTACAGTTTCGCCGACGGCTGCCGGCTTTGACGACAATCGCGTTATCTGAAATCATAATTTTGATCAGAAAGGCATGGATCGTTCAGCCCTAGTCTGAGGCATGATTGGCAGCTGATGCAATGGTGTGTGTGTGTGTGTGTGTGTGTGTGTGTGTGTGTGTGTGTGTGTGTGTGTGTGTGTGTGTGTGTGTGTGCTTCAGTAGTAGTTGTATTCTACTCTAGTGAAAGCAAGCTCTCATACAAAAGGGGGATTTAAGACTTTATTTCAGTTGACTTGTTAGGTCTGACATTCCCACACTGGCTGAAATCGTCTGCATACCAACACGTAAAATCGTGAGCATTTTCTTAAAATTCACTAACACCGGACTGCTCTTGTCCTAGAAAATTAAAACTATTTAAGATGTTTTCTTTGGAAACACTTAAAGCTGTTAAAGCAAACCTGGGAAACAAATAGGCTTAAAACTTTTGTTTTGTATTTTATTTTTAACAACATTCTAACATACTACAGCTATAGATATATTGTGGAAATTTAAAAGCTAAACAAAAATTTCTTAAGTAGCTCTCTCGCATTTGTCTGAAAACCTCTACCAATAACCATTGGACCACCCAGCTACACGTACTTAGCAACAGAACCTTACAGGTGTGAGAGGTTCTCCGCTCACTAATATCAGAGAAGGAGAAACAGCCGGCTGCTTCCACTTTAACTTTAGGACAGACTACCAGAGTTCCAAAAAGAAAAACTCCATAAAGTCACGGGCAACAAAAGATGCTTGGACCTAGAAAACAGTGACTGGTGTTTAGCGTGTCTTGGTTTGTCCAGAATCGCTGCTTTTTGGTACCAGCAGAAGCATCTCAGGGAAGGTATTTGAGGGAAGGGGTGAGTGTTCCATGATCGTGTTTGCAGTCAAAACTCAGCTTGTTCTGTAGATTCATTGTAACGGCTTTCAGCCTTCACAGTTTTTTTAGTGCAACAATAGCATTATGTTTCCAAAGGCAGTAGGCAGAAGGCCTGTGTATTAACAAGAATCTGGCAATACGGGACGATAAATGTCACAGTACCGATGAGACGATGTAATATATTGCGATACTAAAAGCGCAACGATATTTGCTAGTTTTAAGACTAAATTTTACTCGGAAACTCGGGCCTGGCACTTTCACTCCACACCCAGTGTTATTGTGGGATCTTGTTGTTCCGTCTGTGAATGTGGAAAAAACTACTGCCACCTAGCAGTCGGAGTTTGAATTGCACCACACAAAAGAAATGAATTAAATGTTTTCATGTAAATTCTCAATAACAACACACTTTTTTAAAATGTTGAATCAGTATCATAAAACAAAATATCTTGATATTTACGTGTATTGTTATTTTCTCACATCCTTAGTAGGTAATATAAAGGATATGAGTTAAGATTTTTTTTAAACCTGGTAATTATTCTGTTTATTCCTTTTCTAAATAATCAGTTATTTGCTTTGTTTGTGGAACGGCAGCACAGAATATCCCAGGCCTCAGCGGAGGGTCTTTCTGTGTGCTGTTAGCAGATCCCTCCCAGCGTAAAGAAGCAACAAAGCTCTCAATCATTTAATCTGTTTTTACATTATTCAAATATTTAGGTCATTAATTATTAGTTTACCCCAAAAAATTAATATGCTTTTTTTTCTATGAAGTTCTCACTCTGCTAGTTTATTCTAGTATATCACGAGCTCCAGTTGTCTTAATTCTTATGTGACTGGCATTGAAACTGAGCAGGGAATTGGCTTGTGTGTGTGTGTGTGTGTGTGTGTGTGTGTGTGTGTGTGTGTGTGTGTGTGTGTGTGTGTGTGTGTGTGTGTGTGTGTGTGTGTGTGTGTGTGTGTGTGTGTGTGTGAGACTAAAAAAGACAAAAAAGAGGCGACGGTTGGCTGCGAGCACTGCTTGAGCTTTGTTTTTTCCTGTGCTGATGTCATGAGGACATGAGAAACAGGATAAAGAGTGTTTTGTGTGCTCAGAGGAGCAGCAGTGAGTAGGAAAATGTGGCTACCTACAGTATCCTAGATAAAATGCTAAGTGTGTTCTTGTGTGTTAAAGTGATCCAATTAGACAACCCCATGCTTTGTCCCGTTCTGTCCACCCATACTTCCTGTCTCACTCAGCATTTCAACCTCATCCTTTTGTTTCCACAGTCTGATCCCCTTTCTCATGATTTATTTTCCCTGTTTTTTTCTTGCTCTTTCGCTGCTGCCGTGGTTGTGTGTGCGTTTGCCTGCGGGCCTGTCTTTATTTGTGAGGCTGGGTTTGCAGCGAGGATGGGCCAGCCCCAGTGTGTCAGGCCTGTCTGCGAAAATATAGGAGCCCTTTCAGCAGATCAGCAAAGGCTGGACAAGGTCACAGCAAAGTTGTGACCTTTGGGGGCGTGACTGAGATCGAGCAGCCTATAGACAGTGTCATGACAAGTGAAGGGGAGGAGACAGAGTTGCTTAGACGACTCCTTTCCAAGGCAACCGTAGCCATGGCCCTGGGCTCCCAGCTGTCAGAGCGAGAACGCAGGTACGGACGAGGCCAAACGCAAAACATCATAGAGCCGTGGCTCAGAGCCAAAGGGGCCTGCATTAGTCTGGGCTGAGGAGCAATGAAACCCTTTTCTGTCGCTTTATTTCTTAACATTTCAAGCTGCTACGATTTAGTTTCTTCATCATAGAGTCTGAAAGCAAGTCTCTGTTGCACTGATTTGCTTCTAGTTAAAGTCAGTCTTCTTTCATGTAAATATTTAGTAACAAATGATTTCTGTTTTACCTAATTAAATATTAATTAGGCAGATTTTAAGCAACCTTTACAAATCGAAGGCCCTCAGAGAGCAGAAAATATTTAACTTATAGTGACTTAATTTAACAAAATGCACCTTTTTTAAACAACAATAATGTGACTTTTTTATTTGAAACGAATAATGAATTTGTGTTTTTATAAGCATATCAGTGCTGCTTTGGTGTGGAGCATGAACCGTCAGATCTATAGTTTAGTGCCTATTTCCTGTAAATTATCATTGGCTAACAAGCATTAGACTCATTAAATACCTCCACCTGATAATTGTATTTGTTTGTTTTAAGCTAAATGTATTCCCCATTGAGGAGGGAATAAGAAATGCATCTTTTTCATATTTTTGCAATGCTTTTGCTCTTTAGTTCTTGCTTTGAGGATTAAATTTAGTTGTTTTTTTTAGATTTTCTAGATGTGAAAATGAAAGATTTTCTCTCAAATCTCCTTTGCATTCTGTTTTCTGCACTCTGGTGGCACGTTTTCTGCATGTTTTTCACAATAATCATAGTTAATGGTCATTTTGACCCATCCCTATTTTTTATTTATTCATTTTTTGACAACAATGCTTTAGCAGCTTCGTAGATGACGCTGAGCCCAGTCAAAGCACCTCAACCTTTTTGGATCTCCAACCCTGGACCCTCCGAGCCAACCTTTCCGCTGCTGAAGTTGATGCTCGTTTTGCTCAGTATGAACAGAGAGTAGAGGCCGAGGAGGAGGAGGATGAAGAGGAAGAGGAGAGGATCCCAGATCTTCAGAAAGATGACATGATGGCAAGGAGGACAGGTGTTTTTCAGAAACCAGCAGCTGCTACAGTGAGTCACCAGCGTTTCCTGCCGCTGCCGGGCTCAAAGCGCTCCACACAAGCAGAGCTAGCCACGGATGCTGCTCCACGTAGCAAAAAGGAAGTACAGAGAAGCAGGGAACTGAATGTCAGGTGGGCTGAGATTTGACTTTTCCTGCTGCTGATGCCGCTAACAAGCTCAGAGTTGTTTAGCTTTGTTGAGGTTTTCCTACTTGGTGTTAAGTGATAGTTTTCCTCATTAGAGTGGATCATCAGCATCCCAGAGTTCCCATGGAAACACCACAGCAGCATCTGGAGGAGAAGAATGACGAAAATGAGCCTGACCTGGAGAAAGATGACATGATGGCTCGTAAGACCAAATCGTTTCAAAAAACAAGTGCGATCAGATCGAATCAGTGCTTCAGTCAGTTCCTGCCCACACCTGGATCAGTCAAATACAGCATGAGCCCGGCGAGTGCAGCCAAGGAGCCACTCAGCAGACCCAAACTCACCCAACACACAGACAGAGAGAGGTATTCACTGGTGCGGTGTGTGTCAGCTACTAAAGCACTAACTTCACTTGGTTTTCCTGCTGTTGTAGAGCCGGTTCTGTCCTCGCTGGTGTTTTCTGCTCTTTGGTTACCAGGAATCCTGGTTGTGGGTTTATAAATGTGAACGTTTCTGTCTAATCCTTGCTGTAGTTTCTAACACGGCTCGCTCAGGTTGTGCTTGGATGTTTAAACTAATTCTTCGGGGACTAACTTTGGCTTTGTTTGGCTCGACGTTGGCTGAGTTCCAGCTGAGTGTGAAACTTTTGGGGTTTTGGTGTAAATCAGAGCCACTCACAAACTGCTGCAGATCTTCTTTCAATTATTAACAGCTTTAAGGGTTAGCTCACCTAAATTATATTAAATATGAAATATGTTCATAATTACTTCATTCATTTGTATGAACAACACAGCGTAATCTTGCATTAGTTGGAAGGAAAATTAAGTCATTGAAACCAAGCACGTATAAATATCCTGCATGCTTGTTGACTAGCCTGAGGATAAAAATCACATTTTTAATAAATCTGCTGTGTGGCTTATATAACAGGATCTAGGTCATGCAGCGTACCAGCTGAACACGTCTCTGCTTTAATATTAGTTTCTGAGAGTGTTCAAAGTATTACTAAATAAGCTGCTGATAAGTTTAAGAGCACAAAATAAAAACTGACAAATCTAAGGCAGCCTTGATGCATTTACTAAAAATCTGATCTTCCTGTTGGATCATGAATTTGTTTTCTAAATTCCAGCTTCATCCCGGGAACTTGGGAAATAGAGAATCTGGTTTGTAAACGTCTGAGAGAACAGATTCTGCTCAGGATTATCCTCCATGCTCTCACAGCAGAACAGATCAGCTGCAGTTCTCTTGTGAGGTGGTTTTGATTTACTCTCTAAGTGTATTTCTTGTTAATCCTAGCCTTCTCATTGGATCGTTGTTTCAGCAGCCTTGTTACCGTGGCAGCAGAACATCAGGCTCCGCCCTCCCAAGTCCCAACCAGTCCTACGTGTAGCGGGTTGAGGGCGAGGAAGGAGGGGGAAGAGCAAGAAAAGGGAGATGTGATGAATGTTCCTGACCCTGCTGCCAGTGGGGTCACCAAACTTCCTCCTACTCCTTCACTTGTGCCTCCTCCTCCCAGTCCTCCTCCTGCTCAGCTCTGTGGGGTGCATATGGAAAAAGTGGACGTGAAGCCAGAAAAGAAACCGTTTTGGCTGGAGAACAATCTACCTCCAATGATGTGAGAAGTCTTTCTGCTCCTCCTAGACAGGACAGTAGACCTGCCAGTTTTTTCTGTCTCATTTATTCTTTCCCTCGTTCCTACGGATGAATTTGAACTCGACGGTCACACCTTAGAAATGAGATGTGCTATTTATCTTTACTCACGTGATTCTGCTGTTGTTTTAGGGTGAGCAGAAGGGTGGCTTTTCAATTAGACAACGAGTAAGTGTTCAGTCAGCTTCTGCATGGTCCTGTATGCATGCCACATGTCAGACCCCCCCCCCCCCCACACCCACACACACACACGATGCTCTGTGTTTTTATTCATTATGTTTTTATTGCGCTTCTTAGAACTTGTCATGCTGTAATTTAAGTACATTTTTATTTTTTAAAAACTGGAAGTTGTCCTGCATGAATGTGCTTGACTTATTGTGTTATATTTGTCACAATCTGCCCCTGCCTCCCTGACTGTGTCTCTCCCCTGCCTGATTAGTCTTTATTGTTCTCACCTGCCCCGTGTTAATCCACCCAGGTGTTCCTGATTGTTTCCCTGAGTATTTATACCTCCCTTGTTCGAGTCTTTGTCGGATCGTTGTTTGTTGTCAGCGTTGTTTTGTTCTGTCGTTCCCGCGCTGCCATTAAAACCATTTTTATTTCATCCGTGCTTGCATTCCTGCCTCCTGATCTGCTCCACCACACATGGTCCGCCGTCATCCACACCCGCAACATGACAATGTTACTTTTTAAAATTAATTTTGTTAGTAAATGTTTTTGTGTACACACACGCACGCACGCACACACACACACACACACACACACAGGAATGACAGATAAGATTTTCACATGTAGGTTTATGCTATTGTGAATACCTTAAGTGAAATGTTTATTTACTACCTTAAGGTTTGAGACCAAGGTTTTTATTATTTTTGATGTGTTGCAGTTGCATCGTGGATTATGTGTTATTTATTTTTGTTATAGCACACATTTGAAACAAACACTATAAGCAGTTTCTCTAAAGTAGACAGGACCAGTGGTATATTAATGGTCTTTTGTTTTCCAGGAGTGTGAGCATGGGGGACATGGGTAACGATGAAGAGCTGGGACACTTACCCTCACTGAGCCGATATGAACGCATGCACGAACAGTACAACAGCTTTCGAGAAGACGAGGACCACTGGCAAGATGTAAGGAGCTTGTTTAAATTGTATGAGGTCATTTTTGTTTTTAGTTAAAGGTACAATAAGTACAACATTAACAGCGGAATAATCACAAAACTGTAATATCTCATGTTGGAGTGAAGGTTACATTGAAACAGATTTCCTTCTTAGCCAGCTAATGAGGGGAGTGTAATTTAAAAATCCCAAGAGGGGTTACCAAGTCTGCACCAGATAACGCCGCTACATTGGCATTTTTAATTCCACTCCAGCCAGCAAAAAGCTTCAGAGTTATTTAAAGAACTGAAGCCAGTAAACAGGAGTGACTCAGAAGTTATTTATTTTATCCCAAACAAGCCACGGCATCTATAGGCTAGAGGCTAGCAATTAGCAAACAATGCTAACAATGAATTAGAAAAGAATTGTCGACTCTAAAAATATCTCAAGCTACTTTTTCAATTACCAACAACCCAATATTACAGTAAAAAGTATTTATCTACTTACTAATTTACTGTGAATGACTCTACTTCACTCATCTAGAATCGTTTGGTGCTGATCCGTAACTGGCAACAGCCATGAAGCTCTCAGAACAGGAGTGAAAAAGTCACTTTTTTGTTAGTAAACTAGACTGCAGTAACTGTATTTAACCACAGGGGGTCATTCTTACATCATTCACCTTTAAATAACCTGTGAACCCACAACAGGACCTGGCACGCTGGAAGACTCGCCGCCGGAGCGCTTCACAGGAGCTAATCAAAAAAGAGGAGGAGAGGAAACAAATGGAGAAAAGGATGAAGGATGAGGAAGGTGACAGCAATAAGAGGAAAAACATCAAGACTTACAAAGAGATTGTGGAGGAGAAGTAAGAATGAGGCAATTTTTATCGTTTCCTTTCATTATGGGACTGTAGTGTTTCAGAATAATGGCTGAAACACAGGAATAACAACCTCACCACTTGCGTTGTGTCTGTTTACCTGCTCCGCTCTTCTAGGGAGCGCAGAGAAGCTGAGCTCTGTGAAGCTTATCGAAATGCAGCAACTCCAGAGGAGGCAGCCTTGGTTTTACAGCGTTATGCTCTCCGCTTCACCATCAGCGACGCAACACTCGACAGCCTGAAACTTCCCAGATCCACCGCTAAAACTAAACAGGAGCAAAACCGAGAAGAAGAGGAGGAGCGCAAACTAACATCCCCTGTTAGTGATGCAGAGAAGCAGGAACACCTGCACAAACCAAACTCAGCTGTTGCAACAAACCAGAGACAAACACAACCTGAATACATAGAGACAGATGTAATCTCTGAACAGGAGAAGTCACGTGCCATCCCCAACCACTCCCCAGCACCGAACGGTTCTGTCCTGACAGAAACAAACACACAGGATGTTCCTCTGGGGTTGGGACAACTTCAGAAGCTGCCAACAGAGTCGCCACCTGCTCATCAGGAACAGCTGATTACAGAAGAGGCACAACCTCAGACCAAAGACGCTCCCCCTCAGAACGTACAAACAGTGTCACTCCACCCCCCTTCGCCTGTGCCCTCCAGACCCCTCCCCCTGCTGGTGGCCAAGCCTTTCTGCCAGCCCAGGAGCACGTTCTCTGGACACAAACCCATCAAGGTGAAGGTCCAAATCAAACCGATCTGCATACCTGAGCTCATGTTCACCTTCTTAAGTAAAAAGCTATTTATGTTTATGTTTATGTATTTAGCAGACGCTTTTGTCCAAAGCGACTTACGAGTGATAATTGGCATTTTGCCCTTGAGGCTAACAACAACAACTTGACATCAGTCATGGAGAGGAGGGAACAAGGAGTGGACAGTAGAGAGGGGGGACAGGTGCAGGGAGGGTGCTAGTTTAGAAGATGCTCTCTGAAGAGCAGGGTCTTCAGGAGTTTCTTGAAAACTGAAAAGGAAGCTCCTGTTCTGGTAGTGCTTGGAAGGTCATTCCACATTTGTGGAACGATGCATGAGAAGAGTCTGGATTGTCCTGAGCGTGGTGTAGGCACTACTAGCCGACCATCCTGAGATGACCGGAGTGGCCGGGCCGAGACGTAAGCCTTTGCAAGAGGATTCAGGTAGATGGGAGCCGTACCATCTCGGACTTTGTATGCTAGTGTTAGCAATTTGAATTTGATGCTTGCTGCTAGCGGTAGCCAGTGGAGCTCAAAGAACAGAGGGGTGACGTGTGCTCTTTTTGGCTGTTTAAAGACCAAGTTGGCTAAGTTGGGTTTAGTAAGATAAATCTTAAAAACAATAAAGAAAATTAAAACAGTAATTAATAGTTTTTAATATTTGTGTTTGATGAAATTTAGATCTTGAAACTATTTTGGATTTAGATATTACGGAAACAGCCACAAAAAATAAAAATTGACAAGATAATTTTCATTGGAAAAATTAAAAATGGTTTGGTGTTTCTAGCCTGACCAGCCATGCCAATGCGGCTACATTCAGAAGTTTTTCTCAACCCCGCCCACCCTCTCTCAGACGGCTGGACAGACGAGATATTCCAGAGCTGAATTATCGTTCCTGCCTATCTAGTTCAGATTAAGAGTAGCTATTTCACACAGCGTCTCAATCCCAAAACAACGGGAATTAAACAACAAACAAGACATGTTTGAGTTCCTCTATTAGCCAAAAGAACATCATCACTGCAGAAGGATTTTTTTATTTATTTATATCTGTAAAAATTATCTTGTTAATTTGGAAAAACAGCTTTTTTTGTGGCTGAATGCAATACGCATCTATAAGTTATGACCTTTTTAATTGACGGTTTATATTTATGGTATACTGAAATGTAATTATCCATTCATCCATTTTTAGCTGTTTATCTGGGGTTGGATTACGGGGGCAGTAGTAGTAGTGAGAATTTTAATTATAATCAAATTTAATCATCTGTTAATGTGTGTACTCCTATTTTTGGTACATGTGAGGTATAGCACAAATGATGATATTCTACGTTCTACCTTTTAATTCATTTTAAAGTGTGCATGAGTTGGTTTGCTTGTTTTAGATGGGGGTAAGGTAACACGCTGCCTCTGCCTGCATCCTGTTCAGGTGGATGGGTTGGTGCAAGTAAAAGGAGAGGCGACGGAGGATTTCCCTTCCCTTCTGGTCTCGCTGCAGGAAAACAAAGATGTTTCCTCCAAACAGACAGAGGAAGATGTTTGTCCAGAGCCGGCTGAGGAAAAAACAAACACCACGGAGCAGCCAGCGCCTCCACAGACAGAAAAATCAGCATCGTTTACAGGCTCTGCCATCAGCTCCCTGATTGGAGGACGCAACTGTATCGTCACAACCACAATAGTGACAGAACTCACACAGACTCACATGGAGCCGCTTCATCCAGAGATCCAGAGCAAAGGACCGGTAATTCACTCAACTCTCGTTTTGCCGTGTAATGTGTGTTTTAGCTTTCTGTTAAAGGTCAGCTCCACTGAAAAAACATTTTTTTCTGATCATAATCAGAGTTTTTCATGCAGGCTGAACATGAAAATGATCTTCTACCCCAATTTCCTGCACCCTGCCGTGTTTTGCCACTCCGGCTGAATTCTCCGCCCTTAAACAGGTAGAACAGAGCTTTTTACCCCAGAGTACGACTACAAGGCATTCATTCCTGCTAAAGATCACTGCAAATGTATTAAAATAGGAGTAAAGTCGACTTCTAATTCTACTCAAGTTGGCATCAGTTTATGGTCCTGAAGCTCCTACCCCCTCCCCATAATTCCTCATTACAACACGAAAAGCACATTTAATAAACACAATATATAATTATGCCCTTCACTTTAAAGGCCAAGTTCACTTGTTGTTTTCAATACAGTGGCAGTGTCTCTCACCCCTACTGCACACTGGAAGCATCAGCGGTGTGGAACGGCAGCAGAACGCCACTGCCTCAAATAGACTCCATTATAGTCTATGCAGCGTCACAAAGCAGCTGCGACGCAGCAATTTTCAGATGCATCCCAGAAGCAGCGCACCACACCTCGAAGGGTAGGATCGGGCTCTGTTTTTGCCACGAGCCACTTCTGGGACAGTTAACATAGGGCTAGACAGGAAATCACTTACAGTTTCAGTGTAAAATCCCCACTAATTTTCAAAATAAAAGTATTGCAGCGATGCAATTTCATATATATGAAGCTTACATGTGACCTAATGGCTTGTTTACTCGCAGCATCGTTCCAGAAGTGCAGCGGTGTGTTTTCATGGCTTTATTCCTTGCAATGGAGAGGAACATCATATGACATCAAACAACGATAACATGATTTCCTTCATTTTGGTATAATGGCGGATTGCATAAACAAACCGTAACCTTTGAAGTGTCGAGCGATCGTGTGATCGCGCGAGGAGGTTGGCCCAAGAGGAGCACGGCAGAGAAGCGGCTTCGCTGCGACTCTCCCAGTGAGCACTTGAGTGCAGTGATTCTCGCGAGTAAACCGTTCTGTGCTGATGCTTTCAGTCTACCTAAATATGTGAGTATGTAGACTGGCCACGAGCCGTAGACAGAGCCCATTTGTGGGGCAGGATTCACGGTTGTCTTTCAAATAGTCTCTGCATGCAATTGGACAAAGAACAACAAGTCATACTCACCACTAGGTCAGTTAGCGAGGCAGGCCACCATACGCTGTAGAAGAAGACACAAACACATCATTTCCTAAGTTAAGGGCTTAAGTACCTCTGTCTGCTCTTGACTCAAAGAAAGGCCCAAGTCCAAATAGGCCAAAGTTGATGCCAATGCCATCTCACATGAGTTGCCACCATCTTTGTTTCACTGTAACATCCTGCCCACCAAACCAGTAGAGCTCTCTGATTGATCAGGCACATGACTGTTGAGGGCTGCTGAGGATCTAATGGAGCTTTGTTAGACTGGCCTGAGAAGCAAAATCTGCCACGGTCTGTCTAGAGTTCTAGGCTAGTGGTCTCTAGTATGAATGAATGCCTTGTGAGATCTGGCGCTCTTGATTCAGGAACTCAAGAGCAGAGGGGAGCAGAAAACAGCAGGATTTGGAGTCTTATTTCCTGATATTCTGAAATCTCACCTCTGATTGGATAGCAGCAACATGACTGTTTGTTCTGCAACAGTGATGTTTTACCTCCACAAATAACACAAGCCTGAAGGAGTTCTGCTGTGTAGTGGGGGAGCAAATGCTAACGGTTAGCTTCCAGTGCCTGAAACATGCTCTCCTGTTTCCTGAACGCTAAATCAACAACAGCCTTCCTGGTCGTCAGCCAAGATGGATGAGTCCATGAATGCTAATTTACAGTGTGACGTAACTCTGAGTGGCTTTTCTAATCCGAGAGTTTTATCGTCTGTTTTCTATCTGAAGCAAATGCAGGAAATAAAGGTAGAAGAGTATTTTCACTTTAAGCCTGCATGTGAAACTCAGAGTGACAGATTGGATTTAAAAAATAACAATTAAAAAACGGTTTCTCAGTGAAGTCGGTCTTTTAAATACCTCACAAAATGACAGACTAAACATCAGAGTTTACCAACTAAAGTAAGTCGAGAACCAGCCATGTGAGGCTTTTTATAATGCCAAGAAAAAAACATTGGAATAGTTTCACTCTTCATACCTGAAACTCACTTTGAATCTCCGCCCTGATAGTATCCACATACAAGAGCAGAAACCAGCGAACGCCTGCAGCACAGAGTGGCTCAGTTCAGTTCAATGGTTCGCACAGATTTCAGTGCTTTTTATCATATTTAATTAATTTATTTGAAAACTCATCCCTCAGGATGGGACCGCAGCAGACCAGGAGAGTGCTCTGCCAGCAGAATCACCCAGCAGTATTGAGGATTATTCCCCCACCATCACAGGTAAACTTAATCTTCATTCATACTCCTAAAATACTCTGCGTGCATATTTTCTGCTGTCTTTTCTTCCGCAACATTTTCTCTTTCTGTCCTGTTCCCTAGAAAATGTCGAGGAAAGCAGTGTGTCTGTGAGTATCTTAGTGCTTCTCCAGCTCCTTCTTCCTGTTCCTCCTTCATCTTCAGATACGACCCTGTCCTGACCTTTTGTCTCCAGTGGTCACTGTAGTTGCTGTAGTGAGACTTTGTCCTCACCTTTCCTCTTTTTCTGTCCTTTTGGTTCGTGTGTGTGTGTGTGTGTGTGTGTGTGTGTGTGTGTGTGTGTGTGTGTGTGTGTGTGTGTGTGTGTGTGTGTGTGTGTGTGTGTGTGTGTGTGTGTGTGTGTTGGTTGGTTGGTTGGGTCTGGGTAGATTGAGACCCCCATGTTGAACTTGGCTAAACGTGTTAATCACTGGGTCTGGGACCCCAACGAGGAGCGTAAACGCTTGGAAATGTGGCAGCAGGAGCATGAGCACCTCCTACAGGTACTGTGGTGTATAGGCGTGTGGGTGCTGCAAAAGCTTTGGAGAAGACCAGCAGCACACGCTGGACTGGGTGTGTCTATAGATGTGGATGTCATGTTCATGTGTGGTCTCTGGGTCACGTGAGCGGTGTTTCTCTTCAGGAACAGTACGAGAAAGAACAAGAGAAGCTGAAGAAGGAATGGGAGAAGGCGCAGCAGGAGGTGGAGGAAGAGGAGAGGAAACACAATGAAGAGGCAGGAACTCCCACGGACAGTCTGATTCATTTATATTGGATAATCTCAAACCTCCAGACATGCTAAGCTGGTCAGGACCATGTTTTTATTTTTGTTTGCTACAACCGTTCCAGGAGAGGCGGATTCTCGAGGAGACTGTTGCACCTCTTAGTCCCTCTGGTTTGCTGCAGTCTGAACACACAAGGACGGCTTTCTCAGAAAACAACAACAAAACAGCAGGAGGAACTGTGACGCCACAGCAGAATGGGAGAAAAATTCTCACCGGTAACGAGGATCAGCATTCGTCAAAGCTTCATTTTTTTCAGGGTGAGTGTGAAGCTGATATTTTTACAGACATTCAGGAGATGTCCACGTGTTTCCATTTACAGCCAAATTAGTCATGAGTCTAATATTATATTTTTATGATGTTTTTAAATAGATTCGTCTTGTGATGGAGAATCTTCGAAGAAACAGGAACTGTGGAAAACCGCTTCTCTGGACCGAAACCCTCAGCTGAACCAGAGTCAGAGTGTTAAAAGGTGTGTGTAGGTCCACATGCGCCAGAGTGTTGTTCAACTGAACTGAATACCTACATAGTGTAGAAGAAATTGGGGGTGCTGTCCACAGAGATCTCACTGATAAAAGTAGAAAGAGCAGGGAACAGATTTCTATCCATACTTTACATAAAAGACCCAAATGATGCCCATCGGGACATTTTTCAGGTTTTACGGTAACAAACATGCTGGTGTGTTTGTCTAAATTCTGTTCCTCAGATCAGGATCACATGATGCTGTAACAAGTAATCAGCCCTCCTCCCCTCCAACACCCCAGCCCCCGTCACCCAGCAGGTAACGATGCTAACCTCAGATATAAACAGCAATGTAAAAGAGGGAAGGCAGACCTTTGGTTTGAACACGTTCGGTTTTCCTGCTGTTTTTGTGGAGGTGTGTTAGCGGGAGGCGGCTGTGCTCCGGCTGTTCCAAACCTCTGGGAAAAGGAGCTGCTATGATCATCGATACGCTCGGGCTCTTCTTCCACGTTCAGTGTTTTAAGGTGTGTTAGCAGCACGCACACATACAAAAATGGACAAAACATTCAAAGTAGTGGCAAGAGTTACTTAAATATACAGTTTGGACATGAGAAATTGTATAAATTTCTGACACTGAACAGATTCCTGCTTCTCCCTCCTACTGGTTAAAGCAGATTTACAACTGTCATAAACAACACTGCTGCCACTTGCTGTAGCTAGTGCTAACAACAAGCTAATGCTAACACAAGCCAGTTGATAAACCACAAAGTAAAAAGGTCCTCAATGTTGGATAAGAAAAATAATATTTCTTACAAGTCCCGTGGCAGCAAAGCAGGGTCACCATCAGTCCGTGATTCCGTAGCCGCCTTCAGCTTCTTCGGATGAATGTTGGTCGCACAGATGTTGTCATTGAGGTTTTGCTCTTTGCTTTGCCTCCAAAGACAAGGCTCTGTTACTTTGACTTCTAGGCTACGCCATGATGCCAACAAAAAAGCAAACTTCTTTTTCTTCTTCGTGTTTTTTTTTCATTGACAGTCAGTGAACTGATAATGCTAACTGCTAGCTTTTATATTGGCTACTGGCAGAGCAAACGGCTAACAGCCATCGAGCAGGTAGAGAGACCTCCTCTTAGTGCACCTACCTGCTCCACAAAATGGTTAAGTGTGCTTTCTGGTCAGCAGAGGGCTGCAAGCTGGTAAAGTTTCTACCTACACAATCACTGAAACCCAATTTTAAAGGAATAGCATAAAATGTTACAAAAACAGTAATGTGTGCTTTTATGACATTATTATGACATCATGTTAGTTTTGTGTGCAGTTTATCTAAAAAGACTCAAACCATGATGGACGTCTGAAACGTTTTCCTGTATGCTGAATGTTTGTGGACCGGGTTTTGTCTCAGTGTGGAGCTTGCAACGGGCAGCTGGGCGACGCCACTACAGGGACGGATGTACGGATTCGCAACGGACAGCTGAGCTGCTATGAGTGCTACATCGCATCTCGGGGTGAGAAACATTCTCACGTTTTTCACCACAATCACAGATACATGTTACTCCTGTTGTTGTTAAGAAGCAGCTATTAAGTTTGTGACCCAACTGGCCTCTGAAGGAGACGGTTGAAGAGACGACCTGATGCTCACAGGAAGTTGTCAGTTGTCTAGAAGGGGAGAAACCTTTTTTTCTCCTACTTGTGAGTCTGTAGGTTTCCTTCCATGGATGTTAAATTAGTAGATGGCTGTTGGTGACTTGCACGGTGATGGCCAGGTTTATTAGTAAGAAAATATCGATGCTCTGAAGTATGACGGTATTTCATGTTGTGATACTGAATCTGTGTTTAAAAGCAGTTTGTCGGTTTTTATTGAGACTTTACAAACATTTACTGTTTCTTTTGTGTGGTGCAAGTTTAAACTCAGACTACCAGTTGGCAGCAGGAATTTACCGCCTTCATTCTATCGAAACAAGATCTTGTGATAAAACCTGAGTTTTTTAATTCAGTCTTAAAAATGGCAAATATCATCTGAATTTTAGTATCGTAACATAGTATATCATCTTCCCTGTATTGTGATATATATCATATCGCCAGATTCTTGCAGCACACACCCCAACACTAGTGTGTGAGGTCTATCTTCTGATTTAAGCTGATTTACTGCATCAACACTGCTTCCAACAGTCCCAAAGTGGACCAAATCTCCTAGGGTCTACCTTTTATATAAAGCACACGTCCTTTTATGTGTTTGCAGGCAGAGGTCAGCCCACTACACTATAATGACTCTTTTTGGAACTGGAACTTCAGTCAGAGGCGGCGACTCAACAAATAATGATTCTTGAGTCCCACTCTGGGAAAATTCAGGAATGCTCCGATTCTTTTGGGGACATCATCTTAGTCGGTTGGTTTGGACAGAGAAATGGGACTAACATGGACTTCATGACAAAGAACTCATGTTGTACTTTTTAAAAGTTCACATGTATACAATAATTTTAATTTGTGTAGCATGACTAAATCAGTGTGCTTAGAGGATTTCTCATTCTGAACGTTAATTGTGGATCTCCTCCGTCATCAGCAAGAGCTGAAAAATAACTGGTTTCTAAATTCTGACTCAGTAATTCCTGCTTCTGCCCTGATTATGTGACTCCACTCAATAAGTGTGATGGTTTGTGTTGGATAACCTGCAGTAGCCTGGCCATAACTTCCTGTTTATTTTGGCTTTGCTTTACTGTTAAGCATGGAGAGCTGTTTAAGTTAATGTGAGCATTACTCAGTGGATCATTGGTTTCTCAGCGCTGGAGCTTAAACTGCTGTACATCGTTACTTTCATTTTAAACTGTTAGAACATTTTTCTTAGTAATTCTAATACAAATACGCATGTTATTAAGTAATAATATAAACTATTTTCCCTTGTTGATGTTTTATCTTTATGTTTGTTCTCATAGACTGAATTTAAATCAGTGCCTTATGTAACGAATGCAAAGGTGACCTCTGGGTCTAGGCACAATGTGTGTGTGCGCGAGTGTGTGTGTTTACAGAATAGATATGAACTCTGTGTGATTGGACCTGAAGCACAATCTCATACCAGCAAAAAACAATGTTGTAAGACATCAGCCCTTCCTAATCACCTGCTGTTTTCTTCCAACTCCTCTAATGAACTAAACCAATGACAGAAATATATTTGAAGCTTCCTCGTCAACAACTTTTGTCTCATGACTATTTGAGATGTCCTACCGTCTCCCCTCGTCTGCCTCTCGTCACAAGCGTTGCATCCCCAGAATAAGAGCTGAGCTACTTTCTCCTCAGCACCTCTTCATCTTTCAGACGAACATGCTTGTTTTATAACCTCTGTATGTTTATCAATAAAGTATTTTAAACGGGTGTTTTTATTTACTGGCTTCATTTGTTTTCTGCAGCTACTTTAGATTTTTGCTTAATTTAAACAAACGCGTAAGACCGAGGGATGAAGTGATGTATTCACAGAACTTCCTGCAACATGAACGGTGCTCCGACATTCTTCTTCTCTCATCCAACAAGAGCTTTAGCAATAGCTCGGCCTAGTGTGTAGTCCAGAATAGCGATAGCATTTCCATGACCAGTGTTTATATATTGCTAACTTTATCTCCTGTCATATTTTTCTTTATATCATTTTAATATTTTATGTCCTTGGAGTATCTGAGCTGAGCTTGGCTTTAGAGAAAGGCTCATCTTACTGCTTTTTTGCTGTATAGATAACCTTAAAATTCTTAAACATGTCAGATCTGGAAGGGATTATAATTCAGTTAGTGATTTGTAAATCTGTGGTTCTATTTAAATTAATCATTTCACATTTTTGTGCCTCACGACAACCTTTGATCAAGTTGAAAAAGTACAACAGTGAAAATAATTATCTGTTAAAAATTGTTTTTCAAAAATAAAATAAAAATGTGGTCTGGTGTATTTTCTGTTTGTGTCCAGCAGGGGAAGCAGACAACCAGGACAGGACGTAAAATAAAGAAATCTCAACTTCCTTTGAATTAAAATGACAAAGCAGGAAACCCTGATACAATAGCAGTTTAAATTATTTATGTTAAATTTTTGCTTTATTTCATTTTTCACTTTCAGCTACTTAACCTACAAATGAATAGAAAACACATTTAATAAAGTATTATCTTACCAGTTAGAAAATAACTACACACATACAACAAATTTCCAACAAATATCTGTGAGTAAACCTGATCATTTTTACCGTGATCCAACGATCAAACTTGTCTCTCTCTGCTGACACTGATCAGATAAACTCATCTGAACTTAAATGGAACCAAAAGTTTTTAAACACGTGAAACCGTGCTGACTGTATGTTTTTAATCTTTTGTTTTTCCTCTTCGACTTGTTGAGTTCAGACTTGTCCGCTGTCATGAGCCGGGGTGAGTACTCTTCACTTCATACACAACCTCTGAGCTCTGATTGCAGGAGAGGGAGCAACAGCTGATCCTCATCAGCGGGCCGGCTTTATAAGGAGGAGGGTGACCATGCTACGACGCCGGATGATTGCTACTAACTGGTAGTCACTTGCCCTTTGAGTTTCACTAAGACTTTGATCCGATTTTTGTGTGCTTGGATTTTTGAAGACTCGCTCATGTGAATTTTTGGTACTTACCTCAGGTTTCTGTATCCTTGGACCTGCATTCTCTGGAAGAAGTTCTCCGGTTCGTTTCCTGCTTCACCTCTCTTCCAGCCGACCCGCTCTCCACCGCGCTCACGCTCCCTCTCCGTATCAGCCTCCTCAACCAAATCCTCCATACATTCATCCTCTTGGACCGCGACCGCACTCTGGATATCACCCCGGCTCACTCCCCCTCCATTTTCCTGCTTCACTTCCGCATAGTAAGTCCTGACTATTTCCCAAGAACTACAGCTCCCATACTCGCCTCTGTTTTCCCTGTAGACGCCGCTTCCTGTCTCTCTATCGCATCAGTGCACCCTTAGTTTCTCCTGTTAATAATAAAACTTTTTTTTTTTTTTTTACCTTCATACTTGCCTTGGTCTCTGATTCTGCATGTCTTGGGTTAAGCACATACCTCAGATCATGACACCAGCCCGCAGTCTGATGATCGGTTTCTGTGCTCCATTTGTCTGGAGGTGTTCACCGATCCAGTCAGCACGCCATGTGGATACAACTTCTGTAAAACCTGCATCACCCAACACTGGGATGGTGAATATTTTTACTCGTGTCCCCTGTGTAATGAGAACTTTTGCATGAGACCTCAGCTCAGAGTCAACACCTTCATCAAAGAGATGGTTGATCTGTTCAGACATGAAGCTGAACAAAACACCAGCAGCAGCTCAGAGCTCCAAGCTACCAAACCAGGCGAGGTTCCTTGTGACATCTGCACTGGAACCAGGCTGCAGGCCCTGAAGTCCTGCCTGGTGTGTCTGCTCTCCTACTGTGAGACTCACCTGGAGCCTCACCTGACAGCTTCACGTCTGGAAAGGCATCAACTGGTGGATCCTGTGGACAACCTGGACGACAGAATGTGTCAGGAACCGACCAGGCGTGCGTCTGCTCGGTCTGTTCTGTTTTAGATCACTAGACTCATGAGTTTGTTCCTCTGAGAGAAGAACATGAAAGAAGGCTGAGCTGGAGAAGACAGAGGCTGAAGTTCAGCAGATGATCCGTCACCGACGACTGAAGATTCAGGAGACCAGAGTCAGTGAAGACCAGTAAAGATGCTGCAGCCAGACAGAAAGCAGATGCTGTTCAGGTCTTCACTGATCTGAAGAAGTCTGTTGGGAGAAGCCTGAAGGAGCTCATAAAGGAGATTGAAGACAAACAGAAAACTACAGAGAAGCAATCTGTAGGCATCATCAAAGATCTGGAACATGAGATCTCTGAGCCAATGAAGAGGAGCTCAGAGGTGATGCAGCTCTCCTGCTCTGAAGACCACCTCCACCTCCTCCAGAACTTCATGTCCCTGAAAGCTGCTCCACCCACCAAGGACTGGACAGAGGCAGAGTTCCTCCTCCATCATATGAGGGGACAGAGCTGTGGAGCAGCTGGAGGAGATGAAGAGGTTTCAGCTGAAGAGGGTCCAGCAGTTTGCAGTAGATGTGACTCTTGATCCTGATATGGCTCATCCTGATCTCATCCTGTCTGCTGATGGAAAACCAGTCAGGAGCTTCCGGTTGGCAACAAGATGGCGCCTGTGCTTGGCTTAGCCGCGGTCACCGGCCACTTTTTCAAACTTTTCTCCACTAACCTCCTATTTTCCACCTTGCTCCTGTCTGTGATCCTCTTCAGTAGTGTCCCTGCTACCATCTCCTATGATCGCCAGACTCTTTTGTCCTTCCGTTCGTTCACGATTGCCCAAGATGCACCGAGGACGTACCATCCTGTTTGTTTACCTGAGTGGCGCACCGGCCCGGAACCAATCGACAGTCCCGAGCTGCGCACCTCCGGCTATGTTTGTCCGGTCCCGGGAAAACCTCGGAGGAAAAGAGGTAAACGAGCAGGAATCCAGGTGAGAATAAGACTTCTCTTAAAGCGTGGTTTATCTGGTAAACATCGGTGCAATCTTCTAGCTTCTTGTCCTTTGTTTGGTGACCTGAGCGCCACTTCCGCATTCCCGCCAGGCCGCGTTGGAATGCGGTTCATCCGTCCAAGTTTTTTAAGGTCGGTTTATCCTCATTCCTCAGTGGTTTCTCCTGTTCCCTCCATAAGTGGTTTTCATAAACACCGTGGATCTAACCCTGCTAATTTACGTCCACTAACTCCAGCTGTTTCTGTAGTTTCTGATTCCTCCTCCTCACTCAGCATGGCTCTATTAAACACCCGCTCTGTTAACAATAAGTCCTTCCTGCTCAATGATCTAATTCTGTCTAAAAACCTGGATTTTCTGTTTCTGACTGAAGTTTGGCAGCAAACATCTGATTATTCTGGTCTGATTGAACTCTGCCCGAGTGGTTATTCTTTTCTTAGCCAGCCCCGGGGTTCTGGTCGTGGTGGAGGCCTAGCTGTTGTTTTCAGAGACCATCTTCCATGTAGCTCTACAACCTCTGGCCACTTTGCTTTCTTTGAACTGCAGCTGATTAAAGTCGGGCGTAAGGACCCGTTCTACTGTGCTGTGGTCTATCGTCCACCTGGTCCAAACAGTTCTTTCCTTCAGGAGTTTAGTGACTTTCTATCCTCCACTGTGAAGCTGTCCAGACTGGTGATTGTTGGTGATTTTAACATCCACGTTGAAGATCCCTCTGATCACTTTGCCATGAATTTCTCCAGCCTTATGGACTCCTTCGGCTTTACCCAGCATGTTTCTGGCCCCACACACACCAGGGGGCACACTCTAGACCTTGATTTTACCCTGGGTCTAAATGCTGACAGTGTTTGTCCCGAGGACGTTTATAATTCAGATCACCATTGCATTTTCTTTAACTTGTCAGTTTCTGCGATGAGAGTACAGCTAGCAATTTTTCTGCTGCTTTTGATCCACCCTGTTCTTCTGATAACGACCCAGATTGCTTAACTTCTCAGTTTAACGAGCACTGCCTCTCCATTCTGGACAACATCTGTCCTGTCAGAAGCAGATCAGGTCCTGCAGTGAACCCTACTCCCTGGTTTAATGACAGCCTTCGCAGCCTGAAGCGCCAATGCAGAAAAATTGAGTGTTTGTGGAAGAAAACCCATCTCCACGTCCATCTGCTGCACCTAAAGGATCTTCTGACATCCTTTAACTCTGCAGTCAGAGACGCTAGGGTTTCCTACTTTTCCAACCTGGTGTCCCAGAGCAAAGGGAACCCCAAGGTGCTGTTTAACACCATCAGCAGCATCGTCTCTCCTACAGCCTCCATCCACTCTGTTGCAGACTGTGAGAACTTTCTGTCTTTCTTTGTGGACAAAGTCAATAAGGTTAGATCTAGCATCTCTCCTTCAGCCTTATCGCTGCCTCTCCCGACTCCAACCAGGCCCATCATCCTAGATAGCTTTGCTCCGGTTTCTTTGCCTGAGTTAACCAAACTAGTTAACTCTATGAAGACCTCTGCATGCCCCCTCCACATCTTACCCTCATCTTTGTTTAAAAGTGCTTTTCAGTCCATCGGTCCCAGCGTGCTCTCTATAATTAATGCTTCTCTGGTCTCTGGTCAGGTCCCTGTTTACTTTAAGAACGCTGTAATCCACCCGCTTCTTAAAAAACAGAGTCTCGACCCCTCTCTCCATAGCAGCTTCAGACCCATCTCTAAACTTCCGTTCATCTCCAAGATCTTGGAAAAGGTTGTGGCTAAACAACTCACAGCTGCTCTTGTTGAACATAACATCTATGATAGCTTCCAGTCAGGTTTTCGTAGAGCTCATTCTACTGAAACAGCTCTTCTTAGGGTCTCTAATGACCTTCTGACTCACAGAGATGCAGGGGACTGTTCTGTTCTGGTCCTGCTGGACCTGACTGCAGCCTTTGACACTGTTGACCATCACCTGCTACTGGAGAGGGTGAGAAACTGGGTAGGCCTATCAGGATCTGCTCTGGAGTGGTTCTCCTCTTATCTTTCTGAGTGCTCCTTTTCTGTGGCCGTCTCCAAGTTTAGGTCCTCCACCACCTCTCTTACCCATGGTGTCCCACAAGGTTCTGTGCTGGGGCCTCTGCTCTTCCTCCTCTATCTGCTTCCTCTTCAGCACATCCTGAGCTCCTTCAAAGGAATCTCCTACCATCTTTATGCAGATGACATCCAACTGTACATCTCCTTTAAGCCCCATGAGATGTCTAAGCTGCAGCTGTTACACACCTGCTTAGACTTTATCAAAACCTGGATGGCTGGGAGCTTTCTACAGCTGAATGAAGATAAGACTGAGATCCTCATCTGTGCCCCAGACAAGCTGGTTCCCAAAGTCAGAGACTCTCTTGGTCAGCTTGCTTCTCACACCAAACCTTCTGTCAGGAATCTTGGTATGACCTTTGACCCAGCTCTCACCCTGGATTCTCATGACAGTTCTCTTGTTGGCTCTTCCTTCTTCCATCTCAGGAACATTGCTAAGCTGAGTCCCCTTCTGTCTCGCTCTGAACTTGAGACAGTTCTCCACACCTTCATCTCCTCACGCTTAGACTACTGTAACTCTCTTTTCACGTGTCTGAGCAGAACCTCCCTGAACCGTCTACAGGTGGTTTAGAATGCCTGTGTTCGGCTTCTGACCAAGTCCTCCAAACACACCCACATCACCCCGCTTCTCCTCCAGCTTCACTGGCTGCCAGTCAACTTCAGGGTTCATTTCAAGATCCTGGTTCTGGTCTATAGGGCCTTACATGGACAAGCACCATCATACATTGGTGATCTTCTTAGTCCCTACACCCCCAGCAGGTCCCTGAGGTCCAGTGACAAAAGCCTACTGGTTGTGCAGCACCAGGCTAAAGGTCAAAGGTGATAGATCATCTGCTGCTGTGGCCCCCAGACTCCACCAGACAAGTGCTCCACCTTAATTGCCTCTGATCAATGGCACCTGGTGCGGCCTGCCTGTCACACCTGAGGAGAAGAGGTGAGGAACCACACACACACACACACACACACACACACACACACACACACACACAGAACCTCCCAGTACCCCCCCCCTCAACGGACGCCACCCGGCGGCCGACCCCGAGAGGTCGAGGCAACAGACCGCTCAAAATCACGGATGAGGGACGGATCCAGGATAGCAGAACGAGGAACCCAGGAGCGTTCCTCAGGACCATAACCCAGCCAGTCGACCAAGTATTGGCAACCACGTCCCCGAGGTCGGACGTCCAGGATCCGGGACACAGAGAAGGCGGGATGGCCATCAACAACCCGGGCGGGCGGAGGGGGATCGGCAGGAGGGAACAGGGGGCTCGAGGATACCGGTCTGATCTGGGAAACATGAAAAACTGGGTGAACACGAAGGTGGCTAGGGAGTCTCAGACGGACAGCTGAAGGACTGATGATAGCAGCAATAGGGAAAGGGCCCAGAAACCGGGGAGACAATTTCCTGGGAGCGCCCTTGAGCGGGAAATGCTGGGATGACAACCAGACCTCCTGCCCAACGGAGTATGCGGGGGCTGAAATGCGACGCCGGTCAGCATACCTCTTGTTTTGGGCTGAAGTGCGCTGCAGGGCGGACAGAGTATGGTTCCAAACTCGTTTGCAGGCCATCATGTGAGAACGGACAGAGGGAGTGATGGAATCGGGGAAGGTGCCAGGAAGGAGAGGTGGTTGATACCCGAGTGAGGCCTCAAATGGAGACAGACCTGAGGCGGCAGAGACGTGAGTATTGTGAGAGTACTCAACCCAAGGAAGGTGGAGGCTCCATGATGTAGGGTTATCGGCACAGAGGCAACGGAGGGTGTCCTCGACTTCCTGGTTGAGCCTCTCACATTGGCCGTTCGTCTGGGGATGAAAGCCAGAAGACAAACAGGGTTCAGCCCCAATGGAGCGACAGAAGTCCTTCCACACTTTGGCGATGAATTGGGGTCCGCGGTCTGAAAGGATCTCAGATGGGATGCCATGTATTCGGACCACGTGGAGAAACAAAAATCGAGCGGTAGTAGCAGCTGAGGGTAGTTTGGACAGCGGGACCAGGTGACATGCCTTAGAAAAACGATCTACTATAGTGAGGACGACTGACTTGCCTTTGGAGATGGGGAGACCTGTTACAAAATCCAGCGCGATGTGGGACCATGGTCGGGCTGGAACTGGAAGAGGCTGCAGGAGCCCAGCAGGTGGACGGTGAGAGTTCTTACTACGAATGCAAGTAGTGCAGGCAGTAACATAGCTCGTGACATCCTTATTCAGGCCAGGCCACCAGAAGTAACGGCGAACAAAGGCTATGGTACGACTCACCCCTGGGTGGCAGGAGAACCTGGAGCAGTGCGACCACCGGATGACCTGGGACCAGACACTTGCGGGGACATAGAGTCGGTTAGGGGGACCCCCACCCGGGTCTGGTTCAGTCTCCTGGGCCTTGTGGATCTGTCTCTCAATGTCCCAGGTGAGACTGCCCACCAAACATGTGGCCGGTAAGATGGGTTCTGGGGCTTCAGAGGGATCATCGGGTGAAAACTGGCGTGAAAGAGCGTCTGGCTTGACATTTCGGGTGCCTGGCCTGTAAGTGATAACAAAATTAAAACGGGAGAAGAACAGTGACCAATGAAACTGTCGGGGATTTAGACGCTTGGCCGATTGTAGATATGACAAATTTTTGTGGTCAGTCCAAACGATTACTGGTAACTCGGTACCTTCGAGCCAATGCCTCCACTCCTCAAAGGAAAGCTTGATGGCCAGAAGCTCTCGATCCCCTATGTCATACCGGCCTTCAGTGGGGGTGAAACGCTTGGAGTAGAAGGCACAGGGGTGGAGCTTCTGATCAGCAGATGAACGTTGAGACAAGACTGCCCCCACGCCAGTGTTGGAGGCATCCACTTCCAGAATGAACTGGGCCTTGCTGTCAGGTGTAACCAGAATGGGAGCATCAACAAATCTCTGCTTAAGGGACAGAAAAGCCTGGTCTGCGTCTTTGGTCCAACGGAAAATCTGCTTAGTGGAGGTGAGAGCAGTTAATGGGGCTGCCAGAATGCTGAAATTGCGAATGAACCGCCTATAAAAATTAGCAAAACCCAAAAATCGCTGCAGTTGTTTTCTCGACTCTGGAATGGGCCAATCCTTTACTGCCTTGATCTTTTCTGGATCTGTCTTCACCTGCCCACCCCCGAGGACGTAACCAAGGAAGGTGATGGAACGTGTGTGAAACTCACATTTCTCAGCTTTCACAAAGAGGTTGTTTTCCAGGAGGCGTTGTAGGACTCGGCGGACGTGGACCTGGTGGTCTGAGAATGATTTGGAGAAGATTAGAATGTCGTCCAGATAGACAAAAACAAAGACATTCAAAAAATCCCGGAGTACATCATTTATCAGATTTTGGAATATTGCTGGGGCGTTGCAAAGGCCGAAGGGCATGACCAGGTACTCAAAATGTCCAATGTGTGTTTTAAACGCTGTTTTCCACTCATCCCCTTCCTTGATCCGGACCAAATGGTAAGCGTTCCTGAGATCAAGCTTGGTAAAAAATAGAGCTTCCTGGACAGGCTCGAAAGCAGAAGCAATTAAAGGGAGGGAGTACCTGTTCTTTATGGTGATGTTGTTCAGGGCACGATAGTCAATGCAGGGCCTCAGGGTTCCATCTTTTTTCCCCACGAAGAAAAAGCCTGCTCCCATGGGGGAAGTGGAGTGTCGGATGATGCCTGCTTTTAATGAATCGTTAATGTATTCCTCCATAGTCTCACGTTCTTGTTTTGAGAGGCTAAACAGACGACCGGAGGGAAGAGGGGCCCCTGGGAGAAGGTCTATGGAACAGTCATAGGGCCGATGAGGCAGAAGGGAGAGGGCACGCTCCTTACTAAAAACCCTGTGAAGATCATGGTATTCTGTGGGGACGTTAGTGAGATCAGTGGGATCAGAATGTTCTGGGACGGAGGAAACCTGAATGGGAACGGCAGAATGGAGGCATTCGCGAATGCAGGTAGGGCTCCAAGATTCCACACGGGCCTGGGACCAATTGATGGAGGGATTGTGCTGGGACAACCAGGGGTAACCTAAAACTACAGGTGAATCATTGACTGGGAAAACCAAAAATGTAATTTTTTCACAGTGGTTACCAGAAACCACTAGGTTCACCGTTTCAGTCTGATGGGTGATTGTAGTAAGAGAACAACCATCCAATGCAGAAACCTGCACTGGATGATCGAGCTCTAGGATGGGAATGCAATGTTGTTGAACAAAACCAGCACTAATTAAATTTTGCTCTGAACCAGAATCTATGAGGGCACTAGTTTGGACCTGAAGACAATTAATTTGGATGGTGGCGGAAAGCGTGAGGCGAAGATTACTTTTATTTAGGTTGCCCGTCAGTACCCCCACTTTTACTGACGAGCAAACTCTTTTGGGCGGAGCTGGCAGGCTGCAATGAAATGGTCAGGGGAACCGCAGTATAGGCAGCAACGAGCTTCCATACGACGCTGTCTCTCCGCCGGAGAAAGCCGAGCACGGCCGATCTGCATGGGCTCAGAGGGAGGCAAGTTTGGCGGTGCACTGGACACAAGGGGCGGAGCCGAAACCCCGAGAGGAGACGGCGATGCAGTTAGTTCAGCCCGACGCGGAGCAGGGAATCGGGGACCCGGACCTCTAAGTCTTGCTCGCTCTCTAAGACGGTTGTTGATCCTTATAGCGAGATTGATTAATTCATCCAAGGTGTCGGGCTCGTCTCTGCTGGCCAACTCGTCTTTCAGATTCTCATTAAGCGCATGTTGAAACGCCCCTTTCAGCGCGGGACCGTTCCAACCTGATTCCGCAGCCAAAATGCGGAAATCGACTGTCATCTCAGCTACTGATCTACTACCCTGTTTTAGATTCCATAATCTCTTGGTGGCTTGTTCCTCGCTAATTTTTGGGCAGAAAGTCTGCTTAAATTGTTCGAGAAAATAGTCAAATGAGTGATCTGAAAGACTGTCGGAGCCAAGAGTAGCCTGGGCCCAAAGCAGAGCCTTGTCATTAAGGAGGGAGATGACATATGAAATTTTACTCTCATCTGTCTGAAAAGAGTGGGGACTGCGGTCAAAAGCTAAGGAACATTGCAATAGAAAGCCCTTTGCCTTACCTAACTCGCCAGAGAACGGATTAGGAGTCGGAGAAACCGCATCACGGAAACCGGACGATGCTGAAGGATCACGGCGGACCGGGACTGGTGCCGACGGTTGTGGATCAGATGAGGGGAGCCTAGAACTCAGATCATGAAAGAGTTTAGTGAGATGATTCATTCCTTGGAGTAACGTATCCTGTTGCTGAGACATGTTCTGGAGAGCCGTTTCGTGTCGGCCCAACAGGATGCCTTGTTCGGACAGAGCAGTGCGCAGGTGTGCCGCAGAGTCTGAAGGGCCAGATGATTCTGTCATGTTTCTAAGAGACTCTGGAGCGAACACACCCGGACACAGGAGAAAGTTTAACAGTTTTATTGAAAAGTTCAGCGGGTTCTCAAAATGGTGGAGGAACTCTGGACGGGTTTGCAGAGGCGGTTCTGAAGGGGAAAACAGAAGGTGAGTCGAGGAGCAAGGAGACTGTTCTGATAAAAGAATTGAAGGGGGTGAGCTTACTGGTCTGCGTGGCGAGGAGTGTTTGGAGAGGAGGTGAGGTCCAGTGTGGGAGTGTGGCAGGCTGAGGTTGAGATCTTGCTGGAGGCTCGAGGGTGGACAGGCAGGTGGAGAAGAGGAGGATCCAACAGGGCGTGGATGAAAAGGCTGAAGCACAGCAGCCAGGAGGAGCACTGGGTGAAGCAGACACCACGGTTCAGGGAAGACGCTGGGAGATCCTGGGAACTCAGAAGGTCGGGACGACTGCGAGACAAAACATTACTTGTGAGAGAAACACTGGGAAGCGCAAGGAAACACAGAGCTGACCTGATTACCAAGCTGTGTGGCTTAATCATCTGGCATCTGCTTTCCTCCTCCGGCCAGCTTTAAGTGCTCCACCTTAATTGCCTCTGATCAATGGCACCTGGTGCGGCCTGCCTGTCACACCTGAGGAGAAGAGGTGAGGAACCACACACACACACACACACACACACACACACACACACACACACACACAGAACCTCACAGTTGCTGAATTTCTGAAGTTGATTTTTTTTGGATGAAACCTTTGCTGGTGTTTTTTTTATATTTCAAATACATAATTTCATAGAATAAAAACTCAATGTCTAAAAAAAGTCAAATTCTGATGAGACTATTTGTTCCATACAGGGCAAGCCACTAGCGCTGATGATTCCTCTGCTACCTGTGAATCAGAAGGACACGCCCCTCAGTAGCATATTCATAATTTCAACCTGTAATTTCATCTGAACAGATGCACTACAAATAAATCCACCCCCTCGGAGTTTTGTCAAGATGGTACACTTGACCTATTAATCCTAAAATGTGTTTTTGAACCAGACTGTAAACATGTTTGTTTCTGCTGCGAAGTTGGTATTTTACCATGGGAGTCAATGGGAACTTGCTCCTTTCTGGATTCTTCTCCTAGTGGATGAGGGAGGTACTGCAATTTGCGTCACTTCCGGTTGGCTTCATTTTAAGCGGCTGGAGTTTGCTGTTGGATTTTAGTCATTGTTCTAAACGTGTTTATCTTTAATCTTTTTTCCATAACTTCTAATAATAAATAAATTAGCTCTTTGACGACATTATTAACTGGATGTTTTTGTATTTTTAGTTTTTCTGTAAAATCTACTAATAGCCTCAATAAAACAATAAAATTCATCTTGATGTTGATATTTTTCTCTTTTAACCTCGCTGGTTTTAAACATATTTTTGGTTTTTAAATAAATTATTTTGAACAGATTCAAGTCATTACGATTGTTAAAATTTATGTTAAATATGTTTCTGATTAAAGTACATTTAAATTTAATTGATCATTGAGAAACAAATATAAACAAAAAACAACAATCTGTTTTGTTGAGTCCATTTTTTTTTACTTACAAAAATGTTGTCAAAACAACAAAAACAAAAAAACATGTTTTAAGTTTTTGTCTATGAACGGACCCGAGACAAAGCTCCTAACCACTAACCTAACCTGTGCCGGTTCTGGGCCAGGGTTCTGGGGTGGTATGGCTCCTGCTGTGGTCTTGATCCACATCACAAAGATCAGGCTGACGTGACCTGAATGTGTAAACTATATTTATTTTAAACTGTGGATTTTGTTAAATCTTGTTATGATTTGAATCCACAGAAGGGCACCTTCTGATAGTCAGAAGATGAAACAACAGCTCAAAAATGAATTTTCACCTTCAGGCAAAAAGGAAGTTTTCTCTCAGTTAGTGAAAAAAAATCATCTCCAAGTGTTTTAAGTTTGTCTTTATAATTAATAAATGTTATAATTTAAACATTTTATTTATCATTTTCTAAAAGTTTTACTCCAACATGGATGATAATCAGTGTCTAAGGCTCATTCTGAATGTTTGTTTAGGAGAACTTCCTTAAATAACAGATTGTGTTCAAAACAGGTGACCCTGTGTTCACATGAAAATACACCTGTTTAATGATTGATTTGTTATTTATTTGTCTGAGTGACATCATACGGGTGAACCAGAATCTGTGTAAACAGAACCAAACCAGAACAACAACTGGATGCTTCATACTCAGGATGTTAAGGTGTAGTTAACATTTTCTAGTCCAGGTGTCAAAGGTCAAATTAAGATGTCTTAGGTCCATTTCTGGCCATCTGGCCTTATTTTGTGAACCCTAAACTAAAAGCAGCTGAGTCCGTATTAGTTCCCTGTGTGGTTCTATGGGTTTGGGTCCATCTTCTGTTCAGATCCCTGGCTGATCCCACAGTAATAAACCGCTGTGTCGCTCTGCTCGGAGTGCCGCAGCAGCAGAGAACCATCAGCTGCAGCTGAGACTTTATCTGGACCGACAGCGGTTCCGTACTTAATGTTAGAGCCGTCTGCAGGTCTGAAGCTGACGAGGAGCTCAGGTGCATGCCCTGCTGCCTTCCTGTACCAGCTGACGGTGGACGGGCCACTGGGGGACACCATGTGGTTGGCTGTGGTGGCGTTAGAGCCGTCCAGCAGGGGGCACTGTAGCATGGCGTCCTCACCTGATCTCACCTTGATAGTCTGCATGCCTTCTGCTATCTGCTGGAAACCTGCAGAACAGAGAAAAACTAAAACTAAATTAAAAAAGACAGAAGATTAAAGTAAAACATGAAATAATAATTTTGAATATAAACAAAGCCTCACATTATGAAATGATACAAGCTGGTTTTTCCTGTATTTGTACAGCAGGTCAATGTAAAATAACTACATGTTTTAATTAACAATTCACCTTATTAAAACATCTTTTGATCAGATTAAACCTTCAAAATAAGGTTAAAAACTGAACTATAAAAGGGAAACCACTAAATTATGAATGAAAATAAATCAAATTATTATTGTTTTCCTTAATAGTGCAAAAAACTGTGTGATGTTTCAATGATTTCTTTATTTTTCACAATCAACAGATGTCAAAAGAATCCCAGATGGCTTGTTTATATAAAACGTTTTGACTTGACTTTTTTATTCACTCAGTCAAGATGCTTTTATTTTGACAAGATTTTTTTTCTATTCAACTAAATATATTCCAGCTTTTTAAGCTATTGCTCATTAGTTAACAGCATTTTTATTCTGGATTAAGAAATACATTTGAAACATCTAATAATAACAACATCTAACTCACCACTGAAGTGCAGGAGGATCACCAAGAGCAGCATGGCCATCTTCAGAAACCGACTGAGGAACCAGATGCTGTTATTGTTCTGAAAATCAGCAGAGCGTTAAAGTCAGAAACAACTGACAGAAAAACATGTGCTGGAGTTTCCTGGTTTTATTCCCTCGGTAACTTTTATTCTCCAGCTGATGCTTTTCACACAAAATTCAAGAATTTATTTAAATAGGACTTAAAACATACAAATTATTGGCTATTATTTTACACATGTTGGCATTCATAATTTAACATGTTGATTCTTTAAAAAAACACAAAAGTAAACACTCAATCTTTTCCTACAGATTAAATTTCTTTTGTATGAAATTTGTTTTTTTGTGTGAAATTATGGAATGAGTTAAATTATGACTTGATGATATGTACATCTTTATCAAAGTTTAAAGCATACGTGTCAAACATTTAATGATTATGAAAGTGTGTGTAATAATGAAAATGTTTTAGAGGTTATTTGTTTGTTTGCTTGGGGGGGGGGTATATAGGTTATTTGATTTAGGTGGAAAATAAGGTAGGCTAAAATAAGCATTGCTATTCCTTTTTTGGTTGTAATTTATGTTGTTAATCGTGTTGCTTTAATAGAAAACTTTTATTTTTATTAAATATTTAGAAAAAAATTATTGTTTGATGTTAAGTTTAGATTTATTAGTTAGCTTTTGTTTTCCCTTTCAGAGAAACATTTCTGATCAGATCATTCAGGATCTGTTGACCCTCTCTGATAGCTTTTCTGCTGCGGTTGGACCTCTGTCTCGAAGCCAGAGGATTTAAATATTGTGTTTCCATCTGGTTGACCTAAATGATGCATAGAAATCCCTTATAGACAGAGGGTATAAACAAACTAAATGTCAGTTTACAAGTAGGTAAATTAAAAGTTTATAGGAAAAGTAACCAGTAACCAAACAGAAATGCAGTTCTGTTGTATAATTTTTTTCTTTGTCTAAATGAACTTTTAGAAGGGTTCCATGGTGGAAATACTTCCTGTAAATTCTTGCAAACACCATGTTTTGTTCTTCTCAGTTTAACGAGCACTGCCTCTCCATCCTGGACAACATCTGTCCTGTCAGAACCAGTTCCTGCAGTGAAACCTAATCCCTGATTTAACTGGGGCGACGGCGGCACAGGCGTTAAGTGCTCGCCCCGTAATCGGAAGGTTGCAGGTTCGAGCCCCGCTCAGTCTGTCGCTGTCATTGTGTGACACGTTGCCTGCTGGTGGTGGTCGGAGGGACCGGTGGCGCCAGTGCTCGTCAGTGCGCCCCCAGGGCAGCTGTGGCTACATCGTAGCTCATCCCCACCAGTGTGTGAATGGGTGAATGACTGATTGTGTTGTAAAGCGCCTTGAGGGATTCCAGGACTCTAGAAGGCGCTATATCAAATACAAGCCATTTACCATTTACCAATTTACAACATGCGCAGCCTGAAGCGCCAATGCAGAAAAATTGAGCTTTGTGGAAGAAAACCCATCTCCACGTCCATCTGCTGCACCTAAAAGATCTTCTGACATCCTTTAACTCTGCAGTCAGAGACGCTAGGGTTTCCTACTTTTCCAACCTGGTGTCCCAGAGCAAAGGGAACCCCAAGGTGCTGTTTAACACCATCAGCAGCATCGTCTCTCCTACAGCCTCCATCCACTCTGTTACAGACTGTGAGAACTTTCTGTCTTTCTTTGTGGACAAAGTCAATAAGGTTAGATCTAGCATCTCTCCTTCAGCCTTATCGCTGCCTCTCCCGACTCCAACCAGGCCCATCATCCTAGATAGCTTTGCTCCTGTTTCTTTGCCTGAGTTAACCAAACTAGTTAACTCTATGAAGACCTCTGCATGCCCCCTCCACATCTTACCCTCCTCTTTGTTTAAAAGTGCTTTTCAGTGCATCGGTCCCAGCGTGCTCTCCATAATTAATGCTTCTCTGGTCTCTGGTCAGGTCCCTGCTTACTTTAAGAACGCTGTAATCCACCCGCTTCTTAAAAAACAGAGTCTCGACCCCTCTCTCCATAGCAGCTTCAGACCCATCTCTAAACTTCCGTTCATCTCCAAGATCTTGGAAAAGGTTGTGGCTAAACAACTCACAGCTGCTCTTGATGAACATAACATCTATGATAGCTTCCAGTCAGGTTTTCGTAGAGCTCATTCTACTGAAGCAGCTCTTCTTAGGGTCTCTAATGACCTTCTGACTCACAGTGATGCAGGGGACTGTTCTGTTCTAGTCCTGCTGGACCTGACTGCAGCCTTTGACACTGTTGACCATCACCTGCTACTGGAGAGGCTGAGAGACTGGGTCGGCCTATCAGGATCTGCTCTGGAGTGGTTCTCCTCTTATCTTTATGAGCACTCCTTTTCTGTGGCCGTCTCCAAGTTTAGGTCCTCCACCACCTCTCTTACCCATAGTGTCCCACAAGGTTCTGTGCTGGGGCCTCTGCTCTTCCTCCTCTATCTGCTTCCTCTTCAGCACATCCTGAGCTCCTTCAAATGAATCTCCTACCATCTTTATGCAGATGACATCCAACTGTACATCTCCTTTAAGCCCCATGAGATGTCTAAGCTGCATCTGTTACCCTCCTCTTTAGACTCTATCAAAACCTGGATGGCTGGGAGCTTTCTACTGCTGAATGAAGATAAGACTGAGATCCTCATCTGTGCCCCAGACAAGCTGGTTCCCAAAGTCAGAGACTCTCTTGGTCAGCTTGCTTCTCACACCAAACCTTCCGTCAGGAATCTTGGTGTGACCTTTGACCTAGCTCTCACCCTGGATTCTTTGGAGATGGAGTTTTAGTAGTTAAGTCATTTATATACATCATTACGTTCTGGCTTTCCCATTATTTTGACTAACTATGTTGTTAACACTCATTTTAAACCTGCGGTTATTCTAAGCGGTATAGTTTATTTTGAAGAAATCCACAAGAAGTTCTGTTGAGTCTTGTATTGTTTATCTTTATGAATGCTGCTTGTAGAAGATAGACTGTTTTGTTCCAGTGGGTGGAAAAAATCCTTAAACACAGCTTACTTTATAGGTCGATGCTTAACTACCATGTTTAAAACAGACTTTGCTTACCTAACTGATAATTCAAAATTTTCCATTTGCTTTGCAGGCAGGCAAAACATTATACACAACACACTCGCTGTCATGAAACAAAATAAAACCCTGTAAGTAGAAATATTAAGGGTAACAGGTTTTGATGTTTCACCGGAACTGGTTTTCCGCTAGGAACAAAGGTTTATTAAGGGACGGAACAAGAATAAAGTAGGACCGGAAGTTTACCACCCGAGTTGCGGATGTGAATTAATGTTGTTTTCGCAACAATTTGCTGTTTAAAACCAGTCGAAAAACAAATGGGCTCAAAGGGACCTTCGATGTACGCAGTACGTACCTATTGTTTATGTTTACAGTTACCATGTCAACGAGTTTTTATCCGGGTAATAGTGCTAGCTGGGGCGATCAGCTGTTAGCATCACGACTCAGTCATGTGACGTTTTGATGATCATATGAAGAGAATGGCAGCAATGAACGCATTTATAGACTATTAAAGAAAACTTTTATTGCTGTTTTATTTTGGTTTCATGTCAGTTTTTAGAGGAAACAATACTGGACCTTCGGTGTACGCATTCAGATTGTAAATCACACTTTGTTTCAGGTCCTCCTACTCGCCACCTATAACTGGTTAGGCGCATTATTTATTATTTGATGCTCCCAAAAGCTTTGGCTAAACCCAGATTGCCACTTTTTTGTAAATTACTAAATTCTGTTTTTTTAATACTCCATACTTTAAACCTAATGTTTACACATTTGTTTTCTTCAGCTTTCATGTCCTAAGGATTAGTTTAGTTAATCAGGGGAACTACTTTTTATTTTTTTATTTGCTCATTTGACGAAACCTCTCCTGCATCTATACCAACAGACACATTCGATCAGTAAAACACGGGGGTAGTGCATTTGTTTACCAGAGATTATTATTGTTTTTACTCCATCTGAACAGGAAAGTCCTTCAGCAGACATGTCTCGGAGCATAGAGGAGGACTCTTTGGTGGAGGGACCCCTGATCTCTGCTGATGCCCTCCACTCTGCCATCAGGAAACAGTTTCAGCCTGTACCAACACCCTGCCCAGCTGGCATGCTGTCTCTGCTGCATGTATGAAGTGCAAATCTCATCACACATTTTTAGGATTTTTGGAGAAAATAATCTGAATTGAATTGTAAATTTGGCTAAAATTCTGCCCAATCTGTCTGACTCCTTTCTCTTGTACTTTCCAGGTTCTGTATGTTGTGTTGTCGATGTGTGTGGCTCTGCTGTGTGTGTTGGAGTTTGGCCAAAAGGAGGTGTGTATGAGCATTTTGGGCAGTGTTCACGGCGACAGTGTCATTGTGTTTGGGAAGGTGTTTTTGTGGCTTCTGGTGCTGTTGTTCAGTACCTGGATGCAGCACCAACACAGTCGGGTCCGCAACAGAGGATACCTGCAGTTTTACAGGGAGACGCGGAGGCTGAGACAACTGCCGTTTGTCATACACTCAATAGGTACACCAACACACAAACTACTGTCACTGTGCTTTATGGAGATGTCTGTGTTTTCCAATAGGGGGCAGTAATGTGTTTCTTTTGTGAACAGGAAATGTTGCACTGATGGCTCTTATGGCCATGAAATTACCACAGGAAGTTCACATCTACCTGCTAATTGGAATTCTGGGATTGGAGCTAGTAGTTGCTGTTCCATTTCTTCTCTCCTACACAGGTAAACTTTCAAAATAGAAATGTGAGGATGAGATTTTACTCAGTTGTAGCTAGGACTGTGAACAGAAGACACGACTTAAGGTACATTGCTGAAAAGGTCATTAGCAAGTGGAAAAATGCAAGAAAGGCGGCAGTAAGATTAAAAAAAAACTGAAGTTTTATCAAAACACGTGTTATTCCTCCAAACAGGGTTCTGTAAACATTAACATCTCATTCTTCAGACTTCTAAACTGATCTTATCTAGTTTAACTTGAAACAAGGTCAACATCTCGTGATGTTTTGGAGCACAAGAGTCAGATTTCAGGGCTGTGAGACATTTTCTGTGTCAGCTTGTTTTAATCCAGTAATTTTTCAGTTTCCCAGCAGGTTTTGGCTGTAATATCAGCTAGCTTTAAACACAAAGAGAGGCACACCCTGCAAATTACATTAGACACAAACACACTCACCACCCCCACTCTCCCATGCATTTGCATCACCCCCCCCGCCCCCCCCGCTTTTGAGACTCGACAGCATGACAATCATCCATTCAGCTCCCTGTCCATCTTCTGCTGATCTGCTGAGTCTTTGCTCCCGACACAAACTCCAGGAAAAGCTCCTGCTTGCCCCAAACTGTGGAGCCGCAGTCAGTATTTCTCTTTGTGACGAGGGTCAGGAATTGGTAATGTTGAGTTTGTCTTCATTCGGAAAAGCCCTTGAGTGGTTTTGTTGGCAAAATAACAAAGTAAACAGACATTCACAAAAAAAAACTCCTTCTGTGGAAGTTGCAGGAGGCAAACTTACCTTTAGTTCAAATAAAAACAGCTTTTTATCATCTAATTATGAATTCCCCTTTAAAAAACATCATTTTACAGATAAAGACTTCCCAGAATCTCAGTAATTGTTAAATAAAAAGTAAGTTCTGCTTGTTTTGCCTGTTTTCTTAACAGGAAGTCTACCTTTAGTTTAGGGGTTTTGTATTTTCACGCGAGAACTGCTCTGGACAGAATAAAAACACAGACTTTGTGCACCAAGATTACACTAAAACTAAGCAAATCTCCTCTATATTTGCGCTGAAAGCTACAATGACATAGTGGGAAAACAGTTTTGCTTAAAACTAGGGCTGCACGATATTAGGAAAACCTGCGATATTCGATAACAGTGCTTAATATTGCGATATCGATATTACTCGCGATAAATGAACAAATACTAAAGTACGCAGTGTTGATGTCGTCTGGCGTGTGATGGCTGCTCTGGGTTCAAAGCAAACAAAAACTAATGCATGAATTCCATTACAACATAACATTTTTATTGCAAAAATATGCAGCTGCACCTGCTACTGTATTAGCAGCTGCACCTGCTACTGTATTAGCAGCAAAACAACAAACTGCATGCAGTTTCTCAGTGACTTTAAAACATCACCTCCACCACAAAACTTTCTGATGCTCCAAATATAGAAAAACATCCCTTACCAGGGTTTTAGAAAATAAGTTTAAATGTTAAATAATAGTTAACATCACTTAAATGCAACAGCAAATTCTCTCTGCCACTGAGCATTTTCTCCACTTATGTGGTTATGATATAAGGCTGTTGCTGTAACTGGGAAGTGAACTGTGCTGGGCCAAACTAGGAGAATATTAAGATTTTCTGAGGGAAAGAGAAAAACAATCGTCTACCTTTCAGAAGAGGAACTGGCAAAAAAACTACATGGAAAATACGTGAAAACATTTGTTTTTAACCCCAAATTGAACAAGTTTACCTAGATCTTAAAAAGCAGCTCATATGATGAAACTGCAACTATGATTCTGATAACAAGCTAATAAATTGAGCTAGCTCCTCTTAAGATGACCGGCTAGCAGAGCTTCTGACTGACAGTTTATGTGCATCACCAAATCAACTATCCTGATTAACAAGGTTATAAAAGCTCATAAAGGAAAAATCACTTTGATGTGTGGGGGAACTTTTCCAGGCCCTCTCTAGCAGGGTGGGACTGGGAGGAGAGTGCTGTAGCCTTTTAGCTGGAAGCTAACCGGAGCCTGGGCTAACACTAGTGACATGAAGGTGGGTTGGTTCACCGGCACGTGTCGGAGTCAGCCCGGTAAAAATGATTAACGACACCGAGCAGAATCACGTTCACATTTGAAAGCAGCGCTGATTCCAGAAACCTGAGCACAAAGTGCGTTCGTTGCTCTGAGTCAGCATGACGAACAAGGGAACAGCGCCGCTAACTCTGTTCGGGTGTTGCTTTCCAAATGGATCTATGTAGGGCAGGGGTGGGCAATTATTTTTTCCATGGGGCCACATGAGAAATAGAAAATATTGTGGAGGGCCAGGCCAAAAGGCTGAAGTCAATTATGCATAATATTAATGGTATTTCTTTATAAAAAGCAGTAAATACCATCGTTTTTTCAAGCTGGTAAGAGTAGACTATATGTTATAAATGAGCAAAAAGGAAAAAGTGAGGTTGGCTTACAAAAATGTGATTTATTCAAATTCCCCAAGGCAATGGTAAACAAAGTGCGCACATTTCGTTTTTGTTAAACATTTGTGACTTATATTAGTTAACAGTTTCAGTCACATTCACTCCAAAACACATTTTGAGTTTCAAATATTGTTGGAAAGAGGTTCTTAGCATTCTACAGACACACAGTATTGTCTGTAAAATAAAATCACTGAACTGTGATCTTGAGAAAGAGGTTTAAAAAAAAGTGTCCCAGTTCACTGCTAGTTGCCTACATTTGTGGTCCAAACACCTTATTTTGTGTTTTTAAGCAATTTTTTTCTTATTCAGTGAGAGAAATCTAGTCTCTGCTGGGCTTTAACGAGTGCATCAAAGTCAGGTTGAATGTCTGAGGTGGAGAAGCGAAGCACAGCTGACAAATGATCATCAGTGAGAGAGGATCTATACCTGGATTTTGTAAACTTCATCATTGAAAATGTTTGTTCACAAATGTAGGTAGAGCCGAAGAGAACCAACATCTTCTGAGCATGTCTCTTCAGGTTTGGAAAGTCCTCCTTAAGAGAAGAGTAGAAATCCAGCAGAGATCCTGAATCTCTGCTTTCAAGTCCCAAACCCTCTTCAGCACTTTCCCCAGGCTGAGCCATCTGACAGCTGTGTGGAGTCCTCCACAAGAGCCACACACTGTCTGTGATTCATCGCCTGCGCCCTGATGAAGTTTATTATTTTAGTAACAACATCAGTAACATGGTTGATTTTTAGCACTGACTTGCACAACACATGTTGGTGTATGATTCAATGCAAAAACACCTATTTTTGATCTGCATCAATTTCTGTCACTTTATCTTGCATGCGTTTCAAAAGTCCGACATTTTTCCCTGTAAGATTTGGACAACCGTCTGTTGTGACACCTGACAGTCTCTCCCATTTCAATCCCAGAGTGTCCGTGCACGCATTTACCTCTGTAGAAAGATCACTCCCTGTCGTTGTCCCTTTCATCGACCACATTGCTGCCAGCTCCTCTGTGAGCTCCTTTAACCCCCGGACATCACAGCTCTCGTCTAAGGCCAATGAGAAAAAAGTCAAAACTTGCCACTTCACGTTGCAGCTGAAGCTCCAGGTTCCCCACGGTTATCCTGGACAGCTGGATTTGCTCAAATGCGCCTTTTTTCAGGGCATTTTAGCGCGGCAGAGTCCACCATGCACTCTTTGACAAACTCCCTCCGAAAACGGCTTGCTGTTTTTAGCTATTTTGTGGGAAATCACAAAGCTTGTCCTGGTTGCTGCATCCCTGGATGTGTGAAGCTTAGTAAAACAGCCTTGCTGCTTTTGCAACGTTGCTAGCAAAGCTTCGGATGTCCGTGCCCTCTCAGCATCAGATGAGTTCTTGTATTTTTCCGAGTGTTTCTTGTCGTAATGCCGACTCAAATTGTAGTCCTTAAACACGGCAATCTCCTCCCCGCAAACCAAACACACGGCTTTGCCTCCGACTTCAGTAACAAAAAATACTTAGCAGTCCAATTTTTGTTGAAAATCCTGTATTTGGCATCTTTCTTTATTTTTCTTTCTTTTTTTTTTTGCATGAGCGGCCATTTCTGGGGCTACAATCACCATGTCAACCGCGGGCACTTGTTGCTATACGTATTGCGTCATTGTGCGCGTAAAAAACAACTTCAAAATAAAAGCAATGCAGCCTTAGCCCATGCATGAGGTAAAATGAGAAAATACATTTATTTTGTAATTTCCAATTAACCTTACGCAGGCCGGTCAAAGTCAACCAAAGGGCCGTATGTGGCCCGCGGGCCGTAAAATGCCCAGGTCTGATGTAAGGGGTGGTCGTATTATGTGAACAGAACCATCTGATTGGCCGCATATCCGAAGGACTACATTTGATTGGTCAAATAATACTTCCGCGTAAAAACAGAGCTGGTTTACAAAAAGGTGATGTTTTTTATTTACTTTTTTTTTATTTGCACAAAATATAATGTACAACAATTATGGCAATCTCTACAAAGAATCAGTTTTACCGACATGAGATAGTACCAGAACAGGCTGAATTCCAACATATAGAAGAAGGATAATGAACAGGAAGTACAAACAACAACAAATAAATAAATAAAATAAAAACAAACCCCAAACAGAACAAATAAGCAAACAAATGAATACAAAGACAGATAATAAAAATAAAAAAAACATAAAAAAGTTATACCTTAGGGGCTTTCTAACAGATCTAGTTCAACAATCATATGATTCAAATCCAGGGCTTGTTTTTTGTCCATAAATTTAACAGATGAGAAAAGGAGGCAGAGTTCTTTGTGAAAAGTAAAAAAAGACAGCTTTGTTTTCAGAAAACGACATTTGTGAATGAAGAATTTGCCCATAATAATTATTACATTTAAAACATTTTCGAGCTTCTTTTCTTTTCTTAGAGAACCAAACATAATATCATTTTTAGAAAATTCAAGTAAGTTTGGGATCTTAGGGAAGAGCCAGTAGTGCACATCGTTCCACAGGGCTTTACAGAATATACAGTCATAAAATAAATGTTCTGTTGATTCAATATCCCCATTACAACAAGAGCAACAATTATCATCAATAGCGAAGGGACGTCTGAGGAATTCTTTGGAAGGGTAAACACCAGAGAGGATTTGGTAGTGGACCTCCTTAGCTTTGGGAGGAATGGGAAGTTTTAGGTAATTTTTTCTGATTTCTTTCTTTTGATCACCGGAGAACAGATGTGAGATGGCATTTGGATTGGATATATAAGGGAAAAAAAAACATTAGTAAATAATTCCCTAATCTGGGAGTTTTTTAGACTGTTAGCTGTTATGTTATGCCCATTTACCAACAGTTCAGGGCAATCAGGGGATCTATAGTCAGGGTTTTGAAAAAGATTATATGCTGTACATAGAATGATTTGAGGGATAGCCTTAGTAATTTTTTGAAATTCTTTGTTATTTATTTGCAGATCATAATTGGTGGTAAAATCTTCTAATAAAATTTTACCTCTATCATTTAACAAGTGCATCACTGACCAGATGCCCTTATCGTACCAATTTTCCATAAAGATTGATTTGTTTCCAACTGTTATGTAACGACAGTTCCATAGGGGAGTGTTGTGTGGGCTATAGTTATGTTTGTATATTAATTTCCAGTATAATAAAACTTGCTGGTTAAAGGAAGAGAGCTTTATGGGGAGTTTTTTTATGTCAAAGTCACATCTAAGTAAGAGATTAAATCTGCCTAGATCTGAGAATATTTTGCTTGGAATGTGAAACCAAAGGCTATTTTGACTTCTTAAAAATGACCTAAGCCAATTTATTTTTAGGGTGCCGTTTAAGCTGTCAAATTCAATAGCTTGCAAACCTCCATCTTCAAACCGTTTGACTAAATTACCTTGCCTAATGTAGTGGGTTTTGCGTTTCCATATAAAATCAAAGTTTAGCTGGTTGATAGTTTTGATTGCTGATTTAGGCACTCCTATCGCATATGCAGGGTATACTAGCCTGGAGATACTTTCCATTTTGGTAAGAAAAATTCTACCTAGAATCGATAAGTCTCTCTGAGCCCAGTTATTTAAATGAGTTCTACAGGTTTGAATTTTCTCCCAAATATTAAGGTTATCTAAATCATTCTTATTCTTGGTTATACACACACCCAAATATTTGACATGGATTTAACAGGAATATTAAAAGTGTTAGAAATAGTACAATCATTTAAGCGTAAGATCTCACATTTGTTTAAATTCAGCTTTAACCCTGAAGCTTTCGAGAAAGTTTCAATAATCTGCAGGATTTTGGGGATTTCATTCAGGTTATTTAGGAAAATAGTTGTATCATCGGCTAACTGGCTGATAGAGAGCTCTTTACCCAGGATAGATATCTTACCAAACTCAGCATTTTTAATCAGTATGGAAAGCATTTCTGTTGCTGCGATAAACAACAATGGCGAGATTGGACATCCTTGTTTTATTCCTCTGCAAATCCTAAATCTTTGTGAGGTGCCACGTGGAAGACACACTGAACTGTTAGTATCTCTATACAGTAATTTGATTAAATTAATGAAGTTACCTCCAAAACCGAACAAATCAAGGGCCTGAAACATAAATTCATGTTCTATCATGTTGAAGGCTTTGTAAAAATCTAAAAAAAAGGACAAAACCCTGGTTTTCAATTAGGTAGTTGTAGTCAGTCAAGTCCAAAATAAGGCGGATATTATTATGGATTGAGCGACCTTTTATAAATCCAGACTGAGTGTCAGAAATAATTTGAGTTATGCCCGATTTTAACCTGTTTGCAAAAATATGTGTTAGAAGTTTATAATCATTATTCAATAGAGTAATTGGTCTTAAATTATCAAGAAGAGTCGGATCTTTCCCAGGTTTAGGTATGAGTGTAATTACCCCTTGTTTCATAGTGTGTGTGAGAGACCCATTTTCTAAAATTTCTGTGAGCATTCCAAACACAAGGCTTCTAATATGAACCCAAAAATGTTTGTAAAAGTTGCTGGTCAAACCATCACAACCTGGCACTTTATCTTTGGGTAAAGCATTTAAAACTCTATCTAACTCTTCAATGGTAATTTTGCCCTCACAGGTCTTTTTAAAATTTTCATCAATTTTAGGAATCAGGTGTTTGATAGATTGGAAGAATGTCTCAGCCAATGGTCTAGAGTATGAAGAGGAGTACAAATTACTGTAAAAGGTAAAGATTTCTTTAGATATTAATTGAGGGTCAGTGCACAGCCGACTATCAATTTGTAGACTATTTATAGCATTTCTCTGTGTCTTATCTTTTCTAATCTACAAAAATATGCTGTACTTTTTTCGCCATCCTCGATCCATTTGGCTCTGGATCTCAGATATGCTCCTTTGGCCTTTTTAGTATAAATATTGTCTAAAGAAGACTGTAGAATACTTCGACGTTGTTTGTCATTATCATTAAAAAAGGGTTTCGAGCAAATGTAATTAAGTTCTCTGATAATTTCTGTTTCTTTTTGCTTGTTCTGATGAGCTATTAATTTACTGTATTTAATTGAGATTTGACGTACTTTAAACTTAAAGAATTCACATTTTTCTTTGTAAGAGCTTATGTTTACATTAGTTGAAATAAGTTCTAGTTGTCAAAGTATTTAGTTACTAAAATTTTCATTGGTAAGCAGGGATGAGTTAAACTTCCAGTAACCTTTATTATAAGAGTTTTTAAGTTGAGGAGTGACACTGAAATGAATCACACAGTGATCGGTTAAAGGCGCAGCTGAGAGACCCACATCTACACTATTCTGCATTAAGCTGTCTGAGAACAACCAGAAGTCGATACACGATTTAGCCGAACCATCATGCTTGAACCACGAAAAGGACAAAACAAGTGGGTTTGCTAATCTCCAAGGATCTGTTAGGTTGAAATTTAGGCAGAAGTTGTGTAAAAATGAATTTATATGATGGGAATGGAATTTAGAGGGTGATCTATCAAGCCATTCGTCATAAACCATATTGAAATCTCCACCTAATATAAGATTGTTTGTGGAGTCAGTGTTTCCCCTAGGAATTTTTCCAGCTGTGGTGGAGGTGGTGTTTTGTGTGTGTGTGTGTGTGTGTGTGGGGGGGGGGGGGGGGGGGGGGGATTATGACACGTCTCACCTTTATGTTAATATTGTTTTATTTGATGCACTCCACTTTGAACTGCACCAATCCAGCGACTGCTGCATTGTAATAACTAGTATTAAAGTTGAGTACACCAATATTTGCACAAGAATAATTTCTGTTTTAAACTCTCAGTGACACACTTTGCAGGGTGGATTTGGCATTTAATTTTTCTTGGCGTCTGGAAAAACATCTCCTTCTGCCCCCCTTTATTTGACTTTCTGCCCCCTTTATTTTGGTCCAAGATCATTACTGGGCTGGCCCCATTAAACACGTTCTACACCCCTGCTTAGTAGAATTAATGAAGTATTTTTAAGCCAGTATAAAAATGACTGAAACACAAATTTACATATTTGGCATTATTGACCTATATCTTTGATTTAATTTATTTGTTAAGAACATCAAGATGCATTACAGTGAACATTATAATAAGCTGGGCGGACACTGTGCGACTTTTTCACTCGTAACACTCAGCTTCAGCTCAAACTGTACGACTTCAGCGCAGGGCAGATCTCACTAGTCATGTGCTCACTGTACGTCTGGTAGCAACACGTCGGACCTAAACATATGTTAAAAACAGGGCCGTGCAGAGACCTTTGACGGGGCGGGTGCTCAAAGTAAAAAAAAAACGGCACTTATAGAGCAATCCAATAAGTTAGAAAATTCAGATAGTGAGACCCTTGGGTTCTGATTCTGTGTGGTCCTAATGTTGAGAGGTAGCTTGTTCCACAGTTTGGGCCCAACCACAGAGAACGCTCTGTCGCCGCGAGTCTTGTGGCGGGTTTTTGGAACTGTTAAAAGAGCTTGAGAGCTGGACCTCATGGTTCTGGCAGGGACGTAAGCGGACAGCAGCTCAGAGATGTAAACTGGGGCCAGGCCATGAAGGGATTTAAAAACAAAAAGTAAAATTTTGAAACGGATCCTGTAAGAGACAAGAAGCCAATGGAGAGAGGCCAGAACCGGGGTTATGTGATCCCGCTTGCTGGTTCCAGTCAGCAAGCGAGCCGCTGCATTTTGGACCAGCTGAAGTCGGTGTGGGGAGGACTGGTCCAGGCCAGAATACAGGGAGTTGCAGTAATCCAATCGGCAAGACACGAACCGGTGGATGACATGTTCGAGGACATTAGCATGAAGGTATGGCTTCACCTTTGCTATCTGCCTTAAATGATAAAAACCTGATTGGACCACTGCACTCACCTGTCTGTAAAGATTACAAGAACCGTCTAAAAACACACCAAGGTTTTTAACACAGGCTTTTAGAAAACCAGAACAAGGACCAAGAGGACCAACAGCGTTGTTTAAAAGATTAGAACTTTTTTTAAAATCTCATTCAGTTTCAGTCTAGGTCACACCTTCCTGCATCTAATCAACACGATGACTCACCATCAATAGAGGCTAACGACTCATCAGGAGATGGAGAGGCGGGGTACTCAGAGTAGTTTCTGCTCTTTAAATAACAACAGACAGCTACAGCTTATGAGCTTGACTCTCCCATGTTCCAGTTAGAACTGACAAAGCTCCTCAGAGGAGAAGTGAAATGTTTTAAAGAAACCAAAGAAGTCCAGTTGCCTTCATCTGAACTCTTTGGAGTAATAGTCAATAATGAAAAATACATAATAAAGTAATAAAATGTATATAATTATGCTCACATTCACTTTTACCATCTCTTTGTGGGAGGCGGAAAATTTATCACGTTTAACCCTCTTATGACCATAAATATAACTGTTTTTTTTTTTGTTTTCTTTTGTTTTATGGCTTTAAAATTGTAATAAAAGTGTAAAATGTTTGTAACTCTGCTCCTTTTTTCAGAACAACCTCAGCTTTCAGTGTCTGGTTTGTATTTAGTGTTTATGTTTATTAAAGTCTGTAAAACTGCAGCTTAAATGAAAAAAAAACAGATTTGAATTTTCTTCACATTTATTACTAAACAGGAACTTCAAAATGATTTGAGCAAACTATGTCAAAAGAACTATTTAAACTCAGAACTGTGTTGCAAACACTCAGAAAACAGTGTGACCCCTGACCTCATGTTAACCAGTTTAATGACTGCAGCCTGTCCGTGACCACAGGTCTACGCTCTGGTCCAGAGAACGGGATACAGTAAAATAAATACTAGGTATCATAAAATAACACTCATGGGCTACTTCACAACTGTAGCTGCATTTCTACCAGCATCATGAAGATCAATAAGCCAGATAAAAGGTTAAATCTAAACATTTCATTACAAAAAGTCAACTAATAAAATTCTGTACTGATAAAATTATATTTTCAGCTAAATAAATATTTATTGTACGTATAAATAATGCTGGAATGAAGCTGAATCATTTAGTAAACAGTTGAGTGTTCAAATAAAAACCAGTGTGACTGTTATCTGTCCCTCCTCATGTCACCATGTACAGAAACAGCCTTCTGGGACACCTGACCAACCAGGTGGATTTTATTTGTGACGTTTCCATAACTTTATAAAAGCTGCTGATGAAGATGATCAGACTATCTCCTCCTTTCGGTTCTCGCTCTCCCGTCGCGGTTCTTCCGTTTCTTTCTGTGACGCTGCAAAGCTGGTTTCCCTCTAATAGCGATTTTTGGAGTAACATGAATTACATCATGTAATGCATCGTTGGAAAGCTCGTTTTATGTACTGTTAGAAACCGTTTGAAGTATTTTTATTCGATTAGTAATTCAGAAGTTATGACCCGGAGAATCTAGAGTGAGACATTGATTCTTTGAGTTTCTGTAACACTTCAGGAGAACTCACTCTCATGTCTCATTTTCTGTCCCAGACATGCAGCTACCTGACTCTGCTCCACACACACTAACCACGGACTCAAACTCACGTAAACAAAAAGCTCTGATATTAAAATCTATCCAGCTGACGTGAAGCAGGCAGAAAAAAACGTACAGGTAGATGAACGCAGACTCCTGTCCGCAGGGAAAACACCGGTCTGTCGTCTCCATGGCTACAAGGTAGAGCGGCAGCAAGGACAACCAATCACACGTTAGTATGATGCGGCAGAGCCAATCAGTGAGCTTGTAGGCGGGTCTAAGGGAAAATAGCCTTCAGCTTGAGGCGGCTGCCTCCGCATTGTCCTAGTGCCCGATTTGTTTCACAGTATAACAGTTTTGTACGGTAAAATCTGACGAACGACCGGAAAAAGGGCACTTTGGGCACTTCGGACAACAGGGGCAGGGTCTCAAGCACCCTCCGCACCCCCCTCTGCACGTGCCTGGTTAAAAATAGCAGTTTTTACACAACACGTCAGACTTTTTTGTCTTGTCTTGCCTGTTGTCCTTCGGGAGTGCTGCAGGAGGACACACAGGGATTTATGGGGGTTGGATGAGTAAAACGAAATAAAGAAAGTAAATCTGTGTTTTGTGATCAGTTTAATGTGACACGAACACGACAAACACGCTTTCTTGACAATCTTTGTGAGTAAAAAAACGTGTAGAAATAAAAACGAACAACGTGTGTTATTAGGGAAATAGCGGGCGAGCGGAGTTGATGCAGGATTGCGAATGCGCCGTGAGCGGTTCTGGTACTTTTTGGGTCGCAGCTGCTCGCAGCGCCGCTTCAACCCTCATGAGGAACGAGATAAATATCAAACACTCCAGAAGTCCGTGCGAGCTCACAATTGCTGATCGGTAGCTGGTCACGTGGTGTTAATCGCCTCTCGTAACCCCCTGTACACTACACGACGCTCGGCGCAAAACTCGCCCCGATCTCGTGGATTCTTGCACGAGTGGAAAATCTGCTCAAAAAAGTGAAAAAGTCGCACAGTGTCTGCCCGGCTTTACTGTCTGTGTGTGTGCGGTGATGCCTGGGCCGAGCTGATGGAGCTCCCGGCTGCAGTTTTGTGTGTAGGGAGGGGCGGGCGCTCTATCTGACTGGCCAATCACAGAGCGTGAAGACAGTCAGTTACCCAATGAGGATTTCATTCAGCACGATTACAGATATTCACGAGTTTTACACTCGTTTCATGCTTTATCCGTAAGCTCATAGCTGTAACCACCCTGCCCTGCCTCCTCCTCCTTGCTACCTGCTGGCTGTGATCACAAGCAACAACACAGTAGTTCCCGCTGCTTCTTCGGGAAATGGCTCAAAAAAAAAAAACATCAATAAAACTTGGGATGTTGTAGGCGTGGCTGTGGGATTTCAGCCGTGGCGGGCCGCCACGGCTACGCCTATGTAAGAGAAACCCTGGGAGTATTTGTGTGATAGTTCTTTTAGGTGATTGGTAATTTCAGTAAATAAAAGTTTGTTCTGAGCTACATTGTAACCATAAACATTACATAGAATCAAAAAGCTATTATCCATTTTTAGCACACAAATTAGACAATGGCCCAGGCTGTCTTTCCTATGAGTTTCAATTTTATTACGAAAGTTTTTAAATAGTAAGGCTACCCCAGCTGATTTGTTAGTACCATGACAAAGAATTATTCTTTCCCCCCCACTGACTAGACCAAAAATCTGCCTCCACAGAGTGTGTTTCTTGTAGCAGTATACAGCTCACATTTACATTTTTAAAGAACAAAAATATTGATTTTCTTTTAACACTGTCTCTTAAGCCCCTGGTATTTAAAGACACACAGTTAAAATTTGAACTAAGGAATGACATAAAGGGGAAGTGAGAAAGCAAAATAGAAAGGTTGACTGTACTTCAAGTACCCAGATAAAAGTAGAACTCTATAAAATTGGGAGCACTTAATCCCTTAAAACTGAAATCACAAAGTACAAACGACCTCTATGAAAAATCATCATAGTAACGTACCAAATAGGTAATATAAACAGTAAGTATTGAACTTGCCTATTTAAACTTTTGGCAATCTTATAATTTGGTTAAGGAACATGGCCTAAATAGGATTGTTAGCAAAACATAACGTACTCATGGAGTGATATACTGACTGGTTATTTTGAATAGTTCGACAGTCACCCAAGGAATACCCGAACTCCGTTGATGTAACCGGTGTGCCCTCGGTAGTAGACGTTCTTCCCTTCAGCTCTGGCTCGCTCCATTTTGGGACAAACTGCAGTTCTTGCCTCCCGGTCTATTTTGCAGAAATCTTGCTTGAAGTAGATGCCCAGCTCCTTTCACACCTGGGAATCCTTGGTCAGTTTCCAGAAAGCGTCTCGGTAGTGCCTCATGGTGAACTGAACTATTATTTGTTGGTGTCTACTTGCTTCTTTTTCCCTAGACGATGGACGGTATCCACAGCGTTGCTCAGAGAGGAGGCCCAATGTGGCGCGATCTTAGCCAAGAGGTCAATAACTTCTTTGCGGGTATCTACGTCATTTTTTTCTTTTCAGCCTTGGATTTTCAACTTCCAGCGACACATTTATCGTTCCAGCTCCAACATTCTCTCTTTCAGCTCTGCGTTTTCTTTGTTAAGAGCAGGAATGTCTTTTTCCAACCCAGACAGTTTAGCCTTACAGTCTTTTATATAGGCTGCGTTCATTTCAGCTAGCTTGGCAATATTAGCCACCATTATCATGTTGTTATTTAGCTGCACACCGAAGTCATCGATCTTGTTTGTTAGCTTGTTAATGGCTTCTATTATGGAGCTGCCGGTTTCCACGCTTTAGGATACAGTACCTTTGCTAGGTGGTGGGGGTGCTTTGGTGGGCGTAGGTGGAGTTTTTCTTTTGACTGACGGTGTTGAAGTCTCCATTGCATATTCGTGGTCAGAGGATGCAGAGCTCTTGGAGGCTACCGCTGACTTAGCTGAAGTTTCTGCTTTTTCCCGCGTCATCTTCTTCTCCTTTAAATGGCAAGATTGGGTCCGTTCAAAAAGTTTTAAAAGGTGAATCTAGTCCTTAAAATGTATAGGCAAAAAAGCAACCTATTTGGTATTCAAAAGTAGAGGTCCAAACAAGTTCACCGTGATTAGTGCACGACGGCTTAAAATGGTTGCCTGCCCCGACAGCCATCTTGCCTCTAACAATACCAAAAGTTGATGTATGACATGGATGGAAATGTTTGAACCAAACATTTATCGCTGTTTTTGACGTGTTTTGCGATGGGCCTATCACACGTCCTGTTATCACGATGACGATAATTTTTCGATACATTGTGCAGCCCTACTTAAAAAGTTGTTTTCTTGCCTCTTAACAAACATTGTATAGCTATAAATATGATGTGGAGATTAAAAAAAACAATGACAAGTATTAATAAAGTGGTTCTCTTGCATTTGTTTAAAACCTCTACCAATAACACGTTCTGGACCGAACGCACTGATTGGGCCATCTGGTTGTCAGTCTCACTGAACCGCCGCTCTTCATTGGGTCCTCCATCCATTACACACTCGTGTATTTAGCACCAGAGCACCACAGATGTGAGAGGTTCTCCACTCGGTGACATCAGAGAAGGAGAAACAGACAGCTGCTACCGCTTCAATGACAAACTTCCAGAGTTCCTAAAAGAAAAACAACCTTTTAAGTCTTGGACAACAAAAGATGTTTGAACCTAGAAAACTGAGCCTGGTGTTTAGCGTTATCTTGTTTCTTCTGGCATTGCGGGTTTCTGGATCTAGCAGAAACGTTTCAGGGAAGATACCTGAGGTATACCTGAGTGTTCCGTGAGTGTGTTTATGTTTAAAACCTAGCTTCTTCTGCAGATTCATTATAGCGGCTTTAAGAAATTCTGCATCGTTTTTTTTTGGGGATGTTCTGATCACATTTATTTGCTCCTGATCACATTCATTTGATTCTGAGTACCGTAATTTCCGGACTATAGAGCGCACCGGGCTAAAAGCTGCAGATATCTACTGAATTGAAAATGTAGTTTAACTGAACGTAACTGAACTGATCAGTATCAAACAAAACAGAAAAGTTATTGATTAGTTTATTCATCGTCCTCCTGCGCACTGAAACCACTGAAGTCCTCTTCTTCTTCAGTGTCGGAGTTGAACAGCCTCAGAAGAGCTTCGTCACATATCTTTTCTGTGGCGATGTCGGTGTCGCTCTCCGTGTTGCTGTCATCATCCCGGGGTGAAGCTGGGAAAACAAGCAGCACCGTTTTAAGCCGGGCGTACACTGTGCGACTTTTTCACTCGCAGCGTTCAGCTTCAGCTCAAACTGTACGACTTCCTCGCAGAGCAGATCTCACGAGTCATGCGCTCACACTGCACGACCCAGTTCTCGCATGCGACCTGACTGCTCACACTGTACGTCTGGTAGCAACACGTCGGCCCTAAAAATGTGCTAAAAATAGCAGTTTTTACTCAACACGTCAGACTTTTTTGTCTTGCCTGTTGTCCTTCGGGAGTGCTGCAGGAGGACACACAGGGATTTATGGGGGTTGGATGAGGAAAACGAAATAAAGAAAGTGAATCTGTGTTTTGTGATCAGTTTAATTTGACATGAACACGACAAACACGCTTTCTTGACAATCTTTGTGAGTAAAAAAAAACGTGTAGAAACAAAAACGAACAGCGTGTGTTATTAGGGAAATAGCGAGCGACCGGCGTTGATGCAGGATTGCGCGCGCATGCGCCGTGAGCGGTTCTGATACTTTTTTGGATCGTAGCTGCTCGCAGCTGCTCGCAGCGCCGCTTCAACAGTGCGATACCCTCACGAGGGACGAGCGAAATATTAAACACACCAGAAGTCCCTGCGACCTCACGACTGCTGATCGGCGGCTGGTCACGTGGTGTTAATCGCCTCTCGTAACCCCCTGTACACTACACGACCGCTCGGCGCAAAACTCGCCCCGATGTCGTGGCTTCTCGCACGACTGGAAAATCGGCTCAAAAAAGGGAAAAAGTCGCACAGTGTACGCCCGGCTGTGAAAAAAATCCTCCTGGGCGCTTTCTGTAGCGCTCCTTTGGCCATTCCTTCATTAGACTTTCCAGCATCCATCCTTTCTGGTTGACTAAAGCCGCACCTCATTATAAGCCGCATGGTTCAAAGCGTGGGAAAAGTAGTGGCTTATAGTCCGGAAAATACGGTAACTGCCAATATCAAGTAATGATCCCAAACTAATAGAGTAAAATAGGAAAGAGGGTAAACTCACCCGATTGTTGTTTTTAAGGTTATATCTGCTCTTTTCCACCTGATTTCGAATCGCATAATTGGGCCCGATATCCGATCACATGATCAGGTTAGGGTTAGTTGGAGAAAACCAGTTAAATTACACTTGTGGTGCATTTAACTAATTTATGGTTCTTTTTATTTAGGAAAAAAACGTCCCATCAGCGTTTATCTTATTTGTGGTCCTGTTGTAAACAATGGCAATTTCTAGATGACCTGTTTTTTTGTGTTTGTTTAGCAACAACCCATCTCCACCTTTCTTTTAGTGTGTTGAGGAAAACTTCTGTTAAAGCACTAGATTAGAGGATATTGATATAGAAGAATCTGCATTGAAAGGAAATCCATATTAATTGTGTGTTTGGCAGCTGAAGGGCGCAGATGGTAGGCTGAGATAAGAGAGGAGATAAGGAGCACCAGGGTTTAACTTAGCCAAGGGGTAGACCTCCCCATGTACATTCTCTCTGTTTACAGTGCTGCTGATCGTGTGTGTGTGTGTGTGTGTGTGTGTGTGTGTGTGTGTGTGT